>NC_137548.1:12558729-13254901 GCF_963082525.1 Nesoenas mayeri
GTTTAATAAAAATGTTGTTATGATAACTATAAACAACATATTTTTAATATGACTAATGTTTTCATGAAGTTGCTTTCATTTTCACAGGTCACTGCTTCCTTTTCCAGTCTCACAAACAGTTTTCTCAATCATCTTGGGCACCGAGTTGGTGCCTCAGCACTTGGATCTGTGTCCTATGATTTGATCTTTTCAGAGCGTTCTCTCATTTGTCCCTGTCCATGTGGTGTTTTTCTGACACTTTTTTCTTCTTGTGCCACTTTATGACAGTTTTTCTCCATGATGTGCTGTTAAAAGAGGTGAGATACCCAGAAAAAAAAAATAGACTTAGTGTGAAATAAAAGAAGGAACTGACCAATAAACTACCTAGAAAGTATGGAGGGTTTTTTGTTTGTTTGTTGTTGTTTTTTTTAATTTTTTTTTAAATTTCTTATGTGTATGTGTGTTGTTATCTTAAAATCTACATTTATGACTTTATCTACAACATAGGGCATATTTTGTAAATGAGATTAAACACTATCAAATTGTAATTATTTATGAATAGTCTCTCTTTATTGTTAATGATAGACATCACACAAACAGAGTTTGATATACTGATTATAAGAATAAAGTTCATTTGAGGTAACAGTGTTTATTCGTTTCTCAGGCATCCAGCCTGGATCTCAGCTGCAAAGTAAGTACCTTTCCACATCTCATTACCAAAATAGCAACCTTCTTAATCTTTGCTGTGAAGAACAAAGGTTCGATTCAGTCTCCGGAGCAGAAATAGGATCTTATTAATGCACTGGCAACTACAGTGTTGTTATTTTTGTTAGAAAAGGGAGAAACAGGAATTTGCTGATATATGTTAGATTAAGGGCTGTTATTGTTTTGAGATTAATCGGATTGTTAGTTGGGCTCTTCTAATGGCAGCTGAAAAATCTACAAAATATCTTGTAATTTAATATTCTGGATGAGTTCAGGAGCTACTTCCTGGAAATTCACTTCTGTTCTTCATATCTGTTCTGCAAGAATCACTTAGGAATGAGCTAAATGGTGTATTGCTTACTGTGCAAGTGGTGAAACTAGGAGGAAAGTTCTTTTGCTCTTGCCTGGAACACTCATCTTCCAGGGCTCAATCCATGTGCCACACAGTGGATCAGAGCTGAGACCCAAGGCACCTACGAGGTAACTCGTGCTCCGCCTTTGAGAAGCATTGACTCAGAAGAGGTCTGTGTATTAGTTCAGTGTCCAGGCTTGAACATGATACAACTGATGTATAAATTGGCATTTTGAAGTATTAAGGCTCTGATGAGGTTTTATGGAGCCTTTTCTTTCTTTTGAAAGATTTGCTGTCATGTAGTGTTGGGCTGCAGTGGACTGTGGAATTTGGGATCCCTGTGGAGTAGGCTCTCTATGCCTCTGGCAGCTTGTCAGGATAAAGTTGAAATTAGGATTGCAGAGAAGAGCCAGAGGAATTACACTTGGTGAATTAAATTTTATTGAGCTTGAGGACCTGGAAAAGGGTGAGGGAAGGATCTGGGTGAGCTCCCAAATTGGTATGAATGACTGGCATAGAAGGTATTGCTTAGAGCAAAAATAAATGCAGTGTAACTGATCCATTGGGACCAGCAAACTGTTTCTGGAAATGACTGGTGCTTGATAATTCTTAGTGATAGGCAAATGGCATACTCCAAAATATGTGTGGTCCATTGTGCAATTCTGTGTGGGTGTGGATCTTTGCAGGTTATTGGCCTATGCCCTCTGGCACAAAATGTGTTTGCATAAGTCTTAGCATGTAGAACTTTGGGTGCTTATCTTCATGTGAATGTGAAAGGTTCAGGGTTAAGCAAGGGAGAACTATCCCAGAAACTGAGGTCAGCAGAAGCATTCTGGATAACTGTTCCCAGGCCTGAGTACAATCACAGAAGATGAAGACCAGCAATATGGCATTTGCAGTGAACCTCAGTTCTCTGCTTCTGTTCCTCATGGTTAGGACAAACCCTGTGTTTTGCCTCCAGCAGATATGACAAAGATATGTCTATTGATGGAGTATGTAGGCTAAGACTTGTGGCTTCAGTGCATGGACTTTTATTTGTGAGTTGAAAGAAACTTCGGAGTATAGTCTAAGGCAATTCTGTTGTATTAATTGCTATTTTATCCTGATTGTATATGACCCCAGAAGGCTTAAGTATCAAGTTTTGATAAAACAGGAATGTTTCAAGTGCCAGTAGGATATTAGAGCTAGAGTAGGACTGGACCCAAGAGAGGAAGCTGTGAGTGTGTGTGTGTGTGCCTTGGGCAGTGAAACAGCTGACTGAAGAAACAGCTCATGTACTGCTCCCATTTCTCCGTGATGATTTCCAGCTGTCCTCTTATCCCTGGCATATGAAATGTCATTAATTAGGTTCAGCTTGTGAAAATAAGTGAGGCAGTGTATGTTACCTTATAGTGCTGCACATAGCCAATGTGCTACATACAACAAACCGTGATTACAGATGCTGAGTGACATCATGGTTATTAAGACAGGCACTGAGTAAAGAAAGTTTCTTTGGCAAGGTGGTAATAGGCTAGATGGTTTCTCAGACTGTGCAACAGGGGAAGACATGCTCACATGCAGGAGATCAGTCTGTATTGCACCTGGACCACAGATGAGAGTGTCAGAGACTCCATGCTTTGATCATCATACGTCTTTTAGTATTGATTGAGGCAGGAGAAAGGAAAGAACTAAATAGGACAGTGAAGGAAGGAGGCAGTATTGCTATTTTCCCCAATCAGTAAGCATATATTTGTAGGATATTAAGAGTTTTGAGTGTTTTGTTTTTACATTTCTTGCACATTTTTTGATTAGGGATCCTAGATGGCTTCCTCAAAAAATATGAAGAATAGGTACATAGAAAATGTATTTGACGAGTTTGCACACCTAGATTTTCCCACCTCTTAGTATGTTGTCACCATGCAAGACTGAATGAGTGACATTTTTATACTGCTGCAGCAAGACCTGAAACTACCTTGCTGCCCAGGTTGGTGGGAAAGTATTATCAAAAACTGACTGAAATCAAGACATACAGAAGAAAACACATTAAGGAAGACACAGAAATACAATGCCTTAATATCATTGCTGGGTCCAAAGCCCAGAAGGATTTTACTCAATTGGATGGGCCACTGCAGGCTCTGTCTAAAGCAGATTGGAAATTGTAAACTAAAATGTAAGTGAATATTAGAGACTTAGTGGACAAGGTTATGCAAAAGTTGGAATATGTGTGGAGGCTGGAGTCATGAGAAGAAAGTGTTGACAGGTTGGTATTGCCCAGCTAGAAATGTTGTATAAGCTTGGAGAAATTATCCCTATGATTTTAAAATATCAATAATAAATGAACTACAAATACTGGTGTGGATAATAATGAATCTGGACAAATATACTATTAAAGAAAATGTTTGATTATTAAGATTATTTTTTAAATGAATGGTCTATTGGGGTCATCGAACAGAAAATTTAGATGAATTGCGTTTAAATGTCAAACAGGGGTTTTTTTTGTTTGTTTTAGATCATATACTGTAACCATGATGAAGTTCTGCTGTGACAGGGGGAAATTTTTTCCTGGATGTGTGTGGACAGTGGACGATAAAACAGACAAGAAAGCAGAAAACCTGTTTGGAAGGGTAGGGGAAGCTCTCTTGGCTTGTATGAATTTTCTTTGTGTTACACTTAACTCCTGATGCAAACTGAGATCAGAAGTGCTGTAGATCTTCAAGCAGATAGTTTTCACTTAATTTAGTGCATTAACCTAGCTATCCATTGAATTGAGATGGCAGACAAACATCCTATTTGCTGTTTTGCTATAAAAAATGATGGGTGGAAAGCAGCCCAAGGGTTAGAAAATTAACTGAAATGGTGGAACTGCACAGGAGGCTGGAGCCGGAGGTGAAAGTGGACAGAAGCAAACCAGTTTTTAGTTCTCACTTCTGCTTTTTACTCTAGAAAGGTAGAGCAATAGGATTTGTGTGCATGTAGAAAATTTAGTTCTATCAAAGCATCTGATGTTTATCTCACGGCTAAAACTGATGCAGCTGTAGGAAATCTCATGGGTTGGCTGATTGCCATGACCCTAACCAAGGGGCATTCAAATTGCAATGCTGAGTTTAAATCTATGTGTCTCATCCATTCAGTGATACTTTGTGACGTACTGGTTTTCCCTGGGGACCTGTCACCTTACAGAGTCTGGGAAATTAAATTAGTAAAAGGAGTTTGGTATAGCAAATGTTTCACATTTTCGTAAGGAGGTGAATCCTGAAGGAACATGGGCCTCTGAGCAGGAGGGTACTCGGCTTTCATAGAGGAGTAAGGCTCAGTGTGAAGTTGGGAAGCTGTCAACAAGGAGGAGTTTTGGTACAGAAAGTATGCAATAATCCTATCAATCCAGAAAGCAAAGGAAACTACTATGCTCTGACAGGCTCTTCAAACTAGTGAGGAAGGCCAGCCTTTACTGAACTGTGAGAATATTACACAAGATTCATCCTGCATTTCTGCTCCTAACTGTTTGAATCACTGAAGGTAGGTCTACTCAGGGTTTGGCAGGCAGATATGAACTCACTCTGTCCCAGCTCCAAGCTGGCTGGGTGAAAGCTGGCTGTGAATGGGAAGCTGTGTAGCCATCATTAGCATGTGGCTGAGCCTGAACTAATAAGTCCTGCTGGGAAGCAGAATATATTAGCTTGGAATCAGCATTACAGGGCTGCAATTATTAATACATAACTTGAGGATCAGAGGTAGCTTCTATCTGGGCATCTTGGAGCACTTGCAGTGGGAATTGTTTCTGCTTGCAAATCTGCCGTGGGAAGGTACTGAGTATGTTAGAATGGTTAGCCAGGCATGATGATCTGGAAAAATGGTGCCCAAACTTCCTGTTCTTTTTAAAAATCCTTGAGTGTTTGAATTGAAACCCAACTGGTCAGTGGAAAGGACAGTGTAGCCATGACAAATGAGCACCTTGCTGTAATATCTGCCTGAATTAAATGTCACTCCCTATACAGTCCGTTACCGAAACCACTTGCTTCCTTGTTTACAATGAATGGAAAGTGCTAATGACAGCTTATTTATCTGATGTCCAAGACTCCTAGATTCCTTAGGTACTTTTGAAGATATTCTCTTTCAAGTTGCTTTCTGTGATTCATTTCCATGCCTCTGATTTTCAGAAGAAAACCTGTTTCTAAATAAAATTCATAGGCATTTCACAATTATTTTCTCCTTAGCCTCAGGAGTCTATTAGTTGCTACGTTCTTGAACCAAATTAAAACAATGCATTCTGTAGGATATAAAACTTCCTAACTGTGGCAGTGGATCACTGCAGTCATTAGATTAATACCAACTATTATCTTCCAGGATGCTCATCTGTTTTTACTGAGCTTTGTTAATGAAATGGAAATGTATGATTAAAGTCATCCTGTCTGTCCCTCTAAAGTTGCGCCTGTGAATGAGTCACTGTTTTACAAATGGGTGTTGCCAGACACTGATATTGAATACGGCTCCAGCCGTCAGAGCTCTGGGTCCAGCACTGCATTCTTGGAGTCAAGACTGGAACACTGAAATTCCCATTGAAATCTGTGGGAATTCTGCATGGCCAAAGCCCAGCTACCTTTATGGCTGGCTGTGGTAGCTCAGAGGGAGATGTCGCTCTGTGCAGTAGGCTTGTAATAGCTTGGGGACCCAATATGAATTTCATGCATCTCTTCACTTAGTCACTTGAAACCCAAGATGGAATTGAGGATACCACATTCCACTTAAGCTTTGTTTGTTTGAGGTCAGTTGAATGCCCTCTGCTCTCTCTGGACATGACACCTTCTGCCTCACTGGCAAAGTTGCAGCTGTGGTTTCCATGCTTGCTGGGCAAAAGAACTGTTTGCACAGAGCAAGTCCCAATGTGTCTGTCGGCTTGCCTGCCCTGTCCGCTGCAGTGGCCCTGGCTGGCCACACGAAGAGTAGCATGTGCTTCAGCCTTTTGACAGATATATAGCTGTTTGCGCGCCCCAAAATAAATAGCTCCCAAAGAACTTTGGGTGGAGTTGTGCACAGAAAGCTGTGTCTTACGGGCAAGGTTGACCCAATAGTTAATTGAGCTTGTTTGCTTCACATATGAGATAGGGTTTGAATAGGCCTGGACTTGGGGAATTTCACATCTGGATTCACACTGTTTATGGCTGCTGTCCCCTAATCTGTGCCATGGGCTGTTCCCAAGTCCTAGTTCTGTACTTTTCCAAGCTTTCTGTTTCATGTTGTCCCCTCAGGGGCATTTGTAAAAGTGGGAGGGCCAGATTGGTAGTTGTAAGAAAGAGAAGTATCATCACTGACGTCAATGCAGCTCTGCCACTTCACATTTGCAAGGGATCAGCTTGTCTTCCAGTGCCCAAGTCTGCTGGGGAGGAGGGAAGGCAGCCTGAGAAGTGTGGGGTTTTACTTCGCCAAGTGACAAGCAAAGTCTGAGTGCAGTAGCCAGACATGTTATAAAACAGCCTGTTGGAAAGACAGCGCTATGTGGAGGCTTGAGTATTGATTTAATCCCGGTCATTGTCCTGATATTCCATGTCTTTAAGACAATTAAAAAAAACCCCTTAATATATGGGCTTCTGTGAGGGTAACTGGGTGAGACCCCTTGTGCAGCTTCTGGGTGGTCTTGTGTGGCATAAGAGGCCAGTTGAGTGCATAGCTGCTTTTGTGCAGTTGGGTAAGGCTGTAGTGGAAAATCCAGGGCTGATTGCTCTATGTTACCAAATGTATGGCTACATGTAGGTTTGAAGTAATTTAAAGCTTCCAAATCCAATCTTAGGATATTTTAAATATTTTTGAAAGCATGAGTTCAAGGGAATAATCCTGAATAGAAAGGGAGATTGAAAGCCTGAGCAAAGCAAAAGAGAGCCAGGGTTTTCTCAGGTGCAAAGGCAAGTAGAGGAGAGGGAAAAGGGCACTTGGTAATAACCAGCCCTTTCAGAGATCCACTAGTGATGTTCCCAGTACTCTGCCTGTTAGGTGCATTTCTTCTCCTGAGCTTTTGCTCTTCAGTCTCTCCAGAACAGTCTCTCCAGAAATCACTAACTGGGAACACATAAGAAGTAATTCTCTTTGCCAGGTAAATGGGAACAATAGTGGAGTGGGAAAGAATGAATCACTGCCATTAACAAGAAAACTAGGGTTGCTCTCATCATTGACACAATGCAGTGTCTATTCTCAAATGTCAGGGCTAATAACTCACCATTTACAAATTAGATTTAACCCCCTCCCACACAAACCCACATAGTCCTTGCTAGCCTTCAAGCTTAGGTCATAGCTGCCTTTCTCTGAGGGCCACCAATAAAACCTTCAAAATATATCTCCTCCAGACAGTCTGGCTGCTTTCAAGATTGAATACTCCTCCCCTTTTCCCTTTGGATTTTGTTTTACTTAGAGCTACATCACTGAAAAATGTGGAAATGTCTTTGAAAGCCCTTCTAAGGCCCTAATTATCCTTAATGTAAGAGGACCATTATTGTTTACACATGAAATGAATAATACAAGTAAGAAAGACTCCTAAGTTTTGGTTACCTTAACAAATTCCTAAATGTGAAGGAACTCACAGATCTTTATCCAATGAAACCAGAGATCATTAATGCAGGTGGGAGCATCAAAAGCTTGAGTGTTTCAGCTGGCATCTTGCAACATCTTCTGTTGAGATGGTGTTTTTCATCCAGGGATGTAGCTATAGCTGCCCAGAAAAGATTTAACATGGATGCCAGTTTCCTAGATAACCATCATGTAGGTGTAGAACATAAGATGCTGCTAATTTCAGATGCTCATCAGGATATTAATAGCCTCCTCACTTTGAAAGTAATGGGCTTGTTTGAATTCCTGGTCCTGAAATATAGGAAACATTCAGGATATGTTTTTCAACCAGGATGGCTTTTAAGGTGAAATTGATACAGGTAACTGGAAAAAAGGATGCAGAAACAAATTTGAGGCTGATTAGTAAAGTCCATTTAAGAGATTCCGCCTGCCCAGTCCAACACAAGCAGTTTTTTATTAATTAATAAATCATTGTCTCTTTCTCTACAGACTGAGAATTCTTCAAAGTGGTTTATATGCAGTTCTTAGCACAGCTGCTTGCTGGGGGTGTGCGCTCTGTGTGGGGGATCTATCAGCAGCCTGGCTACCTCTGTGTGATCTTGGGTAAGGCCTGGATAAAAATCAAAGCCCAGATTGTTCTGTTTTACCAAATGTGTTGCCTGGGGCCCGCTAATTAATAGAATGTCTAGGAATGTCATACATCTATTGAAATAAAAAAGCGTCACTTGAAAATTGCTATTGTTTTAATTGAATGTTGTCATTTTCACATAGTGACCGATATCTCAGCCTACTAGTGTTTTTGAAAGAGCAAACTGGAACATGGGAAAATAGGCCACTCATAGGGAAACACTGTCTGGTTTTAAGTTATTTTTTAACGTAGGTCTCGCAGAGCCATAAATGCTCCCACATGTTGACTGGGGGCCTTATCCTGAAACCCAAACTTGTGTTTCAATTCTTCTGAGTTATTCCATCATAAGTCAGTGCTGGAGGCTGACTGTAAACAGGGGTTGCAGAATTGGCCTGATTTTAACCTAGCAGTAGAGCATAACTCTGGGAACATTTTCTGGAGATATGGCACTTAGTAACATGGGCAGACCAGCTGAAACTCCAAGGCTGTGCATAGTGGTAGGCATGCAGGATTGTCTACCAGTAAGTGTTTGCAGGATTGGGTAGTAGGTGGTCCTACTTTATTTGCTGTTTTAACAGAAGTCTGGTACTTGTTATGGAGCAAGTTAGTTCCTCTGGGAAAGGTGGGTGTAACTTGTCAGGACATGAAGGATAACTAACCTCAGACATTTGGGAAGTTGTGTGTGTGTGTTTTGATGCATATGATTTTGTTATGTAAAATAGTGAGGCTCACCCCCTTCTCTGCCTGATCATGCCCTCTTGTGGGTTTCTGCACAGTTCTTTTGAAGGGTAGCTCATATGATGAGGTGAGAAAGAAGATGAATGGAAATAGAAACCAGGAGGAATCAGATCTTCAGCTGAGTGGTTATAAGGGATTCTAGCATTCAAAAATCGTCCGTCCTATGTCACTAGGCCTATAGGAGAAAAAATGCACATTATCTAAAGGTTACATCTTGATTTTTACAGAATAATTTGCCCACAATTTAATTGTGCATGATGAGAGATATGTTGTGTGATATCACACTGTAACTATTCCCCACATGCTGTTAGAAGCACATAAATTCCTTCATTTTTCTTCAATGTGTAGCTCTTGGATTGGCGGCTGGTTTTCGTATGGTTTGTTTCTGTCAGTGCATTACAGCAAAGGTATGGGCTCTGGGACACAGGTATAATTTTGAAGGTTTCTTATATTGAAAACTCCCTCAGTTGGCAAATGGATCATTCAGTGCTAGATTTTCTGGGAACCCAGCAAAGATGATGGCATTTTGGAGGTGGAAAGAAGCAATGGGGAGTGAGGGGGAGTATCTTTTTAACTGTCAAATACAGCTGTAGCATCTCTGCAACACTGTGCTTTAAGTACAGTATGCTGGTCCTGGCTTTTATGAGAGTTCTGGAAGAGTTTTGTTCACTGCATAGTCTGATTGACAAAGAGGTTTTCTGTCCTCGCATGACCTTCTTTTAATTAAAAAAAAAATTCAATAAAAGTTCAGCCACACAGCAAGGGATGAATTTAAATACTGCACACCATGTGACAATGGTAAAACTTTCATAATAGTCGTCATATTTGTTGGTTTAAAAATCAGCTTCATTGTCATAGTTAATAGTTTGCAGC
Source organism: Nesoenas mayeri (assembly GCF_963082525.1). Lineage (NCBI taxonomy): Eukaryota > Metazoa > Chordata > Aves > Columbiformes > Columbidae > Nesoenas > Nesoenas mayeri. Next base: position 12,568,539 of record NC_137548.1, read on the forward strand.
TGCTGTAGAACAGAGGCAAATTGCTATGTATGTGTCAGTCTTAAACCCAAGGAAGATCCACTGACTAGGACGACTTGGTTAGTTTTTCCTATCTATTGGTAGTATTGCTGATCATCATCTCTACGCGATGAGAGGAATTCATTGCCACATTTCAGCACTGCTGAGCTGACTATGTGATCTTGCAAGTAAAATAAACTTGTTTTCAGTGGCCTGCCAAAGTATACTCCATGATATCCCGTTAAAAAGGCTTCCAGGGTCGTGTATAAGTAGGTACAATCCCCCTGCAAATCTATGGGATATCATCAGCATCAATTTAACTAATGAAGGTAAGTTACATAAAAAGTGTTAAATAATCAGATTTTATCACCTAGTGTGAAGCTCAGGAGTAAAATAAGCCTTGTTGGAAGATCACCAGGGAAATTCTCTGCCGACTTATAACTTAGGAAAAGTATTTGTAATTTACACCAAGTTCATATCAGATGGAAATGGGAAGTAGATGGAACAATCCCTCTTGATCATGCTGGTGATGTGAAGAAGGTATGTAAGGTCAGAATAGTCCAGTGGCCAAAGTGTTGCAGGAGGCTAAAGGCAAGCGGAGGAGTATATGAAGTGCGTGCTGGTTATCCTGGGCTAGGGGCCATCTGAGAAATCCTCCCCAAGGTATTGGCAATTCTGACAGCCACAGGTAATTATGTCTAAAGGAGTGTGTTGTGCCTTTTGGCTGAGCAAATATGGTGTTATTTAGATTTAGGGAGATTCTACTTTACTTTTTCTCCTTCCTACTGTATCTTCTGCTAGACCAGAACTGAGCTTAAACCATGGACCTAAAGGTGCAGTGTGGTGTATCCCTTTTAAGCTGTCTCAGAATAAAAGTTATTTAAAGAAGAGCATCAGTTGGTGTTTCAGGCACCTGTCACTCTGTGAAGAAGTCAGGGAGTTCAATGAGTGCAGGTCAGGCTGTCCAGGATGCTTTGTTCTCATGATTGAAGCTCAGTTTTTCCTTCAAGAAACAAGCAGTAGAGGAGGAAGAAGGTTTAATGACTGATCTTACAAGAAGACAGCACTTTTAATGCTGAAGCCAAAGACTCAGAGCCCAAAGGGTGGGAAAAGTTCTCCAGGGAAGAGACAGGCCACACAGCCCTGCACTGGATTACTCTCAATGCTACTTCACTTATTTGGGTGAAGTTTCTAATGTGTTTCATGGGACAGAACCTGACCCTCAGGTCTCGTTTATAATTCAGAGAACTTCAGTTTGGCATTTCTGTGCACATTGTGTAATTGCAATAATTTCAACTCTCGTTATCCCTTCCAGCTTGGTTAATTTGTCAATGTGCTAGTTTGTTTTATTCGCATAGAAACCATGACTAGCACCGAAGTATACAGTAAAAACATGAGATCTCTACTTAATCTGTGCTTTCTTTTTCCCCTGACCCTCTGTCTTTCCTGGTTTGTGAAGGATGCTTTGTTTTACAAATGAGTGGAAGTATATGCCAGAAGATAAGTTGAACCTTCAAAACCTTCAGCTTGTAGAGGGCTATAGAAGAGTGGCTCCATGGAGTCTGGAAATGCTTAAAGAATAGGTACATCCCCCTATTCCTTAACTCTGTTGCCCATCCTCTTGATGGAGTTTCCTAGTCCTGAGGAGGAAGGGACATCTGGACTGAGCCCAGGTAATTTGTCAGCCAATTCACAGTTAGATCAAATATCCCTTCCTGAGCAAGAGTGAAGAGAAAAAGGAGATATACTCAACCTGTTAGAAAAGGTGGGGCAGATGTCTGAAAGATAACAGCTGTAGGTATGTTGGAACTACTCCTTTTCTATTAGCTGCCTCTATTTTTCTTCCTCTTGGATTAGAGTATCTCACAGACTTTTGACCAATAATTCTCTGTCTTTGACATCCCTGACTCTTTCATGACAATTGTTGACAAGCAGCCATGTTTTTTTCCCTTGCTGGAAGTCGTTTTTTTCTGAAGGAGACTTCTTTATCTGAGCCTACAAGAGCAGTAGGCATCTGTGATTAGAGAAAGCAGGTGGAATTTATCTAACTAAATGTAAATGCATCTGAAATGTTAAAGTCTGCTATTATGGTAGTCCCTGAGCGTCCCTTTATGATCTATGGATATGCACTCAATATAATGAATGAACTGTACGTACTGGCTCTAGTTATCCTAAAGCAGATGTGTAAAGTGTCAGATGGACTCTGGCCATAACAGTGCTATATGGGATACTGAGGCAAGATGAACATACACAGATTCTTTGTCTTCTTCTCACAGTGGTGGAGCAGTTTAGAGAAGTGGTGGTCAGTATTTCATCTTTCCTGTCAGGTTGCCCTCCTTCTTTCCTCTAAATATTGACAGGACATTTCAGGGCAAGCATGAAGTAAGTCTGCTGAATATAAATTTTGGTTTTTCCCATTGTAGCTTTACCTGGGACACCACATAATCTACTGATATTTTGGAACTCCAGCAGAAAACCAGAATGTTTCTACCAGCAAAGGTCTCAGAATTGTTGAAAGCAGACTGGAACAGTCCTGGTTCTTGCACTTTCTTTTCTTGAAGTCTTTTTCCTCCTATCTGGTTTCCAAAGAGGAGTCTATTTTTCAATTTAGATTGTCCCACCCCTGTGGCAATTTTGACATTGGCCAGAAATGAGAAGCCTTGAATTGGAAAGGTGTCATCAATGCAATGGCTAGATATACTTTAAAGAAAGGTTTATTATTTGGCTTGCTGGCACTGAGAGCTTCTAATTGCCAAGCAATTATGACCAGACATAATTTTTCACTGTCCAAAGTTGCCTCATGGGTTTAATGTCTGACTGAAAACAAAAGGCAGAAAAATTTTTAGGAGTTCAAAAGAGGCCAAGAGATGAATAAATATTTCCTTGGGGCATCCTTCACTACCTTAGACTTCAAGGCCAGTAGTTTGGCTATCATTGCCTCCTTAGAAAGCATTCTTGGCTCCAGTAGTCTGATCCATCTTTTCTCTCCTGGTTTCTCAAATAATCAAATCATAAAAGTAGGCTGGGAAATATATTTTGCATGTGTAACTGTTGTGATCTTTGGGTGCTTCAGGAGTCAAAACTCCACATGGATTTGCCACAGCGGAGTGCTGTGTATTAGACTCAAAAAACCTTTTGCACACAAATTAGAAGGCAACCAGCGCAAAACAATGTGGTTATAATGCATTAACGAAGCAGGAAGCATGAAGATCAATCTCTGCTGTGTCAGGAAACAATTTGTCTGTGGAAATGGCATGGCACAGTTCTTGGGAAGACAATTCTGTGAGCAATGTTTAGTAGGCTGGCTTCTCAAGAAGGTCCTACAGGGGCACTGTCAGTGAATCAGTAGACTTGATTAATCACTGTATTATATTCTACTCCAGGGCGACTCTATTCAAGTCAGTGAATTTATCCTAGGGTAAAACTGGGGAAAACCAGTGCCTTATCTCTCTTGCATCCTGAATGAATTGCTTCCACAGAGCCATATCGATACTTTCAGTTCTGTCTTCAGGGCCCAGCTGTTACAAGGTGGGTGCTGAAAGTCTCTCAAGGTTGCTGAGGGAGTTGGGGTATAATCCTGGTAATGGCAGAAATTTCTGAACCCTGGATTTGCCAGCTAATCCATAAAAAGTTTTCTGATGAAGATACATGAATATTACAGTGTGGTTCTCAAGAAGTAAGGCACTTAGAAAATAGGATTTACTGTTGGGATGGAACACCAGAGGCTGTCACAGCACTAAACTGAGAATAAACAAAGAAAGCCTGCATGAGAGTGCAATGGAAGTGGGTATAAATAAGGGAGGGGACAAACTCTTGCCTCCAAACAAAGAGTCTGGCATTTGCCTGCAACAACATGCAGGTGCTTTGCCAGCATAAAGAATAGGACTGAGAACTGGAAATCAACATCTCCATGTTCATCTTTCAGCAGGCTTCCAAATATACACATTTTCATTCAAAATCACTACCAAGCTGTTTGTAATAGATCTGTGCCAACTGCACTGTTTTATGTAGCTGTCTAAGCCAAATCATTGTGACCTGATGTGACTCTCTTCTTTAAAAGGGTGCACCTTCAGAATTCTTTTTTTCTTCAGTTTGAAATGAAACACTGGGAAAAGTATTGAAATGGATCTGAAAACAGTGCAGCATTCTTATGCAGAGGCAAGAGTGCCATACAGGCAAACACTAGAAAAAAATCTGTCTTGGATGTGTTTTTCAAAATGAGTCTGAAATGAGTGTTGGAAAAATATCAGGAATCTTAGACTTAAGTGAACTAATTCACATGCTCTGATTTTGCCTATATCTGTGGTACCGGGAGGTGAAATAATAGGTTCTAAGTGCACTGTTCCTGAAATTTCACTTCACTTTCTGTTATCTGCACGTACATTATTTAAGAGCATATGTTTTGCCTTTTTTTTTTTTTTTTTCCCCACGTCTCTCTCTCTTCTTCTCCATTTTTCTCTGAATATAAATCTTATACCTCTTTGTGAATTTAAAACCTGTTTGAGACATAGAGAACAACAAAGTGAGAAAGATTCTCTTTTGGTCAAATATGCTACTGTTTTTCTTGGATGATAGAACAATCCTTATTTGTATAGTCAGCTGTTTAGATATGTTGTCACACATAGATAACAGATGATTATGCATTTTATTCTTGTTCATCAAATACTACAGAAAAAAATTAACACTAAAATTTTCTGAAGTTCTTCAAATTGGAGTAAAATTCTTTCATGCTCATAAATCATCTTGGTCAGTTTAAGATGTTTTGATACTTAATTGAAATTTGTCACTATCTTTCTCTTAAGTACCTCTATCCTGGTTTTAGCTTCATCGGAGATAGAATTGAACATTTTAGTATTGTTAGAATTTATAATCAGCAGTTGGCCTTATGTGCAACAAACCTTAGCAGTGGTGCTGGGTTGATTTGTTTTTCAGAGGTTCCCACTACAACAGACACTAATAAAATGGCTGTTTTTTTCCTGTGCCAGGCTGAGAGACTTCCTTCTGTTGAAATTAGATTCAATAACATAATTGATGAAATAAGGAGGAGGAGATTACCCAAAATGACCTTTCAGCCTGAATCTTTATTTGAATGGGAAAAAGGGTTTTTTTGAATGTACTTCCAGATAGTATCTACATTTCTTAGAAGCTTGCAGGGCTTTTTGTGGGAAACCCCCAAACTATTTTTATGTGGCTTTGGCCAAAAATTGTTTGGTTTTCTCTTACCAAATTTCAAAAAGGTTGAATAGTTGGCTTTTCTGAAGGAAAGGCAATACTTTCCATAATGAAAAATCCCCATTTTCTTTCTAGCACTGCTTTTTTTCACATTCCTGACAAGCAAAAGAGTACAAAAGTATCTAGAAGTACAGCTGTTCTATAATGAAATTTTAAAATTAAAATAAGGTTTACAGTCTTTGAGTTTTTGCCTGCTGCAGCACCAATCAGCGCCAATATATTAGGCTCACACTTCCACTCAAGTGCAAGCACAGATTAGTGTTTCTGCCACTGCATCATTGCAAATACCGTTATGGGTTATTGCCAATGATGCCGATCACTGAGGAAAAGAGGTTGTGGTTGCCTAAACAATCTGTACTATTGCCAAAAGGGGTGAGCTGCCCTTTCCATACTCCTCCCTTGTGATTGTGTGGGTGTTCACGTAGGTGCAAAAGTTGTCAGATGAGGAAAATTTGCCAAGTAAAAAGTAATAACTAGAAAAATGGAAAGTTAATGTGGGCATGAGGGAGTGGAATGAAAAAGTAACAAAGACCACATATTTTGGTTGAAGCATGAATTTATATTGCTTCAAAATTGCAGTGCAGTGGTGTTAGGTGCATGAGATTATGCAGTCTTGTTGCCACAGTGAATTACAGATGTTCATTTGTATGGAGCAGTTCTGTTTGAAAATATGTTTTGGACTATTCCTGCTGGATAGTGTATTTTATTGGATGTTTTGGCAGGCTGGCATGAAATGACAGCCCTGATCCTTAATCTTACTTAGGGATGAGTGAAAGAAGTTATGAAGTTGAGGGTACAGATGTGTATCTTCAACCTAGATTTCTGCCTTCTAAAGTCCTTCACTTCCTGCAGAGACTGCACGGATCTTTCTTTGCCAGTCTGTGTTGCATTCCCTAGAAGGAGGAAGCGGTCTGGTGTTTTCTTTATTCTTGTCTCAGTAGATTATAGGCACACCTTTACAGAGCCTGAAACTGTGTTGCAGAAGGTTAGCGTACAATATTGTTGCTGTTCTGTCTACTCCTTGTTTAAACCAAGGGACTATATCCCCTAACTTCCCTAAATCAGATTTGGAGCCTTCAGTTATGACTGAAATGAAGACGAAGACTTAAATGCAGGGATTAGATAGTTAAGATGTGGGTTTAGAAAATATCCGTTTTTGCCATCAGATAATTTTGTGATATTTCTGTAAAGAAGGCTCTTCAACAAAAACTGGAAGGAATTCCAGCAGTGCGAATTTGAGATGTTTGGGAAATCAGGAGCAAACTGAAACTGAGGTCTTAGAAATGGTGATATTTTTTTTACTGGTGCCAAAAAGCAAGCCAAGTTATTTTGTCCTGAATAATCTGTAGATTTAATCTCTCCTTAAGTGCCCAAGGGGTTCTCTGACAGAGTTTTGGAATCTGTGGTTCTACTTGGTGCTGTGTTTTACAGCTTCATAACAAATCTCTGAAGCTGATTTCTGCAATGAATAAAGTGCAGTTCAGTATATATTTGATCTCTTTTAATAAGTAGAAACCTTAACCGTTCTGTAAACAAAGACTCAGCCCAGTGTGACTGTACCTAAAAAAACCCTAAACCTCTTGGATTGTGGAATTAATGTATCTTGTATCTTCTTCACTTATTAAAACAAGGCCTTAATTTCAGAGCTAAGAATAAGAAAGATGACAAAGAATAAGACTGTACTGGAAACTATCCAGCCTGTGTCTAACTCCAGTGAAAATAGTTATAACGGACTCACTTTGATGAAACCATGTACAGCAAAAGATATAGAATTCAATATATCTGCTTATTTAAACACATGGAGGCAATGACTACATGAGGGATACTCAAGAATAGTATTTTAAGCTGTATAACTTTGTTTCATTTACCACGGATGTATTCTATTGTATAGACTTCCTTCCCATTTCCCACAGTCTGAGAAATGTTGGGTCCAGAAACAGCTTATTCTCTAACTTTCCATTGGAGACTGAACATGGCGTGTCTGTCTTCAAAATCCAGCCGTTCTCCAGCACATCTGCAGTAGAGGACGTTGACCTTCACTTTCCTGCTGTGGGCAGATATCATCCAGTTCAGGAAATATCAGGGAGATGACACAGAGCTGGCTCAGCTCAGCACCAGTGACCTTATAAGACACGGCCTTGAAAATCTTACTGTGCTGTAAAGTCAGGATCTCTGGATGTTTCTATTGCATACAGTCTTTGGCGTGATTAGTAAGGTTAGTGATTTAATCTTTCACTTCTCTTTTATCTATACATGGGACTTACAGTAGTAAAAACTACTGAGCCTATATGTAGAAGATACTTTGAACTTTTGATGTCTCTGAGGTATTTAAGCAAGCAATGGTAGGGCAAAATTTTGTATAGAGAGCTAATGCCTTTTACTAGGAGAAATAATGAAACTGGAAAGAAACAGAAACTCTAATGTGATGAAAGCTTTTATGTCAGTTGTTCCGGTGATGTGTGCAGTAATGTAAATTAACTTTTTTTTTTTTTTGATTATTGTTAATGATTTATTAAGTTTAAAGACAGAACACAAAGTAATTTAACTATCTGCATTGTGTGAATGTTGCAATATGAGGGATATGCTCTTCTGAAATCTGATACTGGGTTTTACTTTGTATATCATTAAAAGTATTTAGAATAAACAGCAAGAATTTTGTGACTGTGATATTTTATTAGCAATGTGAGTTCTTGAATGTGTTTTCAGTTGAGAATGAAAGGTGTGACGTGTATTAGGTACACTTATTTTGGGAACTACCTGAAGTTACGTTTCTGATCCCACCTCTGCCGTGTGCCATCGTAGAAATCCTGGTTCACTGAAGTGTTAAATTCACTGCTATTCAGGAAACTGTTTCTTTGGATTCCATTTTTTCTGTTTTTAGTTAACCTTGGTTTTGGCTAGGATCACACTTGCCTAGGTAATTTTACAAATGTGTCTGAAGAATTTTGAGCAGCTCATCAGCTTTATGAAGAAGACCTTAAGAGTTTCCAGAACTTAAATGTTCCTTTCAGTGCCAATCATTAGACAGGAAAAAGATTATTCTGTTATGTTTTAGTAAGTTTTGTCTGCCATCAGGCTACAGTGAACTAATGAAAAAATGCAGAAGCCCACAGACTAAAGAGAAGGCTGAAAGATGGTGTTAATGAGTGGCAATATGATATAAATTCATAACTTCATTAACACTTGCATTCCTATCTGACCTGATAGGATCAGATAGGGTTCAAATAGGGTTGTAAGGCGATGCATAGGTGTATAGGCAACCTGATATGCACATGCATATGTGAGCTGGAAAATATGTGTGAATGTCACATGTAGGGAGAATCATACTTCCTAAGACATACAAAGTCAGAAGTTAGTCTCAGTTCTATTGTTTATGTATCTACTTGAACTCAGTAACTTACTGAATTTTAATGTGTATTTAAATAAACAAATAAGACTTTATTTGTACTTGGTATAAAGTTCCAGCCACTTTCCAGTGAAAAAATTGCCATTAGGTATGTATAAATAATTAATTTTTTACTTTACTTGCTGAACTAAATATTTTAAAAAATATTTCAAATTGACTCAAAGTGAAAAAATTTTGTTTATCCTACTGTAATGAAAAATCCAAATGCAATGCAGATAAAACAATGTTTCTGCTTAAATTACACATTTTATGTACCAAAATTTTAAATTTATTATACTTTTTTTAATCCCCTCTTTAACATCGAATTATTAAATTTAGACACATTTTAGAAGAAAAAAATATTTTGAAAAGAAAAACCAAATCATTTTGTTGAAAAAAATATTCAAACAAAGTATTCAAATATTTTCAAGGCTTATATGTCCCTCTCTGCTATCACCCCAGCTACATTTTCCAGCAAATAATGTACAGAGTACTTTTTTTTTTTTTAGGTTGGTTTACTCCTTTTGCTGTCCTGGTCATTCTCTGATGGCTGCTCTTTGTGGTGTGATACATTTTGCAAAGTTCTCAGAGAACTGTGATGCATACATTTTGTCAACCTGAAAAATAAATATGGATAAATATATGTGAAGTCTGTTTCATACCCATGGTTGGTAAAGGCTGCTGTTTAGGCTTGTTTTAATCCTGAAAACTGTTAGTTTCCACAGGGTAAAAGAACCTTTATTCTTGGTTTTCAGGTCTTGGAAGGGAATCAAACTAACACTGTATTATCTTGTCCTCTGTCTTCACTACATTTCAGATCTCCATTTACATTAGTTGACTTTGTGAAGTGTGAAGTGATTGAGAGGATTAGAGAAGGCAGAAGAAAAGGAATTTGAAGCATGTATTAAGAGAGGTGGGTGGAGGAGGGAAATTTTGGATATTGTTGTGTTTATGGACAACTACATTGCAGATTTCATTTGACTGGGCTTGGGTTCATAAACCTGTGTGGCCTGGAATGCTGGGGCCATTTGTATGGGTCTGAATTTCAGTACAAATGTTTTACCCAGCTGTTAAGATAACACTTCAAGAGTTAGTGGTAAAATAATTTTTTATTTTTACTTATAAAGATCTAATTTAAATTGACAAGCACACTTAAAACTGCAGATGGGCTCAAGCTGAAAAGTATGGTGTGTGAAGCCTTTCCAAGTTCAGGCAGGTTGGGATCCAAACTTTCTCCTACTGTTCTGGCTTTTGATTGCTTTTAAATTCCTCTTTGGTTCTTTAGTATGCATTGTGTAAATCTAAGATAGTGGGAACAGATGGTCACAAGGGATTTCCAATTGTTTGGGTGGATATTTCGTGAGAACTCATTTGTTTCTCAACTTGAACCTTGACTTCTAAGCTGAACCCAGTGTATATAGATGCCTAAAGGCTTTTTTTTCTTAGCCCACAGCTCAGTTCTGCTACATTCTCTGGTATCCAACTAAATCTCTTTCCAAGCACTTTGCTTGAATCATTTCACAGTGAGCCCAGTCTACTGTCATCCCCAATGTGATGATTACCAGTGAAGATGCTCTAACAGTTGCTCCTTCTATTTTTAGATAGGGTAGAAAGATTATTATTGTTATATAAATATAATGACATTCAAAATGCAACTCTTCATGGCACAGGACTGGGAATACTCTGAGTGCTGCCTTTCTTATTGAACAGTATTGAAGCAGTAACTAAAATATGGTCCAGTAGCCAAGAAGATTGTAACTTATGGAGAGACACACACACAAGCTTGTTTTGATTTCAGTATTCCTCATTTGACAAGTGTTTACCTAGGCAGTGTGTAGTCAAAATGCACATTGTAATTTTCTGCAACCCTAAGTGTCTGATGTGTCAAAATTCCTGTGAAAATAGCTAAACAAAGTCTGAAATTTCCAGATGGACAGCTGTACTGCAAAAAATCTACCCATGATTCCAATTTGAAAATGCTTTAAATCACTTGTTACAGTACAAGCATCTCAAAATATTAGGACTTGTATCACAGTAGACTTGCTGTAATCATGAAAACAAGCTTAGTTTTTAGTCAGGTAGGTTATACATTTTGATTTTGGTGGATCTGATCTTACATAGTTTTCCATATTGTCTTAGATGCCCTGCCAGACAAAAACACTACAAAATGTTTGCTGATGAGCCCAACACAGGCAGATAAATCAAAACTGTCCTTGGCAGTGAGGGTCTGATGTATTAATGTACTGGTGAAATGAGGAATAATGCTGTTGAGTACATTTCCTGTGACTTATCTTCTAAACTTATACTTTTCCGTGACTACAATGAGAAGCAACCTGAATGCCCAAAGCTTGATTTTTCAGGGAAAGTTATATGTGCCCTCTAGTTGTTGTCTTTGTGATTTGATGTGCTTTGAAGTGCAGTCTGAAGTTAGGTATGATAGTTGTAGTGGTTTGAGAGATGTGGATTACAGATACTTAAAGTCTCAGGAATGGACCTTAAAAGTGTAGATACCTGGAAGTGGAAAGTGTAATCAATTTATGCACATTTTTTCCTTCCTCATTCCTTCCTATCCAACTGTGTATCTCATGTGCCTATTTAGTATAAATGCAGAAATACACATATACTGTGCAAATTCCATATTAACTCTTTCTGAATGAGTTACACAAGCCTTGTAGCTCCCCTCATTACCTAGAATGGTCAAGCTATTTTTTTTTTGTAAGGTTGAGAGGAAGTTGATATCAAGATGACAATTTTTATTTTAACTGAAGTCAGAAGGGCATAGAGGCAAGCACTGAGATTCTAGCACTAGTCATGAAATGTCATTATTTTGTAAAATTTTGTATATTACTAATGAAAATATTATACAAATAGCTACTTGAATTTTAAAGAATATCTTTCCTATTTCTCTGTGAACTCAAGCTTGAGTTTTCTTATGGTTATGTCAGTTTTACATAATTTACTGATTTTAGTCCTAATATATGGACTAGAAAGGAGGACTCATATTCCATGTGGAAGGACTACTATCACTACAGTCAGGGAAAGCTGAAATATCCCCACGCCTATGTGATAAAATGAATAGCTGAAATTGTGAAGAAATTCCTTTCTGACCCCATACTCACAAACAGTTAACTTATTTCCTGAAAAATGCCATTTTGATGCTGAGTCTTACATACATACAGAAATGATCAGTGGTCATAAAATGATTAATTCCTTTTAGAAGTCCACTGACTCAGTGAGAACTAGCAGCGGTGCATTTCACAGGTCCACCATAGGTAACACAAAGAAGTCTTTAGTGTTTTTAAATTTTGTAACATTTTGTGACAATAAGATCTAAAAGAAAACTTTACCCACATACAGAGTTGCATCAAGTATTGGACTTGGCTTTGAGAAAGAGAAGAAAGAAGCACATAATATGTAGTTTGCTATTACCTTTTAAACAGCACTTAAACTATATATGTTAAAGCAAACAGTCATTTCCATCTCTGCTTTATAAATGTGACCATTTTTTAAAATTTAATGTTCATGTTTTAAACAGAGGATGGGAGGAAGAAAGAAAGAATGGACTAAAAAATGTAATTTGCATCATGAAAAACCAGTTCTGTTCGATATTACTTGGTACTACATTTGTATGGTTCACATTCTCACATTTTCTGTAGTGTAGGTGTTTTGAATATTATTAAATACAGTACAAAAAAACCAAACCAAATCACTCCAACATATGAAACAGTATCTTACACTGATATAAATCAGTACAGCTTTGTGAAGCATGTAGAGATCTAAGAGTTAAGTATATGCTAAATTTCACTCAAGTTAATTATCCTGTTTGAATAGTTTGGTATCTATTGCTGAAAAGCTGCATCTCAGACATGTATAATGATTATATGTGGAAACTGAAAAAGGGAAGGGTTTTACTGGATCACTATCTTCAGTCTTCTGCACTGAGGATAAACTGCACCATACAATCCCATTCCTATCCTGTTATCATTAGCCAGTGAATTAATTTTTGCTCCTGCACTTCTTTCAGGAAGCTGCTTCAAGACTTTATACGGGTGATTGTAAGGAAACATATTTTTCTTTCCTAAATAAATTCAGACCACTTTATTCCTCTCCCAACATGATCCTCTATTTAGTCCTCCAGTTCTTACCTCATACTACCACAATTCATAGAGAGCAACCACGTTTTTTCTGTGTTTCCATTTTTGTCTCTCCTCCGATAGTTGACCCTCAGTTATCTATAAGTATGACTTCTTTCTACCAGTTCTGGTCTGAGTTCATCTTTGCACACAGCATAACACAGAGCACTGTCCACAGTTCATTGTTACCTTGTATAATGATATTAATACATTCCTATTTCTATAGGAAAAATTTTACTTTTGCTGCTGACTAGGATCATAGTGCACTTTATCATTGTACTGGTGACTCAGTAATCTTGTGATTAAGTTCTATGCCCAGGTCTTTTACTTGATCTGTCATTTTCAGCTGACCAGAACCATTTTTTTTAATAATAGAGCTTATTAGTCAGAGTACACTTGGTAAAGAAATATGTTGACTATCACATTCAGGAATAAATGAGTACTACCGTATTTGGTAGCATGTTTTTTTCCAGTCCATGTCTAAAAAGTTTGTATGTCCACACAGTGATACAATTTTCTTTTCAACAAAATATTAATGAGGTCCTCATCTAGGTTCAAATTTGACCCATGTGAGGTAATGGCAAACTTCCGACCCAGTTCAATTACAGCCCTTCATAAAAATTGATTTTGACCTAAAAAACTTCAGTTTTATCCATGTTACTGCAAATTTTCACTTGCAGAAGTGGTCTTCATTAAACTGTGGCAGTATTCTACTCCTGATTTTATTTCAGGAGTACATTACGTTCTAATCTTGACTGATACTCCACAATGTCTTTTTATGGTTCTACTATTTGATTTCATGTCCTGCTCTGTTGGTTCCACTTCCTCTGGTTTGTAACCTTGCTACTTTTCATTGGTTTGCAAACAGCTAAGTTGCCTCTTTCTTACCTCACCCACCTCAACTTGATCATGTATAATCCTTTCACTAACTGAACTGTCTCCATGACTACTCCTGTATTCTCTGCTTATACTTCTCTCTTTGCTGCTTCTGCAGAGTTTTTTTTTCTTTTTTACTGAAACCTTTAAACTACTTTTCTTTTGTGTGTGTAATAAAATCAGGTTTGGAGAGTTGAATGTGACTCTTCCAGTCTTCTTCCTTGGGCCTCTTAGTTTAAAGCTCTTCTGAATGGTTATGCCAGTTTGAACCTTGCAAAATCAGTCCCTCAGGCACTCAGGTAGAGGCCATTTTAAGTGACTATTTTTTCCCAATACTTCCTTGTATATTTATTTTATTATATTATTTTATTTATAATAATTGTCAGGCCTGAATGGTAACACTGACATTTATTCTCCTCTAGCAAGACATTAAATTATTTGTAGAGGTATTGTCATTTACCATAAGAGGATGTAAGGAACTGATTCTTGCCAGTTCAAGAAACAGCCCCTGTAGAGACTGTACAAAGTCAAGAATCTTGATTTGGCAGCAGAGTTATTCAATGTAAATCTCATGCAAGCCACAAAGCCATTTTGGCTGCCACTTCTCAGAAAGCTGCTTGTGGATGTAGAGTTTATGCTGACAAATCTCCTTCCCATCATCCTGATCCAAAGAAATGTCCCTACGGAAATACTTCTAGAGAGACATACAATCTTCAGCTGGCTATCCTTTTTCTTTGGATGCCTGGCTTTTTGCCAGGAAAGACCATTTTTGATTCATCTGAGGGCAATATGTATATGTTGTATTTCTGATTTCTTAAGACACCTCTGACTGCTTATTCCAGCTGACTGAACAGCTGGCTCATTCTGAACAGAGCTAGGTAATGCTTCTCTGCAGAGCACATGTCATTGGACACCATCAGTGCACTCTGTTAGATCTGCCAGACGTCTTCTGACTTAGTCAACAATTCTCGATTTCATTTGAGGGGCTCAGGAAGGTATAGGAGGTCCACCAAAGTAGGAATAAATTTGAAATAAAAGATTAAGGTCATGTTTAGTTTCACGCCCTAAATTTGGGCAAGTCTCCAGAGACTTTACTATCCCAATTATCTATAATATTTGGATGGGAGCCCTCCCAAGAAGAAGGGTTGCTGGCTTCAATAGATGTTACTTCTCCCCAGTGTTAGCAGTAGGCAATCAGCTTTTAGAAGAATTCTGCCATAGAAGATTCTGGCACTTTATGGTTACTTTTGACTCTCTGTCTTTATTGATTGGTTTGTTCATACAAAAATTTGTGCTCAGATTTAAAAGTGCAACTATTACCATGGAACACAGAGATTAGATTTCCTTATGTGCAAACTGCCAGTGCAGATCTAAGCTGAGAGTTCATATCATGGATGACATTTGCACAGAATTTTGCTTCTTGTGCATTTGGAAGTTTTGACCTCCAGAACACTGGAGAACATAACATTCCTCTTATACTTCTTTCTGTGAAAAAAGCAGGGACTGGACATTTTCCACTGGTTTGTTTTTTGTTTTTCTTCCCATCCACTTACCCTCAGACATTTGCATCTGGCATTTTGGCAAATACAGGTGTATGATTCATGCTGATTCTTTTGTCTGCTTGAAGAGGGTTTCTGCCCTTGGAAAATTTGGCGCTATCTATTCACGGACAGTTTCAACAACTATACTTTTTTTGTCTGTTCCAATAGCCCACTTGGTTGGCCAAAGTGACACTGTGTTGACACACTTGCCAAAAGAACTCCTGCCGTTTCAGTTGGCAGGGTTATTTTCCAAATGCTTCCCTTGATTACTGGGACATGTAACTAACTTTATAGAGCTTCCTTGTTTCAGCCAGAAGATGGGAACATTTTGTTGAGAGAGCGAAGTGTGTCCTCTTTACGTACTGTTTATTTTACATTTGAGGAGTTCTTGAGGAAGGATCTCCTACATCACTTCGTAGTTTTAATAAGAAAACTGTCAGATTCTATTTAACTGAATATTATTAAGTGAAAAGATACAAATACTTCACTCCAAACATCTTTAACCATATTTTCCAACAACTTGCTTCACCATATCAGCTGTTCAGAAACTGAAAAGGTAACATGCTTTAATTGCACGTGATGTAATTAAAAGCTTGTTAGTCTTCAGCACAAGTCAGCAAAAGAAAACAGCTCTAAAGCCTTGAGTATAATTTGTGTGTTTTTCACTTGCATGTTTTTCTGTGCATATCTTAACATCTATTACGTGTTCTTCCTCTCTTACATCCTCTTTTTTTTTTTTTTTTTCCTCTCTTTTCTTTTTTTCTGTGTTGCTTTCCCTGATGTACTCTGGGAGCTTGAAAACAAATAGGTTGAGAGGAGGGAAGGTAAATATGGAAAAAAGAGTTCCTACCTTGTATGATTTTCCATGCAATGTGTAGACTGTCCCCTTTCTGATACAATCTTTTCATTTATTTTTTTAATCTGTTTTCCTAGTCATTTTCTTAATAGCTAGTTCCCTTCAGTTGAAACACCAAAGGCAACAGCTTCCATGCCCAGAGAAATCACTTGGCACTCAAAAATGACCAATTACTTGTTTAAACAAGGACAGGTAAACAGTACGGCGGCAGATCCATTGCTGTAACAAAGAATTTTGGCCAATTATAATGTTTAAAAAAAATTTATTTATTTTTTAACAATATCCTACATCTATATTTCATGAAAGGCTCAACTCCTTCTTCCTTGCCTCGTTTGTCTTACCTTCCAAAACATCTGCTTTCTTCACATTGCAGTCTCTTAATCTCAGCATTATATGAATCTCACATATATAAAAATTCTTCCTATTAATGTTCAAATAATGAATTACAGCTAAACAAGTCAAAAGTGACTAACTACCTGCAGAAAAATAAATAAACAAAGCTATATTATTTTGATATAAGAGGTTTAGTTTACCTACAAGAAGGTGAATGTGAATGTTAGCTAATTTCTAGAATTGGAGAAGACCGTGCATTGTCATTCATTAAAAAATAGTTCATTAGTCCAATATCAAACAGCTAGCATTATTGACAGTAGATTCCTTTTAAGGTCAAAATAATGTATCTTTATCCTCTCCTATTTTTTAATGATGTCTGGGATTTCAAAAGAACCTATGGGATTTAAAAAGAATTTCACTTTAAAGGGCAGTTGGATTTGGAAGTCTAACTCTTCTAGGTTCTTTCAAAAATACAAGCTGTTATTAATAAACTATCATCTGATGCCTGTAACATTACATCAGACGTCAGCTTTTTAAAGTCCAGGAGACCATATGGGTAGTGTGTTCTCCACCACTTCTGGTAACTTCTAGCTATTTTGCCCAATATTTAAGTAAATCTGTCTAGGAGTTAGAGCTCACTGGTACTTTGCTGTTCATTCTAGGAATTTAGGCAAAGAGGGAATACTCATTATTTATTGAACTACTTTATTGAACTACTAAGAACTGTAGCAATAACCTGATTTAACTGTAAAGGTTTTCTCATAAAGAGAGACTTCAATGATTTCAGTATATCTAGTTCATCATATTTGAAGGATTAGGAAGTAAAAACTATATTGTAGGTAAATAGGAGTCATATCACCTCACTATAAAATGTTTTCCATAAGTAATTGTGAAATCATTATAGTTTTGGAGTAATTAAAATTGCCTTCATAATTAAAGCTGTGGTAATAAAAAACCCTTATGAAACATTGTTTTAAGCCCATCATGTCACTTTTTAATGTGAAACTGCTTTCACCAGGAAAAAGGTGGCTAGGTTTATTGTGGAGATAAAGCAGAAAGTATTAAAAGAAAATGTGTTAAATAATTTTGCAGTTAAAATATGCTCATCAGCATTTGAGGACTAATACTTCAAGTATATGCTTTACACTTGAGAGGGATGATTCTTTAAATAATATCATTTCAATTAAAGAAAAAAACACCCTGACATTCATAGATTTCATAAGTTAGATCTCATGGACTACAGTTGCGAATTCAGTGTCTTCTTTATGATATTACTATGATTGAGGTAATTAATTTGTTGAGACAGGTCCTGCAAACGTTTCCTAGCTGTGATTGCTACCAAATCCTAGATGCCTGCTGCCTTCTAGAATAAACATATGGTGGGAAAGCTGCTGGTGGAAATTTTGTTTTATATTCAGTGTAACAGGGTAACAATGGTAACAGTTGCCACTGTTCAAAGGGAAATCACTGACTCAAAACAAAACCTTAACCTGGAAACCTGTCAGAGCGAGACAAGCAGTGATGCCAGTCAAAACAGCAAAGGCTGTACTGTTCCTCCTCCCTCAGTCTTTCTCCTACTCTGAAAGGCTGTATTGTGTTTACAGTGTTTATTTTATCTCTGAACCTTTTGCTGATGGAGTGCTTCAGAGCTTTTTTATAGTAATTTACTGCTCTTGGATAGAATGCTTTAAGAAATTGTCAGTCTGTTTTGCCTGTTGCTGTTGTGCCTGTGTTGCACTTTGATGCCCAAAGTTTTACTGTCTGTTACTCAAAGCTTCTTCTTTGGCTTGAACTGGTGAAGTTGCTCCATGAGAGGGGTGGGATGAAACTGCACCATGTCAGGAACAGGTTAGAGAAGGAGCTGCCATAGCCCAACAGCTGCAGGGTAAACTCTGCCAAGGCATCTGACAACATCTGGCAGCATCTGGTGAGGATCTGACAAAACCTCTCTCATCCTCTCTAATGTACTGGGTCAAATGGGGACAGAGAGAGGTTTTGTGTCAGGGCAGGGTGGGACTAACAAAGCAGCTGACTTTGTGAGTAAGGCTTTTATAGTCCAGCAGTTCAGACACTCAAATCCTGTCACACGTCAGAAGAAGAACTAGCCAGGTGCCACTGTGGGGCACCTCAGGTTTGAGGCTGAGGAGCAGCTGACCAATACCATACTCTACCTTTTAAGAGTGGAGCAGCGATATGAAAATCAATCTTATCAATAGTTCTTGTGTAGAAAGTGAGTCACCTCATGATGATAGTACTTGCTGTGTGTAGACTGGATTATATCTTTACGTTGGAGGAGATCCTGGACTGGAGCAGTCAGCTTCTGTCACCCAAAGAGTGTCCTGCGCTACCGTGTGCTCATTATACAGTCACTTCAGCAGTGACTGTAACTCAGAGTGAGAGGCTGAAAAGACATGAGCACTGGCCAGATTGTCACCCATTATGTCTTTGCAAAAAAGTTTTTTCACATTGGTAAGAGCACTAAGCAAACTGATTACCCAAAGAGAATCATAGATAATATCTGTATTTATTGAAGCCAGCTGTTCCCAAATAACCTTCTCAAGCCAGGAAGAAACTTAGCCAAAATGCACGTAAGTCCAAAGTCCTGACCTTCCTCCACCACCTCCCATACCTTGGTGAGTGACTTTGGCCAAGAATGAAGCAGAGAAATATTGGCATTTCCTCTCTCAAAATATTATTCTGCCCCCATGGATGCAGACAGTCTTTTCAAAATGTATCTGATTTTTATCTGCAAAACAACATGAAAATTTCCTCACAAGAGGAAACTTTAAAATCAGCTACTAAGAAAAACTGCTCATTTTAAACAGACTATTTACAAATCCAAACAGATCTGCTTGATCAGAATACCAAGATGGAGGCAAATAAATATTTCTCATGCAGTTGCAGGGTTACAGATTTAATATTCTTATGCCTCATTTGGCAAGTTTTGGTGTGTCTTTTTCCTCTGCTGTTGTCTTCTTGTCTGATGCATTTGATTGCTATGGACTGACCGTAAACCTGGATGGTCTGTGTATTGGAAGGAGAAGGGGAAGATTGTAACCATAGCTGTAGCATGAGGTAAAAGAAGCACAGCCTCCTGTGACACTCTGTTAAGATGGAAAGGAATCAGCCAGTGGTGCAAGGCTCTCATATGAAGTAGTGCACAGCTGTCTCTTGTTAAAAGCATTTCCCACTTTTTATTTCATAGGCGAAGGACAAGGTCTTATGCCACCTGATGACAGAGATCAAGAAAAACTTTAAAGCTATTGCGGCTGTACTGATTTTAACCAGCAAAGGAATTGACCATGAGTATTTGACATGGCAGACTGAGACGGTGGGTGAAAGAGGCTGTTTCCTCGAAAGGCAGTGTCCCCCTCCTCCTATTCACATTGTATTCATTTTATTTACTTCATTTTCAGCTGAACATTTTTGCTTCATAACACAGTAATGCTGTGGTTACTTCCCTTGCCAGACTTCTTGCACCCACCTTAAGGGCCTCGTCTCCCTATGTAAGCTTTATTGTAACAGCTAGAAAGGCTTTTCCTAACGCCTAATCTGAGTCTTCTGTCACATGTGAAGCAGATTACTTCTTGCCATCCCTTGATGGAAACAGGATAAGTGATGACTTTAAAATTTTTAAAGTCAACATTGGCTGATGTTTATTATTCTGTGTTCAGTCTTCTATTTTTTCCTGATAGGTCACATTTCATAAATTTCCCCTTGTTCTTTGTTGTCCTCAGGAATCTTTCCAGTTTACCACATCTTTCTTAAAACTGAGAGACAAAAATAGATGCAGCAGAGGCTTTACCAGTCATTAGTAGAGTGGGATAATTTCCTTCCATGTTTTATGTAGAGCTTTCTTTTTAATAAACACAGAATTATATTGTTCTGTTTTGAAACCTTCATCTGCAGTTGACTCATATTCGGTCTGTGATCCAACTCCTTTTTTTTGCAGCCTTCCCATTTTGATACTGTATATTTGAGTTTCTTTTCTAATGGAGAACTTTGCACTTTATAGAATTTCATCTAAATTATTTCATTCCTTCCCCTCACCCCCTAATTTATCACAGTTACTTTGAAGCTTTTTTTTTCAATTTGCTTACCATGTCTCTTCCACTTCTGTGCTTTGCTTGGATTTTAGGAGTATTTCCTGTTCTACCGATTTAGTAATGACTTCAACCGTGATGAGAGCTTCTCAAACATATTCTTCTATTTTGAAAATTAGCTATTGACAGTCACTTTTTTCCACACAGTTGTATATCTATCCTATAACAATACTACCTAGATAATGTTCCACTAATTTTCTTAGTGAATAAATTAGTTTTGAGAGAATATAAATAATTTTTGTATTTCCCTTTATCCTTGTTCATTTTATTTCCTTGAGCATACTTATTCTAAAATATTTTAAAATTGTTCCTCTCATTTTACTCATCCAGTTTCCAACCATCTTCAGCTTCCTGGATCAAATTCTTCAGATGTTGGTTAATTCAGTTCAACTATAAAACAAGTCCTTATCTGGTGAATTAGACTCCCGGTTGGTGTTTGTTCTTTACGCACTGACAAACCATGGGAACACTTTGTACAAAATGAAGTGTGTTGCTTCTAATAGTGCATGTCTATCTGTCACAATATCTTTCCTGTGCTTGTTCAATTAGATTATATAATTCTGGCTGGTTTACAATATTTTTTTAAATTGCATTTCCTTCATCTGATGTTTTTCATTGCTAACTTTCTGTTTCTTTGAGCCTAGCACTTGAACTCCTTATTTTTAAAATGGCCCCTGTAGATTGAAATGTGTAGACTTTCATATTTATCAGAATAGCTTCTGGATTTTGCTTGATATGAGCTGGCTAGTAATATTTGATCATTTATTTATTGATGTATTTATTTCTCTCCACTTATTTATTTATTTTAGGCATTTCAGATAAGATGGAGCTGATATGGCTTTTCTTCCCTAGCAACAGCAAAGTTTCAGATTTTAGTAAAGTTCCAGAAGAAAAGTGTGATATTAAAATATGTTTAATACAGAGGAATCTATCTATTGCTTTTTTATAAATTTTACTTTCCCTGGTTCATTTAAGCTTCTGGATAAACAGCTGTTGACTTCAGTAGTGCTAGAGTATTTTCCAGTTTTGTAGATACATGTAATAAATTTTGTGGTACTTTTGTAGAGTAAGGCATTACTATGTAAGGGTTTGAATAATGGGATAAGGCTATTAATATAAAGACAATCATGCAAAAATCCCATAATGCATAGTATTTTTTTAATCTTCTACTTTTAATGAAACTTTTCTGATGCATCAACAAAATACTTTCACAGTGGTTGCATTAGTAACTCAGTGAAAATGCACTTGGACATTAGACATATAATGAGAAGAACCTTCATACTATAGTGAAAATAAAGCCACTGTTTAGTATGTGTTCTACTTTTTGTTAAACATTTGCTGCCAAGAAATACTGTATTAAAGATCTGATAATGTATGAAATGAAAACTGCTCAATCAATTGAAAGCAACCTGTGAAGCAGACATTAAAAATCATTAATCAAGTTAGTCTCAATACAAAAATAAGGCTATTTCTCCTAACTATGTGTTTTATTTAATTTTCCTTGCATTCTCGTTTCCAGTTCTTTAAAACACGTTCTCTTCATGTGAAGCTTGTTTCATAGTTGTAAAAGCTAGTGATTTAGTTATTCTATTTAAAATGAAATTTCCTATTCTTTAGTAACAACAGGACTCTTAAGAGCTGGAAATTGAGGGAAAACATGAAATGTTTGTGAATAATTCCATGGCCATAATAGTTTCTACTATTATCTCATTGCCAAGTCTCCTGGTAGGATATACTTGCATTTTCTGAAACTAATACCTGTTTCTCTTTGTATTTTACTTCTGTGCCTGCAACTCAGTCTTTATTTGATTTTGAACAGTCTTTATACACCTTGAATTTAGAAAGGTCTAGGCAAAATTAAATGAACCACATTTGTGAGTTATATCAAGCATCAAATAAGTAAGGGCTTACTCCAGTATAAAATATCATAAATCTTTAATAATGTATCATGGTTTCAAAACAATGTGGGTTTTTTTTTTTCCATATTCACTATTTATTGAGTTGATTGAAATTGCTGTTTTGTAGCAAACTAGTGTTATATCAGCCCTGTAGCAGATCATCTCTCCTGAGGAATCTGATTCACTAGATATACTTGAATAGGACAAAAGAACTCAAAGAGTTAATATTACAAGATTCTTTGTGTCATAGTTTTTAAAGTAACTCAGACTGTAGTCCAAATTAGAGGCTCTTACTTCTTGCAACATTTCTTACCAGTTTTCAAAAATGTTGTGCCTACAATATTTATACTTTATAATAAATATCTCCAGAACAGTCTATTATTTCAGTGGTGTCATATGATTTTTTTTTTTTAAAGTTGCCTAATTGTTTTTGTTTTAAGATGTATTGTTAGGTTAAGTGGTTTCTTCAGATTACATTTCTTTTCTTTGATAGTGTCTATGCTGGGGTCCTGTATTTGACTAAGTGATTTTGCTGAAACTGGAAGCTAAGATCAGGCAAGGTTTCTTCTCAAGCCATAATTCTAGTAATTGAGTCTGTTTGTGTGATATGTATTGGCAGAAGAGAATGAGTAATTTTGCAATGAATAATTTATTTGATAAATGTAGATTCTCACTTTACTTCAGTAGAACAAAGCAATTACTTTGAATTATTCATTATTCAGATTTAACAAATTTTTATAATCAGAAAATTACTGTAAAATTGATTGATATTGATAATTTCCCTGGGAATATTGACTTGGATAAATTTGAAACTGGAGTTTAACTAATTGGTTAATTTCTGGTAGACAGTAAACACCATTGCTGCTACTAACTTTTTAGTGCCTGACACTGTTCTTCATCATGTAGTTCCTGCGAACACTTGTGCATAAGGTCAGAAGCTCAATTATATGCAGCATTTGTACCATATTATTGCTTGAGTGTTCATGGGAAGCACATATAAACAATATCTGAGAATATCCAAGGTGAATTTATTTAAAAATATGTGTGAAGGGAAAGAGACTGTCAAGTTTACATTGTTTGGCTGAGCTTATAAATTATGTAATTTATAGCTTCATCCTGTTCCAATTCAAATCTACTCACTCCAGTGCAGGAGGGCTTTGTACTAAGTGCAGAATTGGTTGGGCGTCTCTCCGAGCAGATGTGATACTGACTGAACCTTTTGGCCCTGGTTCTTCTCTGCCCCACTGCTTTGTGCTTTAGCAGGGGAGAACTGATTGTCTGAGAGTTATCCTGGGTGAGGCATCCCTGCAGCAGGTCTGTGCTTCTCCTTGCATGGTCTGCAGCTTAAGGAGGTTAAGAAAAAATCTTGGTATCCCCAGAACTGGGCAGCAATTTATGGGAACTGCTAGGAATTGTCTCCCATTGATGACAAATAAAAATGACATCTGTGCTTCCAACTTTTGCTTGTAGTTTACCAGAGGAAGGTGTGAAGGTTTAAGGTCATGAGAACATCTGCCTGTCCTACCAGGAAGACAATAGGAGCATGAGTTCTTGGACCTGGGAATTTGTTTACTGTAATTAGATTGCTGAGAGGGACTTCTGCTCCAGGAGTGTTTGATTTCTGTACATAGCAGGTAAAAACAAATGTTCTTAAAATAGGAGTTGCTATCTGGCAATGCTAGACATGCAATTCAGGCTTCAGCTATTCAGAAGCAGGTCAAATGAGAAGCACTTGAGAATTTAGTGAATAGAGTAAGTGCAGAATCTCTAAAATACTGTGCTAGAAATAATATTCCCAAGGAAAAGAAGAATAGATTTCCATCAAAACAAATAATGTGATGCAGCACCTTTTCTAAGTATTAATGGGAACGTTGAGACTGCTTCCAAAAACAACAACAAAAGGTAATATTTGGGGTAATTACAGGTTCATTTAGGGTGACACAGACATACTAAAGTCCAGTGAAAACTTCAATGTTAATAAGAGAAAATAGTCAAACACATTTTTTGTGGCTATTTTAAGAATTTCACCTGAGTTTTTTAGACCACACCACCCCTCTCATTATTGTTTTTATCCTGATGAAAATGTGTTTTCAATCTCCAGCATACCAAGATTGTAAGTAAATAATTAATGTCCTTGAACTGTAATGGAGATTAATTACTAGCTGGAAATTGTTCCTTTTGAACAGAGAATATGGAAGTTTTTAACAAAGAGAATATTCATTAATCTTAGGAGATTTTTTTTTTTTTTTTTAATATATGTATTTCTAAAGGTAAAAACAATAACAAGCTTTAGCTAGAGGGCCAAATTTTCTGTATACTTGTATGTCGCATGTGTCCCAAACAAGATGTTAAAATACCTGTGTGTCCTTACGGTGTTAAGTGCAATGTCTTGCTACTATAAAGCAGAATATATTTGTTCTGAGATGTTAAAGCATTAAGTGTGCATTTTTGGACCGATCTGAACAGTTTTGTTTTAACAAGAGACTTAAAAAAAATCAGTTGGTAACAGTCTGAAGAAAATGATTTTAAAAAAGACAAATGTAAATATGCAATAAAATAGATAGGCATACATCACTTTAAGGACTGTATAATTATAATAAAATTCGTGTGTTCTCTGTCAGGAAGTTTAATCCATATAGGAGGTGGATGGATAAAAATAGATGTATATATGGGTACCTTTATTACAGTTTCCTAGATTTTTTTGCTCATTGTGCTTTAGTCGTGTTACTTCAACATTAGATGGAGTGATGCCATTGCAGCTTTGTCATACTTGGAACGTGATGAACATTACTCCAGAAGTGTACCAGCTCCAATGGTGTGGTCTGGGTCCTCTTTAGCTTGTTTTGTCCTTCAAATTCATATAAGGCACTGTGGTCTGTATGTATTATATGTGTTTTCCTTTTATCCGTGGAGTATCTGAGTCTGATCTAGGTTGTACGTGGCAAGCTTGGTTCATAACCTCTAATTTTAGAGCACTGCTTTGGTCTCAGGAATCTTTGGAACAGTTTCTCGTATCAGCATAAATTGTGAATGTTCCAAAAATACTAAGAAACTTTGGAGATGTAGAATAAGGATCTGAATTTTTCCACTGTTCTCTTATCAACAGGGAAAATTAGATAAAGTTTCTCTGTATTGACAAAACCCACTTTTCCCTTGAATTTAAAGGGCAAAAAATCTTGACAAAGAACATTTAGGAACTTGCAAAGTCTTCCTTGAACAGTTCTAAAGTAAAGTACTTTGAACCAGATGAATACTAGATCATAGATAGGGGAAGTGAAAAAAGAAAGAATCAGTTTTGGCTACTAAAGACCGCAGATCATAAAGGCTAAAACTATAGGAAAGGAAAAATATCACATTAGGGAAGAATAAAGGTACTGGAAAAAAAGCCCCAGAACAAATAGGAAGAAAAGGCGACATAATAAAGTAGGACTTAATGAATCAGTTTTCTACTGACGTATGGCAAATAGAAGGGCTGTTTTTAGCACACCTTACACCTCTGCATTGGCCATAGAAGTACTTTTGTCTGGCTGTGTACCCAACGCAATAAGTATTTGGGCATTATGACTAGAGCTAACAGCAGAGTTCAGGGTCATGTGTGACAGGAGAACAGTGTGAGGGTAGGTGTATTTGTGGGCACTACCATCAAACAGTTGCGATAACAAAGCTCTCATACTTAACATTTACTGCCAGGTAATGCTGAGTTAATGGGAGCAAATGCTTGATATGAATTTCCTGCTGCCATCTTGTGTCTAAAGGCAAAATGGCAAGGAAATTTCTAGAGTTCCAAGTACCAATTTTACATTCAACATCAGGATTTTCCTCCTATTCTGCTTAATGCCAACGTGTAGACAAAGGCCAGTGCTAATATGAAGATTTTTAAGGTTTGCCCTTCAGAAGAATGGGGAAGTGTGATTTAGCTTGTGTAAGAGATTCTTTGAATTTTTGGTCAGAAGTACTCTGCAGAGTGGCAGCTAAGCTGTTAAAAGTTGCTCTCCCCAGGCCCATTCCCAGCTGAAGAGTTTTATGAGGTGCCAGAAGAAATGCTTAATAATATTACTTTCATGGTAGACAGGGTGGAGCCTGTGTTTGCAATATTGGTCTCCCTATTAATTTTCTCCATGAACTCAGACGTAGTACACCTTCTAGCAGTGTTGTACTCCAGAAAGACCCCTGTTGTACATAATTCCATAGCAAAAATATTGTAGCCTATAAGAGGGTACTTTACAGGGTGGCTAACTTAGATGAAGATGACATTACCTGTTACCTAAGTTTTTAGATTAATTTCCCTTACAGTCCTCTTCTTCATTCCACCTGTTCTTACTCTTGAGCCTTTGCTTCCCTCTGTTGCTATTCTTACATCCTTCAAGTACCAGGCAATTTTTCACCTTCTCAGCTGAACTAAAGCTTTTGGCTGAGAAGCTCTGGGCTTCTCTACAGGAAAGCAGTGCCATTTCTACTTGTTTTCAGAAGACCATCTGTGAAAGACAAGCAGAAGTTGACTGCCACTGCAACAGTTTTTGTGACAGGAGGTACTTGCAGTAGCAATAGCTCTGAGTTGTTGCCTAAGGCTTCTTGCTGACTGTGACTGTGATGACCTCACCCCATACATCCATTTACTGGAACAGCTTTATTGCAAACATCCACAGAGACTATGAAATGCATATTTACAATGCAATGAATGAAGACTGTGGTAGTAACAAAATGTTGAAGACAATGCAAAATCAATTCACCTAGATGAGCGGGTTGATGGGAAGTTATTTTCAAAGCAGAGGAAAGGGATGATCTTGCACTCTGAACAACCATCCACTGTATTCCCTTCTCCATGCTAACCTCCACATATAGATCATCCAGTTCTTTAATAAATGTTTGACTTTCTTTCCCAGCTATACTTGACCCATCATGAGTTTGTTTGCCAGTGAGGGACAGCCATATCTTTTTGGTTCATTTTTTGAGCATTCACATTTGCCATGCTGTCTGCACACCCAAACCTCTTGAGTCCTTATCTAGTAGAGTCAGTGTAGTGTGAGAAATTGGTACACAACTTCCTCCTCTGTCAAACAAGTAAACATCTTTGGGGTTCTTGTCTTGAAAAAAATGTTCTGTGATATTCAAAGTAGAGTCAGTCAATGGAACTTAAAGTTTTTGGCTTAAATCAGTGATGACTGAGGTCTGTTGACTTTAATGAATTTATGTCTGTGTAGATGAGTGTTGGAATTATATAAGTGCAGAAAATGTCTCTTCATTCTGTAGGCTCTGGAAATGTTGTTGGCGTAAACCACTGGAACAAACTACTGAGGAGAGAAGTGAATTCTCTCTCTCTTTCTTGACATTTCTAAATAAGACTAAATGCCTTTATGGAAGATATATTTTATTCAAACAGAAATGTTATGGCTCAGTGCAAAAGTACCTGGATGAAGCTCTGTGGCCTGTGTTATACAGTCAGATGTCTTTTTGGATGTCAAAATCTAGTGGTCTTCAAAGTTTTCTTTTTCTTACTTTTTGCATTCTCATGTTGTTTATTATATTTGCTACTTCTTAACTAAGACCGTAGACTTTTGGGGAGCCAAAAGCCTTTCTAGAAAATTGCCTGCAGAAGGACTGTAGAGAAGCTAGTAAGTGGTTGAGGGCTACCTTCCAGCTGACAGTAATTCTGAATAGTTATTTACATACTCAGGCACTGAAACAAGAAGTCATTCTCAAAAGAATGTGGACATCACTGTAACATGCTTAAGACATATTTAATTGTAGGAGACATAACAGACAATATTCGTTAGACATGGAGCATCATTAGTGTTCAGTGCTAACAGTTTGAGGCGACTTTCAAGTTCTACTTCTCAAAGGCTATTCGTGCTTTTTTTTTTTTGCAGTTTCAGTCATGCATTGCAGTATCAGGTAATAGTTGGTTCTGAATTTATAACTTATCCTTGCAACACTGAACTTGACTTTCACATATTTTTTCGGAGATGAAAGCTTAGTTGCTGGCACAGAAGAAAACAGTCTCCTGAAAGAAATGTCTGGACTTAACATCCATCCTCAAACTGGATCAGTTCAGCGTTGGCTAGAGACCATTTGTAACCAATCTGCTAATGAAACAGTGATAGAGTGACTACTTTCCTTGAGTTAAATAACTGAAACCAAGACTTAGGGTCTGTCCTCAGTGCATATGCATCGATCTGTAAATAGAGTTGATCACATTTCTACAAGGAGTTATTTCAACAAATATACAGTTGTCTGTGCAGATCTAAATACAGTCTGAGGGGAAGGAAAGGAGAGACTTTACATTTCTTCTGACCTTTAGGAAAGAGCTTATGTCACATAGGATAGGGATAATTTAAATGCTCCAGAAATGCACTAACTATGGATGCACTTTCCGATGAAAGACTGGGATTGATGCCCTAGAGCATGTATTCTTCACTGATGCCACTTCAAGATGGTGAAGTAAAAGGCTTTGCTAATGTAATACTTAGAGGTGCCCTCTTTGATAAGCGAGTGCAAAATTCTAAATGTTTGGGATGAACTATCGGCGCTGTTATTACTAGATGATAATGTAGCTCAGAAAAACAAAACAAAACAAAACAAAAACCAAAAACAAACCCCAAACTAAACGACCTAGGAGGAACTGGAATATGCTAAACAACAGTTTTTTAAAACCAATACTTAATAAAAATGGTTTCCATAGGAACTCAAATGCACGAAAACTGTCAAGGTTTTTTAAGGACATTATGACTGGCGTATAATAGCAATAATAATAGTTCTTGTATCATCCTTATGTATGCTGTGTGTTTTGATTTCCTGATATAATTTTCAGATTAAAACCTGGATTGTATCTTTTAATTTCAAATATACCTCTTCGTACCAACCCCTTAAATTTTTGATAATTCATTCTTATTATTTACATAAATTTTCTTAAAAAGAATTATGGACTGAAAAATTTGAGATTTGCTTGTACCAGCAAAGAATCTTCTTGTTGCAGATTCCAGCTTGAATCCAGGCCAGGCCAGCAGAGAAAGTCTTTTAGAGCTGGTAAGAAAACATCAGATGTGCTGATAAGAAATTGGATGTGTGGATGGAACTATGATCACCCTCCAGTACATTTTCCAGTCACCTATTACTGATCAGAGCCTGGGACACTTGACAGCATCTCAGTATCTAGTTCCTACTTATAATGAATCACTCCTGACTTCTAGATTGTACTCAGTAAGCTGGCAATTATTCTTCATTCTGCCAGCACATGCATGATATCACAATTTGCAGCCTTGTTAGCAGTCTCATTTCTAATCACAGAATGTTAGGGATTGGAAGGGACCTCAAAAGGTCATCCAGTCCAATCCCCCTGCTGGAGCAGGAACACTTAGATGAGGTTACACAGAAATGTGTCCAGGTGGGTTTTGAATGTCTCCAGAGAAGGAGACTCCACAACCTCCCTGGGCAGCCAGTTCCAGTGTTCTGTCACCCTCACTGTGAAGAGGTTTCTTCTCAAATTTAAGTGGAACCTCCTGTGTTCCAGTTTTTACCCATTACCCATTGTCTTATCACTGGTTGTCACTGAGAACACCCTGGTTCCATCCTTCTGACACTCATCCTTTATATATTTGTAAACATTAATAAGGTCACCCCTCAATCTCCTCCAAGCTAAAGAGACCCAGCTCCCTCAGCCTTTCCTCATAAGGGAGATGCTCCATTCCCTTAATCATCTTTGTTGCCCTGTGCTGGACTCTCTCCAGCAGTTCCCTGTCCTTCTTGAACTGAGGGGCCCAGAACTGGATACAACATTCCAGATGTGGTCTCATCAGAGCTGAGTAGAGGGGAAGGAGAACCACTCTCAACCTACTAACCACCTCCCTTCTAATACACCCCATGATGCCATTGGCCTTCTTGGCCACAAGGGCACAGTGCTGGCTCATGGTCATCCTCTTTTGCTTCTGTATTGCCATTCACCTGGACTCCTTTTATTTGTTTCATTATTCCTCTACATGTTCTTGGATAAAATGTAGTATACTGTAATTTATAGTGGTGCTGATTCCTTTAATGGGTCTGAGGCAGGCAGGAGTGAGAAAGTCCTTGCAGGTTGTCCAGCCTGCTAGGAGACAGACTGATCCATCGTCAGTATTGGTAGCTGGTCTGGAATGGGGCTTATGAGATCTTCTGGTCCAGCGAAGCCTCTGGCAAGGATGAGTGTCTCCATCCTCTCTCAAGGATGAGAGATTTCTTCTCTCTCTCCCCTTACCTGCACAGATGACTCTATCTGGGGTATGTATATTTAGTGGTTACATTTACTAATTGGTATATAGCATGGTTTTCCTCAATGATCTATTTAAGGATCTCTTGTATGTCTGCCCTTCCACAGCAGTGCAGAAAGTACCATATTATTCTTCAGACGGTGGAGCTGTACATGCTAGTACAACTTGCAAAACAGTTCTTCAACAGAAGTGATTCTCAAATATAATTCCAAAGTCCTTGTCTCCTAATGGTGTAGATTTCCTTTGGAACTTCCCCTTAAAGAGAAATTATTTGGTTTGTCAGTGTGACAGACCTATTTAATAATAAAAGCCACTGGAAATAAACATCATTTATTTTATTGGCATTTCTACACATTGAACTGTAGGGGGAGGTAAGGTCAGAAGTTGAATATACAAGGCAACAATTGACAAAGTAATGTACAGCATTTGTTTGGTGTCCAGCCAAGGATTTGCAGTGCTTTTAAAATGGTAAAGCACATAGCAAATATTTGATGTGCCAAACCACAGAAGACGGTTGATGATGGTTATGGAGTGGAAGAGACTCTCTAAGTAGTCCCTGTAGTGTATTTACTAAACTGTACATTTTGCACATGCTATTTATTATGCTGCTAGCAATGTGTTTGTAGTCCTTTTTTTCACATAGTATATTATCATGAACAGAGACCCAGTGGGAGAGTTTTACTTGTTGTGAAATGAGAGTTATGCTTCTTGCTGTACCCTTCCTTCCGTAAAAATCAAGTTACCATTTTCAGGAATGAACAATGGAGAAGTGTTTTATTACCATATAGAAGATTGTTCTGGAAACAAAATTAGACATAAGAACATTAAAAAAAAAAATAAAAAAGCCGAAACAAAAACCAACAGTGACACCTCAAACCCAGAGAGAATTGTGCTAATTAAGAAATTGAAGAAAGCTCATGTTTTAAAGTTCTCCTGTTCTCTATTAATTTGTTTCCATATTTCTCTTTTCGTTTTACCACCACCACCATTCATTTATTTTACATTGCTTTTTCTCATCCTGACATGTCTACAGTTCAGTCTTCTGCTCCGATGAAAACATGCCCTGGCTAGCTGCAAACTCCCCAGCTCACTTGCCATGACCAATGCAGTTGCACCAAGCCAGAGCTCAGCATATGCCAGACACTTCTGCAGGTGGGAATGCAACTTTTGTGCTTCTGCTAATTCGCAGACTGGATGTTACATCACTGTGGTGTGAAGGCAACTGAGAAGGGCTTCCTGGGGGCTGCCAGTGTGTTTTGTTGTCCAACTGTCTGATCCTCAGGACAAGAGGTGACTTTGCATTTGTTTTGTGTGTGGTCTGAGCAGGAGCAGGACTGAGTATTTGCCGCATGAAGCTAACCTTCCTTTTCAAAACTTTCTGCAAGATATCCTGACATTTACGTCTTTTTTTTTTTTTTTTTTTTTTTCCTTCTTGTAGCATAGACTGGATGATCCTTTAGGTTCTGTTCTGTTATGCTTGCACTGGTAGACCTAAGTAAACCAGTCAAATTCAGTTACAGGGAAGCGTAATGTGTTTATAGTGTCACCCTCAAAAACAAAACAGAAAAAGAAGCCTGTCTGGCAGTGCCTGATTTGAATTATTACAGAGATATCTCAGTGCTAAATGTGGACCAGTTTCCAGTATAAAAAGAGCCCACAAGACTGAGACTTCTTCAAGAACTTGGGCTGCTACTTGACTTCGAGCTTGTGAGTATCCTGTTTAAAGGTGGGACTCTCACTTGCTTAATGTTAAACATGTGTGTGTTTGTCAGGCTGAAGTCTGCAACTTTCTTCTCAAGGCATCTACAATTTACTCTGTGCATTTGCTAAGCAGCTTTAAACAATGCACCTTTATTCTGTTTACAGCAGCTACAGATCCATTTCTCTGTGTTTGTGGAAATCTGCATTTGGCATTTTCAGAGATGCCTGAGCCAAGCTCAAACCTCAGTGTTTGGATATGGGGTGATGGTAGACACATGTCTTGTCAGTTCCACAGTTTTGTTATTTTTTAAATGTATTTGATTATACACTGGGCTTATATAATGAAAACAAAGCTTTCATTAGTCTGGTTTGGGAGGGGCTGTGGTTGAAGTTGGGGGAGAGGAATGACAGAAAAGGATCATGGGGAGGGAAGTAGGGCGGGATGAAGGAAGACAAACAACCAATGGTGCTACAGCAAGTGAGGGGAAAAATTCTGGAGGCAGCATTTCAAAGATGAATAATTAAGAGCTGGCTCTCTCCCAGCTTCTTTGGAGAAGTCAAGAAGTGAATTGATGATCCAGACATGTGTTCCGCAGTCTGGACTGCAGGTACTTTTCTGCCTGCACATGAGGCTGAGTAGCCTGAGCAAGAGGCTTTAGGAGCCTGGCAGGCTTGGGGTTTAACCTTGTAAAGGCTCCTTCCCTCTCACACTTGCAGTTTCCCAGGTGGTAGGAAGAGGATACCAGATCCCTCCTGTTGGTGGGATAGGAAATAAAGGGGCTAGAGGATCAAACTGAATGGAAAGTGGTAGTCCCTTTAAGACTGCATTTTAAATAAATTTGAATAAATTAGTTTTGATACTATGTTTTTATAGTTTCATAGCATCATGACATCTGATCAACTGACAAGCAGGGGTGCACAAAGCCTATCCATATTCTTCTTTGTTAAGGATGTATTTCACAAATCAGAAATTGAAACACTGAGTAATTACAATGTCTGGATCTCAGCCAGGCAGAGTCTGGGACAGAGTGGCTGACAAATTACATCTGTTCTGTGCCTTCTCTACAGGACCTCTTCTCAGATTAGGAGCAGTAGTGAACTTGACCAAAATGCAGATAATATATGGTGATATGCAAAGCATGTGAGGAAAGTGGGCTGGAGTTTTCATGACCCTGAAAAGGCAGAGAACCTAAACTGCAAGGAAAATATCTCTCTCTAAAGATGAAGGGCAGAATTCTCAATTGATGTACATCTCTGTAACTTGGCATCAATGAAACTATGCTGATTTACAACAGCTGAAAAATCTGGAAGGGAACAATGCACTTTTTGTTTAATTTTTATGTGCTTCTCAGACCATCCGTCACATTCAGTTGCAGAGGAATTGCATTTGGTAGATGTTTAGTCATGATTTTTTATTTTCTTTCCTGAAATGGGAAGTGAATTAAATGAAGACAGAATAAGGCAACGTTATTATTAGAGATAGCTGAAAATTTGAAAAAAAAAAAAAGTCAAGTAATGTATTTGACATAATAACAAAATATGGGCAAATGCATTATTTCTTAAAAGAATTGTTAATAGAAATTCAGAGAAGTAGCTTGTTCTGGATATGATTAGAGTTACAAAGAGCTGGCTGTGTAAAACTGTCTGGCTAATTCATCTCTTTCATAGTATATGTTACATAGCCTCTGTCCGTTGCACCTTTATCATCCACTGCCATCACTGAGTGCTGAATGTCGTTGGAAGACTCAAGAGCCAAGGATTATCAGTTCTTTTTTGGGACCAAAATGGAATTTGGAGTGCTGTCTGTCTCTACCTGCTGAGGTCATTTTGCTGCAGTGGTTGAATCAACATACCAGTCCTGCTGGTTACCCTTTATTAATGGCTTGTGCTGAAGAGACGGTGGTAGAGTGGTGGTTTGATCAGAGGCAGGAGCACTGTGCCAAAGCAATATAAATGATTTATGGACTGAGGTCCATGCTCACCCAAAGGAACAAGTGATTGTGAGTGGCTCCTTTTGATTTCTGCCTAAGTCTGTTGTCAAAGGTGGAGGGGAAGAACAGGTGATGCCAAACCGCTGGCTGCCGCATGTGCAGGCAAGTGTTAGACTGCAAATAGAGCTGGAAAAATCACTGCAAAATGTTGGCCCAGGCATCAGCATTGGCACAGAGCAGGAAATGACTGGTGCCAGCAAAAGTTTTGGAGCAGGTCATTTCCCCAGTGGACCAAGGGATTGGATTGAAACTCTGGGACTTCCCATTTAGGAGTTGTTCTGCTGCTGGGAATACACCTATTAAATGACCATTATTTGAGCCTAACAGTAGATTACAGTCCAACATGTACTGCCTTTAAAAAAACAGTTTTTCAAGGGTGCTGCAGTTAATGTGGGAAAAGTATTCATAAAATATTATTCTCAAGACTATCAGCCAGGCTGTACAAACCACCCTTTCAGTCAATGGTAAATAGCTGTGTTGGAAATGCACTTCCTCTTTCATAGACAATTTTGCAGTTTCTAATTATTATATTTTGCATCCTAAATCAGAAAAGAAAACAGGTATGTAATGTCTTCAACAAGATATGGGCTAAAAATCCCATAACTTGTTCTGAGAGAGTCCCAGTGAATTTGGGAACACTGAAGAAGCCAGGTTTACCTCCCAGGTGGCATGGCTGGGACAAATAGCTGTGGAGTCCAGGGAGCAGACCACCTTGCTTCTCAGCAGGGCAGGTGGGGCAGGGCTGTAGTGGACCAGCCACCAACCATCAACATCAGGGAATGCCCAGTCTAAAACAGGTTCACCTAGTGTGAACATCAGGTTAACCCAGTGTGGACTGCAGTAGGAGAGGAAATACCACTGAGCACAAATTTAAATCCATTTTCTTGCAGGACAGGGGACTGATGGTAGAAAAACAAGGAGATTTGATGGCAAAACACTTTGTGAAGAAAATGAAAGAGAAATGATCAGCTCTGGCTTCTGATGATGGGCAAGTAAGATTTGAGTGTGCACTTTATTTGACCTACAAACTGTAAGTGGAATGTGCATTTTCTTTTGCAAGTGTGGTAGGCAATTTAGTGTTATACTCTTTACCAAGAGAGGCAGTGAGGTTCAGCTGAGGTGAGAGTGGGGAGTTTCTTCCCATCACATAGTAGTCCAAGTGAATAAATATTATGTGTGTTGTGCTGGTACATGGTAGTACACTGAATGTTGCTCACATGGCTTTAGAGGTGTTCAGTCTGATTCAGTGGCTACCCAACCTGTTTAGTGCCAGAGACCTATATAACAGTATGCTGCTCTTGGACACATAGTTCCTGAAAACATAAATCCGTGTGTGTGGTTACTGCACAACCAGGATCTGACTCATTGCTTCGCAAAGCACTTTTGGTTGCTTTGGAAACATGATGATATGCACTATACAAACCCAGTAACCATACTACTCCAGGAACATTTTACTATCGCAGAGTTGTCAAGAAAAATTTATTCTCAGTTATCCACACCATAGCCACTAGGAACTTCATGTGACAACCCAAGCAGGATCCTCTAGCTCCAAAGACTCAAAATCCATCCCGTTGGTGTTCCAGCTGATGGGGAGCTCTTAAAAAGTGTTAGCAGCATATAGTCCACAGCGGAGTATTGCACAGTTTTCTTTCCATACGGTAGGGGGTAGTAAAATACTCAGAGACTACATGTGCAAGGAGAGAGCACCAAATAGTAGAGCAACTGAATGGAAAACAAACAAAATGTCTATTTTTAAACCGAGCTAAATCCATATAATGTTAAATGGGGAACCTTTTGAGTCCTTGTAAAACAAATTCCTTAAGTGTTTGAATGATGTTATTTAAATGTGTAATGACTTGGCCTATTAAAAAACAAAACCAAAACCAAAACTCAAAAAACCAACATATTAATTGACACACTTTCAGGATGAAAGTATTAAAACATTTTAATTGTGCTCTGCATGTTTAGGATGCAAACAAAAATGCTCATTGTAAACCTGCCAATTAAATTAGCTACCAATAAGGAAAGGAGACGTGCCTGTGGCTTTCTTTGGGTTAGCTGAGGTCATGTCTACAACTAGTGCACAGGTTCTTAAAGAAGTTTTGCATCTGAGTGCATGAAAATCCCAGGCAGTACTCCACTTTTTCTATTAAAAGTGTATAAAGGCCTTTTTATTTTTTCTTTTAGAAAAACATATATAACACTTAAAGAAGGTGAAATGCTCTCTGAGGCCTAAGTGCTAAGAACCCAGTTACAGGACTGCTCTTGAGCTTCTGAGTACCGTACATAACCATGATCTAGTCCAACAGGCCTCTCATAAGCCATTGAGGAAACTCAAGAGAAGCTGATGGGAATAGTTGTGGTTTTCTAGTCAAGGAACAGTTTAGAACTTCACTGTTTCACAGCTTAGAGTTTTGAAGTAACAATTTCATTTCTATTGAGTTATCGTCTGCATATTTCTATAGTACCATTTAACAATACAAAATATTTCAATAACATCACGTTTCTTTTCCAAACAGTGCAGAAAAGACAGATTTTTCATTTTCTTAAGGATTTCATAGAAATTCATGACCTGTGGAATTGGTTTCTAGTAATGTTCTTCCATCAGCTGAGCCCGCTAAGACCTAAATCCCAGCTCACTTGTTCCGGTGTATGTTGAGAGCAATCTGAATGACTAACACACAAAGCACACTGGCATAGAGAGCTGTGAAGAGCTGAAAATCTGTCTCGATGTTCTGTGTTGCAGGAGGAAAGCTGTATTTAAATCCATATGTGAAATGGAAGATTCTTGTTTTACATTTCTGCAAAGGATTTAAAAAGTTAGATCTAAATCATGTATTTCAATCTCATCTGCCGGGGCTTCATGGGAAGATTCAGAAGAAGATATGGAAGTACTTTTGGTGAGTGCATGCCGAATCTGTGTTATATAAGACTTTGAATTTTAGTGGTAACTATTACTAAAGGTTCTGAAGTAAATTAAAAAAAAAACAACCTGTAAGACAAATCTACTTTATCTTCAAGAATCTCCAGCTATCACTCACATTTTCTTGCCAAATGTGTCATTTCTCTTAGCAACGGTATAGATGGCTTTAACAAGTATTTTTAACCTGTGAAAGAAAGTCACAGAACTGACTTCTGAAATCTGAAGTTCTGTTCAGATACCTAAGGGCTGGATTCAGTGACAAATTGCTTATTTTCCTGACAAGACCCTGGAATGTGTTCTTGCAGGGCATGCTGAGTGTTTCAGTGTAAGTGGTTTGGATGGATTTTTGTCTTTCCAGTTGAATCTGGCTTTACTTTTTTTTCTACTATTATAAATTATTGTATGTGTGATAAAGTGCACACGCACATCTTAGGGAAAAATGTTAGTTCTACAGAGAAAGAGGCTGATGCAAAGATAACATTAGTTATATAGATATATTTCTCTTTAATTCATCCACATTTTAAAGTGACATTGCCACCTGAGTTATCATGGAGTAATTGCTAGATGGCATCCTGGTAGCCATGGTTTCAATAAGAAATTTCCAAAATTTTGCTTGCAGTTTTACCTACAGACAATGTGTAGTGCAGTCTTTAGTGCTTTTTAAAATCCCTTTGAAAGCAGACATTTCTAGGATGGCAGAGATACTTAGCTGGTATTATCCAGTCAGAGTAAAAGACTGGTCAGTCTTTTACAACCACCTTGTCAGTTGTTTCCATCATCACTGTGGGATGTACAGGGCAGAATAATGTGGCAACATAGCTGAATCTGGCTGTATATGTGCCACAACTCTGTTGCTGAACATAATATATCTCTTTTCCATCTAATGAGTAAAGACACAGATAACACTTGAGGTTCTCACATCCCACTCTATCTCATCTTTTGATTGCCTACCGAGTGCTCAAAGTGCAAACTAACCTCTGAATTTGATATACCGGATCCCAGTATCTCATTCAAACCAAGTCTTTTTAAGGCACATTAATACTTAGCAATATCAGTCAAATACTTTCTTTACTCCCAATGTTTATTTAATCAAGTGGGTCAGGCAGACTTCCACATTGTGAAATCACATTGCAAGTGTAATCTTTTAAGCCTTCCACAGCATCCTGTCTCCTTCAAGACTCTCTTTTAGATGGTGAGTTTCATGGGACAACCATTATCTTTATTTGTAGCTTGTTCTGTATTTAACACTATTTCAGTGTTTAAAGGTTAGTCATAAACATTGGCCAATGTGTTTATAATAAGAATTTTGCCTGGCCTGGTGCCTTAATACTGTTCTTTAACTTCTCTTTAATCTTTTGGAAGAGTCCTTTTAATAGCCACTACTGTTTAATTCACCAATTCTTTAACTTTATTCTGGAGTACTGGTTTTCAGACAGTAGATTGGATTAAAATTTGGTTTTATTTATTTATTTATTTTTTGTTTTGTGTTTTAAGGTTTGAAAAACTCATCTTATAGTAAGATACTTGCCTGACCATCAGGAGCGGAAGAGGGAATGCATTCACTTTACCTGTAGGGCACTTGTGTATAGGTAACCTTATGGTTAGATTTGAAATATGAAAAATAAGTCTTGAGAACCTTTTTTAATATCATATCCATATGACTATCAGGAATAAGAATGCTGAATATCTTTAATTTTCTGTAGGAACTGGCAAAAAGTAGGGCTAGGGTTTCAGAAAGGAAGGCTGTATCAAGTCCGATGTATTGCTGGATTCAGAAGGTGGCTGGTATAGTCATAACCAAATGTTTTATTTTCAGTATTCCTGGACACACCTTCCATTTAAGGAAGGTTTGGGGTAAGGCTAAGGAACTGGAAAAAAATGTATCAGAGAGAGTAGTATGGCGTAGGCAGGAGCATATGCTTCATATTAGGTATTCCAGTACAGATTCATCCTCACTCTACAGTGCATGATAATTTTAGGGCTAGAGCTTGAGTCAGGTTTTCAGAAAAGAAGGTAGGAAGCCTTTTTATTCTTGCATCCTGCGAGGCTGGCAGAGCTAGGATGAAAGTTTGCATAACTGGGAACAAATACCTTGTATTTGGATTTACTATATAAATTGGTCACTTTGAATTAGTAAATATTAGGGCTAGGTTTATGGTATCATTATGATCTAAAAGAGGGAGGCTTCATCACCCAAGCAAATTGTTGGGTTATTTAGCACCAACAGAGGATAGAAAGAATGTTCTTTGCTAATGAATCTCAATCCATTTTTCTTCATGAAATAGTCACTTGGTTACATTTCAGTTTTTGGTTAAAAACATGAGTAGAATTGAGGAGAGAATGCTCAACAGAGCCTAGCTTGTCTCTGGGTCTGCAAAGACTTCAAGGGTAAGAAGCACGTTAGTATTATGAAGGGCAAATGCTGTTATTCAGATTTCTTATGGAGTTTGTTCACCTGAGTGGGAAGGGTGGAAGTTTAGAAAGACTGTTGGTGATGATACAGCTGGTGCTCTAAATGCATTTTAGCAGCAAGAACTAGTTCACAGCTCATATATTAAGTAGAGTTATAGTTGAGGTTTATCTCATGTTTGGGGAAGGAAAAGGTTTGACCTGAAGGTTTAGATGAGGAATGATCCAAACAGCTGATATTTCGTGGTCACAGTTTCCTGTAAGGATTAGTTTTACAATTACATTTCAGGTTAGGTAGAACTAATTTAACTTGTGAGTGTAGAAAATAAAACTTGAAGAAGTCAATGTCCTGTTGGATTCTTCATGATCATCAGGGATAAGAACACCTGTTTCACTAAATTTGTGATAGGTTTTGCTGTAGCTATTGGTTATGTGGCCGTAATCATAACCGTGATTGTGTAAGGACTTGGGAACTCAAAGCTCATTGTTTTGAAGATGCTATTAGATTCCATAGTACTGGTTTTGGTATAGTTGCTTACAGAAGAAATAATGAACAGCAATATATGATATTCACCAAAGGATTCTAGAGAAACTTGGGAGCTGGATTACTGTTCTGTGTAAAAATTTGTTCTGAAGAACAAGCGGACACAGGAATGAATATTGTATGGTGGCAGAGAATCAACATGGATTTGTAAAGGTGGAGTCATGCCTCACAAATCTAGTAACATTCTTTGGAGAAGCCAATAAGCTTGTGGATAAAGGGATTATGATTGATATAACCTACTTGGTTTATAACTTTCCAAAATCTTTTAAAGGATCTAAGAAGTCAGAAGATAAAGAAAAAGACAGAAGTCAGCAATAAATGGTCAGTTTTCACAGAGGAAGGAGGTTACCAGCGAAATTTCAGTGGGATTTATCTTGGGGCCTGCAATGTTGCCAATATTAATAAATTGTCTGGAAATAAGAGGAAGAAAATCTTAAAGTATCTTAGTTTGCTGGCAATACTAAGTTGTTTTGAATAGAATCATAGAATCACAGAATCACAGAATTCTTTGGATTGGAAAGGACCTCTAAATTTCATCTAGTCCAACACCCTATAATGAGCAGGGACATCTTCAACTAGATCAGCCCCATCCAGCCTGGCCTTGATTGTTTCCAGGGATGGGGCATCTACCACCTATCTGTGCAACCTGGACCGGTATTTTACCACCTTCATAATAAAAAATTTCTTCCTCATGTTTAGTCTAAATCTCCTCTCTTTTAGTTTAAAACCATTGCCTCTTGTCCTATCACAACAGGCCCTGCTAAAAAGTCTGTCCCCATCTTTCTTATAAACCCCCTTTAAGTATTGAAAGGCAACACTAAGGTCTTCCTGGAGCCTTCCTGAGGCTGGAGAACCCCAACTGTCTCAGCCTTTCCTCATAGGAGAGTTGTTCCAGTGCCCTGATCATTTTCATGGTCCTGGACCTGCTCCAATAGGTCCTTATCTTTCTGAGGTCCTTACCTTATCTGAGGACTCCAGAACTGGATGCAGTACTGCAGGTGGAGTGTTACGAGGGCAGAGGGGCAGAATCATCTCCCTTGACCCGCTGGCCACAATTCCTTTGATGCAGCTAAGGATACAGTTCACTTTCTGGGCTGCAAGCACACATTGCCAGGTCATGTTGAGGTTCTCACCAACAAATACCCTCATGTCCTTCTTGGTAGGGCTGCTCTCAATCCTCTCATCCCCCAGCCTGTAATGATACTGCAGGTTGCCCCAACCCATGTGCAGGACTTTGCACTTGGCCTTGTTGAACCTCATGAAGTTCACACAGGCATTCCTCTTGAGCTTGTCCAGGTCCTTCTGGATCGCATCCCATCCTTCAGGCATGTCAGCAACACCATTCGGCTTGGTATCATCTGAAAACTTGCTGAGGGTGCACTCAATTCCACTGCCTGTGTCATTGATGAAGATATTAAACACTACTGGTCCCAATATGGACACTCGATGGATACCACTTGTCACTGATTTCCAGATGGACATTGAGGCATTGACCGCTATCCTCTAGATGGAACTGTCCAGCCAGCTACTCATCCACTGAACAGTCCATCTATCAAATCCGTATCTCTCCAGTTTCATGAGAAGGATGTTGTGGGGGACCATGACAAAGGCCTTACAGAAGTCCAGACAGATGACATCTGTAGACTCTTAACTCTGTTCTTCTTTTTTCATGAAAGATGTAGGGGTACCCCTTGGTACAGGTGAGAATTTATTCCATGCCTCAGTGTTACCCTGTCCTCGTTATACCATGGCAGATTTAACTCCATCCAGACCTCTGTCTTTACTTGTGGAAGATAGCTTTATCTGTGGGATAACAACAGTCAGACATGTTTTGTCAGTCTAAATCTGGAAAGACCACAAGACTGAAGTGAATTGTAGAAAAGAATCTCAGCAGCTTCTTGTTCCAGTGAATCCCAGACTATGTTCACTGTCACCTTTTTCCTTCAGATAAATTTGATTTTGATGTCTCAGTTTGATTTTTTTATTGTCTGGGACCATTGTTGAAGAACAAAGCCATTGTATCTTTTGCCACATGCTTTTTTGGGCAAATAGGAAGCACCTGTGCACTAGGATTACTTTGATGATAATGACACCTTCAAATTCCAATGTCTTTTGGCTTTTCTAATGTCAGAAGTTTGCAGGAGAAAATACTTCGAAGACATGATGATTTCTTGGTTTGGGGGAACCAAGGTGTTGAAGACAGCAGAGCACAAAACTCCTCTTAAAAATATCTAAAGGCTGTTTTTCCTTGCGAGATTCAGCTTCTTAATTCATACTCCTGACAATGAGTTCTAGGTCTCTGTTCTCTTATAGGAGCTTTTTGTATTTTGGATGCATGAAGCTTCATTGCAGTATTTTGCAAACACAGTAGGAAGTGGTGATAGTGTCAGATGTGTCCTTGGATGCCCTGTGATTTGCAGCAGCACAGGAGTGATGATCTTGTATTTAGTGTCAAACAATAGCTCCCTATAGAATTTTCCAAACTGGAGTTGGCTTCTCACCATGTCCCAGAACCAACCTGATATTTCACAATAGAAGAATCAAATGTCTTTTGGCAGCATCTGATGTCATAGTTGCTTAGAGCCTGATCTCAGAATTTGGCTGTCATGAATCACTCTATCTGTACTCAGCTGTGTAAAACAGGCAACAAAAAACGTGGATGTCAGCAGGGCTGTGACTTTTATACAGTGTTCAACAGATTGGGAGAAGGCAGAATTGTTATTACTTATTTTAAACAGCTAATACATGTTTTTCATTTTTTTTTCAAGACATGAAGCTAATGAAAGCCCACCACCAGAAGTATACAGCATATCATTTCATATGGGGTGTCATTTTGACCAAAGAACTCACAAGCAAAATGACAGTGGAATGTGCTTGGACAGAAGTGTTCACCTCTCTTTACACTGTCCTGCCGTGCTTGCTGGCTTGACTGAAGGGTTTAGTCTGTGCTGAGGAGCTACTGAAATTCTTCAGAAGAAAATATTATGTATAATATGCAAGTATTACTAATCTTTCAAACCTCTGAGGCTATTGGGGGAAAGCTGGAGTTTCTTTCAGAGCTTGTGATCTGGCCGATCTGGTCTGCTTGTAATATGCAACATTTATCACTTGTGGGGCTTAGCTGATATCATAAATCAGTTGAGTACTACTTAAGTAATATTTGAACAGCAGTTAAGCTCTAAGTGAATTATTCATTATTTTCACATGGTGGTCATCTGTCACAGATAATTATGTGAGGAAAACAAGAGCACAGCTTCATATCTTGACCCTTTCCTATATGCTTGTACCTATAGGAAAGTAAAGGTATGTTGCTTTTGCTTCCTGTCTTGCACAAGCAGTGACTGAAAACATGAAGATACCTTCAAGAACAAAAGATTGTATCACAAAGAGAGTTTTTTTAATAAACAATATTAATACACAGGAAATGGTGCAAGATTTCAACATTAAATCAGGATCAAGGTGGAACAAGTTTAAGATTTTACAGCTGCAAACTTATTATCTTTATTGTGAGTTGTGTGATATGTGTTGCCTTCAAACTCTGATATTTTGGGGACATGTAAAGTATATGGACCATGCCTTTCTTTTAATGTCAACTTTCTGACTACAGTAGTTGCATAATAAGATTTGAAAATGTGTATTTTAAGGACTACAGCATGAGAGATTTAACAAAGTAGCAGTTTGAGCACAGTCTGCTACTTGTGCCAAACTTTCAGTTTCCAAATCAGACTTCTTGTCTGAATGTCCTTTAGATGGTCTTTCTCCCAGAGGTTGCAATGGTGTAGTTGGCCCATGGAGCCTGCATCAATAACATTGAGTCGGTCTGTTCTGATCTGTTTCCAGTTGAAGCTGGGATTGAGGAAAGCTGCAAAGTCTCCCTCTGTTACAAAGATCACAATAATTTTTGCACACCTCATGCTGCATCATATACACTGAGAACTGGAATTTATCTCTGGCAAGAACTGTGCTTCCTGAATTATGTCTGGCATGCCTGTTCTCAGTTGTGAAGTATTTATCCATTTCCTAGTGTCAGCTACTGAATCC
Source organism: Nesoenas mayeri (assembly GCF_963082525.1). Lineage (NCBI taxonomy): Eukaryota > Metazoa > Chordata > Aves > Columbiformes > Columbidae > Nesoenas > Nesoenas mayeri. Next base: position 12,612,742 of record NC_137548.1, read on the forward strand.
AATCCCTTTTAAATAAAATGCAGTCTTGTCATCTGCTACTGAATCGAAGAGGTATTATCACTTATTTCATGAGCTTCTTATCAACAGCCTTCTTTGGTCTATTTGTCTTGAAACAGTTTTATTGCACCTCATCAGCACCTGGTCTTGCTAATCTATTATGTGGCTAGAATTGAAATGCAGGTGGCTCTTGTGGTCTAGTTTGATTTGGACTGATTGCTGTTTTAATAATAACAGCAAAAAATGGTACCTGAGTGTCTGTCTGCCTTTCTGTGTAAAAAATGTACATAAAGAATCTCTGCATCTGCTAACTGACACTGCAGATTGCTTTCCCTTCAGAGGAGGTCTTTCCAAATCATCTCAGAAACAGCAATTATAGTTGCTGGTGTTTTTTCCTGGCATTTCAGTGGAACTTGAAGATACATTGGTTCTGCTTCCTCTGTTTCTGTCACTGAAGCTTATATGCTGTCCATTAATTTTTCTGTCAAATTGCTGTCTGTAGCCCATGTGTTTGATGGCATCTAGAGTGTATGGTACCTGCACTCTTCATACTGTTTGCTTGATTTGGAGTCTGGGAACTTGTTCTGTACCAATACATTATTGTTACATTCCTTTCACTGCTCACTTTAGCTGCCCTTTCAATGAGTGGCATGCTCCTAAGGCTAGGTCTGTTGCCTTAAAAATAATCCTTGTGAGATTGCATATGGGTGCCAAGAATGTGAGCTCTGCAGTATAAACATTTTTTTTCTAACTATTCCCTATAAACATTTATTCAGGTAAGGGCAAAATAAAACACTTTCGTGTCTACTGTTCTTTCCTGGCTTATTGAATATTTTGATGATCTGTTCCAGCATTTGGGGCATTAATTCAAGAGAAGTGTCCTGATTATCTGCCTCCCTATCCCGGGCCCAATGTTACAACAATGATTTTTCTCATCTGCCATTATAATCTGCCCTGGTGAGGCAACATCTGCAGTACAGTGTCCAGTTCTGGGCTCCCCAGTTTAAGAAGGACAAGGAATTACTGGAGGGAGTCCAGTGGCAGGCTACAAAAATTATTAGGGATCTGGAACATCTTTCCTATGAGGAGAGACTGAGAGAGCTGGGTCTGTTCAGCCTTGAGAAGAGAAGGCTGAGGAGGGATCTTACCAGTGCTTACAAATATCTGAAGGGAGGATGTCTAGACCAGACTCTTTTCAGTGGTGCCCAAAGATAGGATGAGGGGCAGTGGGCACAGACTGAAGCACAGGAGGTTCCATCTGAATATGAGGAGAAACTTCTCTGAGGGTGCCAGAGCACTGGAACAGGCTGCCCAGAGAGGCTGTGGAGTCTCCTTCTCTGGAGGCATTCAAAACCAGCCTGGACACATTCCTGTGCAATGTGCTCTGGTCAACCTGCTTTAGCAGGTGGGTTGGACTAGATGATCTCCAGAGGTCACTTCGAACCCTCACCATTCTGTGATTCTGTGATAAATTCTGCATGGAGGCTCAGTTCTTACTTTCACAGTTTTAATGCCCGCATAATGATTTTGTATGGAAATCCTCCATTCCTGATAGCTGGCATCACTTCATGCTGATGATTTCCTTTGTTTCTTGACCATATTTTGCCTGTTTGTAAATTGTGTTCTCTTTATTATTGTGGATCTCACAAAATTAACCTCTGCTGTCATCTTCCATATGCCACATGCTGAGTAGTAACATGAGAAAATACCACATTTCTTAAGTAAAACAGCTTTAGATTGAGAGTACTGTAACAGAACTGAAGCCTTGTGGCAAACCAGTGTCCCCAGATGGCAAAGACTACATTTAAGGCCTTTGGTACTATTAACTTTTAAAGGTTGCAAGGAGTAGAGAAAGTGGGAGTGAGCCCTGATGGCTGACAGGGTTGGAGTGGGCATCAAGGCTGCCGTGCTACAATGGTGCCCCTCTCAGCACCAGTGCCACTGACTTCTCTCTGGCTTCACTGTGGAGCAAAGCCTCAACACCATGCCATGGAAGCACTTCCCATGGGAACAGACTTGCCAAAATATGCCTTTGGACTCTAGTGCTATGCTGGCAGTAATGTGGTACTCAGAGGTGAAAGGGAGGTGCTGTTACAAACGTGTTTGAGCTGGGAGAGGTGGGACTCTGGTGCAAGGCCACTGAACTGTTTTGAGGGTTTTTCACTCTTTTTAACCCTGAGTGATGAGTTGATATCTGAAGGGAAGGCTTTTGCAAATTGATGATGAAATGTAATCATTCTTTGTTGCAATTCCATCTACATTTATGAATTCCCGTTCCCTGAATACCGTAAGAAATAAACATGAGAGGCTCACTGCTTTAATACTCTCCTCAGACAATGGTCTACCTTAACCACTTCTTTCTTTTTTAATTTCTTTACCAAAATCATCCTACATGCTCGCTGATTGTCCCTGGGACTTTCCTGCTGCCTGCTGTGTGTGTGCTTTTATTTTTGCCCTTTCTTGTCCTTTGTGCGTAGCTCCGCTGAGCAACGGTCATTGCCCTGAATTTGCTCTTAGTCCCCAAGGAAAATTGCAGTAATTGGTTCTTTTCTAGGCCTCTGTTTTGGGTGCTGACCTCCAGTGTTTCTTCTGTTCCATGGAAGTGTTGTAATCAGTTTTTTACATTTCACCTACTACTTGTCACTCAATAAAATGCAACTCCTATATTCAATGGTACTATCAGATATCTTTGCTATTCCTGTTTACAGATGGCAGTGTTTTTTGGTTTAAATTATCAAGTTGCGGTTCTACTTTTCCCCACATAAATTTTGCTTGTTTTGTGTATAGACATCTCAGAATAGAAAACAATTGGCTGTTAAGGTCACTCAGGGAAGAAATTTAGTTTTCCCAGGTTTCTGGGTTCAGCAGTTGAGCCAATCATATTTATTAATTTTAAGAAGACCCCTCAGATATTTGAACTTAACTTATTTTCCTGCCAGTAACACCTGTCAGGAGAGTTAAAATAAGTTAAATTACAGATATATTCAAGATTTACTTTAGCTAAAGCCTGTTTGTAAGATGTTTGTGCGCCAAGTTATATCTGCAGTAAACTTTTACAGGCAAATGCTAAATCAGGTTCAAGGGGTACAGGAAGAAATGTAAAGGGGAGTAAAATACAAAGGTTGAAAGACATTAGCTATAATGCAAATAGTTACAGAGAACTCTATGGTATTAACTTCTATAATTGCCAGAGTCGTAAAATCCAGATTTTTCCATCTGCAAGGCTCCTGGGAGCTGCTGGAGATGAAGAAAATTAAATGTAATGGTTCATATATAATTCAGAATTTTATTTATTCTCCTCATTCTCGAAAGAGTAAAAGTGACCTACTTTCTATATGGTGTAGTTTAATGGGAAATTCTCCTAACTCCCAGAGTTAGTATGCTTGTTCTCTTCTTAAGCAGGTGCTAACTCCCATCTCTGCTTTACTACTGCTGGCATAGTATGTGCTAAATGTGTTGTGACATTCTTTGCTCTCAGTTTACAATGAAGATGGTTGCGCTCCCTTCCAAATTCCAGTTTTGTTAAGCTTCTGGGATTAGTGTAGGATTTAAATTAATTTTCTGTATGTTAGTTTTCAACCACAGGAGAAGTAATTAAATAACAAGCTCTCCTCTAAGATTTGTGCTTTTGTATTTGATAAGTTACACGTAGTCATGGTTTAAAAGAGTGAAAAAAAGGGAAAAATGTGAAGACATCTGTATAAAATGTCACCTCTTCTTTTTTGTTTATTTGTCACAATACACATTTGGAATTAAATGGGAAAGAATTGTTAGAAATAAACATGAAACTCAGAGTAGAGCTAGTATCAGCTCCTTTGTAAGGCTAGATTTGAACTGGAAAGATTTCAGTCCAGAAGACTTCTTCCAACCCATCTTTATGAAAACCATCTTTACAAAAACCTGAGAGAGGAAAATGAGAAAGTTGGACTAAGGTTACCAGTCAAGCTTGTCTCCATTTACTGTACGTAACTACAGAAGTATGCTAGAGAGAGTATGGAACCAAACCTAGTTTTGATCCTGCCCTCCAAGAAGAGCCAAAGTTTAGCTTGCTGAATCTAGTTCTGTATAGAGGAAAATGAAAGAAATATAGTGAGTTTATATTCACCCGTCACAGTATTGAATTAATTAATGATTGAAGATATTCTTCAAGTTTTTCAGTTACTTTCCCAGTATATTATTTACATCATGGATGGAGAGAGAATAGGAACATGTTAACCCTCTTTTGCTCAAATAGGAATTGCATTGACCAAAAAGAGATGCCTGGATGTATGATAGACAACGTTCTAAGAGAAATGACTGTGTAGTTTGATTGTCAGATGTATATGACAACAAAAACAGAATCACATTTCTCACTGAATGAAATGTGTCCTTCAGAACAGTTTGCATGGAATGATTTGAAAAATAAGCATGGTTCTGTTTAGCATGTTTTATTTATTTGTTTGAAGTAAGCAGATTCTTCCAGCTATGAACATTAGACCAGTTAGCAAGAGGACTTGTTCATATATTTTTGTTTTACTTTTGTTATCCAAGTGTTAGGAGTTGGGAGTTTGGATCCAAAGGGAATGAATTTACGTATGCAGGACACATTGTTCAAGGAGCTGATACTTACAGTAAACAGAGGTTGCTTAATTGTTGAGTAATGCTACAATAGTTATTTCCAATATTTTGCAAGAAACAATGTTCATGCAATGTTTTACCACTAGTGATTTGTTAGTGGTTTTAATTTAATGCCAAACAAATCTCTAAGGGCTGTAATTTCAAAAACATGGAGTATCACACATGGGGAACTCTACCCTCTTTCTACTTTTGTAAAGGTAAGATATACATAAAAGACACACAATTTCTTTTTTCCTGTTAATGTTACTTTAAAATCTAAATAGTGTAAAAATACTCTTGGGATGTCACAAATAGTAAATTATATCAGTTGAAAGAAGATGCATGTGCATGCAACTTATGTTACAGGTAAAAAAAAAAAAGACTTAAAAAATGCTTAAAGAATATCTTTCTATTGGGAACACAACAGATTACTTCGGGAAGGTAGATATAGTCCAAAAGGCCCTTATTTGCCTTCTATTTTTGCAAAAGTGATGCATTTGCATTGTAGTAAGGCCAAACCTGGCAGTACTACAAGTCTATACCTACCCGAGAAGTACTTTCTATCTTAATCCTTTGTACCATGCATTTCATTTATTGGGACCAATATATTAATGGAAACAGTTTTAATATGACCGAAAATAAATTATTTGTAAAACATCCCTGGATCTCTCTCACTCCAGATCCTACAAACATTCATAATAATCCTCTCCTTGGCATACTTCACTGTAGCTTTACATTATTGCTTGAAGTTTTCCTTTGTGCTGAAAGTAGGTGGCCATTTCCTACTGATCAGCTTTAGTAAACACTCCTAGTAATGCAATGCTCATCAAGTTCTTTCCTTTGAGACAGACACATGTTCTTATTTTACAGGTGGAGAACTAAGGGATAAAGTGGATGGATAGCCTTTGAAATTTCTTATTGTGGTTAATCAGCAGAGGGAATCTAGAGGTTTTATCTCCTATGGTTTTGCTTTCTCTGCTGCTGTACCATTTATGTAGGTATGAATGCCTATATATATGTATACACACACACACATATTTAGATGTCTGTTTTGAAAGGAGACACAGACTTGAAGTAGATTTAATAAAAATCTTCTTTAATGAGATTTTTTAGTCCAAAATACTGGAGGCTAAGCATGCATGTTTTGAAGGGAAACTAGGACTTTTCCAACTTTTCGGCCACCAGTTTCATAACAGTTTCTTTGCTGGTGCAATCCTATCATTACCACTTTCTTTGAAAACAACATAAGATCATCTTGGCTTGAAGTAAGTAAATTCATGTGTATTTATTTATGTGGTGTAATGCTGTGCATAACTAAATATATACATAATTATTTTCATGAACACATCTACATTGCTTTAGCTGTCATCAGTTTTCATGCAGTTCCAAACTGATTGGTCTTTGGTTGTTTCATTTTGTTAAGGCAGTCCGAATAAAACTTCAAGTGTCCCTTGGGAAAGTCTGCCTCCAGTTTGGACTTCCAATTTAAGATAGGAGGCATATCAGCCTGGCTATTATTTACATGAAAGTCACCCCTGATTAGCATCCACTTTTGTGAAAATAACTATAAAAGTAGGTCTCTTCATAATTTCCATTTTCTAACCCTTAAAGTAATTGATAAGTAAGAGCCTGTATCAGTCAGCATGGATCTGTGCATTCTAATGCAAAAAAAAAAAACAACCGAAACAAACAGTATTTGTGCTGATGTCTCCCTCTACCACTTGCTTTACAGACAATATTTGCCTTTAGAATACTATATATCTGTAGTTCATTGGTGAGACACCCACAGGAGAAGACTGGCTTTCCCTTCAGATGTTGAGATACACATGGTGGTATGTGGAAAAATACCAAGAATGGTTTGTCAGGCTCCTCATGAAATTACTCCACGTCTTGTCATGTGGAGTAAGAGCATGGTACTAATAGAATCACAGGAAGGAAAGAAGCTGGTGCTGGAAACCTGTACCTTTATCTCCAGCAAGAGAGGCAGGTAAATTGTGAGGGAGCTGCTAGCGAAGACCATGCTTTGGAGTGGGAAAGTAAGCATGGAGTTATTTGACTGTGAGTAAGGGATGAAGAATACCTAAGCAGGACAGATTCCATCTACTCAAATGCATGTCAGGGGCATGAGTGCTTGGAAGATATCTGCAGCAATGCAAAACACGATGTATTCACAGTAGGGGGAATATCAGTTCTTAGTTGTGAAAAATAGCCCAATATATTTTCTTAGGTATTTTAAAAAGAGAGGCTAAATAGAGAGTAAATGAAGATACAAAATTTAAAAAGCAGAAATTAGTGTAAAAAGGATGAGTGATGAAGACAAGCTAGTGAGGGGTGTAAAGAGGAGGCAGTGGTGGTGAGGAAGTGAAAGTAATACTTCTCTAGGGATTATATGAGTGAATTGCGATAGTTAGATAGTAATTCTGTGATTGTGGACTGAATAGCATACAAGGAAAAATGAGGGAAAAGCCCAGAGGAGAGCAGATAAAAAAAAGGTTGCATTAGATGGTGTCTCACCGTGGAAACAGTTTTTATACTGACACACATTTTCTGCAATATGTTTCAGAGTTTATTGCCCTTCAGAACTTGTAACTTTCTGATAATTGGAAGTCAGAATATTTTGTTCCATGAGGGGAAAATTTGCTGGTGGGATGTCATGGACCTGTTTTGTGTACCATTATTTTCCAGTAACGAGGTTTTCTTCCTACTGCCTCTGATGTAATGGTGGTTTATACAGCACCTCCTAAAGGAACACTCAATATGAACAAGCTATGCAAGTATTCTACAGAGTTTGCCAACATATGAGGGCAGGAACACTTAGGCATTTTTGAACACTTTGGTTCTAATTTAAGACTAACTGGAACATTGCTCATCTCCACAGTTTCATTTTCTTTAGAAAAGAACATTGGTTTCATATATGAAACAAAAGGATAGTCATTAAGAGCCATCTGTGGGCCTCTTTAATAAACAGAAGCATGAGATAGCCCAAGGAGCTCTCACACAGCAATACATTGAAACTTCATGTCAGGGAAGTTTGCAGTGCTTGGAGATTGTTTGGAAGTAACAAAGCAGAAACCATTACAACTAAAAATCATTGTCTTCACTCCAACAGATACTATGAATAGGTCTGTTGATACTGCATTCCTAGATTCCATGAACAGTAGCAATAAAGTGTCCATATTTGCATTTCTAAACATTCAAGAATAACTTCTCCCTCTAGAAGACTGAAGGTACATACAGAATAAGTAGTGAACCTTTTTCAATATCCGTTTGATACACCCATAATTTCTCACCAGTGAACATTGCTTGGACCAGTATAGCTGGGAAATATACATAGAAATGCTGGTCAGGAAAGAGAAAAATTTACTGAGCAGAAATAGAAATTTTGGGGTCCAAATTCTTCAAGACACTTATCTCCTATGTGAAGGGCTGCTTGGAAGGGATATTGTTTTAGATTTAATTGCATAAAAGATGGTTAAAATTCAAATTTGGATATTGAAGATACGTGTAAACACTCTACCATACGATCAGAAAATGAATTTACTTGACATATAGACAATGATTAATGTTAAATTTACTTTAAGAAGACTGGTGGCCTGTTTTTGCTGGGTTGTACGTAAGGTTGAAAAACAGTCTAAAAGTGCACCTTTTTGCCATTGAAAATAGCTGACCTTCCCTTTTCTTTTTCTGAGGGTGAGTGTGTATGACTGACATAAACTAGAATATCAATTTACAGTATGTCAGCTATGGTAATGTGGCTGTTCGTATGTAGGCTGTTACCCAGCAGAAAATCTAAGCTAAATTAAAAGTAACTTCTCCTTGATGAAAGGTAGAAGGAGGTACCTTGGATTCACAGCAGGAGTAGCTGATGTACTATAAAGTTACTGCTGTATTTCACCCCTTACTCTCTGGAATACTGTAAGAGGGAAGAAAGTCTGGAGAGCCTTGAAATTTGGAGACAATTAGTCTTCCCAAGTTTTGTATGGCTCTCAAGATAGTGAGTAATGGGTTGCTGTTCTGCACAGCAGCACAGCTGTACAGCTACTGGATTCACTTCAACAAAACATCAACTTTTCAGAGAAAATTGGCTGCAAGAAGATAACAGATGTACAAAAGAAAACAGGGAAAGGATAAGTCTTAACATCTTTGTATTTTAGTTGCTAGAAATTTTTAAATGGAGAAAGAGCTTAAGTGTTATGGCAAGTTGCTATTTTTGCCCTCATAAACTAAATTTGTCGTACCCATTTGTTCATATTATTGCACCACAGATAAGAGTGCTGTTGTTGCAGCTTGGCTAGTTTGTATTCACCCTTCCTCTTCCAAGCACTCATGTCTTTAGTACTATTTAAATGGCAACAGAAGCTGGCAGGAATCTGTGGCTACACTGCTTGTTCTTATAAAGAAAGAAAAAACTCTGGTTAACTCTTCTCTTTGTTTAGTCTATTTTTTCCGTTTCTTTGCAATTACAGTTGCAGACATCTTGCTGGAGAGAATTATGATTCAGTCTCTATGAAGTTGATTTCTGTTTGCTAACAAACTACTCCTTTTGGGTTTTTGTATTTGTTGTATTATGGTAGCAGTCATGGACACTAGTTCCCAAACATGGGCTTGTAATTCCTGCTTGGGGTTATAATCACAGAAATATAAAAGGCACAGGAATTAGGAATTTTGACACAGTCCCAGTAACATTAGAGAAAGAGAAGTCATGATGTCCTTTAAAGTGAGGCTGTGACTGGAAATGTTCAGGACTTACTGTGCCAGTAAACCTGTTGTCCTCATCATAGGACCTCTTTGTGGGCACCGTACAAACACGTAACAAAAAGCTGTCTCATGTCCTGAAAAGCTTGTTTTCTGATTTACAGCTTCTTTTAGCAGCAACTGTCCACAATAAATCTCAGAAAGTTGCTTTCTGTCAACAATCCATTAGAGCTTTCACTGAAGCAAACATTGAACACCAGCAGCACTCATCTACATGTACTCTTGGATGTTTACTGCAGGACTGGCTGTGTTGCTACCACTGCATCCTGCCTCCAACAGTGACATAAAAGTCTGTGTCTACAGAGGCATGTGAGGGCAGGGAAGCAGGCAGTGGTACTTCCTGAGAATATTCTCCCAGTCAACCGTCTGCAGGTCAGGGACTTCCTGAACCAGAGATAATGATGTGATATTGAGTTTTTTTTACCTCAGTGGCTTCCTCTTCCATAAACTTGTCTAGTTTTCTGTTGAACCCATGTCAGCTTCTGGCATTCACAGCACCTGGGGCACAGTGTTCCAGTCCATAATTGCATATTATGGTCAAGCTGCCTCATTTTGCTTGCTTTGAGGCTGGCGCCTGCTAGTTTCAAGGGTAACATCATTTGTTAGGACAAGCAGTGGCCCAGGTAAAAAATATAAGCAAAGACCCACTTGTATTACAGTAAAAAAGCATTGAATGTTATGATAATGTAGATACCAATGTATTTTTTATATGTATTTTAATAATGAAGAGCTCCAGTCAGTTACTAACCAACATACTGATGGCAGGAAAAGTCAGTAGTGATGGAAGAAAAAAGAAAGACAAGAAATTAAAAAAAGTACTGTTGTTCTGCCTAGAAGCCCCAGTGTATGTAGACAGATGTCTTGCTCACAGCCTTAGGAGACAAGACAGACAGAGAGCAGAAAAATTTGTCTGTTTGTTTATGCAACATTGAAATTTTGACATCCAGTAGTTCAAGAATTACATCAGACCAGGTTTTTGCTCTGCATTTTTTTTTTTTTTTACAGTTAACTTTTAGATAGAGCATGTCTATAACATGGTTACAAAAGTAATTTCAATTAACATACCCAGAACTCTATGTTGCTGCCACTAAACTGTGCAACTGAACACTTAGTTTGTAGCAAGTAGCAGCCTGTCCTCTCCAGTGAGGTCTGCCAGGTAAACACACAGATTAACTTGCAATAATCATCACAGTAGTCTTCATTTGCTATATCTTCTTTTTTTTTAACATATTTTTGGCCACTTGACAATTCGAATGTGCAATCAATCAGAAACAGAACATATACTTAAACATTCAGGTATCTTGCAAATAAAGTTTTGCATGGTTTACAAACATAAATGTGCTCTATAATTTCACATGAATTCTTAAAATAATTATTAAAGAAGTCTTTGTTTTCATGCTGGGCTGAGGTTTCCTTCCACATCTGTAGTAAATTGTCCTAAGGAACATTGACTCAAAAGAACTGGATTGTCTTTTAGTAGCATGGTTAGGGTCAGCTGATGAGTCGTGAAAAAGATTACTGTTACAGTTGATCACAGGAAAAAGTGGTTTTATGTGTTATATTTCAGCAAGTAAAAGACACTGAAAATATTTATTTAGTAAGATCTTCTGGTTTCAATAAGTCTTCTGCCACCATTTTAGCAGGCCGTCTTCTGTGTCTGAGGATCCTATGAATGGATGAAATGCAATTAAATAGAAAAATAGTAAAAGTCTATGTGCCAGAGAGTGTCACTTGGACAATTTTCCAGCAAGTGGTTGATGGTTAAGGTTTCTGTATTATAAATATTAACTCTCGATGACTTTTGCAGCCTGAATTTAACTTTCACATTACCTGATGTAATTTAATGAGAAAATTGACCTTTATCTGAATAATGGATCATGTAGCATCAGTTCTTGCAGGCTTCCCTCTCCAAGCTGCATAAATAATTGTTCTTTTTCAATTATTCCTTTACCTTTTTCTGGGGAGCAGTAGAGGCTACAGCTATCTTCCTGGTAATGAAGCAGAGCTGTGTTATGATGAGAGGTATCAAGAAAATCTAAGTTACAAAAGAAGGCTTTTTTCATTGGAATATCTTGCAAAATGTGTACGTATGGCAGGAGAGTAGTTTTTATTTCTTTCCTTCAAGGCAGATGATTGTGTATAAAATAGAAGTCTAGTGAGAAACCAAATTGAACAGCCAGCTTATACACTAGGATTTGAAGGAACTTGGGCACATTAGTATAATTGAAGAGGATAACCCAATATAAATCAGGCTTATTAAAAAGGGAGAAAAATATATATTAATCTGAGATAATACTTTTTTTTTTTTTTTTTTTTTTACGGAGAGAGAAATGAACCAAAGTAAAAACTATGTTAGTCTTGCAACTATTTCAAATAAAAGTGATGACTATATAAAAAATAGCTAAAAAATAGTTATGGAAGTCATGTTATGCTTTGGCATTTTTGTCCTTCTCTGTTATTTCTATACAAGGTCACATGTCACTATGGCCAGTGAAGTCAGCTCTTTGGAAACATCTCTAAAAAGAAAGTGTTCTAGTTTCTGCTGCATATGTCAAATCTCATACTAGTGCTGTGTTTCTGATTTCTGTCTTGCATAGTAAATAGGCATTGAACAAAGAATCAGAGAGGCATAGTAGAAACCTGACTTTCAATTTTGAATCAGACAAATAAAGAAGAAATTTCTGATCTATAGTGTAATTTGAAAACCCAAGATATATTTGTGGAAGAATTAAATATTCTGTACATATCTGATTTAATTTTATTGACAATCTATACCTGGTGTGACCAATATTTCTGTGAAAAACTGCTCACTTTTCTTCAAGCATTTCTCCCTGTGTGTTTTGCTATCTGTTTGTGAATATAAGTGAACATAGTTATTTTAAAGGTTCTCTCTAGTCTGGCTTGTAATGTGTGATAGAAATTAAATCTTGTCTTTTTAGGGAATTGGTGATTTTTAGTGGTTCTGAATAAATGTGACTGAGTGTGTCTTTAAAAGCCACACACCACCAAGGTAGTATTTATTTGTTTGTTTGTTTGCTTTGCAGACCCTGCCTGTACTGGGAAGGGGGTGCTAGAAATCTGGGTGCATGAGGTAAGTTCTGCTTACATATGGAGTGAATTAGGGAAGGCTAAGAGAGAAAAATACTTCATTTTCCAGTGTTCATCATTATGGAAGTGGAATAAGCATTAAGCAGCTGCCAACTTTACATGCTGAGCAGAATACTGACAGTAAGCTTGTAATCTTTAAGTTGCTCTTTTTACCAATATGTTTCTCTTTGGTCTTGGTGGGGGGAAAAACTTAGGCAATCTCAAATATATTAAGTATTGAAGCACACCAAGTTAGAATTGTTTAAATGGAAAATTTAGCCACATTAATAGTGCATCATCTTTTTTCTATTAAGGAAAAAATAATGGCAAAGGTTACAGGACAAAATTTAAATATAACCAAGTTAAATAAAGACAGAGTGGCCCCATGATAGGAAAAGAATTAGCCCAAGACAGCTTGAGAGGAAAGAAAACCGTAGCAGACCTATTTTCTCTATCTCTAAATAAATAGAAAATGAACAACTGAAAACTGACCTGAGAGGCTCTCCTTGGTTTTGGAGGAGAGAATTCATTGGAAATGTCGGAATAACAACAGGAATATGTCAGGTGTAAGTGAAAAAAGAACTGAGTTCTTAAATAGTAACCAGAAAAATAATTAAAATAACCTCAGCAGTGTGTGGAATGATGTTCTTTCGTATTCTGGTTGCCTACATGATATAATTCTCACTCAGTAAAAGAAAACAGGGGAAGATATTCTTACTTTTCTGCACTATTTACAATGCAAAATTAGACCAGTTTTCCAGATGTCTCTGTTATGTGTCCAGTTGGGCAAGCCAAAAGGGTATTCTGCTGTTTCATTGAATAGAGTTCTTTATAAATTAAACACAATACTTTTATAAAGCATTTGGCTATGCAACTACCTGAACTGATGTAGACAAAGCACATGAAAAATACTCAAAATTAATATCATGTGTTTTTGCTTGTGCTAAGAAATATTTTCTTAACTGAAATATGAAATGTTAGTGTGAATTGAAATAAAATCTTAGTAATATGGCAGCACCTACGACTTAGTTTTTGAAGTTATAGAAAGCAAAATGAGTGCAAAACATATTCTGTGAATCAATCATATAATTCCAATATGAATGATGAAACAAATTTCAATAATATTACTAGAGGGAGAATGAGGCAGTTCCCACGTGATGAAAATGAAGTTGCACAATTTGAAGCAATACTGAATAAGGAATAAGATTGCCAACCTTGTGATAAGAGAAGTATTCAGTAGTTCTTATCAAGTATATCACGAAGACAGGCTTGAATCAATGCAATTTGTACTCTAATCCAAACTACCCCAAAGTTCTGAGATACGTACTATTCATGTTGTTAGTGTATCATTCAGATAAGTTCCGTGATTCAAGTTGCTGCATAATGAATGCTCCTGTCTTCTATTAGGAACTCCGTGTCCCCTCTTCTGGACAGCAGAAACAATTTCAACTGTATACCCTGTATACTGGCATAAAAGAAATACTTTCATTTACTCTCTCAGTTCCAAAGTTTAACTCAAAGTGCTAAAATAAAAGTGTTTCCACTAAATATAAACCAGGTTTTCCACTAGCTCTTTTATGTTTTTGATTTCTCAATATTTCTTAGTATTTCTCTTGATTTGGCAGGTCAGCCTGTTTATACAGGCGCTGACCATGATTACCTTCCATTGGTTTTGCTTTTGCAGGAGGCAATCAGAACTTTGTAGAATGAATATTTTTATTTCCTGGAGTTATTTGAATTAAGAGAGATGAAGAGAAACAGGAGACATAAAACTTGAAGTTTTCTTCACAAATACATTTTTACAGTGTATTTGCATGATGACAAAATTCTTAATTGAGGCTTTTTTGAAAAGAAGAAAAAACAAATCCCAAAAGAAACAACGTCCTAAAATGCAAAAGCCCTTCTAGAAAAAAATATCACTCTAAGATCTAGTAGTAAAACATGCTAATATAAAATAGTTCTAGTTTAGAAATACAAACCTGGTGAGGTTCAGCCTTGGGTTGTTTCCTGAATCATTGCTGTGATCTACCAAATAGCTTTTGATGTTTCTAGTTTCAGCTTTACCTGAAACACTTCAGTGTAAGAAATACATGGGAAAAGTACAGTTCTTCTAGTAACAAAAAACCTGACAGAACTGATTTTGCACAAAAGTAAGCAAAAATTGCTGTGGACTGAAATGCAATATGGAAAGTATTAGCACAAGCACATTTTGTTTTAGTACTATGATCAGAGTAAGTCTGCAGCCTTCATATACCCAAACTGACATCAGTCTGGAATGACTTTTCCAGAAAGAATAGTATGGCTCAGCAAAGGGTAACATGTGTAGGCATCCTCAGCAGCGGCACACTGAACAATGAAACATGAGGCTTAGCTGTTCAATGTTTAAAAATGAAACCACTACAGACATGAGTGTTCTTCCCTACATCCATCCAGGAGGCTGGACACCACACAAAACCAGATAGTTTAATATGTGGCTGGGGTCCATCTTTAAGATAGTTTTGTCTTGTGCCATGGTATGAAATGATCTCATGATTTGTAAATAATTTGCCCAGATTAATTATAATCATGAAAGTCAGGAATATTTTAAATCACCCTGATTATAGAGACAGATTCTAGTCTTTGCGTGTATACGCATGATATACATAATTAGAGCAATGTGCTTCTTTCAAACCAACTGCAATCATGAAATTACTCTTGCCCATTAAACTGTACGGGAGGCTGTGATTACATCCTTTTTATTTTTAATATGAGTTTCCTGCAATTGCCAAGCTCTCAAATGTTTCAAACCAGCTGTAGCAGTAGAACTTTCAATTATACTGTTGTTTAGTGAGTGACATACAGCTTCTTCTCAGTCTGAATTAGCCCTGGACAGACAGATAGGAGTAATGTGAAGTAAAAAACTAAATGCAGAACATCTGGGGACAGAAATGAATGCCTTGATTGAAAACACTCTTCTGGTAGTTTTCTTGCCTGTTGCTATGGGACTATAATATGTTTTTATTACAGGTTTTCTAAAGTGACAGATATCCTTTAGAGTACCTTTCACGTGCTTTTACCTTGAATTTTGAAAACCAAGTTGTTCATTTGTAATTTATTTTGATATGGTGAAAAAGGCAGCATATTCTTGTTCCTGCAATGTCTACACCCCATTCCTAATAAAAATGCATTTGGACAGAACATTTTATGGGGAAGAGTCTAGCCTGTATTGGATATTATTTGTGATGATTTAGAGTTCATTAAGCAGCTTCCTGTTGCTGAAAAACTAAACATAAAATGATTGAACTAGCTAAGACATTAATGAAAAGTATATATTTTATAAATTATATTTCTCTTATTTTTTTGAATTATATATGCAACTCCACATTTGAAATAAGCTCTGCCATTACAAGTATGCCAATTTCCTTAATTGCAAATTAAATATTTTATATACTTTTACTTAGGGTAGAGAAAATTATTGGTTATTAGTATAATACAAATAGATAACTTGAGCCTTATTTCCATCACAGTGTCAGTTCTTCAGTGCCGTGGGAGTTTTTAGAAAGTAAACAGGGAAAGTCTAACACAATTATCGAAGGACTTAGACTGGTCTTTGCAAATTACATTTCTAACTGCACAGGTGTATTTGCTTCCTTAACTGCATGTCACCAAATGCTCAGAATTCAGCATATCCTAGTTTTGATGCCTCTCAGCTCAGTAGCATTTTCCATAACCATATAGTTTATTTGAAACAAACATCTTGGGGCAAGAATCCAGGACAGTTGCAAAAGCATGTATTTTCTTTTGTCTTGAAGTAGTTGTGTTGTTGCTGAGCATGACTTTTCATAACTGGCTGTGTTTCTAAATTCATATGCTATTTGCTAAGTTTGTCTGTCTTTCATACTCTAGATTTAACTAGTTGTTCAAATAGATGTCACAAATTTCTATTGACAACCACAGTCAACCACCGAACATGAGCTGAAATTCAAAGATTTATTTTTAATATCAGCATTTCCCAGGAAATGATCTTTATATAATTTAGTCTAAGCTCCTATGCAACCAAATTTACGTTGTTTAAACCAGTTACTCATGGACAGAGACAAACTAATTAGATTTGTTTGGATTTTGTATTTTGGAAAGGCATCCGGTCTTGATTTAAGAATGTGAAGAGGTGGGGAATCCATGACAGGGTCTCACAGTCAGCATCTTCTGCATGTTTACAGGCATTGCCTGAAACACCTGCTTATGCTAAGTGTTCCAGCACTTGCTCCAAACTTGGTGTAATTAGAGACATCAGAAAAACTCAAGTTCTTTGGAATGGCAATATTTTGAATGAGGTAGATCCCTTGTTTCAACTGAAAACCTGTTAAGGGCTTCCTTTGCTTCAAATGATGCCTTGGACTAAGTACCGAACTCTCTCTGAACAATGGAGGGTGAGAGGTTTCTCCTGGAGCAGTTCAATCTAAAATCTAACCAAGATGCATTGAGTCTCTCTTCTGCTGAAGGAACCTGCTTCTCTTAACCAGTTACAGAAGGCTAAGTAGCTAATTTAGGTAGCTAACTCAGATACTTGGGTTGGGAATTTTGTAAAATACCCAGAGCAGTGGATTAAAGCCATTCTGAAGGGCATCTTTTTTGTCCATCTCACAGAGCACAACACCAGAAGTACCTACACCAAACTAATTTTGAAAACTCTGACTTTGACTTAATCATAGAATCATAGAATAGTTTGTGTTGGAAGGCACATTCATAGGTCATCTAGTCCAACCCTCCTACCATGAGCAGGGACGTCTTTAACCAGATCAGGTTGCTCAGAGCCCCGTCCAGCCTGGCCTTGAATGTTTCCAGGGGTGGGGCATCCACCACCTCTCTGGACAACCTGGGCCAGTGTTCCACCACCCTCACTGTAAAAAAATTCTTCCTCATGTCCAGCCTGATTCACCCCTCTTTTAGTTTAAAATCATTACTCTTAGTCCTATGGCAACAGGCCCTACTAAAAAGTCTGTCCCCGTCTTTCTTATAGGTCCCTTTTAAGTACTGAAAGGCTGCAATAAGTTCTACCTAGAGTCTTCTCCAGGCTGAACAATCCCAACTCTCTCAGCCTGTCTTCATAGGAATGCTTGAATATGTAATACTCTTTCACAGAAGCACACAAAAAAATCAAGCCTGGCATATGGCAAACTGTTGCTTCAAGGAAGACCAACTCAAAATGAGGTCTCCAGTGGACTCCATTTATACCCTAGTTGAATCTGAGCTGTGGTCATCTATGGTCAGTGGTCTAGAAACTTCTCTCAGCTGAAGCCTTTCCTTGGATAAGGGCTCTGTCTGTTGACCAAGGGGTGTGTACATGACCATAGTGGTCCATCAGTCTAGAAGTTTCTGATGCTCTGGGGAGTAGGGGAGAGGTGCTTCTGCCACACACTGCTAGTGCTGATTGCACAATGCACTCTTTACACAAGAGATTTCTATAAAACTATGTAGTTCACTTAGATCAAACAGTATCACTTTTCTGAGCTTCAATTATGGAATCTTTGCCCAGATCTTCTTCAGTCCTATGAAAAATTAGTGCAGTTTTCTAGCTGGTATCAATTAGTAACTGTTGTATTTTTCCATTAGAAAAACAAACTAACTAACTAACTAATGGTAGTTGTCTAAAAATTCCAGTCTGTACAGCATGAATCCATTTGAATTTTTTACATAGCGAGATAAACTTCAGAAGGCTGAACTAGGGAAAGAATGGAGAAAGAAGGCAAATGCAGGTTTTGACATTGCATCTGAGCATAAATTGATTGCTTTCCAGTTTCATTCTATCCTCTTAAAGGATAAATTATTTCGGATTAAAATTTGTTTGTGCAATTAAAAAGGAAAATTTATTGTTCTTTTATTTTTGTGCTGTGATAAAAACAATAGAGTTTTCTCAAAAATCAGATGTTCACCCTGGATACTTAGGACATTTCAAGGGAATATACAACAGTTAATCTCTCACTACCAAAGTTTAAGCTTTATGTAATACTCATGACCAGTCTCTCTGAGTGTGAGTTGGGCATCTTTACAAGCTCCTAAAAGGAGGCTGCATAAATGCTGATTTTCTACCTCCATTTGATAAAAAAAAATGATTCCTGCATAGTACTTTCACAGTATTCATCACCAAAGCTAGCTTTGTTCTGGAATCTGACAGCCATTTTCTTTTTCAACTGAAGCAAAACAAAAAAAAAACAGTGCAAAATTTTCCTGAAAATGAACACTGATCGATAAAACCCGGCTGCTGTAGGAGGAAGAAATTAGTGCTTGCTGCACCTAATGGTCAAGGATTAAATCACGAACTCTGAAGGGCTTTCTTAGGAGACATCCAGAGAGGAGTAGGTGGACAGTCACTGCCTTCCCATACTTAGCCGTGATGAGAGGGACAGTACAGCCAGATCTTGGACATGAGATTTCCTCCCACTAATAAGAACTGACCTAAAGCAGTTTTTAAAGCACTTAGAATGTTTCGTTAGCTATAGTAGTGGTAACAATTAAGTTATTAATATAATTTTTCTCTTGGTGTAGGCAGATCTACATCTAGCTGAAAATGAAGAGAACAAAAAGAGGAGGAACAGATTTATTTCTGAATTCAAACATCTCTAAGTTCCCAAAGTTTCACTGAGTTCCCACCACCCGCCATCCTGAAATTACACCAGTGTATGCAATGTTGGCAGAACATGAAGCTTACAGCAAACGTGCATGTTATTTTTCTGGATTGCACTGAGCACTCACTGTCATGTTTAGCAACCAGATCTCAAAGGTTTCTGTGGTTGGCCAGAGCTGATATTGAAAGCCAGGATGGTTCAGCTACAGAAAATGAACTAAAATTTGATGTGAACCAAACAGATGTGTCCCCAAACTGCTGCAAATCAACACAACATTCCTGTGCTGTCCCGCATAGAAACTGATGCCCCTGTACCTTTGCACCACAGACTGGGCACCCTCTCATGCCTTTGTCCTTCTAGTGCAAGCAACTGCTCGGTTCCTCCTGCAGCAGTTACAATCCCTCAGCTGCTTGAGACAACCAGTACCATGCACCCTTCAGCACAAGCTGTAGGTCCTGTCTCATCAACATGTGCCATATGTGCCCTTCCACCTGCAGAGAAGCTTCCCAATTCCCTGCCTAAGTGGCAACTCTCCCCCTGGGAACAGCTACCCCAAGTCAGGCAGCTGCCAGGCGGATGAAACCTGACATACAAGTGTGCATCCAAGGGTTTAGGTGCTAGCTGGTGATCAAACAGTCCCTGCCGAACAAGTCTGGGTGATGGAGGGCAGGCCACAGGAGGTTTTCTGTGCTCTAATTACACCCATTCTTGAAGTTACAGTTACTCAAAAAAACAAAACTAGACTTTGCTGTTATATGCTAGATATAGGGGCTTTGTGCAGTATGTGTGATATGTGTGTACATACACATTAATATGAACAAGGCTCCCAAAGCACTGTCGCTTATAATATGAGACAATGATTTCATGAAAGACATATCTATGACATACAACATTAGTCTCCAGTTTGGATTATAAGCAATCTCTGAATTTGGTCTATTGGCAAGTAGTTGTGGATTTATGACATGTTAGATTTTCTTGGTTTAACACTTACCAAAGTGTCTACTTGCCACTATGTCCTGGACTCTCATCTGTATAAGTTGCTCATTTCTGCCTACATTCAAATACTTTCCCACTTGTGCATTCATCCCATCAACCTCTGTCCCCACTCCAAGCCTGCATGTCTGTAGGAACAATTATGGACAAGTCCATTTCTGTTTCTAAAGCTATGGACTTATGAACCCTCCCCACGTCCTCTTTCACTCTGTTGGATGCTAGTGCCTGCTAGCTGGCTGAACTTATCCCCTCTGTTGGATCTGCCCTCAGAAATAAACATGCCCCAGCTCTTGTTTCTAGCAGAACTCTAATAAAACCTGGACACAGGCTGCAGTAATCAAAAATCTGCTCAGATGACAAAGAAAAACAAGAGAAGTTTGGGATATAGAGTCCATACAGAGCTCTGTTTTAACTGTTGTTCTTCAGTCTTTGATTTATTTTACTCCTGGTACACTTTGCTCTTGGTTCTGTAATCACTCAGGGGCAAGAAGGCCAACTCCTGAAGGCCTACTTAATTCAGCATCTGTGGTCTAACTGATCAGCATTACGTAAGATGAACTTCAGCATAACATAACCAGTCCCAACTGAAAGGTACGTTGCTGCACAACATATGCAAAATACATGATCATGTGAAGGATTAACAAATTACTTGGCCTCATTCTCCTATTCTATAATCTCTTCCATGTGGGAACGTCCCTGCACCCAGATGGAGCCCCTGTGGCCTCCCAGAGGTTCTCTGCTCTGCTGCCATGGCTCTGTCTGTGAAGTGGTATTATTAGGGACTGTCCTTGACATGACTTTTTCTAAAGTGTTTGTTTCCTCAGGTGATTTTGTGGGGCTTTAATGAGGTTGAGGGAGGAGAACACTAAAGAGGAAGGGAATGAACCTGGTATTATGCCAGAACATGTGGTGGATAGTAGTAGTCTGATTTCTACCATGGAGGTGTGGCAGCCAATGAGCTCAATATTTCCCATATTAATGCATTTTAAGGTTGGCAAGAAGACGCTTAGACAAAAACAAGAAGCGTAACTAGGAAGGCTAAGAAATACTTCATTAATATTATTCTCCCACCCCATATTTGTATGTATACAGAAAACCTTCCGTGTCTTTTTAACTCTATTCAGATTAAACAGTGAGATGATGAACAACCTTAAGTGACCAGTTTGGCAACAGTTTGGAAATGCTACACCCAGAGATAATTTTATGCATTGAGATGTGTGGCACACTGCAAGTTAATAATTTAGGCCATGAAAGAATGAATAAGATAAAAAAGGATTCCTTCTTGTCAGTCAGCCACATGTGTTTCATAACACATTGTGTTTTTGAATCATTGGATGCAGTTTTTGTTATTAGCACCTGCTGGGAAGACAGAAAAGTGGCAGTGGAAAAGATTAGTATAAAAATGTTAATTCTCTTGATATTGTCCAGAGTGGCAATGTTTTTTTCCCCTGAGGTACTGACATAAACATCCATTTTGATTTTATTCAAGGACAAGCCTGGAAGGGAAGATGCTTTAGGGTTTGGGCTTTTTTTTAAACTAAAACTAATTGAAACTAGCTTATTTTCCCAGCTATCTTAACTTTGCAAAGTCTGCTGAAAGAAGGCAGTATTTGTTTATAGTAGACTCCTCTTCAAATTTTTGAAGGCTTCCATTAGAACTACTGAAAGAAGATAAAATGTTTTGCACATTTACCATTGTGTATTGTGTTTTAGCTCTAACTTCAGCCACAGTATATTTGCTTTGTGTTTGTGCTTTGGGTTGGTTTCACTGCTGAAGACATAACAAATTATACATAAAAGAGAGTGATCTTATAAGATGATGTTCATTAGGCAGTTCTAACTTCTGATGCATCAGAAACCATATGCTTTGTGCATTGGCTTACAGCTGCAAAGCAGAATTTAAACTACCAAATTGAGGCTTGGTGCCAGTTTCCAGTGAAGCCAACAGCAAAACTCCATTTATTTCAGTGGTTCAGGGTGAAGTGTGTAATAATCACAACTACAAATTAAGAGTTTTTGGTTTTGAGCCAAAACCTCCTCTTCCCTTCTGCAGGTTTGCAATGCTGAAAATGCAGGTGAACAGTCCCCACTCCTTCCTGCACTTTTTTTAATGGAGACAGATATAAAAAATGCAGTCTGTTGTTCAGTTTTTCTTATCCCTCCTGTTTCCTTACACTACAAGTGGAAGTTCAGTAACCCTGGGCAGACAGGTTATAAAGAAAAAGGAGTGTGGAGTGTCCAGAGTTTCTGGTCATCCCACAGAATGGCTATGTGAGTGCCTTATAGCTTCTTTGGGTTGGAGGGGCAGGTCCTGTCCATTGATGCCCCTGCTGTTGCCACAGATACTGTGCTACTTCTGATACTGTTCATAGCCTGATGCTGAGCTCAGGTAGCAAAAGGACAGACTATTTTTGGTTGTTTTGGAAGAGGCCTACCCAAGCTATGAAGGAGGCATTTCGGGAGACGTGCCCACCCTTTGTTAAAAATCAAAGTAATTTATTATTATTTTTGTGCAACATTGAATGGTGCTATCCTCTGTACTAGAACAAAATTTGTAACGTGCCTCCAAATTAATGATGGGCGACTTGCAAACTACTGAAAGGATTTCAGAACATACATCTCCTTGAAACAAAAACGGTTGAGTGGAGTCCCTTTCGTGCTTCTCTTATTTACTTCTTGAAGTGCTTTTCCATCTTTTAAAAGCTTTCTGCCCCTTTTATCTTGTCAAAAGAAACTAGGCTTGTGGCTTGTACACTGAAAGCATTCACTGTCTAAGCAAGCTTGAGCCTCTTAGCAGGGAGTCCATACTGGACTTAAAGCAAAAACCTATCCCTAATCCTGGAATCATCATGAAACAGAGAATGTTAGAGTCATTTACAGCTGCCTGGCATTGTTGCTGAGGGATGAATTGAAATCGCTGGTCTGCCAGGCTTGTCAACACCTTTGAAATCTGCCGCCTCGCCTGGTTCCCCAAAGAACTCCTTGGAGAGAGTGAAGGAGCCAAACTGACAGCCAAAGACAGAGTCCACCTACTTGTCCCTTTTTTTCCTTTGTCTTTGTTTCCTTTCCGCTTTTATAATTGCCTTTCTTCTTGCTTGTTTTTATCCCAACACTAATGTTGTAATATTGGTAAGTGGTTTAATTAGAAGATTTATTAACTTGTGTTTTCAATCTTTTTACTGAGAAAAAGTACCAAAAACAACATAAAAATAAAAGCTATTACACAATCCACTAGTTGGGTGCAGTCTGTCCCCTTTGAATTCCATGGCTAAACTCCCGTTGGCTTTCATGGGAGCCTATTAAGGAGCAAGCTCTTGTTATTTTGTAATATGCATGCCACATGGGGTCTCAATTTAGTCACTTAAACTAAAGGCACCCAAACAAGTGGCCTTTTTTTTGGTGATGCGAATGACTCAAGGGGCTAAATGGTAATACATGTGCCTAATTTTAGTACAGCCACAGCTGAATATGGTAAACATAGCCTAGTATCATGACTACATCTATATGGGTTCGCATTTATCAGTCACTCTGGGAATGGTTGACAATGCATGCATCAAAAACACTTCTGTTGGGTATATCCCATAAGTCAAAAATAAAAGGAGATAATAAAGGAGAGAAGTAAATGTGAAACACAAATCTTGGAGTAGCTCGACAACAGTAATTAGTGCCTGTCTGAGGCTTTCTCCATGATAGTAATTAATCACCTCTTTTCAGTGTATTTCTAATATTGCAAATTACTAATGCTTTAAAAATATAAAGCAATTTAAGCTGTCATCAGAGCTGGGACAGTGTTTTCCTGGAGCAGCACTCTGCAGAGAATTTGGTTAAGATCCAAGAACTGGTAAATTTAGAGCAGAAAGTGTTTAGTGCACTTGGTTATTAAACACCAAACTATAAACAAGTGCTTCAATATTTGTAAGATCATGACTTCCAACATAATATCAATTAAAAAAATTAGGTTTCCAAGTTGCAGTAATATAAACGAAGACTCTTAGAATTCACTAAGCCATTGTTTGCTCTTTTCACAGATTGAATATTAAAATTTGTCTTGCCAGGCATGTTCCAGACTATTCTAAAGTGCCCACCTTTCAAGCCTCAGGTTTAAAGAAAGGAAGAACCTAACCTCTAGAAATATCTCTGTTAGTGGTCCTGCTTTGACCCTATTTGGGTCTTTAGAAGCCATATATGCTAGGTCAGATTGTGCTGTTCTACTTTAACAGTAATGAATATCTAACGCACCAAAATGTGGAAGTTCTTTAGAGGATGTTCCTATGCTCTGAAAATCTTTCTTACACCATTCCTTGTTTTTTTATGCCATTATTCCCAGATTCCAGGTGCCCATTAAACCTGCCAGGAAAAGAAGTGCAAGAAAAAATGGTACTTGCCATCTTCTATAGCTTTATTCCAGCAGATCTCTGGGGTCCAAAGAGGTTAGCTGTGTCACTCTTGTCCTAGTAACAAGTCCACTGTGAGTAACGTGATTTTTATTAACAGTGCCAGGTGGCTGGAAACAGTCTATTGAATATTTTGTTGATGGCCATTCCTCTGGGACTGTCTTGTCACAATTGCTGGGACATGACACCAACTGAGACCCTTCATCAGTGACACTGCAAGTGTTCTCAACCCTTCTGGCATTTATCTCCAGAAGCAGCTGTCTGAAGTTGAGGTGTTAGGAGCACATTTCCCTCGTTAGCCCTGGAATTGAGCTCAGGTAGAAGCAGAAGTTTCTTTGTTTCTCTTTGAATAAAATATGCATTTTATGAGTGGTAATAAATGCAAATAACCATGGGGTAGGCAGAAGTCTGTTGGAAGACAGAGAGAGCTCATTCTTCAATAGAGACAGTGCTTTTCTGGGTTGTTGCTGCGTCCTTTGATAGACTTCAGAGAGTGAGAGCACACAAAAAGGAGTTCTAGGTCTTTAGTGATAACTGTGTTCTATTCATTTCTAGAAGTGTGTGGAGAGTCTCAGGATGAATTCTCTTTCTTCTTCCAGACATCAGTGTTGGTTTGTTCTGCTTCTGTGGCTGTTCTGTTATCATTCTCCAGGGGCAAGGCCAACCCTGGATGCTATTGAAAAGAATAGTGTGCCTTTTAAAATCTGATTAATTGAGCTACTATTTTTTTTTTCCTTTGATCTATTTGGCCATGGTAAGGGGGAATCTGCTTGCAAAATGAGCAGTAACGTCTGTTTCTTGCAAATGAACTTTGGATCCTGGTCCTCAAATTTCTGAAAGGACTGATCAAATTTTTTCCATCTGTTAAGGTGTATTCTCCTCCTTGAGACTTGCAACTGGTGCTAATGACCCTCACACCCTTGTGAACCTGCATCAATTTTCTCACTGATATATCTACCAAAGAAGATGTGTTCATTATTGAATATTATCTTCTGGATGGTAAGACAGTATTTTTCTCTGTATCATACCCATTCTTCATGGGATGTGTTTATTTATTTTTGTTTGTTTGTTTGTTTTTTAAGAGCCATTATTATTTCTGGCTTAAGATCCCATCTCATTTAGTAACGTACATTTTATCTAATCTTCATGTCTTTCTTCCACACTATGGATGCCAGTAAGGCTCTACCTTATTTCTTATTTCTTTTTCTTTTTTTTTTTTTTTTTCCTGATTTCTGAGAGGATCAGAAACTCCAGATGTTTTCTGAGCTCTTTCAGTGAACAGCTGAGTGATCTGGAGTTATTGTCATCTCTGTGTGCAGACTGTTCATGTAGATAAGAGACTGCCATGTCCTGTTTAGAGACTGCAGTCAAGGCTGCATCCATGATTGCAGCAAACACCACTAGCTCATCAGCTAAGTGGGTAGTAATGCTGAGAAATTTCATCTTTCCTGTCATCTGCTGAGCATTCGTGTGGAGCTCTTTTCAGTTTCATGAGACCCTGGGACATCCCAGAAGTATCCGGGAATGGTGCTGCACTTGGCAGTGTTCTTACAATCTTGGTTGGTATAAAGAACTTCCATTACCTCTCTGTGGTAAATATGCAGCCCTCCTCTGTGCTCACATGGTGTCAATATAGAAGAACAGCTTCTTTAAAAGTAAGAATGTTTCTTCAAAATATGCATATAGATTTCTTTCCTTTTCTCCTCACAGTGGACATCAAGGAAGACAGAGAATATTTTTTTCCTCTAGAGAAAGGAATGGAAACTACTGTAGAAGGAAAAATTACATGGTCAGGAAGTATTTCTTCTACCTTCTTCTATGGCGTGAATATATTTGTACACTATATATATTAATAAAGCTTAATTTCTTGGTAAGTTGTTTCTCTTCCTTTCCAAAATCTACACATAAAAAACGCCAATGGAACTGAGTATTACCACATTGAAAGGGTCGTCATATTGCTTTTGGGAAAGCATTAGCCAGGGATGCTAAGCTCCACTCCTTGCTTTGAAAGTCTACCACATGAATAAATATCACCAATCATCACTGTTTGTCATTAGCAAGTAACAGTTGCAACTACTGGGTTCTAGAGGCATTTTTTGTTCTGAACATGTCTTTCATGTTGATGTACTTAATTGGTGGCAATAAGGCAGCTATGCTTGCCACTGGGGTGAGGAAAAACCTGACACCTGCTCTATCCTGGATATAAATATTCCATAAAGATGCTATCTACCCAGCTTGTGCCCAGGAGATTAGCATTTGACTCTAAGCAGGAGGGGGTTATTGTGGCCTGCCCATGTTAATTGCCCTGTTGTTGCCTTCTTCTAATGCCCCGAAGAGACTTGCTTCACTTTACCTCACTCCGGTGGCTCACTTCCTTTTTGCAGCATGGATAAGGAAGGTTTTGTGATGCTTTTCTGTGCTATGTTTAGGAGCTTAAGGTCAGGACTTCGAATTTCTCAGCTAAATTCAAAGCTACTCAGGACCTCTTGGGATCTGTCCCCTTGTAGGAGCAGTAAAAGGAAGCTGTTGCGATGGTTGGAGGGCAGAGTTATACAAAAGGTTACTAAACATTATTGCTTGTGCTTGTTGACTTCCAACTTCCCTGCCACCCACCTTCTCACTGAGCCAGAAGCAAATTTGAAAAAGAAACCGCTGTGCATCACTTCCCTAGCAGAACATGTTGCAGACAAAAGGAATCGAAACCACAAGTAGAGAATTGGATTTCCCCTGCTTTCTCCAAAATAAATATTTGTTTGTGAGAAAAGCAGCCGGAAGAATGAGACATGTACCCCTGACACTAAAGGCTTGTGTGTTTGTGCCAGCTTCAATAGAGATATGGTAGTCCATCGAGTGCTATCTAAGGTCAACTTGAGCTCCATCACCTTAGCTTTTGAAGTAATGTCTTCAGCTACTTGCACAAAACAGAGAAAAGAGGAATGCATGGAGAGTCCAGCAGGGATCTGTAACAACTGAAATGCAAAATGAGCAGTGGGGTTGCCCGTTGGAGCTGCTGCCTGCACTGCTGCTTCCCAACAGCAGCAGCATTTCCCCTGAAGCCACTGTGGAGGAAGACATACCACACATCTCTGGGCAGCACCGTTTGGTGATTGTCTGCTGGAATGAGCTGCAAAGAGATAACTTCAGTATAAAGGTATCTGTACCTAAATGAGGTGCCCAAGCCCAGCAGGGAGCTCACTGCCAATGTCTGGGAAGGAGACAAGCACCTCCAGGAGATGGCTTGCATAAACGGGAAAGGAATGAAGGTGAACTCCCATTGCTTCCTAGAGTACAGGGACTGTGTCCACTCTGACCTTCTAGATGCTGACCTGCAGAGGATCCATGCCTTGCTGAGCAGGGCTCATTCTTTAAATAAAACAGTATTGAAGACCTAGGCTTTGTGTAGTGGCTTAGCAGTTAGAAGCATTGACTAGAAAGTAGATCATATTGGTTACAGCCCCCTTCCACTCACAAATTGAGTGTGTTTACACTCCAATTTTCCATTTTCTGGAAAATGGCTGAGCAGCTGGGAAGGCAACAAACACACAGTGAAGGAGACAGCAGAGCACTGTTGCTAGCTAATGCAGTCAGCTGGGAGAGCCTTCTCTAATCCCTTTTTTGGGGACTCCAGAGTTAGCACTGTTTGGCAGGCAGGTGAGCATCCTCATAGTGAGGTTGTACATGTGGCAGATGTGCTTGATCTTTGAAAGTCAAGTGCCCCATCACTTGTTTATCTTTTTCTTCCACCATCTGCTTCATTTAACTGTATTCCCTTTTCCTGCAGAAGAGCAATAAAAGAGAAGATATTTTGTACTAGGCCGTCAGGCAGAGAGACTGCCATTAAAGAGTCAATTTTTATAAGCAGTTACCACATGAGATTATCTGGAGCACCACAATTATGGCCTTTCGCAAGCTTAGGGAAATGTTGTGGTGTCTCATATGGCACCATTTGGTAACACTTAGCCTGTAGAGATTTTTATGGTCAGAGTGAGCTCTAAAATCATAGCTTTTAGCTTCAAATTTGTTTTGCTCTTGTCCACTGTTCCAGCTGTTACCTGGCATGAATTTCCACAGAAGAACCTCCCCTGTCACTGGAAAGCCAGAAAAATCCATTCAGATTAGGAGATGGAAGATTTAGAAAGAGAGGCTCTTTTGGATCATGCCTGTGCCTTCACAAAAGCCATATTTTTATGATGCCCTTACATAACCTGTCCCCTGTTTCAAATACAGCTTGAAAAAAACTCTCTTTCGTACAAGAACATGACCAGCTGAGTAAATAGAAAAAACTGTTGAATTTGTGGATAGTACTTACTGAGGCCCTAACTATTTTGATACATGTGCCTGCATAGAAGTACATTTTGGAGATAAATAGTGATATTGAGACACATGAAAACAGCTGGTAAAGACTAAAAGTTAAACTGAAAACATATTCCCGGTAACGCAGTTAAAGGGTTGGGAGAGGTGCTCAAAGGTAAATTCAGGTCAGTTGATGTTTTCAAAAAAAAGACTTAGATGACTTATAAAACACAGTCATATGCAAAGGGTGAAGAAGTCACAGAAACACCAAATTTGCCACAGTGCCATGAGAGGAGAATAAAGGAAAAAAAGATGACAAAAAGAACCCAGCAGTAAAATGAATATATTCATTTTATTTTCTCTCCAGACAAGAAATAGTGCCAAGCAGAACCGCATCAGCGTGTGGCCGTTTCTTGCACTGACACTAAAAACATCTGTTGAGGTACAGTGTTTATACAGTCTGCCAAATAAGAGTTTTTTAATCTTAAAACATATGCTGGAAATAGGAAAAATTGGAGAACAACAAAAAGAAAAAAGAGGGGTGGGTGGCCAATAAATTAAAAGTGAGAAATAGGGGAGGATGGATTGGAGAGAACGTTTTCCACGTAGTGCCTCATAGTTAATTCAGGTCATCTCAGGTCACCAAGGGAAGGGAAGCTCATGAAGGAATTAACAAATTGCTCTGAGAAGTTAAAAGAAAGTAAGGGATGTTCTCTGTGTCAAAGACTTCAAAATTCAAACATCAGGTTTTGAATAGTTAATCATAAAACTCAGAATTCAGCAAGTGTTCAAGGATACATCTAATTTAAGACACAAGAACTGGTGCTGATGCTGACAGAAATACTCCTGTTTTTGCAGGCAGGCATACCTCAGTTTTTTTCAGGAAAGCATGTAGTTAAGGACCCATCTGAGCAAGATCCTAATATTGGTGATGCAGAAATGATGCCTTCATGCTACTTGACTAAACACTTATTTTAAAAAATTTTAGATATATATAATGAGTAAATTATTTAAAGATTCCCCATCTTCACATTTAGTTCTCTGGTTAAAGTAACCAGAATACAGAATTCACAAATATTTCTGTGATTGTAATTGGCAGATCTGACCATATAAGTTTTTCAACTATTTCTATTATATTTTTCAAATAAAGTACCGAAGTATTCCTCATAATAAAATCCTCTTATATAGGGTTGGTTAATTTTGTTTCTAAAATAAAAAATACATGTTGCAGGACATTGTTGGATGAAGTTATCTAAGTGATCAGTTTCCTGAATATCATAAATATGTATAAATAGAAGATTTGAGTTTGCATCACTGACTCTTTGAAGTCAACAAAGTCTCTCATTCAAGTTAGTCTGTCTCTGGTACCAGCTGAGGTCTACAATAAGTGGTGTATTTCTAAAGACAGAAAGACAATAGACTAATTTTAATATAACTTATCTGTTCAATTAATTCCATGTGAAATGTGCTTTTAGAAGAGCAAATGTGCCTAGGGTAAAATTCAGGCCCCTAGAAGTCAAAGAGAAAAGCCCCACTCTATTCAACAAAGTTGAGATTTCACCTCTATTATATTTGATTTTCAAGTACAAAAGATTGATGCTTAGTGAATCACTAGCTTGGACATGGTCAATTGTACATAGGTTATCAAAATCTGCATTGCATTAATTTTGTTGTCTGTCCTTGAAGATCTGCTTCAGTTTATTTCTGTTCCATATATTAAAAGTTATATTTTTGAAATCCACAGTAGAAATGAGCAGAAGGACGGATTATACACAGCATAAATTGAAGAAGTTTTTGGTACTTCTCTTGTGTCTCATGGCGCAACTTTACACTTTGGATTCTGGAAGATTACACTGGCTGGAAATAACTTATTTCTGGGATATATGAACACACTGGGCAATACGAAAATCAAATTCTGGAATGAGGTGATAGGACCAAAAGAGAGATGTTTCCCAAGGGCAGCACTCAGAGCAACATAATTTTTTGCCTTCTCTGATTTTTACTGACTTTGATGGAGCTGTGTAAATTAGGTGCGTATGTAGCTGAGTTCTATCAGGCATTTCTGTTCTTGTAAAAAAACTAAGAGATCTTATGTGCCCACATAACAGTATTACCAAATGTTTTTATTTTTTCCTGAATCCAAAGAGAACATTTTTGTATGATCATCAAAAAACAAAAGCCAATCTAAGCCGTTGAATATCTCTCACTTTTCTTCGATGCACCACAGCTAGAGATGGAATTAGCACAGACAGTGGAGAAAAATCTTATGGGGTCTTCAAATGCTGGTAACAAATTGCTGTTCATTTTTCATTATTGGAAGACTGAAATGTTTTAAAAGATTAGTAGCAAATAAAATATTCTTGACTGAATTTTCAAATCAGGTAATTTCTGTTAAAGTTCAAGATCACCCTGGGGTTTCACAGATTTTTCACCAATACCTGGTAGGAGACTCTCCAGTGGTCTGCAAAGAGTGGCAGCATAGTTCACATAGAAATAAACTTGCATCTTGTGATATCCTTCTTCCAATTAATGTTAAGTTCCATGTGACACCCAAGCTTTGGCTGGATCTTTTGTGATTCTGAACGTGTCCTCACTTTCAGGACTGTGAAGTAAATTTGCAGATTATTTCGACTATAATTTGCATTCTGATTTCTTGAAGCATGCTGACTGACCTTTCTTTGCCTGCTCAACAGATGTTTGTCTTTTTTAGTGAGAATCTACACACTGTTCATTGCAGTATGGAAGCCTGAGCTCTAAGTGAAATTTTGGTGACTAATAATCCAATTGTTGACCTTCATGTTCAGAGCAATTTCACGCACAGTGATTGCAAATATATATGTATATATTAACGTGATAATGTGATTAGGAAATTTATCCTTTTCTACTTGTATAGTCTTAATTGAACATAATCAGTGACTGATTTAGGCCTTTGATCCTTTAAAAAAATAACAGTAGAAAACCTGGTAGCACTTAGGGTTTTTCAAAACTCTAGACAACATAAAGAAAAACAGTTTAAGGTTTCACAAAACTGTTGAGTTTTGCAAAACATTTTCCCCTTTAATTTGAAGCATCATTTTCTCAAAGAAAATTAAATTAAAAAAACAACAAACATGTTTTTGTAATTAAACAGAATACTGAGCTATGCAAACAATAAAGATCCTTGTTTTAAATTCATTCTCGTCTTGCTTCTGGGATTACCAGGGGAATAAAATTATAGCAAAACAAACGAGAAAAACCTGCTACAGCCTAGAACTTGATTTTTACCAGAAGCACAAGGAAATTTAGGCTCAATAGTTTTGTGTTCTATTCTGTCTCCAAAAACCATGATTTTACAATTTATTCTAAATTTTACAAAATGAAAAATCTCATCACTCCTGTCATCAAAAGCCAAAGCTGTACCTCTGTTGTTTTTTGTTTTTTGTTTTTTTTTTCCTTTGTGGCTTACTAGTTTACTTTTTCCTTCTCTGTACCTAAGGGACATTCTGAGGTACTTCTTGGGAATGTGAAAACAAGGACAGCGCATTAAGTCAATAGATACTAATTGTCTAAAGGAAAAGGTCCCTCCTAGGAGAGGAAGCCTGCCTGGAGGTGTTAAAGTCTCACAGAAGAAACTGACAAAACAGAACAAGAAGTTACCTGAAAGGCAACTCCTGACCCATGGAACTGTGTTTCTAGAAAAAGGTCAGATTCCTTTGAGGAAACACTACTTGTCCATTTAAATACCAAAACTCTCAAATTGGCTTTAGAAATTTAAGTCTCATAGGATATCATAGTATTAAGCATATCAGTTTTTGAGGTCTCAGTTGTCTGAGGGTGCCTGCCTGAGTGTGCCTGCCTGCTTTAACTACCCATGAGTCCCTTGCTCTTTTTAAATCTTACCATCTGTTTTGTGTTGAGCCACTTGAATAAACTATTGCTCCCCTTATTCTTTGTGTACAGAGCTGCCTTTTGGAACACAATGTTTAGTCAAGCTCCTTGGCCCACAAATTTCTTCTTCTTCTCCAGTTGTCCTGCCTCAAGTGCCCCAGTTGTGCTTGGGTTCTCAAGAGTCCAAAGTCAACATTGTACAGGCACGGGCATGCTGAGTTTGTGGTTGAGGGCACATCCAAATATTGCTACATCCCAGATTTGGTTCAAATACTTAGTGTGGCCCATTTATTCTAATTAAATAAATGACATTTCTGCAAAGGAAAGAAGAATGGGGAGAGAAAAGGAGCAGGGATCAACTGCTGAAGTCTTCCCTGTGTTCAAAAAACATGAGCATTCCTGTAACATTACACCGACGCTGTCACCAGGGACCCAGAGGCCCAGTTTCAAGATTTTGCACAGTGCTCCAAGAGTCCCAAGCCACAGAGTTATGCCCATGACCTCATGTTGCCAGCATTAAGCAGATTTTCCGGGGAAATTTTTTCAAGTCCTTTTTTTTTTTTTTCCAAATCTTGTTTTGTTGAAGTTGAACTGTCCTGTTCTCTCCCTGAGGCCCAGACGCTAACACGTGGAATAGATATCAATGAATTATTTTCATCCTAGAAGCTAAAGACCATGTCAAAATTCCTTAAGTCTCTTCCTTCTCTCTTTTAAAAAAATATAAGTTCCTTTGCTATCCAACCTATCAGCTGAATGTTTTGTTGAGCATTTTAACACAGTTTGTGTAAATATATTATGCACAGTAAAAATCTGTGCATAAAATTCTTTAAAAATCTGACCTAAAATATGAAAATTATGAACATACATGTTTGTTATAGTGATTTCTGATGACAAAAGGACCTATTTTTCAAAATGTTAATTTATCTTTTGACTTTTTTAGTAGTTTAATCCAGTTTCCATTTCTTCAAGCTGGCATTCAATGGTATAAAGATTCAGTCAATGTATATGGCTATTTTTTATCCTTTTATGATAGGGTATTTTGCTGTATCACTCACTACATAATAAAATAAATGGAGGAAAACTTTGCAGAGACCGTCCTGCCAATTTATCCTAGAATGTCTCGGCTTGTACTGGCGCATGGCCTGACCACTACAGCACCACGGTGTGCTCGTGGCCTCGCACAGGCCAGCAGCTCCCCAGCTCCTGCCCTGCTCTATCACCGACTTGCTGTGTGGCCATGCACAAATAAACCAACCGGGCCACAGATTGGTTTTCCTTACTCGCAAGGATGGCAGCGCTCATCTCCAGTGCTGGAAGACTGAAACTTGTGAAGTCTGAATCCAACGGCAGCGAGCTACCAAAGCTTTGATCTTGCAGCGGGGTTTGGAGCGGGGTGCTAGCAGCCCAACCAGGGTGTCTGTGTGAGCGGGGTCCAGGGCAGGATGGGTGCCACAAGATTTGCTCTGGAAAAGTTCCTGCTGAAGCCAAGACTGGGTTTCATGACTCCATTGAGCTGTTCCTGAGAGCTTCATAAGTGAAATGAGCCCCAGTAAAATAGCTTTTAATAATACTGTGAATATATAAAAAGGTCTAAAAATGCAATAGACAAGTGCACTCCGATTATTGTTAATGATTTAGTTAGCATCAAGAGATAGTTTCCATGGATTCTAGTATTTAACACTACTTTCAAATAGAATATCCATATTGATCATATCTGTGTTACAATATTAACAGTATTAGGATCCAAAACTTAACTGAATCCCTTTTATTGCTTGTCCAAAATGCAAACCTTCATTTGCCCCATGTTGTATATGACTTGGACATGCATGTAATAATAAATCAGTTTTCCTAGACATCGAAGTGACAGCAAATGAAGAACAGAAGTGATACAGTCAATTTGACAGAGCATATTTCAGCAAGAGTGTAATTTTTGAAGAGTGTTGTGAGCCTGAGATAATTTGTGCCTGGATATTTTTTTTGGAAAGATAACTAGAATTTTGCTCACACACTTCAGATTGAAGGCATCATTCTAGTTAATGGAGGAAATTTTATTTATTTTCCTTTTTTCCTTTCCCTTTCCCTTTTCCTTTTCCTTTTCCTTTTCCTTTTCCTTTTCCTTTTCCTTTTCCTTTTCCTCTTTCTTTTCCTTTCCCCTTTCCTTTTCTTCATTTTCTTCCTTTTTTTTTTTTTTTTTTTTTTTCTTCTTTCCAGGGAGTGTCATCAGAATATTCTGCTATACATATAAGCTGAGAATGTTGAAAAGTTTGAATACTAAGGCAGCTAATTGGTTTGGCTCCCAAAGGCACCAAATAATAGCTCCTTCAAAACAATCTCCTTTAAGTGGCTGAGATTCTTGGAAATACTATGACATACATCATAATGGCTCATTACAAACATAGATCTGCAGACATGCTCCTGCCAATAGCTGAAAATGCTAGAGCACAGCAAATTACTCATTGCACATACCCTTGTTGGTTCCTGGAAGCATCACTTCTTCTTGTTTTAATATTGATATTCACCATCGATAGCCATAGAAAATGGGTGTGGAAACACTGTTTCTGGAGTGCACTTAGGCTGGTATGAAACCAAAGCAGGACTAGACTCTGAATTTGAATTCAGCACTACAAAAATCTGAAATAATGGCATCATTTCAGAATTTAAACAGCCAGCTAGCAGAACTCTGTCTCTATGACCAGGTATAAATAACACTTGCTGCCTTAAATGCAATGATCTTTTGTTTGTTTCATTTTGTTTGTGTCTTGTTTTTAATGTATTGTACAAGAAGCCAGAACCTCAAGAATGTATTGAGTTATGGAGTCTTTGCTCAGAGGATCTTACTTGAAAGTACTTGATAAAGAATACTCATATCTGAGTGTGGTGCAAAATTAACTCTTCACTGATACTTGACTCCACTGCCAGAGTAAAGGCACTTCAGTGTCACTAATGGGCAGGGAAGAAGAAAAAAGAAGGAGCCATTGGAGAGCCTTGAGGTATAGCCAAACTCTAGAGAAAATGTGCACTATTATGGTTCATTGTAGTTTTAGTAAATATAAAAGAAGCCCAAGACATAGGTATATTTGGAATCACATCCAGAACATTCATTCTTTTGGGGGCAGGATGAGAACTTACGTGCTAGTGTCCTGGTTTCAGCTAGGATAGAGATAATTTTCTTCCTAGTAGCTGATATACTGCTGTGTTTTGGATAACTGATAACACACTGATGTTTTAGTTGTTGCTAAGCAGTCAAAGACTTTTCAGCATCTCATACTGGCCAGCCAATGAGAAGGTGGGGAATGCACAAAAGGGAGGAGACACAGCCAGGACAGCTGACACCAACTGACCAAAGGGATATTCCCTACCATATGACGCACATGCTCTGTATATAAAGCTGGGGGAAGAAGAAGGAAGGGTGGAACATTCAGACTGATGTCTTTTATCTTCCCAAGTAACTGTTACATGGGATGGAGCCCGGCTTTCCTGGAGATGGTTGAAAACCTGTCTGCCCATGGGAAGCTGTGAATGAATTCCTTGTTTTCCTTCCCTGTTAAACTGTCTTTATCTCAACCCATGAGTTTTGTCACTTTCACCCATCCAATTCTCTCCTGGGTCCCACTGAGGGGAGTGAGCAAGTGGCTACCTGGTGCTCAGTTGCCAGCTGAGATTAAACCATGGCAAGTAGTATTATCCCATTCTTATAATCATAAACTTGAATAGCTGTAGGATGAATACTGAAATTTCAGAAAAAAGAAAACAAACCAGCAGCTATGTGTTCTATGGAGGACTGTCACATATCAGTAACATCTGTTAAAAATATTAAGTATCATCACAGATTATTTGATTTTTTAATGAGTGACCTCAGAAAATTCAAAGGGAAGTCTTACATTCTGTGTACAAAGGACACACAGAAAGTCCTAGCCACCTTTTTTTGGCATGTTTGCAACTTTAAAATGTCTCATGCACTTCTTGGCATGTTTTTATGAAAAAATATAAAATGTGTATTCTTATATCTCAAGGAACATCGAAGCTAATTTGTAAAGTCACACGGGTTTCATTTTGCCCTTAGATAGTCTTCAATTCCTTTCTTTCTAGGAGAAGAATCAAGCCCATCTGTTGTTACCAGTAGAAGGAAGACAAATAGAGCAATTTTTCAACAACTGGAAACCATCTCAAGATACACAGATCAACTTAGACTAGGAGTAAAACAACAACAGCAATATCAACAACACCACCACAGTCTTCCAGTACTTTGACTGGTACTTATCTGACCAATAATGGCCAAAAGCCATCTATCATGGTATAAACTACATGATGATAAAACCAGAGTCTGGAAAATATCATTACTTGATCTATTTGGTAAGGTTTCAAGTATTTCTTTCAGAAGATTTGCCAGGCAAACAGCATAATATAAAATTTATTTTTATTTAATTTGTGTTTTATTGCTTTTGAATGTAATGCTTAAAGGAAGACATGACTAAAGAGCTACAGCTGAGCAAAGGTACAAAGTTTCAGAAAGCTGAGTGAATATGAGTCTGTAGATCATGGATTTGTAGCTACATTTTAGTCCAGAAAATTGTGCAGAAGTGTTAAGTGGCTTTAGACTTGGGTCTGAAATGAGCTGGATAGGATGTATGCAATATCTTACTTGACCTGCTTTGTTATGGCTGCTGTTGGTTGTGTTAAGGCCAAAGTATCGGTACATCCAGACAGGGAGACCATCCATTCCTTATTTCAGAGGGATTTCATGTTATTCATTCTTTAGTTACCAGAATAAAAGAAACATTGAGTCATCAAACCAGTGCTTTGCACAGACACTAAATAACAAAACTTTTAATTTAACTTAGTTTTCACTGTAGAATTCAACCAAAAGAAATCCAATCTTTAAGTAAAACCTATCCACAAAACTCATTCCTTCAAGAAAATAGCATGTTCTTTTGGATTGTCTGAAGATTTCACTGTCTTGCAAACCTGAAATAGGAAATCATCCATTTGGCTTCATTTTAAATTTCTCCTGTTAAGCAAACAAGCAAAACCCAAAAAAACACAAACAAACAAACAAACAAAAAGCGACAAAAGTTTATTAACCCAGATCTTTAATTTTATACGTATGACTCAGGTAAAAAGCATGAAAGAACATTTCTGGACACCTTTTGTTAATGGCTCTGTAAACAGCAAATGTTTGCTACCCATGAATGCTGCCATGTTTATGACACACTTTTGATGAGTAGCATTCAGGATTGGGATGTGCAACATGCCAGCGCTTTCTGAGCTGCTGGTGGAACTGCAGAAGAGGGAGCTTCCCAGCTGAGTGGGAGATACTGCAAAAGGATTTTCTCTGGGCTCTAGGCAGGACAGGGTGAGGCTTTGAAGCAGAAGGAAATGAAAGATCTGTCTCAAAAAAAATGGAGTGGAAACCCACCAGCTCCAAAATGAAGATCACTGCTTGAAGAGTATGTTTCTTTTTTATTTGGTAAAAGTGAGGGAGAGAACCTGGGACTGGTATTGATTAATGCAAATGTGAGAGCATTTTCTTCTCAAAGGGAAATTTGATGAGTGACTGAATTTAAAGCCTCTTTGCTAAAGGTGTCTTCATTTCCCTAAGTCCTGTCTGAAAATAAAGACAAGTGAGATCAAGCAGAACCAATTTGCATTTATGCAGCACCTTTCAAATCAAAGTTTCCCAAGACTCTTTCACAATTTGCATGGCACAGATTTCAAACACTGCTAAAATGCGAAAGGGTAAGTAGGAAATGCATTTGCAAAATAGCTGCAGTGTTTCTAAAGGACCTGCAGCTACAATATGCCCAGGCTTCAATTGTTCAAAGATTGTTTTTTCCTGGATAAGCAGTGTGTGTGTACAGGCAAATATCTTAGACTATAATCTCCACACACATGACATATAGAATAGATAAATTATTAAGAATAAATAAAATCTACTCATTAATGTGAATTTATGTATTTTATTTGCTGAAGAAATTATTTGTTAAGTACCAGGAAAGAGCACAATAATTACCACAAGATTTAC
This sequence comes from Nesoenas mayeri, assembly GCF_963082525.1. Taxonomy (NCBI): domain Eukaryota; kingdom Metazoa; phylum Chordata; class Aves; order Columbiformes; family Columbidae; genus Nesoenas; species Nesoenas mayeri. The sequence continues at coordinate 12,651,351 of NC_137548.1, forward strand.
TGTAACTAAAGCAAAAAAGTTTTTTAATCACTCAAGTTGAAATTATAATAGGAATTCTAGCATAGCTGCTAAGAAATAAACAGATTTTTTTTTAAGAAATGTAAAGGTATAGAAAAATATATGACTATTTTAAAAGCAAGAAAACTCTATGTTTTATCATTTAATGACAACAACTTAAACCAGTTCTGTTTTCTGAAGTTGTCTCACAGAAAAATAATACATCTTCATCATAGAAAAGCTGTGTGTAGTCAACAATGTAATAACTTGTTATTACACAGTTAAAGAGGAACAATCAGTTGTCTGGATAATAAGTTTCAAGATGGGAGAGAAACTGCAACAAGAATATGATAAGATAAAAGGTGTGCTGCAGTCAGTAGTTAATACTTAGACAATGCACCAGCTTTTGCATAAAGGTAGAATAACAATCTTGAATATGATAAAGTGTAAGACAGTGCAATAATCAAAGGTTAAATTAATGACCAATTCTTTACTCATAGGTATAAATGTAAAACACAGGAGTAAAGAAGGTAGGGATGGTAAAGAAGGAAGGGATTTCACTCAGTAGTGTATCCAAGCTCACAACTATCTGACTTCAGATTTGCACAACTGTCTCGGGTGGGGGGTGAGGGGAAAGAAGTTTCTGGAAATCATAAGCATCACTGAGAGATTGAAACCTCAAAAAAGGCTGAATAAGATTTATCCGTATGAGGGACTGTGCATAGAAAGATCAGGTAGCACATTTGGATGGTCCTAGAGTATTATACCATAAAAATTTAAACATTCTACCTTCCAGCTATAGTGCTTTCAGTTATTAAAAGCTTCTGGATTTCTTCATCTACATTTCTTACCTCAATGTTGTAATCAAAAGAATGTTCTCCTTCCATAGATAGACATATAAGCAGAAGATATTCTATATTGATTCTGATGTGCCTGAGCTGCAGTTTAAAATTAATTTAAGCCATGCACAACAAAGAGTTTAATGAATTGATTTAAAACAATTATGTATGGAAATTATACAGACCAATAAGCACAATTTGAGAGGTAAATTCAAGCATCTAATAATTTAACTGCATGCTTGAGGGTGTTTGAAAAAAAGAGGAAAAAAGCTATGTTCTTTCTCTAAAGCACTGCCTTCCATTTTTTATCTGATTGTTCCATACTCCCATTCTAGGTAGACAGCCATGTTGTTTCAGTGATGCTCCATAGTCAGAAGGACCTTGTACCCACATAGATCCTTTTGAAGACTGAGCCTTTATTTTGTAATTGTAACAAAAGAATAAAGACATAAAACAGGCACTGTTAGTGCAGCAACAGCACTGAGAATACTCAGAAGTGATTAAAGCTTCTGTAGATGCATTTAGAGCCTGATAAATAGCTCAGAAAACAAAGATATTTAATGCAGAACAATGGGTAATAAAACACTGCAGGTGTTAGAAATATCAAATCAGCTCACATGGCAGCCAGGCAGAGCTCCATGAACTTGTATAACCATCACCAATGTGTCTTCCAGCAGGTTGATTCAGAAATGACTTTTGAACTGTCAAGCAACATGAAAATGGACTAAAGGGATTTGCAGAATGAAAAAACAGTAGAGGTAGCTCCCAAGTAGTAGTAGCTATGAATCACCTTTGATTGACACCATTGCCTCTAGCAGGGAATTTTAGATTCTGTTAATTTCTTTTAATGAGCTGAAGTATTTGAAAATATGCTTGGGAAAACCTCAAGGATACAGTAACTAATTGTGAGGAATATTATACTGACTTGTCTCCCACTGAAGTAAATGAGAAAAATCTGATTGATTTCAACAAATTAGATGAACTTAATTCCTGAAACAAATAACATCTTTGACAGTTTTTCATGGATCATGAGATTCAAATATCCCAAGTGTAATTGATTGAGTCTTAGGACTTGTCTGTATATGAAAGAAGTATGTTGGCTTTAAAATAGCAGAACTAGACTCTTGTATTTAACCTGGAACAGCTCACATTAGTTGCTGTAAATGTCCCTCTTCCCTCCCCTGCATGTTGGCCAGCATTTGGTGACACTGAAAATTATTTGTGGAGAAGAGCGGCATGCCCTGACAGTCTCCCACGCTCACCGAGAACACAGAGCTCCACTGAAACATCCTTTTTTGTTTGTTCTCAGAATTTAAAAAAAAATTAATCAAAATTATCTTCTCTAACAATAAAAGGAGACATCATCTAGCTAAAAATAAACACTGGAAACAAAACATAAAAACTGCAAGCTTTAATTGGAAACACAGAACATAGAACATGTCTGATTCAAACCTTTGGCTTGGGTTCCTGCCTTGAAAATAGCATAGTAAATCTTGGCTAAATGCTGGTTTTCTTCTGAGCAGGCATCAGGAGCACCCGGGTTCTTCAGCACTGCTCAGCCCCCAACATGGAGCAGCCCTTACACAGGAAGGCAAAGTGTTTTGCTTTGATCCATCCACCCTAGACACTGCATGGAGCTTCCCGTCTCCTCCATCAGATAGAAGAGCAGCCTAGAAGATCTGCCTAGTCTTCAGTTGGCTCTTTAAGATGCTTTTGAAGTGAAGAGAGTGGTTCTCAACCTTTCTTCAGCCATTTTTTTGTGTGGTCAATGGGAACAAGTGAGGCAAAAAGCTGCTATTGTTAGGAAGCTACTGTTCTTTTTGATAAGAATTGCAGCAATTTTGACTCTCTCAGCAGTTGTAGGGAAATCTCTAAAAGAGTCCTGTCATGACAGAGTTCGAAACCTCCTGTTTTAGGAAGCAAAACTTAAATATTTTCCTCTGACTTTACCTTGCTGAAGACCAGACCTGACAATCTGTATCAGGTGTCTTTCTAAGATACCTGATCTTTCTATGCATTTCGTTGCACTAGAGTATAAGAAGCCATAGAGAAAGACTGCTTCCAAGATGGGAATTTTCTGGACCTGGGGATGCCTTGTGCTTCTCTGTTTGCATGGTGCCGAACATGATATACTGATCACTGAACAGAGGGGCTACTGAAGCACTACCATAATACACATAAATAATAATTGAAAAAATATGCTTTCCTTAGCATATTTTTTCCTTTATCTTGGGCACCTAGTTACATTGCAATAGAAAGAAATATAATCAGTAAAATATGGCAATTTAAAGTGATAAAATTCTGTATTTTTTCTTCTACATTCCATAGGTGGCTAAACAATGAATTTGATTTTTTTTTTTTTGTGATGGCCTTGATCTGCCAACCATTTTAGAGGCAGTACTCTCATGCTTAACAGTTGTTTGGATTGGAATCTAAATCACATCTTCTTTGAAGTATCTTGCATCTCTGATACACATATACAAGTATAGTACACAGAATTGATTAGCGTACACCTTTTATGTAACCTTTGCAAGCACTATTCCTTTCATAGAATGCCACTGAACCTGTAAAGAGGGATACAGTTATCTTCCAAAGTACTTGCGAACAATTGTGTGTTATAAACTTTCATAGTCACATAATGGTCAACAACTGCTGACAATCAAATTATTATGTTATGAAATTCTATTTCAAATTCATTTGTGACTTCTTTTCACCTTTCCAATTAATACTTGTCTGCCAGGTACATTTTGTACTGCAACATGGTAGTCTAGAGAAGAAAGGTTTTAAAATAAACATAGGGTCCAGCTATTTGCTGGTGACCTAGTACAACAAACACCACTGAAATCTAAGGCTGCTGAAAGGCAGCGTGTGAGCAAAGATCTTTTGAGATATTGGCAGATAGATGGCTCTACCAGTGGTTATGGTAGTCTGGGTTAGCCAAGAGTGTGTGCCAGCCATGATCCCTGGACACAAAGGTCTGCCCTTACTTCCTCTAAAGAGAACTCAGGTTCTGTAGGCACACATACACGTACTACATACATGCATAAGGACAAAGGACCAATGTCTCCTCCTGCTCTCCAGAATCAATGAGAAAAGATCCCATTAATCTAAAAGGCAATAAAAATTGTTCTGTGGTTTCAAGGAAAACTAAGCCAAGAAATTCCAAAACCGATCTAAGAAATACATGAAGAGACAAAATTGAATGCATTGAGAAGACTTTGAGGACCAGAAAGTCAGAAAGAAATTGATTGTAAAGTAGAAATAAAAAAAAAATGAATAAGGATGAATGTAGAACATTATATGAATCCGTAGAAATAAAAGGAACAATACTAGGATGAAATATGATTTTTAAAAAGGAGGACCTAAAAAACATCAAGAAAAGCTAAATAAGTAAATTAAAAGAAGATGATAAAGGAAATTTGCATGAAAGAATAGATAAACAGACCAATATAAAGATCAGGCTAAGGAAGATAGATGTGTGTTCACATCAGCCGAAACTGGTAAAATTCATCTACAGGTACTCAAAGCTCTGGCAAAAGCAATCTGTGAAAGATCAGTGATTATTCTGAGAATTTATAGGGAGTAGAAACTGGAAAAGGGCAAAGACATTGTCCATTTTACTAGCTGCTTAGCTTAAATTTGCTGGTGGATTTGCTAAGAAAATATCAGGACACATTATTAAATAACCAATACATATGATGCGACTAGAGCTTTTCAGAGTTAGACCAAAGGTCCATTGAACTGCTTATCTTTTCCCCTGCAATGGCTGATAATGGGTACCTCAAGAAGAGAATAAAAACAGAGAATATATACAATGACAGTTTTCCAGAATGCTCCTACAATCTTCAGCAATTTGTGGCTCAAGTATTGCTTTGTGTTAAGTAGCCCACAGTGGATTTCTCTATCATTATGATGTCTGGTCTCCTCTTGGATGCCTGTAGCCTTTTAGGTTGCACACAATCCTGCAGCAAGGAGTTCCACATCTGAAGTACAGGTTCTGTAAGATAAGGAGAAAAAAAAAAACAAGCCAAAATGGCTTGCACAGATTTATAAGAAAATAAAGTCAGAAAGCCAATCCTGTTTCCTTTCCTGATAGAACTCTTCCAGTAATTAAGGAAAAAGTAGATGAGATAGTGTACTTTGATTTTAGGAAGTGCTGGATGTTGCCCATGTGACTTTTACATAGTTTTAAGAAAATAAACTCTATATAGACAGAGGTGAAAAAATTGCTTGCTAACAAAATAGGGAGGCAGTTCTGATGGGAGTCTGTAAGTCTACTGGGTTTATATGACGTTTTTATTAAGATGAATGATGCTACACATATTGAAGGACTGAATAGCACTCTTACAAAAATTGCTTGTGACATTGAAGGGTGAAAGAATTGCAAGTGTCAGTGAATGTGTTGGTATTGAAATATAAAATGTGAAAAGTAGATCCATAAAGCTCCAATGGAAATTAAGGTTTGAATAAGGACTTCATGACAGAATTTCCAAGATATAAATAGTCTTAATTCTCAGATCTGTTTCTGATGCAGCAACCCCCTTATCTCAGAAAAGAACTTGTAATTGTGTGTTGAATGGTTTTAATCCTGAACTGGTGCATAACAGTGCAGCTACACTGTTGCCCATGGAATAAGGCCAAAGTCCACCACCAGTTAAAGATCTTGTGTCTGTGTTTGTTTTGTTTTACAAAAGAAAAAATGTAGACCGTAAGATAAAGTTTAAGAAAAGGAATTCTGTGACAAGGTTGTTGGGTGAAATATTTTAAAGACTATCTTGCGATATAAGAAGTTCTGAAATACAGTGGGTGCAAAACCAACGGTCAGTTTTATGAGTGTTAAGATGTTAATTATACATGAAATAAATGAATGCATCTGTGTAATAAAGCCAGAGCTAGCTGAATGCCAAGTGATTCCAGAAACCATTTGGGCTGAAAGTTCAGGGTGCTTGTTAGCCAGTGAGCAGCAATATGAAACCTCACTCCCTTCCCTTCCCAACTTTCAAATTAGATCCTGCAGGCTAGACCTACAAAGGTATTTAGGTCCCCCATTCTTTTTTAGGAACCCAAAGTTAGATGCTTAAATTGGGATTGGGAGCCTGAAAGTCTTTGTATGTCTTGGCTTGTATGTGCAGTATTTTCTATAGGCTTGTGCACAAATCACAACCACAAAGGAACACCTGGGGTGGAAGGAAGGGGAACTGATCTCAGAGCTTCATATGTTTTTTATTACTAGGTAACTCTTTCCATGCAGTGTATGTGTACAGGATGGTTGCCGCACTTGGAGTCTGGCTTCCAGGGAGGCCAGCTTACATCACAGAGTTGGGAATAAACAGCCAAAAGTTCAGTACTATTTAGTAAAACCCAGACCAAGCTACACGATCTTCAGGCATTGAAAATACATCTTTTGCACTGTTGTGGAGTACTTTATGAGCTGTCAGTAGATATGACATGACTTGCGTTCCAGTTTCCCATGCCTGTAGTGTGTCGCCAGAAATATCTTCGTTACTCTTGAATATGTTCTGCGTTGGTGGATGGGGTGCAGGACGAGGTTGAAATGTCAAGAAATTAATATGAAATGATGTTCTGGATTTCTTCCACATTGTGGGATCCAGCCCATACAGCAGGTGGTGGTCCCATAAAACAGTTGTTTTTCACAAATCATTCTGTCTGTTCATTAATTTCAGGCCATTTCCCTGTAGTCTTTTTTTGGGAAAAAGGCCCTCCAGACCTATATATCTGCTCTTCACAGTCTGCAAAGAGTTACACCTCACTTGTCAATGTATATGTGAAGGCACAGAGAAGTCATTGGGCTTTTTGGAGCTGCAAGCTGAGAAAGGAAATGGAATCTGTAAGAAATATGAAGAATCTAAGCCATTTCTCATGTGAAAGTTAAGATTCTTGACTTTAAATTACAGAAAGTGCAAAATTATCTCCTTTTTAAAGGTTTATTAAACAGGTTAGAAAAAAAAAAAACAACTAGATCAGCAATAATTGACATTGTCTAGAGAGCTCATCTGCTGGGCAGACTTTGTCTCGTTCATGAACCAGACACAATTTACAGGTCAGCATTTTCAAACAAGGTTCCAAACTGAGGGCTTCAGGCAGGGCTTGCTAAAACACAATTAGTCCCTTTTCCTGTGAAAGATTTAGAAGTTCTGACATTTATTTTTGTCTGAACTCAGAGGAAAAATGATGCCATCCCATTTTTGTTTTCTGAGAAAATTATTTAGGGCAAAGGTGCTATTCAAGAAGGCCCACCAGAGAAATGGTTTGACCTTGGACATAGGAGGTCTGTGTAGTGCCTGCCTTGCCCACTGAATTACCAAATAATTCTTGCAGTCTCTCCTCTGTAGTCGTTAGTGTTCATGTAAACAATGCAGTGTTGATTGAAGAAGGAAAAAAAAAAGGGAGACACAGTTAATCTAGATATATCCAGGAAGTGTGAGAACTGTTTTGAGCTCAAACCATTCAGACCAGTAGGTTCTGGAGACTACAGGGCAACTGTTCTTTCTCCTCTCTTCAAATTAAACCCTGTCTCTGGGATGTTTTCACATTCAAATCAGTGTATTTCTGCAGGTCATGCTGTACAGAATGTGCTGCATTAGTAAATTCAGTGCTCCTCAAAAGGTGATTCTACCAGAGCATGTTTCAACAGACATTCTCCAGTGGTGCAGATTGTGTGTGTGTTAATAGTCCCACTACCTGTTCTCACTGGCAGTGAGTTAGAACAACTTTTGACCCTAAGCCTGCAGCCTGCTAAGTTAAATAATCATTTTTGATTCCTACTTTCCCTACAAACAAAGGCTAATGCATGGCTTATAAATTCAGATAACTCAACAGGGAGCAGATACTTGGAGAGAAGAAATGGTAGATGAGATGGGATACAGAGGAGCTTATATACAGCAAGCTAGATAAAACTGTGTTTGCTCCTGAATGTTTGTGTTGTAAGGTCACCATTTCAGTGGAGAGTAACAGTGCTGGTGCTTAGACAAGACTGATAGCATGAAGGCATGGCTGCAATCTAAAATTTGGAAGAGGCGGACGAAACCTTGAGGAAGGAGAGGAATTATTTAAAGACATATGAGAAAGAACAATGTAAGCAACCTAAGGAAATGAAAGAAAAATTGAATTAAATAAAAATTAGCTGACCATAAGCTGGCTATTTAAGAGACTTGGGCTCACTTCCGCTTGTGCGAGGTATATACTGTCTCCTCTGGTGCAGGTAATAAGTCTAAGGTGTCACACAATGAGAACCCATTGTGTCTTGGAAATTTTGGAAGCCTTATGTACAACATAATTTTACACATTTAAGACTGGACTAAAATCAATTAGTTATTCAGCCCCTCTCTGCAATATAGTTTAGTCCTTGGGGAGAGACAAAAAAAGCCAAGACTACCCTAAAAGAAGATTATCCCCTCCTTTCCCTTCTGCTACCAGTCCATCCATCCTCTTTCCTCTGCAAGTGCAAGCCTTTGTGGAGCTAGTCCATGAAGATGGTTGGAAAATGAATCAGTTTGAAAACAAACCTTCTGCTGGGTTAATTTTATCCTGGATTGGTTTCCTGATGTGGTTCATAATGCAGACAACATGGTTAATGGAGTCTATATCTCACTCTATGGTTGTAGTCTCTGCCTTCTGTGATTTGCATTAGCCTTGCAGCTGCTGCACATGTGCGCTGTAAGACTCTCAGACCTTGCTAAGGAACACTGTGCTATGGAAAGAGAGGGCTGGATCTTCCGTATGGGGAAATATCACTGCATTCAACTGGAAATTTTTCACTGGAAATGTGTCTGTTGCCTTAGTTCAGACTAATCTTACACAAAATAACTCAGTGACTAAAATATGTATGTCATAAAAATCTATGTGCTAATTTCAGACTTTTCTGTGATTTCATGACTTCTATAAATCTACATATTCTCATATAGCATTGCCTTTTAACAAGCTTTATCATTGTATTCTCATACTATCATGAAGCATCTCTTCTGTCTGAAGGATTCCGCTTCTCATATTTAACTCTAGGAGGTGAGGTTTGAAATAATGGAGTATGAAGACCATCATTTTTAATGCATCTGAGAAGCATATTATGCTTACCTTGTTGCTACTCAACTTACTACTTTTTCGGTTCTGCTGTCAGTCTAGCTGCACAGCTGTGCAGCCTCAATTTTAATTGTACCCTAATCCTGTGGTTCTATCCATCTCCTCACAACCTCTAAGTCCCTGCTTAAACTCTCATTTTCTCTTGAAATAAGTTCTTAGCAAGTTTTTCCTTCGATCTTTCTTTCTTTCTTTTTTTTCCTTGCTCTCTCTCTTGCTCTCTTTCTCACTTTCTCTCTCTCTCTCTTTCCTATTCCTGCTAGCTTGGGGCCTATCCTATTCTAAAAATTTCTTCTTCTCATCCCTGGTCACAGACACAGACATGCTTTGTGTATCCTTTTCAGTTCCTTTATTCTGCTTGCCTCCTGCTTGCCTCCTCTTACCCTTTCTCTTCCTATCTCTTAATCTCCCATATGCCCATTCTCCTCTCCCTCACTCCTGTCCTTAACCTCTTGGTCTCCTCTGGTTTGTTGTTTTCACTGTTTCTACTTTGTTCTGCTCACTTTACCATATGTTAAGTCTCTCACATCATAAATAAACCACTTTTGACTCCTTCTTGCATCTCTAGCTACTGGCCCATTCGCAGTCACTCTTTCATCTCTAACGTTTCTGAATGTGCTGTTTACACTTTTTCTTCCTAGAGCTCTTCCAATCTGGCTTCCTTCCTCTGCCCTTAAATGAAACCATTCTTTCCACAACATCTAATGGCATCTGCTTTGCCAGATCTAAGACTCATTGCTATAACTGTAACTCCTCTTGGCCTCTCTGCTTCTGCTCTCCTTAAAATCTCTCTGGGATTCCTTATGTTTGTCTTCCCTTGGCTGCTTCTCTTACCTCTCTAATAATTCTTTTAACATATCCTCTGGAGGATACTCCAGTGCTTGCTAAGGAATTTGAAGACATCTGACTTTGTGTAAGTGCACCTACAATGAAAATTTCCCATGTCATCTCTTTGCTGAAGATTCACAGATCTACCAATGTATTTCTGTCCTACCTCCTTTTGTCCTCAATAAACTTTTAGTCTGACACCTTTATGGATGACTTACTAATCGTTCAAACTTTGTTTGGCCGAATAATAGATATTTCCACCACAGACCTTCTCACTATGTTCTTCTCATTAACTGTGGACTCTTCCATGTGGTTGACAACCCTAATCTGATTATCATCTAAATCCTCACATCCAGGCAATGTCTAAATTCAACAAACATGGCATCTCCAACACATAGTTCTTCCTAGCCATGCAGGTTGCTGAAACTCTTATCATAGAACCATCGAATCATTTGAGTTAGAAGGGACCTTGAAAAGTCAGCTAGTCCATCCCCCATGCAATGAGCAGGGACACCTTCAACTAGATGAATTTGCACAGATCCCTGTCCAGCCTGGCCTTGAATGTTTCCAGGGATGAGGCAAACTGTTCCAGTGCTTCACCATCCTCATTGCAAAAAATTTCTTCATTATATCTAGTCTGGATCTACACTCTTTTAGTTTAAAACCATTACCCTTTGTACTATTGCCATAGACCCTACTAGAAAGTCTGTCTGTTCCTCAGACTTTTTTTTCCTGACAAATTATACCGTATCCTTTTCTCAGCCCCTATAAAGACATCCTTGCTCCGCTAATGTTTATTCAGGAAACAGCAGCAAGGCAATAACCCTACTTCATAGTATAGGGATATGCCATGTATCTCTTTATGTATCTCTGCCTTGATACTCTTTTGCTACATCTTCCTCCTTTATTTCATCAAATAAAGTAACTGCCTGCTTTCAAAGTCGGAACTCTTTATGCCTACTTCCATCTGCCACATAGTGTAAGTTCCCACTGTCACCTGTTAACTACCCAAAAAAGAGTCCTTGTGTTTTTTGAATGCCAAAATTAGAGGGAACTTCCTTTAAAGTATCTGTAAATCTGTCCACTGCTTTGCTTCAAATCCTGTTAATCAGCATAAGGTGATGATACTAATATCTCAGGTTTTCCTCCCCGCCCCCCCCCCCCCCTTTTTTTTTTTTTAGTTCCTTTGCTTACTCAAGAAAAGGAATATAAATTTTCTCAGATCCTTTCACCTTTTTTATATCATCTGTATTCACTACATTCTGATTATAACTAGAACATCTATAGGAAAATGAAATACTAACAAATCAGTCACCATTGCACAGTAGTTAATTTTGATGATTTTGAGACTGCCTGAAGCTTTTTTGTGGATATATATGAATGTGGCTGGCAACATGAGAGTGGAAAGGCAAATATTCCATAGCTTTCTACCTGAAACTTTTTAAAAGTGAGAAATTTAATGAAGGACGGGATGGACATTGTAATATAGCTGCTGTCAATGACTGGATTTGATTTTTCTCAAACGGAATAACTGATGCTATACGCATTTGTTTTTGTACGTGTATATATATATATATATATACGTGGATATATATAGCTAACTGGATATTCTACTTGGCTAGTAGTATGTGTTGAACTTTTGATGTACTCTGTGAAAGGTGGAAAAATACTTAAAGTAGTTAAAGTGGTGTTGACTGATTGGTGAGTTGTTCTTAGTAAAAGGAGATAGTCTTGTATTCTGCCAAGCAGAGTTATCCGTTGTGTGGGGCAGCGTTTTGAACCATCTTTTTTTTTTGGTTTTTTTTTTTTTTGGTTTTTTTTTTTTTAATTCACTTGGTGTGTGGTCATCCTGAAATGCTTTAGGAATGTCTCATTTTCTTCTTGTAGAGCACATTTGTTTTTCTTTCCTTATTTCTTATTTTCCGTTTTGGTGGATAGTTAATTTTCTTGGTACAGAGCTGTTGTGTTGTGGATTATAAGTTTTTAAAAGTATTATGTGTTTGAGAAGGAGATCCTCAGCTGTTATAAATTGGCAAGGCTATTTTGAATATGAGGCTTGTTTAAAGCTGTTTGCCATGATACTTATTTCATAGAAATTATAAACCAAGAGAAAATTATTTAAATTCTTAAATAATATTTAGAGAATAATTAATTTTTTTCAATTTAACTAATTTTCACAAATTTCTAGTAGAATTTCTAGTAGTTCCAGTTCCACTTATGATCCAACTATACCTTAAAGGAAGCTTTTCAGAATATGACATATATTAAACTTCACACAGAAAAATACACACAAAACATCTGTATCATCCTTTTGCAGATGAATATTATTTTTTGAAGTATAGAGGTCTGTTCTGAACTTGAGGGTGGGACCTTCATTACAGAATGGTCACGCCAAACTGCCAGAATTTAATGCTATTTCTTGATTCTGTTTATGGTTCATTTGGCTTGCCAACACATCCAAGGGCACTGTCTTAGATGCTGCACACAGACTGGGGCAAATTGGAAGGCTTTTTCCTCATATCCTAAATGAAAAACTATGGGGTTCATAGCTGTAATGTATAATTCACCAACGGTTTCATTTTTATGCGCAGAAACTAAATCTGTCACAGCTGGAAAATACCGCAGTTCTGAAAATCCCATTCAAAGTGGAAGACACACAGGAAGGGGCTGTTAGGTTGATTATATGAAGAGCCTCTCTATGGGAAGAATGAGATTGGTATGTTTATCATAGTGTGCTGGAGGCTGAGGGAGGGATCTAATACCTCTCTGTCAGTGCTCAAGGGAAGAAGGTACTCTAGGCTATTTCAACACAAGGAAAGATGAGAATGTGCCAGTTGTGACAGTATTTCAACTACGATCTGCAAGATGGTGCTAGTGATCAGGGCTTTCAGATGTCAGTAGTAGGAAGGAAAAGATCACAACCCATGTTCAAACCCTAATTAGTTTCATGATGTAACCTGTTGCAGTCCTGGAAATATGTACAATTTGCTTCTGTAACACCCATGGGGATTTGATGTTCCAAAATACTTCTTCCAGTCCTCCATGCATTTAATGACTTATGACATGTGAAGCAGTAGGTCCTTGATCTGTATTTTTCAAGAAAGACTTCACAGTATTTATGTTCTCTTTACTTTCTAGGTATGAAGCAGTTTGACATGGCAGTCTAGTAAACCTTCTAATGTAGGAGGCTGGTGGCCAGGTCAATGACCATGCAGAACAATGGTGGCAACCTCAGATATGGTTAGGAGAGTTATTACCAAAAATTGAATCTCCGCATGAGTCTAAGAAAGAAGTGCAAACTGACTCTGAAAATTAGAGGACAACTCTGTGAATACCACTGCAAATACCACTGGCAAGAGACTTGTCTCCAAGCTGTCTTCAGACTCCAGAGTAAATAAATAAAATATTTCAGAGAGAAGAGGGCTGTATATGTTGGCAGCATTGCTTGACTTTGTGTGTAAAACCAAGCACGATTCGAACTTCCACTAGGTAAAGACACCAACACAAGAAACTCATTTAAACTGGTCAAATTATAACAAACATTTTCTGTGAAATTTTGGTGAGCTGGAGTTTGCCAGAAGTTTTTCCAGGAATTAACAACCTCCAAAGACTGCAAACACTTTTTCTTCTGAACTTCTCTGGCCAGAATCTTTCTCCAAAACTCATAAAGCAAGAACTTGAGAAAACCTGCCTGAAAAGCAGACTGCTTTGTAAAAATATAGTAAGAACTTGCCAATCTTTGAAGCCAGGGAGAACCTAAATAAAGGCAGTGAAGACTTTGCCCTCGCTCTGCTTCCCAAATACTATGGGAGAAAATGAAAAAGTTTAAAACATACTACAGGGGTACTTGACCTTTTTCTATCCTCCCTCTTCTACTTTCAACCTCCTGATTTCTCTACAGGAAAGTCATATAAAATGGCTGATCTCAGCACATCTCTGTTTAAGCATACTGGTTTGGGCCTCTCTCCCTACTCCCTCTCCCCAGTCTTGGTCCTTGGTAATCAAATCTTGGCTTATACACGTTCCAACCCACCCCCAAAAAGCAGACAAATAAAACACCCACATTCAGAATGAGATCACATTACTGAGCAATCTCAGTTCTAGTATTACCTTACACTTTCAGCTGGTCAATTTTCTCTTTGGAGCAGTTTGAAATGTTGTGTTGGCCCAGTGACTCAGTGGTACTATATTTGCTCACTTCTAGCAAGGCTAATGGACAAATGGCACTGAGTATGTATTCTTGGAAGACATGGATTTGCCAAGATTTTACATTTCTGGTGAGAATCAGTTTTGTACAAAAGTTAGAGTGTTAGAGTTGAAAGTTGTTGTTATTGGTTTTTTATTTGTTTGGGGGTTTTGTTTTTGTTTTTTTGTTTTGTTTTGTTTTTGATTTTTTGTTTGTTTGTTTGTTTGTTTGTTTTAACATGAGATGAAATAAATGTTATTTTTATCTCTAAAGAGATTTTAACTTTTGGCACTGCCTGTGTACAACCCCAATGAGGACAAGGGCCATGAGAAATGTGATGACATTTTGTTGCATAATTTTAAATTGAATGATATTTACATATATTTTTAATAAAAACAAAGCAAGAAGCATGTGTTCTTGGAGGAGATTCATTTACCAAAAGTTAAAAAATTTGGCGAGCACAACTACATTAAATCTGCAGTCAAGATTTTTATGAGGTAATTATGTAAGATAAGATGATTGTTTGCACCTATACAGTCATTCATTTCTCTTAACTTTGTAGGCCCTAAATATTCACCATCATCCCACAACACTTGAACTATGGGATGATTGGATCATACTTACTTTCAGAAGGCTTACCAAAGAGTAGTTAATTCTGTGGTGCATTAAATTTGCACAATAAGTCCTTTTTCTTAATGGAACACATTTTTACTGTTTTGCAAGCCATCCACAAGTTATTACTTCACGTTTGGTTTTAAAATACAGTTTGGAAAATCAAAACAAGTCTTGATTACAAATTAATCATGCAGTGAAATAGATTAAAATACAAAATAAAATAAAGTAGCTTCTCAAGGGAAATGTTTAATCAGTTGCAAGTGTTCTTAAGAGAAATGAGAAATGATGCAGCATCTTTTACAGAAAGTGTTAAATAAGTTAACGACTTTGTAGACTGTAGCTGCATAAACAGTTATAGCTAATTTATACTACAAAGTACTACAGCAAGATAGGATTTGGTGTAGCATGATTGAAGAGAAAGAGGGTTCTGATTTTTTCTCCTTTCTTTCCTTCTTTGCCTGTCATACCTACAGTTTGTATCTAACTCTGGTAGAATCATAGAATCATTTCAGTTGGAAGAGACCTTCAGGATCATCGAATCCAACCATAATCTAACTCTACTACTAAATCATATCCCTAAGAACGTTGTCTATCACAGAATCACACAGAATCACAGAATGTTAGGGATTGGAAGGGACCTCAAAAGATCATCTAGTTCAATCCCCCCGCTGGAGCACGGACACCCAGATGAGGTTACACAGGAATGTGTCCAGGTGGCTTTTGAATGTCTCCAGAGATGGAGACTCCACAACTCCCCTGGGAAGCTTGCTCTAGTGTTCTGTCACCCTCACTGTGAAGAAGTTTCTTCTCAAATTTAAGTGGAACCTCATGTGTTGCAGTTTGTACCCATTGCTCCTTGTCCTATCATTGGTTGTCACTGAGAAGAGCCTGGCTCCATCCTTGTGACAATCATTCTTTATATATTTATAAACATTAATGAGGTGACCCCTCAGTCTCCTCCAAGCTAAAGAGACCCAGCTCCTTCAGCCTTTCCTCATAAGGGAGATGCTCCACTCCCTGCCAGTGGCCTTCCTGGCCACAGTGCTGGCTCATGGTCATCCTGCCATCCACCAGGACCCCCAGATCCCTTTCCCCTACACTGCTCTTCAACAGGTCGTTCCCCAACTTATACTGGTAGCTGGGGCTGTTCCTGCTCAGATGTAAGACTCTACACTTGCCCTTGTTATATTTAATTAAATTTTTCCCCACCCAATTCTCCAGCCTGTCTGGGTCTCGCTGGATGGCAGCACAGCCTTCTGGCGAGTCAGCCACTTCTCCCAGCTTGGTGTCATCAGCAAACTTGCTGACAGTGCGCTCTACTCCCTCCTCCAAGTCGTTGATGAATACATTGAATAATACTGGTACCAGTACCGACCCTTGAGGGACTCCACTAGATACAGGCCTCCAACAAGACTCTACTTCATTGACCACAACTCTCTGGCTTCTTTCCATCAGCCAGTTCGCAGTCCAACTCACTACCTGATCATCCAGTCCACACTTCCTCAGTTTAGCAGCGAGGATGCTGTGGGAGACTATGTCAAATGCTTTACTGAAATCAAGGTAGACCACATCCACTGCTTTTCCATCATCTATCCACCTGGTTATGTCCTCATAAAAGGCTATGACATTGGTTAAGCATTACTTCCCCTTAATGAAGCCATGCTGACTGCCCCTAATGACCCTCTTATCCTTGATACACCTTGAGATGGCACCAAGGATAAGTTGTTCCATCACCTTTCCTGAGATGGAGGTGAGGCTGACCAGTCTATAGTTACCCAGGTTCTCCTTCTTGCCCTTTTTGAAGACTGGAGTGACATTTACTTTCCTCCAGTCCTCAGGCACTTCTCCCATTTCCCAAGACTTGGCAAAGATTATGGAGAGTGGCCTAGTAATGACTTCAGCCAGCAATCTCAGCACCTGCAGGTGCATCCCATCAGGACCCATGGATTTATAGATGTCCAAGTTGCTTAATTGGTCCCTAACCCAATCCTCATCAACCAAGGAAAACTCCTCCATTATCCTGACTTCCTCTGGAGTCTCACGGGTATGTAGCTCCTCAATACAGCTGCCAGCAGTGTAGAGACAAAAAAGGCTTTCAGTAATTCTGCCTTCTCTGTATCTTCTGTCACCAGGGCACCCACCTCATTCATAAGTGGGTCTACATTGCCTCTGGTGTTAGTTTTATCTGCCATGTATTTGAAGAAGCTCTTTCTGTTGTCTAAACACCTTTCAAACACCCCCAGGAATGGTGACTCCACCACTTCCCTGAGCAGCCAGTTCCAATGCCTGACAACCCTTTCCGTGAAGAATTTTTTCCTAATATCCAATCTAAACCTCCCCTGGCACAACTTGAGACCATTTCCTCTTGTCCTATCAGTTGCTACTTGGGAGAAGAGGCCAACACCCTCCATGCTACACCCTCCTTTCAAGTAGTTGTGGACAGTGATAAGGTCTCAGCTTCCTTTTCTCCAGGCTAAGCAGCCCCAGCTACCTCATAAGATTTGTGCTCCAAGCCCCTCACCAGCTTCATTACCCTCCTCTGCACTCTCTCCAGTACCTCAATGTCTTTCTTATTATGAGGCCCCAAAACTAAACACAATATTCAAGGTAGGGCCTTACTAGCACTGAGTACAGTGGTACGATGATGTATAGAAACATTTCTTGTTTTTAACAGCGGTAGCAAGACTTAGCTCTAGTTGGGCTGTGGCCCTTCTAATTGTACCAGAGATCTGAATTATCTGTGGCACTCATGAGAGTTTGATCAGCAGTTGTGCTGGGGAGCTTAGACCCAGAACATATCAGAGTGGCTACATATTTAATTATCCTTTTGATCAAAGGAAAACATTCACCTATTTGATGTAGCTGTCCCATAATATTTGCATGCTACAGAAAATCAAACCAAAGCATCTGATGCCTTAACTAAATAGGCACAATCAAAGGACAGAACAAACAACCCAACATGCTGTTCCACCTCAAATCCTTTTGCTTTCCTCCTTTGCTCTTTTACTTCTCCAAAATGCCTTAGAACATAACTACCATTACACACTAAAATGACTCAAGGAAATTTTCACCAAATGAGGAATAAATTATGAAGACCCACAGTGAGAAAGCCTATCTTATTTCATTCTGTGTAGTGACATGCACTATGGCTAAACATGCCAAACAGTTATCTTTCAGAATTGTAAACTCAAACAAAATGGTGTCTACGTCTCTCTTTGACCATCTCCCTTATCTTTGAATTTATTTAAGTTATTGCAACTTATTCAGCCTATGGGTCTCATCTGGAATTCTCGCAGAGCTGCTTTGCATAGGATTTACATAGCCACATACATAGGATTCTAGGATCTAATGGACAGTTGACCATTGTGCTACATCTCCCAAGGAGTCTCTGAAGAGTTAAGAGCTCTGGCATTGTTTGTAGCACAGAGGGAAGGCTAGCCATGGATTCCAGCATTGCTTTTTATTATGTTGCAGCTGTACTGCACTCAATTCTACTTGGAAAAATTCCTGAACAAGAATCTATTTCCTTCACTTCGCTTTTGGAATATGTACTGTTTTGGTTTTTGGCTCAGCTTTGAAACAATGTTCTTTTTGTCAGTATTGAAGGAATGAAGGGTATATTTAAAGAACAAACTGTTGTGATGTGTTTGGTGATTTTGATTTAGGATGTAGGAATAAGGTTCTCAAGGGATGGAAAACTTCAATTCTAAAAATAATGACCATCCAAAGTTTGGTGGAGGCATTATTATTGCATTGACTCATATGGGCCTTGCTTGATTTACATCTATACTTAGGAACAGGGTATTTGTTTACAATGCAACAATATTTATAGCAGTTACAAGTTATAAGTGTTTTCTTCCAATGGTTATTTAAATAACATTAATAAAATTCAAATATAGTATGATATATTAGCTCTTATACCTATAAAACACAGCCAGAGTTCAGCTTGCAACAGTTCTTAAACACTGATCCAAAGTCTCTCAGTTACTTGTGAGATTTCCAAGTGGGTGCAAAAATCTGAATAAATTTAAGTTTCGTTTATGTGTAGGTCACTTTAGTCTACCATGGCTATTTTCAAAAGACGGTTCTTGACTACTGTTTCCTCTTCAAAACCTTAATAGAGCTAAGCCTTGAGATATACAAGATATGCCGTTTCTTCATAGGACATCCATAGTTTGCTTATCCCATCCAATTCTTGTGGTATACTTAGAATCGTATTAGCTCCACAGTCTCAGGAGTCATTCTACAGAAGGGTCAGGATTTAGATCTAAACATTTCCTTTGTAAAAATAGCAACATGGAGAGAAATAAGCAACCCAACACCATTATAGGCTAATGTTACTGCCTTGGTTATTGCCTACAGGCATTTACACATATTTAACAGTTTGCTTCACTGCTGTGAGAAGGTAATCCATACAGCAGAACAAAGTATTTCAAAGAGGTTGGCCAAGACCTGTTATTTATTTGCACTGTGGCTTGCAATTAATGAGTTGTAAAGTAGAAATTTTGACAAAATAGCAAAATTAAATTGACACTAAACCAGAAAACTCAAAGGAAACAGAGCTCATTTTCCAACAGGGTGAAGTAGGGATCAGTCTTGCCTGTAATGGGAAAGAAATTAATTCAGATTTCCTTCAGAATGGTCAACTTCCAGACTTAAATCACCTTTTGGTTGATATCAGTAACTAAACAGATGAAACCCTTAGCAGAAGGCAAGAATCTCTGCAACTGGAGAAAAGAAACCAGGCTTTTCATGAGGAGCTCTACACACATCTGTGCATAAGAACAAGTTGACACTGATCAGTGACTTTCACTGGTGTGTGTTCCACAAGTAAGCTTTAGCAGTCACCTGAGTAGGTCTCCAGACAGCCTGGATCTTTGCATTGTACCACCTGCACAAATTATGATGTGCTCCATACAGTGAGCCATGCAATGTTAATCCCTTACTAAAAAGGATTTTAATCTGCAAGCACAGTTTCAGTAATCCCTTTTCTCCCCTCTCTCTTGTTAAATTGTTAATTTGTATTCTCTGCACTTAATTATGTTGTTGCTTTTCCAGGGAAACAGAACATTTATCTCTTACTGAATCAGGAGAGTAAGAATTTGTTACTATATCCCTAATCTGACCAGTGCTGCTACATTGGTCAATTTATGTACCTTTTTGCTCTCTTAATCATAGTTTATTTCCAAAACCAAGACTTTTTATAGAAAAAGAGGATGAAGCAAATGGTTCATTCCACTTTCCTGACTGATAAGATTTTGAATGAAGTACATTTAAAATACACTTTTATTGCTCTATAATACATTTGGACAAACAAATTTGTTTTTTTAGTGATCAAAGAGATATGGATATGTTTGTCATCTGTTACAGATCTAGAGCAATACAAGGAAAAGAAAGCTCCCCAACGCATTTCACATTAAGACGTTTCCACCCAGTTATGTATTCTCGACTAGTTTACAGCTAAGGGGCCCTGATCTGGCAAAAGTGATATATTCATATACTGAATTTTATGACTAGTAAGATGAACTTCACAAGGCCTGTTCTCCAGGTGTCAAGTTAAGCATACATTTTAAACTCTGAAGTCCAGAAAACTTCACTGAGACTTGTCCTAGTGTCCTGACTCTTGCATTGAACCTAAAGTTCAGCAAAAGTTTTGACACCTGTAACACACCTGTGGATGACAAGCAGCAAACATTGGAATATAAGCACTGGGAGTATGGCATATGAAAGCCCGAGAGAAGCTGAACCTCCTCTTGTGGAATAGTGAATGGATAGTGTTAATGCAGAACTTCGAGAGTAAGGAGACTCTGGATTACCAGTATGTATTTAGGAGGATGAAGTGACCTACTGAAGTGTAGGTTCTTTTCCCTTCCTATATGAGGGTAGGAACTAAAGATTCAGTTAAGACTCTGAGTGACACTTTGATCTCTTGGTCTGCTTTTGGATTACCCTTCTGCTTGGGGTTGGACTAGATGACCTTTGAAGATCCTGCTCAACCCAAACTATTCTATGATTCTATGATGCTTGCTTTTCTTTATTCAGGGTCTCTGTTAGCACCATAGCTGTAATGGAAACAAAGACTGATACTGGAGAAGTACATCTATTTGATTTAACATTTATGTCATAATGTTGGCACAAGAGCATTTTAAAAATCACAGCATACATTTTGGGGTTCTGGGGCTCTAGGCATGTTTTTAATACATTTAAAGATATGTTCATTGCACAAGATATAATACATGTCCCAAGCTGATTAAGAGTTGGAAAAATGGAATATTTTGCATCTGGGTAAGAAGCCAAATTTACAGTATGAGATAGTTATCATATATGAAATTTCAGAGAGACCAGAATATCTACCCACTTACTTATTTTCAGAGCATGAAATAGTATCTGGCCTCAATACCATTTTTATGTCGCAGTGTGTGATCTCTGGGGTCCCTAACATAAGGAGGAAATGGACCTGTTGGAGTGAGTCCTGGGGAGGGTCACAAAGATGATCAGAGGGCTGGAGCACCTCTCATGTGAACACAGGCTGAGAGAGTTGGGGTTCTTCAGCCTGGAGAAGAGAAGGTTCCAGGGAGACCTTATAGCAGCCTTCCAGTACCTAAAGGGGACCTGCAGGAAAGATGGAGAGGGACTTTTGACAAGGGTATGTAGTGTTAGGACAAGGGACAATGGCTTTAAATTGAAAGAGGGTAGATTTACATTAGATATAAGGAAGAAACTCTCCATCATGAGGGTGGTGAGGCACTGGAACAGGCTTCCAAGAGAAGCTGTGGATGCCCCATCCGTGGAAGTGTCCAAGGTCAGGTTGGATGGGGCTTTGAGCAACCTGGTCTAGTGGAACGTGTGCCTGTCCATAGTAAAGAAGCTGGAAATAGATGATATTTAATGTCCCATCCAAGCCAAACCATTCTATGATTCTATGTCTTTTATGAATTACTAACCTATTTTTCATAAAGAAAAGAGGAAGTTTAAGAAAAGGACAAAGAAGTTTCCCTTTTTGTTTATTTCAGAAAGTATATGTCTTTAAAAGTAGATTTATATTGGTCCCATTATTCAAAACATCTAAAAACCTTAAAGGCTTTGAGAAATTCTGTTTAGAAGCTTCCAGTGAGCTTCACAACTAATAATGTATCAGTTTTGATACCAATAAAGCTGTTGAAGATACTGCTATCATTCATTCTCCTCCAGTTCAAATGTGGATCTTTATAAGGATGACATCTCACTACACTGACATCTGGAACATAGCAACAAAATGCCGCTGGCTCAGAGAAACAGGAGCAACATGCAGTATTCATTCCCAAATGTCACTTAGCAACATAACGTGTACAGTGGAGGAAAACTCACATCAGCCATACCTTACCCCTCCAAACAAACAAAAGCTCCTTATAAGGCATATTTTGAAATTAAGGCAAATGATGGCATTATGCTACCTAGGGAAAAATTCTGTTAAAAATATAACAAAGGGAAAGTGAACAGAAAATAAATTCTGGTTGATTCTTCCAGAGAATGGATACAGGACACCATTAGACTTTGAATTGCAATGCTAGCAGCTCTCCTTTGGGAGCAAGGCATCCTGAATTATAGGTGCAGCTTTAAAAATTCTTCTGGTATGTTATTGAATTACCATATAATTCGAGCTACTTACATGGTTCCAGAGTTATCTAGTAGCGAAGCTGAGCTTTTTGGCTCTCAATTTTTTACTTACATGCCTAACTGCCACATTCTACTCCTGTGAAGTGTCTAAATGTAAATGCACTCTCCACAGGTGGAAAGAGCCTTGAGTTCTGAATGGACCACTGTGTTCACATAACAAAGTACAGTACAGCACTATTTGAAGGTATTTCTTTAGTTTCTGGAAGTAATATAGTTGCATCAATGTAATGCTTAGCCTAAGCAGATTCACTATTTTGATTTGGTTTTGGGACTGAAAGAGTTGGAAAAAAACAGCAAAAGGTATAAAGCATGATTTGAGTTTACTCAAGGTAGATACACTAAACTAGCCTAATACTTTAATGCATTGTCTATTGAATAAAACAAAACCAAACAAATAATAATAATAGGATTATGCTATTGTTATTATACTATAATTAATAATAATCAATAAATGAAGAAAATTAACTCTACCCTAGCCCAAACCAGCACAATAGGAGAGGTTACTTTCTTGTGATTCAGTAGACTGGGTAAACAAAAGGGTGGGAAAAGAAACAATTTAAAAACTATATCTTGGAACAAGAAAAAATAAGTAAAAAATTTATGCTTTATCAACTTAGATTTGAAATTACAAGTGAACTGTCTCAGCACCAGAGGAATGAAGTTCTGCAACAGCATAATTATGACAAAAAGCTTAATTGGTGGTAAGGTGGAGCTTGATCTCTTCCTGAAAAGTAAGCTTTGATAAGGCCACAAGACTTTACTTTTGATTATGGTAGTCATGCTTGAAATTCTTGAAGTTATCACACTTATACCACTAAACCCACTGGAGAGAGAAATGTGTTTCTCCCTGTTTCAGTAGAGATAGGATGCCAGATACTCCCAACAGCAAATTATACAACAGCCTTCCTAATTATCAAAAGTTGTCAATTTTGGCAATGACAACAGAGAAATTTGTTCATTACGGCTGGGCAAGAATCCACATTTCCCATTTCATGACAATTCTCAAATTATTGTTTTGTTGTTGTCAACATGAATCAGGTCAAAAAGTGGAAGGAAAAACTGGATGCTATCATGACCTTGACATCTTATTTACTGAAAACAAGGCATTCCTACTGAAGGGCTTTTCTTTGTATTAATTGGGCATTTCCTGACAAAACAATTTTCAGCAGAAGTGCCAGTCAGCTCTCATCCATATAATAAATGCATATCAAATGGAATGTATTTAAAATAACAGTTAAATAACTCAAGACTTTAAATATAGGGATGGCATGACATGAAGACCTTGGCCCTAAGAAATTTCTAGACTTGTGTGACAAAGGGACATGGCTCCATACAAACTTTGTGTTCAAGGTACAGTTTTAGGCCTGTTTTATAGCCTGGAAGAAACCTCTGTGTAGGAAACTTGCATGTAATTACCTCAAACAAAGAAACAAATTCCCGTCTTGATTTACTCAGGAACTGAAAACAGGATTGTTCAGAGTACTTGCTCAAGGACAGTTAATGTGCTTGGCCTTTGTGTTCCATTAAATAAATCTTTGGGATATTGAGAATGAGTTAGCTGAGTATCATTTATTTCTATGCTTTAGTAATATCTTTTGTCATATAACAAACATTAAACCCTCTATTTCTTCCCTTTCTTACTGGGCCAAAACTTCAATTTTATTCCAGAAAGTAAGCAAAATGAAAAAAAAATTTTCAAGAGAATGTCCAAACTTAGAAGCAAATAAATGCCCAAAGATAAAATTTTCAGGGAACTTCAGCACACATGTAAGAATATAGGACCTGATTTTCCACCACCACTAGCAAATACATTAGCACATTGATCAAACTTTCTGGTATGAAAAAGTATCCAGTTAAAGTGAAGTGTTTGTTTGTTTGTTTTTTCTTTTAGAACAGTTGTGGTCCCTAGGACATCATATAACTTTTAAACTTCATCACATAGGAATTTAAACATCAGTCCCAGAAAGTCTGTGACTCTTTCAAAATTAATTTCTGATGAGAAAAGTTTTTCAGAATAATGAATACAATGCCAAATCTGAGATAAAGAGTTACAGAGTTATTTAAAGGTTCTACAATGGCTGATCATAATCTAAAATGGCTTTATATACACTTATTTTTCAACTAAGTAAGAATGTGTTGAGTGTTGTAGCACCACAAAAGACAACATAAAGCATTTCTTTCGGATACGTGTTTGCTGCATGATAAGGATCAAGAAACACTTTCACAAAATAGTATGGTAACATCTTCTAGATAAATATCTATGGGTGTAATTTGATACTCACCTGAAAATGATTTGAGGATGACCAAACACAATACAGAAGACCCATGAATTTGTGCCTCTTAGCCATACAGGAGTAATTGTAAGATCAGTGACAGTCATGAATTGAGGAATTTGGTGAGACAGAAGAGTGACTCAACAGACAGCATAGAGCAATAGCACTCCCACGTCAGTCAGCTCCGTGGAAGGACTCACCCTCCACCAGCTATAGAAGTCTAAGAAATATGTAATATTTGCCTTTGGAAATATTTTAGAAAGAAATATGAGCCTACTGAATTGATTTAGGTTTAATTCTTGTTGTCCTCATTTCATATTTGTTTTGTTTTCTCATATTTTCCCTGAGGAGCTGCTGATGTGCCTCCCAATGGTAAGTTAATGGTTTAATTTTAAAATGTAGCAAGCTCCCTCCCTCCATCCAGGTGTATTAACGGTATATGGTATCTTAGTATACCACTGAACATAACAGTTTCTTTTTTTATGTTTTTATTGTATTGGAGTATTTGTTGTGAATGGTAAGAGTGCAATCTTAACTAAGGACAGGACACCTGAAAAGTCTTTGTAATCTTCTTTAAGGAGAGGCTGTATCTTCTGTGTTGTAGCAAGGCAGTGTCCTGCAGATGTTGTTGCACACTCATTGCAAGAGCGATGATACAAAGAACAGTGGCACACCTGAAGGGTCTGGCACTGTAACGAAGGAAAAAGAAACAGTGAAAAGAGAAAGAATAAAAGCCTGCCACTCAGGGTCATGGCGAAAGTTCCTGCTGACTTCAAAGGACTAAGTTTTCTCCCAACATTCTTTTTTTTTTTTTTTTTTAAGAGTAAAGCATTGTGATTTAAAAGCTTTTACTTTGATAAATCCCAGTGTTACTTCAGCTGGTTTCACTGACTTTGTAGTGGGTAATTGGCACAGAGGAGCACAACTAGTCAATGATATCACTGAACAACCATCTCAAACTTGAAATGAGTCAAGTCCAAAAGGATCCCACGTTCTTTTCAGATGTGCCTCCAAAAGATCAGGAAAGGACAGAGTATGACCAGTGGTTAAGAATTTTGATCTCTATATTTGTCTTTTTTTTCTACTCAAACCTTCTTCAGTTCAAATTCCAGTTAATTTAGACTTTGAACAGACAGGAAAAAGAAAATGGAACCTAAATGTTTTCATTTTCCTCCTTCAACCAATAAACAATGAAAGCATTATGTAATTTTCAAGAGTTTTTTAACTGTTCCTTATTGTTCCTGTCAATAGAGTTTTCTACTTCAATAAAATTCCATTTCCAAAGAGTCCTTCCTTAGGTCTTGCCACTCCATGGTTTTTCTTAGAAATGCATTTTCTACACTGAACACCAGGATGACAGTAGTGCCCTGCTCCAAAAATAGTGACAAATGAAGGCTGCCTGAAGATCACTAGGAGCAGCACCTTCGAGGAAGCAGCTGAATCTTGTCCTCCTCACCCAACACAGAGGCTTGTTTATTTTATTTGGGATGAGTACTAGGCCTCTGCCAAGCTATGCGTCCACTGAAGCTGAACGACCCAGGTACCTGCTGTGTGAGCTAAGAACAATGAGAACTGAGTGAGGGCATGAGAAAGGTAAGGGTCTTCTGGCTCTTCACCTCAACAGCTGCCCACACCTGAAGGCAATGACTACTACAGTGCTTCTTGAAGAGATATTTCTCTGTACCATGACTTACTGGAGTTTGCAGTGTCATCATTTATTGCTTTTCAGTTTTTCTGTTAAGAAATATCAGTTTCTTTAAATACTTTTTTTTTTTCCCCCCCCGAAAGTCAGAGCTTGTGATTGAGGAAGTCTTGCTCATTCTTGAGTGCCCAAATGGCTAATTAGTTTCACAAATTTGTGGGAGGGAGCTGAGCTATGGTCATTAAAAGCTTGCATTGTGCTTTTGTTATATTTCTTTAGAGCCTCTTGAAATTGACTGCAGACCTTTTTACTGCACCTGACAGAAAGCTATACTTGCTTTCCAACCCCACCTTGAAATTAAGGTCTTCCCAAATGAGACTGTTCCCTGTCAGACTTCTGCCTTTAGTAATGTTAATGAGAGCTCTGTCACACCTCTCACTGTACTGGCCCATGGCCAGTACAATCTTGTTAGCCCTCCTTCTCTTGTTTGTTTTTGACCCCAAAGGATTGTTTCATCCATTCTTGTGCAGAATGCCACATAATTAACTTAAAATGCTAACTACTATTTTTACAAATTTGATCATATGCTCACTGAATAGTGCACATTCTCCAGAACCTGCATTCTAGTCATGACTGTTAGCCCAGTTTTCTAATATCCAGTTTCTCAGCCCACACTATTATTAAAGCTCTTCTATTTTGTTGTCCAAGTTACTTGCATTTATTATCTGTATGTTTCAAATGTTTGGTTTTTTTCTCATACATGGTTCCTGAGGCAGACTATGCACTTGTATAGTAATTCTCATCAATATCAATGATTTCTTTCTGCTGGAACTCTTCTGTCATCTCATTGTTTCTTAGCAATCTCCACTTCCTTTTTTTGTGTGACTTCCCTGTACATTGAAATCTAATGAAGAAATTGCATGAGCTTGTCCCATTTATCTCTATTCACATTTTTACAAGCTTCTCTAAGCAATTATGCGGTACCTCAGAAAACTATTTGCTTAGATGCATGTGTTACCCTGCAAGAGAAGTCTTCTCTCTGCAAATGTATCCCAAAATTCATTACTGATGCCTATTTTTAGACACTTCTCGAACTCTCCAAAGTTTCTAAGACATGCCATCCTTCTCTGCAAAGCAACAAAATTCCACTGCAGATGACCTGAGCTTCATTTCTTTCACTACTTTGCTTTGTTTTGTGGGATTGTCCCTTGTGCTTGTCAGCCTCATATTCACCCCTCATACACTGGTCCTGCAGGGGTCTCCCACATGTCCTCTGAATCTTCTCTAGATTGTCTTCATGCAAGCCTATCTGAGTGCAGGATGACCCTTCCCTTCTGCCCTTCTCATGTTTTTCTGTGCTCCCGCATAATCTCTTGTAAATTGTCTTTGTTCCCTGTTGACTTCAGGCCTTTTCCCCATTTCTCCCTTTCTTCTTGTGGGGCTAGCTGCTCTATTCTTCCTATTTTCTTCTGTTTCATGAAGAAGCCTTGAGCAGCCAGTCAGTAACAGATGTGAAGAGGACTCATGGGTGCCACATACTCACTGGTGGCCCTGACACCCTCAACACAAGACACCCACATTGCTACTGTCCATACTGGCCTTTACAGCACAGCCAGGGGCACTCTCTTTTTCTCTTAATACACTGGACCTTGTCCAGGACATTGCAAGAGTGAGACTAGCACAGTTTAATATTAAAGGCTGTCTTGCCAACGTCTGTCATACGACTTAAAGTTGGTTTCACATTAGAGAGAACTTAAATACAGTTACTTGAAAAATGCAAATGTGGCATTTGCAGCAAAGTTATGAAACAAAGTTATGAATAAAAGTGAGCAATAAGATAATATTCCAGCTGCTCTTTAGCTGTTCCAATTCCTAAGCTAGCTTGTGAGGTTAACGAAATAGCCTCTGCAGCTTACCTGGGGCCAAGAAAAAGAGAACATCTTCCTTTTGGTGCAGGTGGCTGTCAAAGCCATGCAGAAAGCCTGGTCTGGATATTGTTATTTTCCACTCCAGCAACAGAGAAAGAAAGGCAGCTTACTTTTTTTCCTCTGTTTTCTTACTTACCCAAAGCACAATTAATTTGATAGAGTGCTAGGAATTCATCTTTCCTCCTCACCCTACCAACCCTTATTTTTTTTTTCCCCCCAGAGGATTAAGCTATATCTTTTCTTTTTGCCTTCCTGATTATGTTCTTTTCACTACATTTCTTCTGATACCATAGTAAGTACATCCTGACTTCGGGTTGCTTTTTACTGTTATATTTTTTTCTGAATATACAATGGTAAATACTAAAAATGAAATAGTGTAAGCACACTATTATTAACTAGCTTTTATTAACTAGCTTTAGAACTACTTATTGCCTCCAAGCATTGTTTTAAAGTAAAACATGCTATAACGTTTAAGGAAATTGGAAATCAGGCATTTAGGGAAAGACTCACACCTGCATGCAAACTTCCTTCTGAAAGAAATCTCCTTCTTCCAGGGTTCCATGTATTTTGATAGAGATCTAGGACACAAAAGTAGTGCATTTGTCATAGACATATGAATTTTTTAAAAATCACCTTATGTTTTTTGTTTCCCTTTTGATTTTTAACCTTTTATTCAAGTATTCAAAAAACTTGCATCTCTGCAAAGGTGTATTTTGAATTGCTTTTTTAAAAATGTCAGGATTGGGGTTTTTAAACCATCACCTTTCAAAAGAATCACATGAAAAACAGATATAATTGCACCAAAATGTGTATTTCCACATTATAATGTGTGTTGCTCTATAAAGCAACCACCAATATTTTATCAAAAGTACAGTATTGTTCAATATTTTAAACTTTTATAACTAAATAAAAATGCCTTATATATATGTGAACAGAGATATTTTTAAATTGTTAGTTGAGTGAGATAGATACTGGCTACAGAAGATGGATATGTTGAATTGTGTTGCACATAAACTGCTGGCAATAGCCATTTTAGAATAATTTGTCCACTAATGTTACCAATTTGTTTTCGAATCAGTATATAAATATGGCAGTGATACTCTTTGGAATAAGAATACTGTGCTCTGGACCAGAATGCCAAACTCATTGCTGAGATCAACATACACTCACTGCTCAGGGTGGTACTAGGAACTTCTGGGATTTGATGGCATCAGTCTTTAAAACTTCCACATTCCTCTTTGTGACCTTTCTGCGATTAGTCTGGGTTTGTGTACAGGGAGGCTTTGTAAGTACACAGCTCTGTAAAGTCACTGTCAGCCGTTACGGAGAGAGCCCTGCATTACACAGAAGCTGCGGACATTTGTGAACATGCAAAGACCATAGCATGACTGTGTGAGATCTTACAGCTTTATCTTGGAAGCCAGCTGCTGCAGTGCCAAGCAAATTTGGCTTCAGACAGAGGAGAATGAAGGAAATGAAAAAGATCAGCTACTTGTAGATTAACTTCTCCTGGAACAGCCTTTTTCAGTACAGAGCTGTTTCTGGTCCCACCAAACTAGCACCATTCAGTAAAATTGCTTTTGTAGTGATTACCACTATAAACGTTAAATACAATTTTTTGTGAATTAGATCTTTAGACATAGCTGAGTTATGCAGTAATCTATCTAGAAGGGTAGTTTCTTCATAATCCCTACAGTAGTGTCTACTGTAAGCCATCCATGGTTTTCTCTCTCTCATACGTTTCTTACATCAGTGTAAACATGCACAAATACGCTCTAGCTTCTGAGCATGTTCTGAGTGCATTTCCTTTGCAAATCTTGGAGACTGGGATTCCATGCTTCATTATTGTCCCAGTTGAGTGAAAAATTTGGCTACCATGTGGATGCAATGCCCTCCTGGCCTGCACAATATGAGCATCACCTTGCCCCATCCTGAAGGAATCCCAAGATACCAGTGAGAGGGATGGGAGACTTGGATGTGTAAAGAACAAAGGCTTGGGCTCTAGTATGCAGACACTTTTTATTTGACACATAAAAGGACTTTCTGATGGGGACAAGTGAACGTTAGTCATAATATGTGATTTTATTAAAACCACTCAAAGGGCACTGGATAAATTGAATAAAGAAGCAAAACCAACAATTAGCAACATATTTACAGAAGTTATGTAAGTGGACATAAATGCCACAAAAAACCAGCATCTCCAATAAGTGCAGGAAACTTTAAAGTGTTGGAAATATTTTCCTGGAAAGATGACAAGCGAATGTCACAGACCTGGGTGTTGGTGGGCATGCCACACTTGCATAGATCATGCGATTCAGCAGTAATTTTCTCATGGCCCTGTGTTTGTGCTACTTGCTGGTACAGTGTGAACTCTCAGCTGTATTGAGAACTACGTTAGGTGATCTTGGAGGTTTAAATTTGCGGAATCTGGAGTATTAGTGGGAAGGGTGGTAGGAGAAGGAAGATGTTTTGGACTGGCAGCTGCTTGCTGTGTCCCACACAACATTGCCTTGACACAAGGTCCAGCCCTGTTGTCCCTTGCTACCCAGCTTCCTCCCAGAGCATGAAAGGATCTTTGGCTACAAGTGTTCCCATTCCAATTCTGCATGCTTGCATTAATTTCAGAGGGAATCCTACTTCCCTGAGGTTTACATACTAGTCTGTCTACATTTTGTTTCATTTTTTATTTCCCTGTGTCAGGAATCCCTTTAATAAAGAAAAATAATGCCATTGATGTAGCAACTGGCACTTGTCTTTATCTAACCTCAATGACAACAGGGGGACAACCTTTGGGACAGCAAGAGTGATTTTAGAAATCCACAAAGTTGGAAAATGAGACATAAGGAAGCTATGAAAGTGTAGTCTAGCAGTTTTTCATTCAAGGTGGATGTGCAGCTGGTTAACAGAATCCCCATGGTTTATTAGTGACCCATATCAGAGCACATAATAAAATACTAGAGACAGCATGAAACATCCTTCCTTGCAAATATTTAAGAACAGGGTAGACAAATATGTCTGAGAAAGCAACCTGGTAAAACTCACCTTCCTCCAGCACTGGAGTAAAGACCTCAGTGTTCTTGGGACAGACCATCCGCCTCTACATGTTAATATGAAATCTAACAGTACAATGCTGCAAGATTCAGAACATTTGGAATAATCACCTAGACTTGAAATTCTAAACTTTTGGTATTTTCCATTACTAATTCTTGGTTTTCTTCAATTCCAGAGCCTGCCAGTTTCTTACCATGAATCAAAAGAACTCCTCTAAGGCAAAATTTCTCAACAGTGACTCATTGTAATGAGATTGCACACAAATAAAACCTCTGCATAATTTTTGTCTTTTCTCCTTAACTAATATTCCCTCTTTCATGCCCCTGTCTCATAGAAAAGTTTGATACTGTTACTCTTCACAGTTTTTTACCATTCTCCACTTTCTCTAAATTTCCTTATAAAGAAATCTTTCTCTGTAACAGATCTATGCAACTTTTTAGAGCTATTTTCTATTTCAGTTGTGCTTACCCAAGATAAAAGAAAATCTAAAGGATCTGACATTTCAGTTTACTCCTTTAATTAAAAAATACTTGTATGTTTGAAACAAACGTCAAAGATGGGAAGCTGAGTAGCTGTTTCAAACAATGCAGTATGGACAAGGGCTGTTTGTCAACCCCAGTTCTTTTAAATCTCTCGCTGGACCTGAACAGGAGGTAGACTATAAGATACCCTGTTCTTATTGAATAAAGTAAGGCTACACAAGTCTGAAGAAAACAGAAAAGGCTTCAGGAAGAACATTCAGACGTCTGAAAGTGAGATTGTACTCTGCTATTTTCTCTAGCAGATCTGTTTGGGTACAGCAAGAGGAAGTTTTTCAAGAATAACAGAATCAAATAATGGTTCTGGTTGAAAGGGACTTTAAAGATCACCTAGTTCCAACCCCCTGCCATGGACAGGAACACCTTCCACTAGACCAGGTTGCTCAGAGCCCCATCCAACCTGGCCTTGAACACTTCCAGAGACAGAGTAACCACAGCTTCTCTGGGGAACCTATTCCAATGCCTCATCACCCTCATGATGAAGAATTTCTTCCTTATATCTAATGTAAATCTACCCTCTTTCAGTTTAAAGCCATTATCCCTTGTCCTATCAGTATGTGACCCTGTAAAAAGTTTCTTTCCATTTATCTTTGCAGCTGAAGTTAGTGCTTCAAAACCAGATCTCCTCATTCTCTACAAGATGCATTTTTCCCTCCCTCTCTGAATTCCCAGAGTCCACATTACCGTCAGGCAGTAAGGAAACATCATTTCAATAGCCAGCCTTTCCCCTTTCTCCCAACAGTGGTGAGCAAAGAACCCCATCCTTTTTTTAGCCAGAATCTTTTGCAGAAAAGCATCACTTTACACTGTCTGTGGTTCGAGTTACTACCAGTGCTGACCTATATGCCAGAACTCTAATCCAAAAGCTGTAAAATCAGAGTAGCATGGCACTGAGACCAATTTATTATAATTTGTGCTGCTGGGATGCCGTTGCTCTGTGAAAAGTTGTGTAACTATTATCTTCCAGAGTTTTATCCAGAAATTAAATCATTATTTACTGAGAATCTTTCAGAGAGTCCACAACCTGTTTGAAGAAACCTAGCATAATACAAAAGTATCACCTTTTCAGTATTTTCGATGCAATATACTGGACCAAGATGGAAATTCATGACAATGTTATATTGTTATTGCCAGCAGCTATTAGCAAATAAGTCTCTGAGTTGATCAAAGCTAAAGTTAACTTCAAAGTAAGGACAAGGAGAAAAAAATGCAAATATTTTTACAATGCTTTGACAATTTACATTCAGGGTCAATTTAGTTTTGCAACACAAGCATGGGTTAGAAAAGTACAGAAGTTTACAAAGGGATTAAGTTGCCTATTACCCTTCAGTCTGTTTTTTAGGTTTTTCGTAGTGTGAAACCTAAGCATATTCTCTACAGGCATTAATGAAATTTCCAGAATTTACATTGTGGAGCAAGGCTATTCCTTTCATGACAGCAGGATATTTAATTTAACATCCAGGTCACTCTTAGTTTACTGAAATTTAGGCGTTTAGTAGGGCACAACTTAACAAGCTGGAGAAGAGGCAGTGTCAAGTTAAGGCTTCAAACTGAATCTAGTGGGAGTCCTAATTTACTTCTGAATTGTCCTATTGCTCATTATTAACATTATTGGTTCTTTAGTATATTATCTGTTTAGCATGTGTCAGTGATGACTGTCTGGTCTGATAGATGCACTTTCTTAGTGAAGTTTTCTAAATAGTGAATACGAAAAAGTGGAGGTCAGGTTTCATGTGTAAGGCCGGGTGACCTGTTATATATGGAGATCTGCAGATGAAATTAGTTCATACCTCTGCTACCATGTACATCAGAAGGTGTGGAAACAGAAAGAGAAACTCTAGAAAATGTAAATCTAAAATATTAATATATGCAAGACTGTAAGTCTTGAGCCTTCATAGTATTGAAGCTTTGGTAAACTGAGAGCAGAAGACATAAAATGATGCCATTCTGACATGCTTTTCCCCATGTTTCGGTGATTGCACAGTCAGTTGTTTCTGTCAGTATTGTCTATATATTAAAGTGAGACTGAAAGGGGCATTCAGTGAGATAACCCTTGTTTACACTGAGCCTTACAGAAACCAGTAATTCAACCAGCAGCGGGACTGAAGTTTTGTTTCCTGTACGTACATCTTTCTCTCATGGATAGAGGAGAGAGGGAAGAGAAACCCTGCAAGTTTTCTGATGTCTAGTATTTGGTGTGCTGCTATTAACATGGTTAGTACTTTCCTTTTAACAACACCTTTTTCTCAGAGAACATACCAGACATTTGACACTTCAGAGTCCTTCAAACCTCTGGTGTATTTTGTTGAAACTGATAAACAGGGTAAAAAAATACCGGGAAGGGTGAGTGGCTGTTGGATACATATACCATGGCCTTGCTCTCCACAAACACTTATGGTCATATGGAGGACATGATCTCACCATTCTCTTATTATGAGGAAATCTAAAATTACCACGCTTTTCCACATAAATGTCAAGCTTTGCCCAGGACACAGCTGTCACTGAGATGAGAAGGGAGCAGAACAAAGAGGGCATAGTGGGAACACGGCATGAAACTTCCCTTGGGCTTGTTTACACCAGCACAATGTGCCCTCTAGTTGCCCGTCATAACAGATGTTCACTAAAATAAATGGACTTCGAGACTGGGACAGAGATTTTTAATTGGAGCAAAGCATTTGGGGACTAACTATGACTGTGGCACTGTGTCAGGCTCTGTGTTCAGCTTCATGCCTGAAGTAGAGCTAAGTACTTCTCATTCAGCTTGCAGCTGCCATTATCTGCTGTGCCACCCATCCAGCTGATGTGAGTCCCTTCTGTTTATGACCAAGCAAAATGGCTGATGTGGTCATGTCCTGAACAGATCTTTTGCGGCTGGCTTGCTGGAACAGGGACCTCACACTCATGTCATACCTCTTCTGAGGGTGAACTGATGCTACACTTCCGTAAGCCAGGAGAAACAAGCTCTGCTCAGCCTACTGATAACCTTGAGTGGCAGCAATGCAAGAAGGGAGAAACTACAACCATCAGAAGATTCTGTCTCGCCTTTCATAGAAAGTGAGAAGAATCTGAGCAGGTAGAGATTTCACGTATTTCCCAGGGCACAGATTAGCTTCCTAGAAGGTGTCTTGTTTAGTACAGAGCAGGTTACAAAGGAAAACTTGAGACCATTCTCTGTGTGTGCCATCAGTTTGCACAGTGACTTCACAAAAGTAAATAATCTCAGGGAAGCAAAATTTATTCACAAAGAGATAATACCTGCTTTTGCAGAGGAGTCACAGGAAACTAAACTCAATGCAAGAGGCAAACCAAAGCACAGAGCTCTGTGAAGTATGAAAGGCTGATTTCCTCATTAGGATCTTACCGAGAAATGATTAGCACTGCTACACAATTAAGGAAAAAAAAAAAAAAAAGGCACCAGAACAAGTCAGCCAGGAATTTCGTCCAGCAAAGTGTCAGCTGTCCCCTTCTCACTCCCCATAACAGGTAACAAATACCTAATTTCTAAATACTTGTGTAAAGAGTGACACCTAATTCATCTAATGAAATCCACCCTTAATGTGCATCTGTACAGAAACTTAGTCCAAATGCCAACTGCAGCTCTTCCAAAAGCTTAAGAATCTGTTGTGAAGAACAAGCCTTTCAATTTGGTGACACATTTCAAATATTTAGGTTGAAAAAATCCTGGTCATAACTTCATTCAAAAATTAAGGATTAAACAGTCTTTTCACTTTAAACCAAACTAAGGTTCTGATGGGTTGTTGATTTATTTGGGTCCTAAACTCTAGCAGTTTTTGAAATGATGAAATCATTCGACCTTAGTTTTCAGCTATATACACTTACGTATCTTAGGGGTATAAGAGAAGAGCCAACAGGATTAACATGGAGTTGTTGCTCCATTTTCCTCAACAAAGGCACCTTCCTTCCAGTCACAAAGGTATTACTCTTCTGCTTGGGGCAAACTATGAGCAATGAATGACTTTGCTCAGAGAACAAAGCTTTACATGACCAAAAGGCAGCCTCTGGTGATGATGAGTTAATAACACTTGATGAAGCCAGAAATAATGTAACCAGCATGTAATAGAGACACAAAGCTGAGTAGCAAGGCCCATTGTGTCTGGCTTTTGCCTGCTGGAGGACAGCACATCCTTGAGCCCCCAATGTGCTTTTTATATAGTCAAATTCTTGGTTTCAACTTCCTACATCAGCCAGCATTTTCCCATGTCTCTGATTTTCTTCCCCTTTCCACGGTGTTTTATCAACACTCACAGCCTCATGTGTGTTTAATTATGTTCCCTCACAATTACCTTATTGCTGTTATAACTTTTTGCAATTATTTAGCCTTTTCCTTCCTACAGACATATCAACACCAAACCACATTTAAGCTCTCATGACAAACACACACACTAATGTCACAAGTTGCCTCTCAAGTTACCTCCCCATGATTTCTCTTTTTTTTTTCAGCTCCCTCTATTCCCTTGGTGCCAGAACTCTCTGCTGCCCTGAGTTTTGGAAAATGTGAAGGGTGTGGAGAGGCCACAGCTCTTGCTGTAAAGATTGTGGAAGTGCAATGGAAAAAATGGGCTGAGCCACCAAAGCAGCAACATAGCTACCCTGTCCCTTTGCCACTGCAGCATTCGCATTGCCCCAATGTCTTACAACTAAGTGCCCAAGTTAGGATGTTTCCTTGACTCCTCCTAAAATCACCAGAAAGACAAAAAAGCTTTTGCGGCCAGTGCTTCAGGACATATTCTGCTTTGAATTCCTCTTAAGGAATCTATGTCTTTCCATTCACTGTACATTTGGAGGGCAAGCTAGGGAGGTCAGCCTCCTAATGCAGGCCTGTATGCTGTGGACTTCAAGTCAAACTGATGTCCTTCTTGACAACCTAAGAGCTTATGGGACCAGTTGTTCACTTTGGGACCAGCAGAATTAGCTAGTCACGCAGAGGAATGCATGTTCATCCCACTCACAACATGTTTGAGCTCTCAAGGCCACTCTTCTGTTCTTCTGCATTCCAGTTCCTCCAGGTGCAACTGGTGCAACTTGTGATCTAAATCATAAATACTCTGGGCACAGGAACCTGCTCTTTTGGAAGGCTGTGTAAAGTACATGGTACCTAGGACATAACAGAACTAATAATAGCAGCAACAGCAGCTTACTGTTCACTTTACATACTAGAATACTAGATACTGTGGTTATAAAAAAATATCTATTTGCCTCTTGAGAAGAACTTAATTGAAAAAGAAGAATTGACAGGGTATGAAAAATTTAAGTGCCATAGTAATGCTTTGTGATGTGTTGGACGTCTTTGGGGGTGTAAGAAGTGCTGTGCAAAGTGAGAATTTACTATAAGGCAATGGGTCAGAAAAAAAAGATGGAGCAGTATCTCTGAAATTCAGAGAAAGTGGCAAAATCCTGAATTCCATGATGCTTTGATCTAAGTTAAACCTGCTTCAATAATTGTGTATCCATATCAGCTGAGCCATATGGCAGGACCCAAGAAAGTGGGAGGAAATAAATAATAATAATGCTTTCATCATGCTCAACTGAAAAGTGGAAGTAGACTGAAATATTTTCATTTTTAATTGCCTTTTGATATTTAATTGGATTATTTGATCAAAAGATTCTGAGTTGACTCTAATAGTGCCATAACTTGGCTTTAAAAGTTCTTTGTGGTGGTGTAAAAGAAAGTACCACAAGTAAGAGTGCATACAATCTAAGAAGCTAGCTTTAATGCAGAGATAGGGATGGTTATTACAAAACAAATTTATACATTAATTTACAGTGCTTGAACTTGATTGCTTTGTTGCCATTCACTTGAAGAAATGTCTTCATTGTAAAAATTCAGTTGGACAAATGCATGTGCTTGGGCTTTTTATTCAGTGTCATCATGCCTCTCCATCCAGGGAACAGATTTTTGTGTTTACTGAGCTGGCTGCAGTGGAGTTTATAGAATTGTAAAATTGATTTGGTTGCAAAAACAGGTTCTTTATTATTCAGGCAAATTCACCTGCAGAAGTAATGAGATTGAAAGACCTATTCACTGTTAAAAAAAAAATAAAGAAAATAAATAAAAAAATTAAGTGGAATTTCTGTGAAGCACATTCACGTACGTCTGGTCAGTGTTTTGTGATGGCTGCTTCCTCTTTGGAAAGTTCGGCTTTCAGTTTGGTTTCCCTGGGAACGATATGTAGGAAATAGTCTGTGTTGTGCTGTCCAGAAGCTTGACTTATTCACCAAAATACCCATAGTATTCCCTTGAGACACAAACACCTTCATGTCCAGAGATAGCTGATATCCATTGGCCTAGCTCATAGAAAGGCTTAATTTAGCAAAAAAAACCCCCAGCTGATCCTGTTGCTCTACCGCTCAAATTGTTCTGTTTTTCCACTTGGTTTATAACATACACTAAGATTAACCACTTCAGAAAGTGAGTTTTTCCTCCCAAACCCAAACCCAGAATCCCAGGGGTTTTTTGTTTTGTTTTGTGGGGTTATTTTGTTTGTTTGCTTGTTTTTAAACAAACAAAACAATCTACGTTTATTTTAATTTCTTTTGCCAAATGAAAAAATCTACAACCCCCCAAAATCATTGCCGATAGACTAAACTTTTCTGTTCTAGCTCTAGTACATATGTTTGATGCAAAAATAAACAGAGAATTAATTGCCTGTCATTTAAACCTTGTTAGAGCACATATGGAGAGTGTTACTTCTAATGGACTGGAGAAAACTGTTCTATTAAAAAATACATTAACTTCTGATGCCATTTCTCTTTCAAGCAACCATTATCCTTATAAAGCCTGAATATTCCTGTTCATCAGGTTGATGTAACACACCGATTGATTCCCAGCCCTATTTGCACTGCTGTACAGTAATCTCCAATCGGGCAATACTACGAACAAGGTGAGCTCCAATTGCATCCTTGAACTTACTAGAGTTCAAAGTTCTCCATGCAGAGGTACCAACAGAATCACTGACATGACAGATGATGCTCATGCTCGCTAAATCTGTCACCAAAGTGGAAATGTGCTTGGAACAAGAGTGTTGATTTTTGTGTGAAAGGGGTGTCTGAACTGAAATGGCGAAAATTAATGCCTCTAGATATTGAGGATCCTGAGGCCCACTAAAGTCCCTAGAAGTTCTGAGTGATAAATACTTCATGCAAGGCATTGAAAAAAGATTATTGCAAAACCTATTGAAGTATAAAGACTATCATTCATTCCAGCAGGCATCAGATCAAGCCCAGTGTGAATGAGCATCAGAGTATGTCTACATAGTCTTTTGCAGGCAGAATACAAGTTTCTCTGCCCATGACTTGAGCCAGCTGGATGTATGACAGCCCTGAACTGGAAGCCATGTTACTGCATTCACAGTGCAGAGCCCAGACTAAAGCCCCTGCTGAAAGACAGAAAGTATCAATTTGTGCTCAGCAGCATGCTCTATCCAAGGATGCGTACAGTGAATGCACATATGCTCAGAGTGCAAACAGAATGATTTCATGCTTGCCTGCAAAAGACCACGTAGAAAAATGTCCTGAAAGGGGAAGAGTATCTAAACTCTGACGTGAACACTTAAATGTTCACTCCCCTGGACTCAGGGAAATTGAGGAAAACAGATGGAATGGGTTCTATCCTATGAGCATTTTTCCTAGTTTGTTTCTTTTCAGATAGAAAGATAAGAGATAGCAAAAGAGGCCTGCAGATGAAAATGAAAAAAAAAATATTAATTGAACTAGATTCCAAAGCCACAAAATAATCGACTTTCACTGGCATGAGATTTGCAAGTCCCAAAACAATACTTTAAAGTGTTTAATTTTTTCACATCAATTTAAATGAAGCTCTCATTAAGCTCTTGTGCTCCTAGAATTTGGCGGACAAAAGAAGCTGGCTTGCCCAGCGAGTTTCCCAAGCTTGCACAGCTCTATTCCTAAGGAGATTTATCGCATTTTTTTCCTTTTCTTGAAAGAACCTTACATGAACCAATTCAGATGAAAAACACATGGATCAAAAAAAGACTTCATCATGCCAGATACCTTTTTATATCCAAAGCAGTGAACTTGTAGTCAGTTTGTCCTTTCATGTGTTGTTTTTTCTGGCTTTGGGACCCAAGAATGATTTTTTTACTACGTGCAGTAGTAAAACAACATATTATGCAATTCTATTTTTCAGGGAGAACACTATGTAATTCATAGGCTTTGCAATGCCACATTTTCTCTTCAATAAATACATAAAGTGACTTCTCTTTCCCTTGTAGGCAAACATTTAGAAATTTTTCAGCAGATGGTATTCCAGCTCACCTAACTTGGGGGTTTTGAGTTGTAACTATTTCAAAAGTGAGTGCATAATGTAACAATAAGTAGCTTCTAAACTATATTT
The DNA here is from genome assembly GCF_963082525.1 of Nesoenas mayeri. Lineage (NCBI taxonomy): Eukaryota > Metazoa > Chordata > Aves > Columbiformes > Columbidae > Nesoenas > Nesoenas mayeri. The sequence continues at coordinate 12,691,373 of NC_137548.1, forward strand.
TTATCCCTGTCATTCAAGAACTTGGCATATAGTATGGATAATATCTTTTATCTTGAGTCTTTCAGTTGAAGAATATCAGTGAAGACACAACATACCATGGCTAGCTTTCAGCCCAACAGATCTGATAATAGATCTTTTCATGAAACATACATGATGGATTAGAAACTCTGTTAAAATAACTTGTTGGAAATGTACTCAGTGAGATTATTTTGAAAATTATGCCATCTTCCAAAGAGAGCTTTTATAACTCTTTCATGTTTGTTAAAGCAAATCTCCAAAAGAGGGGTTATTTAAATTATTAAAAGCACTTTTAAAATTGATGCTTTCATTTTATAGCTTGAAACAGTCATAATTCCAGAAGACTAGCCCTCTAGCCCTCCTGTGGATTCATTTGGGGCCTAGCATCCCTTCTGCAGGCAAGGGTCATTACCTTGCTAGATGGATGTTCACATAATGGATACTTACCTATTAATTTTCCCAAATCAAAGCTCACAGCTCAAAAATTTTCTCTAATGTGTAACTGGGAAAATTTCCCAAATAATTCATTCACCTACAACTTAGAAATGTCAGAACTTAGAAATGTGTTGTCAAGGAAGATACTAATTATACTTATGTCCTCTTCTCATGCTCAACAAGAAAGGGCCAAGTGCAGGTGAGCCTTCCCCAAGTCATGAAAATTCATCTGCAAGATTTCTAGACAAGTTCATGGGAAAATAGTCCATTTATTGCTATATAATCATGCTAAATCAGGATCAGAAAGCTTCTGCAACTTGCTGGAGGCTGAGAGAGTTTTCTTGGTAATATTGCTGTATGCTTGTCCTACTATTATAGTCTCCCTTACATTGCTAATTTTAGGTGTTGTTGGCTCTTATGTTTAAGGCATGGGTGCCTGTCAGGGGGAAGGTCAAGATCCTAGAAATAGCTGGTGTAGCCCTAAAGAAGAAAAAGCCCAGAACTTCTGCAGGTTGGTCAGAAGAGAGCAGTAATGAGCAGTGTTTTTTGAGGTGTTCACAGAAGATAGGTCCATGCCTTCCCCTGGAAAGAAGAATACTGCAGCAGTCGTTCCCTCTATCTCTGCATCTGGATACCCCAGTTCATCCCAGCTGATCCTCAGTTCATCCCATCTAGCAGCCAGGAAAGGCATGAGTGGCAGAAAGATAGCTACACAGATAATATAGGAGTCTGAATTGTAATATGTGCAAAGAAAAGGTCAACCATGATTAGCTGTCGTCCTCAGCCACCAGGCCAGCACTCCAGACACAGATGACCTGGGCTGCTGAGAGTAGTGATTGTCTGAGTTAAGATTTTGCCAGATCCCTGCAGGGAGGGAGGATCTATGATGACAATCATGTCAGTCACCGAGGGGAGCTGCTCTGGAGCCAACCCAGTCTGCAGCAAATCAGCATCAAAGCAGCAGATCTCAGTGCAGGGAGGCTTTTCCCGAGGCAGGGGAGCAACAGGGCAGTTCTAGGAGCCACCAGCTTTCACAAGAGTTGTTGATGAGACCTGGGCATTGCTGGGACAACGGTGACCACACCTATAAAAAGCAGCCTGGGGAGCACTGGCATCCCAAGTTCTGTGAACAGAGTGGGCAAGCAGACTGGGACGAGGCATTTGGCATAGAAGGGCATGCAGGAAGGGTGGGGAAGTTCTGACAGCTTGACCAGGCAGTAATGGTATCCACCCGGCAGAAAGCTGGCAGAGTTTGACCTGTTTAGGAGTCTGGTTGGCAGAGTCTCTTGGGATGCAGTCCTGAAAGACAAAAAAGTCCAGGAAGGCTGGTCACTTTTCAAGAAGAAAATCTCAGAGGTGCAGGAGCAGGCTGTCCCCATGTGCTGGAAGACAAGCTAGCAGGGAAGAAGACTGGCCTGGTGGTATAGAGAGCTTCATCTGGAATTTGGGAATAAAAGGAGAATTTATAATCATTGGAAGAAGGGGCAGGCTACACAAGAGGACTACACGGACACAATGAAGTTATGCAGGGAGAAAAATAGAAGGGCTGAAGCCCAACTAGAGCTAAGTCTGGCTACTACTGTAAAATGAAGCAAAAAATGCTTCTATAAATGCATCAGAAAAAAAAGGATGGCTAAGGAGAATCTCCATTCTCTGATGGATGCGGGGGGTAACATGGTGACAGAGGATGAGGGAAAGGCTGAGGTACTTAATGCCTTTTTTGCCTCAGTCTTTAATAGTAAGACCAGTTGTGGCCCCTGAGCTGGAAGATGCGGATGGGGTGCAAAATAAAACCCCAATAATCCAAGGAGAAATGGTTAGTGACCTACTACACAACTTAGACATACACAGGCCTATGGGACCAGATGGGATCTATTCAAGGGTACTGAGGAAGCTGGCAGAGGTGCTTATTAAGCTTCTTTCAATTATTTATCAGTAGTTGTGGCTAACTGGGGAGGTCTCAGTCAACTGAAAGTTGGCAAATGTAATGCCCATGTACAAGAAAGGCTGGAAAGAGAACTGTGGGAATTACAGGCCTCTCAGTTCAACCTTGGTCCCAGGAAAGGTCATGGAACAGATCATCCTGCATGCAATCACATGGCACATACAAGAAAATCATGCTGTCAGGACCAGTCAACATGGGTTTATGAAAGGCAGGTCCTGGTTGACCAATCTGGTCTCTGTCTATGATCTGCTTAGCAGATGAGGGAAAGGTTGTGGATATTGTGCACCTAGGCTTCAGTGAAGCCTTTGACACCATTTTCCACAGCATTCTCCAGGAGAAACTGGCAGCTCATGATTTGGACAGGTATACTCTTTGATGGGTAAAGAACTGGCTGGATGGCTGGGCCCAAAGAGTTACGCTGGAGTCAAATTCAGTTGGCAGCTGGTCACGAGTGATGCTCCCCAGGGCTCATTATTGAGGCTAATTCTGTTTAATCTCTTTATCAATTATATGAAAGACGAGATTGAGTAGACTGAGAGGTCACCTCATTAATATTTATAAATATGTAAAGGGTGAGTGTCATGAGGATAGAGCCAGGCTCTCCTCAGTGACAACCAATGATAAGACAAGGGGCAATGGTTACAAACTGGAACACAGGAGGTTCCACTTAAATATGAGAAGATACTTCTTCACAGTGAGGGTGACAGAACACTGGAACCGGCTGCTTAGGGGGGTTGTGGAGTGTCCTTCCTGTGTAATCTCATCTAGGTGTTCCTGCTCCAGCTGGGGAATTGGACTAGATGATCTGAGATCCCTTCCAATCCCTGACATTCTGTGCATCTGTGATTCTGTGATGACACCAAGCTGGGTGGGAGTGTTATCTGCTCAAAAGTAGGAAGGCTCTACAGAGGGATTTGTGCCTGCTGGATTGATGGGCCAAGGCCAATTTTAGGAGGTTCAACGAGACCAAGTGCCAGGTCCTGCACTTGAGTCACAACAATCCCCAGCAACGCTACAGGCTTGGGGAAGAGTGGCTGGAAAGCTGCTTGGTGGAAAAGGACCTGGGGGTGAACATGAGCCAGCAGTGTCCTCAGGTGACCAAAAAGGCCAACAGCATCCTGGAGTGTATCAGGAATAATGTGGCCAACAGGACTACAGAAGAGGTTATCTGTCTGTACTCAGCACTGGTGAGGCCAAACCTTGAATCCTGTGTTCGCTTTTGTGCCTCTCACTGCAGAAAGACATTGAGGTATTGGAGTGAGTTCAGAAAAGGGCAACAAAGCTGGTGAGGGGTCTGGAGCACAAGTCTTATGAGGAGTGGCTGAGGGAACTGGGGCTATTTAGCCTGGAGAAAAGGAGGCTGAGGAGAGACCTTATTGCTGTCTACAACTATGTGAAAGGAGATTGTAGGTGTTGTAGAAGATTGTTGAAAGGAGGGTGTTGGTCTTTTCGCCCAAGTAGGGAATGATAGGATGAGAGGAAATGGCCTCAAGTTTCACCAGGTGAGGTTCAGATTGGATATTAAGAAACATTTCTTCACAGAAAGAGTTGTGAAGCACTGGAACAGGTTGCCTACGGAAGTGGTTGGAGTCACCATCCCTGGAGGTGTTTAAAAGTTGTGTAGATTAGGTTCTTAGGAACATGGTTTCATACCAGAGTTAGGTTATAGTTGGACTTGATGATCTTGAAGGTCTCTTCCAACCAAAATGTTTGTATGATTCTATGTTTCTATGATTCTATCTTCTTGTGCGTGTCTGTTGGGACCAGAATGTCTTCCTCAAATGTGGTTCTCGAGACCTTGATGGTATTAAAAGCCATAAAAAGGACCAGTTAGTAACAGGTTATGGTATGAGAAACAGAAGTATCACTATTCTAAATTGCTGGCAATTTACTGGAAGCAGGAAAGCCAGCATACACTTCTAGTGAAAACTGCTGATACTGTAGCATTGCTAACATCCAGACATGCATATGTTGTTCTAAGGCTTTGCAGTCATCCTGGAACAGCAAATAGCTGAAGGGGAAAAAAATGTAGTGTGAAATGGTGGGAGCAGAGGAGCTCATTCTTATGTCCTAGTACTACATGCATTTTCTCACACAGTTCATCTCAGCTTACATCTGCACCCATTGAGGACATGTATCTCTTTGACTGTGCTGAATGTTATAGGAGCAACTGACAGTGATGCAGGTTAGTAGGAAGTCCATGTTATCACAAAACATGTTTGCGGGAGAGGCTATGCCCTCATTTTGTATGCTCTCATGCAAACCTAATGTTTCTCTAGCCCCAGAGGTGCTAGTTCAATAAATACACTCTAGGCTGAATCTGCTGGATCTTAACAGCAATTTTTACCTTATAAGCAGACACAACACAGAGCTATCAAGCAAGCTGGGATAGTGCTGCACTCAGGCACAAGTAGGAGGGAGTGCTAAATGCACTTCACCATGTGGCACAGAAGTGAATCGTAGCCTGTTTTGTGCTTGCTTCTTTAAATAATTCTCTTACAAAAATAAGAGGATAAACACAAGAGGAGATATTGCATGAGATGGAAAAAATGCACTTCACTTTGCATTATCCTTATTCCTTCTTGTTATTGGGAAGGACAAATCTGACTAGCCAGAGTACCAGCAAGAACAGGCATGATGGGATTAAGTAATCTTCCCAGGGTCAAAGGGGTCTTTTGCCTCTTATACAGTGTCTCCATTCTCAAAATTATGTTATTTTAGCTCTTGTCCCTAATCCATAATTTCTCTTGCCAGAAGACCTTCCTTTCCGAGGGTTCCCTCACACATGTTTTCTGCAAGGAATATTGCTCTTTCGACTTGAGTTTCCAGTTGGAGCTTTGTCATCTTTCTCATGAGTAAACAGTTCCATGGATGCTGGTGACACAAATGCCAGTGACATTTAGTGTTGACAGAAATGTACTGACTATATTGTCCAAGTGAAGTGAATGACTTAAGATATGTCGCATTAAGATGCTATAAGAGAAAGCTGGTTTAATAGTATTCTATACCATGCATACAGAAGGTAGGAGGCTTCTGGCATTATATGATACTTGTTGTGTTTTAAGCTGTTTGATAAATGCAAATGTTCAAGATATGTGACTCACTCTTTGTACCGCGAGCATCATCTGCTGCACTTTAGATCAGAGAGGAAACTACCTGAGTTCAGTCAGCTTTTAGTGTTCAATCATTCCAGGACAAGCAGACTTTGACCACAAAAGCACAGAGGAATTAGCACCTCTTCACCTCTTTTCCATGCTGTTACATGTCTTGATAACTCTGAGAACTGGAAGTCCCATATTCTTGCTTTAAATCTTTATATTAGATCCTCTCCACTGTGATGCATGCCTGTGACTTCAGGAGTACAGGCAAGCTTGAAGGACCTTTTGAAGCAACTGATTTACTCAGTGATATTACCACATTTTTGTGTCGCAAAGATCTCCCTACTCTTTCAGATGATTTGGGAAATTAACCTGACAAACCAAAATGACTTGTGCTTGACCTCTACATCTTCTGTACACTATTTGTTTTGAACTCTGATAATTTGTAACTGATCCAATATTTTGCCTAGACACGTGGTACAGTTCCTTTTCCCTGACTATCTGAGCACAATTTATTGGATCAGACTGCTGCTGTGAAGCCTCTGTGTTAATTTCTAATTCACTTTCTGGAAATATTTAGCAATATTTATTTAAAATTTACAGTGAATCTCTCTTTTTGCAAGCCAGACTATGAAAATACTTTGTGAGTGAAACTGCATGGAACCAGAACAAATAATTTCATTTGGCCAACCAGAGAGATTTTCATGGAAAGTTTGTTGCCTACCTCTACTTCACCATAATGTATGTGCTGTGTTAATAATTGTCTAAGTATATGGAAGACTACACTGTGGGTTAAACACATTTTTTTCTATGTTTTGTTGTTTTCTGGGACCTGAGCAAATATAAAATTTCAAATTTCTCCCTAAAGAAACCGAAAGGGGTAAGCTGTCCCTTTTTTTAACCTTTTGTTTGAGGCACAGCAAAAAAAAAAAAAAAAAAAAATTAATGGAGAAGGGAAAGGTACATTTGAGGTATTATGTGACTTGGACAGTTCAGGGTTTCCTCCTTCAGAACCTATTTCACAATTGCCAGGGAATTCACTGCCATCTGACAACATGTCTTATTCTAAATTTGAAAACTGTTCCAAGACATTCCCATATATAATAATGTCTGCCATGTATACCCAGGCAGAGAATGGCAGAGAATCCTCACTGGCAGCATTAGGACATGCTGATATTCCTTGTCAGACACATTATCTTCCAGTATAATGCTGTGGTCTGGGATAGGCATGATGCCATAGTCTCCCATCATCTGGGAAAGCCTGTTACTCTGCTCTTCTTTATACAGCTTGAAGACTTGCTTTTAAACTGGTCCCTACATCTTTAGGAAGCTGAAAGAAACGGAGACAAGTGTGAGAAAAGTAATTGCTGAAGATACCAGTTTCACTGAAGGGCACATTCCTGCTACATCTCTCTGACTGGGCTCAGAAGGTCACCTCACCAATCCTCTCAGCATAAAATGTACAGATAGTTTTCATGGCTGTTGTCCAGTGGCTACACCAGGATAGTGGCTGGTGTAATTCCAGACTGGGAAATTTCAGGGGCTGCTATATAATGGAGATGGTAAACTTCTTCTACCAACAGATATTGAAACACTTGCAGATAAAACAGATAGTTTTTATTTGCCTAGTATGCCTTACACAAGCTGAGTTTATTCTGAATCAGCTGACCACTTCAGGTGGCTAGAAGGAATTATTTCATTGTGCAAATTCCTTGTTAAAGCTTTGCAGTTAAATTTTGTGCATGAAATAAAAGTACATCTGTGTTTAATTTTACAAGTTTACCATACATTATGACCTCAGAAGAACCCCTCAACATCATGCAAATTAAAAACAAGTATTCAGATGATTTGCATACATGTTTTTCTGGGTTAGACATTACAGTGGAATGCATTGGCACTGAGTAGCTGTGACTAATGTAACAGAGCCTTACGTTTAACATACTGCATTATACAGTTTTATGCACAGTAATGTAGTAATTAGTTTGTCAAGATATCACGCTCAGCTCAAATTTAAATAGTGTTGCTCTCTGCTGGTTAGTCTTATGAACTACACATTTGTTTAATATGAAGCTGCCTGTTAAATTGTTCTCAGAGATAAGACTTCAGGTCTCATTCCACCAGATGCTATCCCAGCAGAGTGATTTTGTGAGAAACAAGGAAGTACATGCAACAACTAATTACTCTGATCACATTCACTCTCTTCTCTGGCAGATGTAATCCAAATGCACCCTTAGCTCTTATTCTACAGAATTGCTACCTGGCTTTTCACTAACCCAGTCTGTGTTTGCACATTGGATTGTTCTTCATATTCTTTTCCTATTCCCCTTCCTCCTAGCTTTCCCACCTCCTTAATAAATATTCTGAAGATCAGTATTGAAGGACACTTCTCTCAGTTTTACAGGTGAGTAGCAGCCAGAACTGCATTTTCTGAAGAAACAGAACTAGTTAGCACATTATTCTGAATTTAATATTTGGACTGAAATTTCTGGAGGACTTTTGCTTCCCTACTGATGCCTGGCTGAGATCTAGAAAGCTCAAGTATAGTGCCAAGTTATTCAGTATGTTCACAGGTACAATCCTGTAAGTTGTCTGATTTGTAAAATTTAGGCAAACATCAGATTTTTTTAGTAGCAAAGAAGGGCTTTGATTTGCACTTATACACCTAACTTCTCTTTAATCACCAGCTGACCAAGTTCTTGGCATCTTGTCTTATCTTACAAACAGTGAGAAGGAACCTAGAGAGAAGACAGTATAAGACACTGTGCAAACCATCCTGTAGTACAGCATAAAGAGTGGTTATTTCTTTCTCTCACCCTCTACTATAGCCACTGCACAACAGAACAAGTAATAAAAGTTGAAGTTTGTCAAGGATTGTCCATGTTATTCACACTGATTAAAATGTGATTTGGTAATCCTGTAGGTTTTGCTGATTCTGTTCCTTATTTAGACCATCAAGTTCTGAGATATATCACCTTTAATGAAATGAATACCTGACAGTTCCAGAAAATTGTTAGCTAATCATAAATAAAGCAAAGTTTTCATTGTAATTATTGAATAACATATTAATAAGTAGAATTTTAAAAAATATTGAATTTGCAGTGAATTTTATAATTTACTTCAGTTCTATATTTTAAATAGCATTCAAATTGTATGAATTACAGGCCAAGCCTTTCCTCTGCTTATATTTCCAAGTACCAAGAACATCAAGATCCAGATCCTTCATATCTGATCCTACTTAGGTCACTAGCAAAAGCTCCTTGCTGTGTTTACTTCATCACAGATGTGCATTGTATGGATTTGCGGAGATCTTCAAATACCTCTTGGTCTCTTTTTCCTTCCAAACAGACAGTCCCTGCAAGCCTTCTGACTTTAATTTTAATTATATGCTTCAGTTGCTGCCATAAAACAAGTTAGTTTTGGCTCTGATGTCATAGATTGTCAGGAAACATTTTGTGTGGAGAGACAATGTAAAATGAGTATATGATATAACTTGTGAAAAAGTTGTGCTCCTGCAGTTTTTACTCAGGCATTATTTCCATTTATTATGGACTTTGTTACCAATGTTTTCCAATACAGCAAAATCAGGACTCAAGAAGAAAACACATCATGAGTGATGAACAATATGTACTCATAGCAGGATGGAGTTTATTTTGGTCTGTAAGGGGAAACCTTGGCAAAAATCCAATACGTAATTTTATGTGACAAATCTGAAATCAGGACAGGGAGTATGCCACGTAATTTTACTTCAGTACCATTGCACCGCAAATTAAAGGGAATGCTGGAGTATAAAGTTTTGTCCAGAAAAGATTGCAGGGATGAGACATACCTAGTTTTTCTCCTTGACCGTAAGAAAATAGTAAGTACAGGTGGTTGGCTTTAGGTAAACATAGCTACCTCCACTATTGCAAGGCAAAAGAACTACATTTAGCGATTTCAGTCATTCTGACTGAGATAACTTACACGGGCTGTTTCACCTGGGTTCTTGACTAACTTATAGTAGAGCAACTGGTGCATCGTGGCAGTAGCTCACTAGCTACTATCTAGGGGCAGCAGTGGTTCTCTGCAGTCATGTGCCTCTGAATCTTTGAATCTTTTCCATGTTTTTACATTTTTAAGGCAGTTTGAGCCAGTTTGTTTGTTTGTTTGTTTGTTTGTTTTGTTTTGTTTTTATTTTTCTTAAGGTCAGCCCAAGGTACAAAAATGAGAGCACAGACCAACAACTGAATCTTTACATCCTGTATTGAAAAAACAGCCTCCTTATTGTACAAAGTTAGACTGTGTCTTTACCATATAGGAGTTTGTTTCTGATAGAAAGTGTTCTTCTTGAGGTCCTTCTTTTTATAGCTGATTCATTTTTATCTGAATTTATTAAAAAATATTTCTGTGGAAGAGATACTGCAAAATGACCGTGATATGCTCTCATATGAATATGCTGAACTGGACTATAGGAAAATAAAATGCAGTGTGATAGCATTTTCTTTTTTAAAAATATAACTGCATTACCATGAGAAAACTAGTTAAAAGGAAGCTAAAAAGGAACAGCTAGAAGTACAGATGTTTTATAGTTTGCATGGACAATGTTTAAAACCACCACATCAGAGGATTTCAGTTAATGAACAGTGTTAATTAAGCAGAACCATTCAATGAAAACCCAACTACAAAAAGAAATGGATACAGCTTCATGAAATAGCCAAATTAGAGTAAAATAGCTCTAAAAAAGACACCCTCCCCAAAAGGTGGAAGTCATATCCAATTGGGGGATATAGAAAAGGGCAGAAATTCTACCAAAGAAAGAGCAAAGTATGGCAAAGGTGGAAAAAAAAAAAAAAATTGTAGAGTTTTTGGAAGTTGTGAAGAGGGTATCAGCCAGATAATTTCTCTGGTTTACAAATTATCAAGATGCAACAGGAACTCTTAAGCAGAATGAAGGCATAGGAGAAAAGTAATCTGAAATTTTGACATTGACTTTCATGATAGAGGAAATGCTTTAGAGACATTGTGAGAGCAGATGAGATGTCAATATGCTGCTCTGAATGCTGTGTACCTTGAATACAGTGTGTAGATCTGCTCATTCCATACAGTAAAACTAGAACTAATGAAGATAAAGTAGACCTAGGAAAGGTATAGAGAAGAACAAGAATAACCGGATGTTTGGAACAACTTTCACACAAAGAAAGAACAAAAAAAAGGACTTTTCAGTTTGGAAAGAGCTATAAAAACATGAACACTGAAGTAATAAGTAGGAAAACCACTGAGTGTTTCCTTCTATATAGGAGCATGGAGACAGATTTCAAAGCAATGAAAAAAGTAGTTTTTAAAATTACTTTCCGCAATCTTAAATATTTACATTATACAATTAATTGGCAGATAATGTTGTACAGGTAAAAAGTCCACGTAAGTTCAAAACCAAACAAAATAAGCTAATAAACATCTTCACAGGGCATACAATAATTAAATGTGTCAGTCTGGGTCAAAACATCAGTTAAGGAAGTCGATGAACTTAAAGAAATAGGGTAAGTAAATGTCCTGATTTTGTTAAAACAAGACCAGTTGTCTTTCAGTGAATTTTCCTTTCAGCTAAGTTCTTCTAAGTACCTTCTAAGTAACTGCATGTTTTTCAGACGCTGTGCTCCAGATTGATAAGAGTGGCCAATGGAATGCTGAAGAAGCTCATGTTTAGATTTATTGCTATAACAACCAAGAAGACTGATAAGATTTCGCACGTTCCATTGCGAGAGGGATGTATTTGCAAGGAGGGGCTGATAGGACAGGTGACTAAAACTGACTGAGTATTCCATCCCATACATGTCATACACCCTATAAAAGAGGGAGATCACAAGGGTCTCGCGCTCTTTGACCATGGTCAGCATCTGAAGAGCACCCTGCCTGTTGTCCCTGCAATTCCAAGGCCTGAGACCCCGTATCTCTGAAGCCAGTTCCGGTTTGCTGTGAAGTTGCACCCAGGACTTACGGGTGCCTGCCCTGCAGCTGCTGGAGCCATGCTAACTCCCAGCTCTGCCACCACTGGAGTGAGCCAACTCCACACCAAGGCAACCCTACCCCTGGATATTCAAGATTGGCTTTGTATATTTTGTATCATTTTCTCTATTTATTAATAGCATTAGTAAAGCCTTTAAAACCTTTCCAACTTGAAGTGTCTCTCCCTTTTTCCTTCCTATCACCTTTCCTTAGCAAGGACTTTTTTTTTTTTCCCTATGTGGAGAGGGTGGGGGGATTAACAGAGAGCATCTGCCACTGTTTATTGTCACCTTGCAATTAAACCTTGACAGTATAGCAGGGGAAATGCAGTAACCAAAGTATGCTAATAGCTGAAACAGTCTACAAAACCTCTTCTTTTTATGTTCCTATAGCAAATTGTCCATTTCATTATCATTAACAGCAGCAGGACTCTCAGTGATCAGCTCGGCTGTTCTCCTGTACGTTTGCTGATCAATATATACATCAATAAAAATTGTTATGGCTATACAGAATTTTTGGTGTTCTGGATGTTGCCAAGTTTGGAGTATTTGATACTTGATTAAATACTGATGGTGTTCCTGTCCTTTACCTCCTTCTTTTTCCTTCTCTTCCTCCATGTTTTGCCATAAATACAAAGATTTAATTCAGAAATGCCAACAATGCTTCATGAAACTCCCAGGATTTGACTTGTTCTTTGCTTTCTTCCATACCCCTTGATTTAAATGGGCATTTTACCTTAAATTTCTGTATACTGCCTGAGTTAATTCATTTATTTGTCTAGAAAACTTTGTTTGGTATCTGAGTTAGCTTGTAACAATCTCTTCCAGCGGGAACTTAGGGCCAACACCCATATGCTACCCTCAACATTAATAGAATTAGTACCATCTCAGCTCAGGCCTTGCACACTAGCCAGTTTCCCATTGTTAATCTACAAGCAGCTGGATGAGTTCTGCATCTTTAAAAAGTGCCCTTGTGCTCATAAAATAACAGGCATTAACTTATAATTCTTTGGGGTGCTCACTGCATAACAGACTTTGTTTTGGACTTCAGACCACTGAGACTTACGTATTTGTGGGTGGAAGCAGAGAACCCTCCACCTGGTAGGGCATTTGCCAGGGTCAGAGATATGAACTCATTGCTGCAGCCGATGTCTCTAGATCTGTTTTAAACAGTGCCCATTCATAATGTCTAAACACTGGCTTTTATTTTTTAATGTATTAGAACATGTACCTTCCTGTCAGGATTAATCCTTTTTCTCCTCCTCCATTTACCTTGTCCTCTGCTTTGACAGGGTCTGTACCCTGAGTTTGAGACACTGCTTGACAGTCACCATTACATTTTCTGGCCTAGCGTTGTATCTTCAGGCACTTACAACGTTGGGCCATTTTATGCTGACAACCTGATGTAAAATGAGCTCCTCCACATGGAAACAACCCTCAGGAGAGCAAGTTCTTTCCAACTGGCTTCATATTTTGTTTACTGAAGCAGTTTGATTGTCTCTGTGTTATGCTCACATATCTTGTAATTTTGCAGTACTGCTTCTATTACTTTTGGTAATTTCAAAGTTTTGGGCCAGGTTAAGTTCTCCTCTGCCAACAATCACCCTTTGAATTCTCTCCTTATTAATACCATAAAACAATTTATATCATAGCATGCCCTCTAGGACATTTCCCAATGAACAACATTCAGTTAGCCTTCCTTCTACCACACAAAGTTGCAGTTTCTTCTTGCCTCTCATCTTATTACGAAATTTAACACATTGTACAGAAACACTTAGATTTCCTGAGTGAACTTTTAAGATCTTTTGCAAGTCCTCTAAATTAGTACCACAGAAAATGGAGCTGGAGTAAAGCGTGTCCTTGTGTATCGTCCTGCTCCAAGATAAGAGGAGTTCTACCTGATTGAGCTGTTGTTTTTCCGAGACTGTAACCAAGTAGGAGGAAGTTTTGTACTGCCTTTGATTAAAAGCTTTTCTTTATCTGCAAATCTGGTCTGCAAGGCTAGGGAGATCATTGCTTGTCTAAATTGCTGCCAGACCTTATTTTCCTCATAGCCTGTGTTCAGACTTCCTGAAAAAAATAGCTATTCTCATGATTATTACCTCCCCCATCCACACCAGTTTTGAAATGGGATCAGTTGGCTGTAACCCAGAACCTAGTTCCTTCTGCAGCTAGGCTGGTGTACAAAAGCTGGCTACTCCTGTTGCCTACCTGTAGAAACAAGTTTGCTGCTCTGAATCCCAACCAATTAATGGTATTTACTGCAGAATCTCAACTCTGGTGCCTTTCAGATACAGCCTAGGGTCTGGCACTTCAGAGTGACTCTCTCTTGGCAATTGCCCTCTTTTTTTCCAGGAAGACAAAGTTTGCTTTAGTCATAAAGGAGGCAGGTACAGCTGGGACAAAAGCTCTCACGCTCCAATGGGCCAACCACCTAACTTTAAAGTCATTGCTCAAGTTGTATGCCTGTAACAGTTGCAAAAAAACAACCTTATGGCTTTCAGTACCTGTAGTCTCTGTAATATTGGAGGGAGACTGTGTATTTGTCTGGGTAATTTTTGTATCTTCTTTGGCCTTGGCTTTTTCAGCTTGCCTCTTAGTTACTCAGAGAAGCTTTACCAAGGTTTTTGTATCTGGTATCACAGATGTAACACTAAGCTCAAGAGAGATGACATATTTTGGATCTGGTTTAAACTTGGCTTCTCAGGGAAACATTTAGTGTTATGATTTTACTTTGTAACTTAATACCATTTTTATATTCAGCTCTGAACTCTGCAAATGTTAAGGAGCAAAGCTTTCTGACTTCCCAAGAGGTGCAGCATTAGCAACGCTTCATGTACAGTGGAGTTAAAGGGTAAAATAATGAAAGGAATTTGGTGATGGAGTCCATCCTAACCTGGACTCTCCCTGCTAGTTTAGTCACTAGACAAAGCCCCTCTTCTGCACTCTGTAAGCACCTTCCAATCATCTGAAAAAACTTCAAGTCCTGGACGTGATGATGCTAACAAGTAAGTTAGGCAGATTGCATGAGGGAAGAAGACAGATGTACTGCAAAATCTCAAATGGTCTGTTTAGATGAGCCATTGCCTTCTGAACAGTGCTGACTAAGATCTGTTCTGTACCATACTACTTCTCACTGCTGCACATGGAGCACACATGTTGGATGCAATAAGAATTAGATAAAATCTCCAGATTCTGGTCTAGCTGCCTTAGAATTGTCCATCTTACACGGCACTTAGTAGATGTCAATTTTAATGTTTTTCATGATTGAAAAAAGAGTCCCTAAAGGAGTGATACCAGTTTTGTACAACATCTTAATCAATGACCTGGAGTAGGAAATGCCTAGGAAAATTGGCAAGTTCAAAGGTGATATTAAACTTTACTCAGACCATCAGATGCTCCACTGGTAGTTAAGAATCCGAGAAAGACCTCACCAAACTGAATGAGTGGGCAGGCAAGATGTGGTGGTTTTCAACTCAGCAGTGTTGGCAACATCACATTAGGCATCAAAGGAACAGCGATCTAATCCATGTTTACATGATGCTGAGCTCTGAACAGACGGTTGCAACTCTGGAAGGACTTATTGGAGTCATTACTGAAAATACTCCAGAACCAACACCACAGTGTGCAGCAGAAGTCTGGAAAAAAAAAAATAAAAAAAAAAAATCTGGTATCAACAGGAAGGAGAATTGAGTATTGTGTACAGTTCTGGACTCTGCATCTCAAAAAGGAAATAGTGGAGTTAGAGAAGGTACAGAGAAGAGCAATTAAAATTACTAGGAGGATGAAGAAGCTGCTGTATGGAGCGAGACTCTTCAATGTGAAGAGGAGAATATTGTGGAGAGAAATATAATGAAGACAAAACTCTGAAGAGGGTCTCTGTCCAAGGAGCCTGTGAGCTTGCCTGTGGCCACTGTTTCATGCAGGATTTTCAGACCTTTGCAGTCAGTTTGTTCTGTTTCTTCCTTCATGGGTTTTTCTTACTCCCTCCTGGTGCTACATCAGCCATACTGACTTGAGTGGTGGAAGGACAAATTTTTCTGGCCCTGTGTCTGTTACTGAGCAGCAATGAGGGCTACCCTGACAGTCAGTCTTCTAGTATGACCCTATCTAGGGCTTCTTCCTAGGATCCTGCAGCACCAGAGACTAAAGTCCGGTCCAAACAAAGACTTGACATACCTTATCCTCATATATCCTGCCATTTCCACACTGTGCAATTTTACCATTATTGTTCACTGCTGAAGGAAAATGGACAGGTGTTGCATATACTGGGATCTTCCCTTACAAATATTATTGTAGAATCCCAGACACAGTCAAGTATCTATTTAGTGTACAACATAGCATAAAAATACACTAAAAAGACCAGATTTCAGAATACTTACAAAGTTACAAACCATATGAGGAATGCCAGACAAAAAATTGGAGATGCTATATGACCAGAAATAAACTAAAAATACAGCATTTGTTTACCATTTTTTTGACAGAGAGGTAGCAATAAAATAATCATAAGATAGAGACTGCCAACAGTTACTGTTTATAATAATGACAGTGATCTTATTTTCTGCTGTTGCCTTGATGCTCAGGTTCTAATACTTCTTTTTTTTCCTTGAGTATGAATTCAAATTAGTTGCCAGATGATGTCAATAGCATGTTATTTATTTCCCTTGTAAATAATGTGCTTTCTTTTTCCATGCCCCCTATATGAGATCAACTAAGTGCCATTTGCTTAGCTTTTTCCTTGGATGGTTGATAGCAATCAGGCACTTTGAACAATCTATGTAGGTCATTGCAAAGCTAATTAATCCTACTTTTCAGTCTGAAAATTATTTTCTAGGAAATATGTTCTGAAACAACTGCCCAAGGATTTTAAATAGGTTCTAATAAGATGCACTTTTAGTGCATTACCCGTATTTCTGGAAAGTAAAATTCATTGAGATTCATTGACAAGACTGAAACAACAAAGCTGAAGATTAAAATTCCAGATATCTGTTTCCTAAGCAAGGGAAGGAAAACTGTAATCAGTTTCTGAATGAGCAGGGTAAAATGAAACAAGTAATACAAGAGAGCAATGGAAGATATCTGAGTTCTTATTTTCTTCCAAGAGGACAGCATTTGAACTTTAGAACCTTAAGAAGGAATTATATCAATACAATATTTTGCCAGACTCAGCATAGGAGTATCTTCATCTGTCAAATGCTTTTTTAGTAGATTGTAATCTGAATTTAAACTTGAAATGTCTGTGGATTCAGAAAGGTATAGAGTTTGTGTTGGATTCTTGATTTTACACTGGTACTGTATCACCACTTGCTAATTTCATTTTTCAATTAAGAGCCTTTTTCCCATAGCGTATTGGGCAGAGTGGTAAGAGATAAATAAATCTGAATACTCCCTCACATGGTTCCTATAAAAGTCTCTTCCCCTGTCCTCTAAGCTGGCAATGGCAGCCTTGCCAACCTTCAGAGTTTAGTCAGTGTTGACTGCAGTTGTCTGTTCAGCTACAAGACAGCTAATAGACAAATTTCATGTATGTAACAGCAACAAGCTTCTTATCTGTTACAATCAGCTCTGCTCAGTTTTTAACAGATGTGTCAAGGAAGAGCAGTCAAATGATCAAGCATGGACATTTCCAAGACATTAATAAATTAGGCAGCCATCCTAGGAACCAAGATATACAGTCTACATCCAATACAGTATCTCCAGTAGTTCTTTTGGGTTATGTTTCTCCAATTGTTCTTGTATCACCGGTAGAGTTTAATACATTGGTCTGTGAAATTAGAAAGAAACCACACATACTCCCCACACTTCCAAGTGAAAAGACTTCCTTTCATTTTGTAATAATTAAACATTCAAACTTTAGCCTAATTTTTAGTTGCTTGTAAATTAAGACAATTGTGGGAATATTGTAGAGATGGTCTGTGTTTTTTTAAAAATTGTTATTATTTTTTTTTCCTAAAAACATCCTTAGGGTCATTCAATTAAATGAAATGAAGAAACAGTGGCCTACAGAGTGGATCTTGAGAATCAGGCTGTCAATAAAAATGACGCCACCTGGAACTAAAAGATGTATGTTTTTTAGGTCAGACTGTCTAAGGTGTTAGGTTTAGAGATGAAAAATGAGTCTAAAGAGATTTTCATATAAAAATTGAAGTAGATCTTTCCTGTTGCTTGACAGTGACTACATTTGCACCCAAAAAAATTATTGGGATTGTTCTCTAAACTTAGAGGTAAATATAAAAACAATTATGAATGTGGTCCCCCTATATTGCCTGTAACACCTCTCCTACAGTATTATTCTGAACCTATTTATTTCTTCCATCTCCACACAGAGGGAAAAAAAGGGAGGAAAGATTCAGGGATATTTCAAGCATCTGGCATCACAACACAACTCAAGTTTGGTCACATTTTCCTTGAACTTTAATTTTCACAATTTGAAGTTTTAAAGTTTTATTTGACTGGATAGTTTTAGAAAGTAAGTGAATCTGCTGCTCAAAGTGTATCATGTCTGAACAGACGGCCCAATCTCCAATGAAGAAATCACATTTTGGGCTGTTCTATTAAAGGGTACTGGACCCTGGCCCTTGCTCCCTGACCTCTGATTCTGAGGCCTTCTTTTTCCAGACCACATCCCTGATGGAACGTGTTGTAGCTCCCTTACAGGAGCTGTAAGCGCTGGTCCAACTCCACACTCAACTTTGATGACAGGGGTGCTCCCTGTGAAGGCGGAACCACATAAAGTGGTTTCTTTATGTTCACACCTCTTCTCAGCCTAAATCTCTTCATGCCTGCATGCATTCCTAAAAAACTCAGATTTATGGATCCAGGTTTCATGGTGTCACTCAACCTATATTTATATTTAGAGACCTAAATATATGCTTATATTTAGAGACCTAACCCCATGAGACAGGCAGGATTTGAGACATGGCTCCAGAATTTTTTACCTTTTCCAGACAGGCTGTTTTATGCAGCCTGCCAGGTCACACACTGGGATTGGACGTCTCCCCTTAACTCTCTGTTTTGGGTGCTCCGGAGACCCAGATTTTAAGTGGTGCAAACCTCAGCATCATCGTGCCTGGGTCCAGGGGGCATAGGTGGTCTGAATATTTGATCCACAATTTATAAGAGACTTCACTAACTGCAAGAAGTTTTAATCGGGGCGGGGGGGGGGGGGGGGGGGGAGGGGAAGGAAAGGAAAGCTCTAATGAGCGTTTCAGCATTGCTAATTTGCACAGATGGTTGAACTTGAGAGAATATGCTAAAAGGAAAGATAGATCCTGAACATACTTTGGAAACAATTTTTCACCCAAATAGAAATAAATTTGTGATGCAGCCAAACAGGAAAGATTGCTGAGGCAGCAGCATAGATGCCAGGTTCAGAGAGTAAACAATTGGGTGCCATTGCGATGGAAACACACTATTAAGAAAGACCATGCAAGAGTTTTAAAGAAGTAAACAAAAAACCAGTTTTGTAACTCTCATCTCTATCTTCTAACATGCTCCTCATTTAGTGTGATCCTGGATCCAGTTTCTAATGCACTGATTTTCAAACAGGGGCTAGTGGTGTGCACACTGTACTCTCATAAGCAGGACAGAGAGAACACAAATCAGCTATAAACCTAAAACGTGTATGATCCCTGGAAAAATACGTGGTGTTTGAAGGGCTACAAATCTGCTTGTTGAAATAAGTGACATCCAGCTATGGGAAGGGTCCTAACTCTTTACATACAATGTAAATAAATAGATCAATCTTGATTTTTTCCTCTCCCATGAGACTGGTGAAAGGAATTTGATAAGGTGCACATGTGTAAAACAATTACAAAAAGATTTTATGTCAACAGTAAACACATATTTACTGACAGTAATTAACAACGTAAGTCAGAAAAGGCCTACCTAGTCTCAGATGCCAGTCCTGTGATAGCCTAAACAGCTGTGTTTTAAGTGCTGCCAAAAGCTAGTCTATCTATGTCTAGAAACTAGTTTAGGACTTTTTTCTCCTTTGTGCCTTCCTGAAAACATAAGAAGATACAAATCAATTATACAAGACTACTTTCCCTTCTAATTAAAAGTCACTTTAGGCTGTCTCAGATGGCTATTAATTTAGAAGTTTATTGACCCTGTTGATGAAGGCATGGACCAATTTCTGCAAAGGCCTAAACAAACAGGGTAAGTAAAGTGTGCAATAAGGATATAGAGTTCTCAAGTTGCAATCAAAAAGTAACTGCAGTTTGAGTTTGCCATATTAGTAAGAGATTTGTATATCTTTAATGTTAATATATAGTTGATTTAATATTCCAGTGTTAGTAGACTTGGTTATACATGGGCATATGTGCAAACACACAAACTATTCTAACTGCTCTGTAAATAATTTGATTTATATGTTGAGCTTTTTAATCATATGAACTAGTGAAAATTACAAGCATTCTAAAGCATATGGCATCATAATTCCATTGTGATTGTAGTGAGGAAAGTCTTGGCTTTTGCAAAGGCAGTAGCAAAACTCCCATTGTCCTCACTAAGTCAGGGTTTCTCTTGCTATAAAACATTATTAGCAGCATTGTGTTAATTGTTTATTGAGTGGGACTATTTTGTTTAGCAGGACACACAAGAAGGTGGTTAAACACTTTGGTAAGTCAGACTTCAGTGCTTTCAGTGCGTCCCTGGACCGCAGACCTGGAAAGTGTAGGTCGGATACCGCATTGTGTGAATGAGCTCTTAGTCTGGGAACGGCTCAGACATTTTGCACTTCTTTAGTGTGAGGCTTGAAACATGCTTTAAAGGGGTACTGAAATAGAGAATGGGAGTTTATTGAGTAGATGAGGAAAAGAAGAGAATTACAAATGTGCTGAATCAAAAAGGAGATTGTTATGGAGGTAGAAGCCACACAATTTCTGTGACTGGTTACTTCTATTTTTCCCTTCCTTCCCTGCTTACTGAGAAGCTGGATCATATCTCAATATTGACCATCCCCTCTGTCCTTCAAAGTGACATAAAATGTTTGTAGGTCATGGAAATGGTTATAGTGATAATACATTTAGTGTCCTTTTAACTTAAGGTAATTCTGTTAGCAGATAGAAGAAGGAATAAAAAGCCACAAATCATGACCAGACTATCTCACGAGCAAGTCTAGTATCCCTACTGCAATGAATAATTTCAGCATCTGAAGTGTTTGCAGAAAGATTACTTTTAAAATCAATATTAGAGAATGTCCATGGAAAATGACTCAGAAGCATCATTATCTTGATGGCATTAGTTTCAGCTTTCTGACAGTAGAAAAAGGACATGTGGCCCAGTCATCCTACAAAAATTGCTGGACAAACTGGATTTTAAATACTGATACCACACAGTGAACTGCTAGTGAGCAATCTATAAAACAAAATAGTTCTGGGAATGCTTGCAGGCATTGTAATTCAACACATACTCTTCATTCTCTTAATCTCTTATATTCTTTTATTGCATTATATTAAACTGAAAAGATAATTTAAGGAATTAAAAGCCAAAATAATTTTTGGCTTAAGAAATCACTTTAATTTCATTAGACTTTTTAAGGTTTATATAAGGAAATCAGCATTTTGATATTGGTGTAATATCGAAAGGGTTACTTGGATTAGAAAGGCTACCAAAAAATGTCCAAATGATTAAAATATTTACTACTTGACAAAGGCATACATAATTAAGCTGGCACCTCTTTACTACAAATGCATGTTTGAAAGTTTAGATTTGGAAAGATTTTAAAGGATTAGTTTTATTAAAATGTCTCAGGTTGCTAGAAATAGACCTCATGGTACACAAACAGTAAACCCCACACAAGGTCACATACTTCCTACCTGTTAAATAAAGAAAAGCATGCTGGACTTCTTTGCCAAAAATCCCCTTTTGTGCCTTTGTTCTAAATAAACCTAAGGCAGCTCATTTCCAGGGCTTTTCTGCTTCCTGCCCCTACCCTTCTTCAACCCCCACCCCGTCCCTGGCTTAAGATTCCATCTCTAGAAGTAACAGATAATTGGAGATCTTTTGAAATAAAGTGCTTGAATTTTCTATTTTTAGCCACATTAATAATGATGAACTGAAATTCTTTCCAGAATCTCACCTCTTCAGCTTAGGAATGGGTAGTCAAAACTCGTAATAACTCCTTAGTTTGTGTTTTATGTTAATGGCTGAAGTGCCTAAACAGCCTTGGGAAAGGAACAGCTTGCTAGTCTAATTGAAGCTGGCAATATTTCCAAGTCTTATTTCAGCTCTTGGGTACTGTAGCAACCAAGGTCATATAAGAAAGTTTCAGCATATGGTAACAGCTGTGTCTGTGATTGCAATATTTTCTGCAGATGGTTTATTCATCATTAGATAACAGTCATGATTATTAAGAGACTAATTGGATTTTCAAACAGTCCTTCTTAGAGGGTGGAGGAATTACAAGAGAACAGTTTAGTGTAGCTTAGGTGGTCTCAATATTCTGTTCCTTCCCAACTCCCAAGTTTATCTTTAATGTAAGAAAATATTTCCTTTCTTCATTTACCTTCTGCCAAAGCACTTAATCTCCTGCTAGAGATGCAGTCTCCCTCTTTCAGATCTTCTAAATACTAATGTCCTCTTTCTGCCATGTATACTGCTACCAAAAAAAATCTGTTTTGAATATACCATTTAAATGCCTTGTCTACTGTACAGTTCATAACATCAGAGTGAGCTTATCTTTACTCAGGATAGCCTTGCACATGTTCATACAAGGTCAAGGAGACTAGATATAGCAAGTTATTGAGTCAGGGTAGATAATGAACAGAAGATTGTTCTTTTAATCATCAACAGGACACTTTGCTGCTGCTCCATATCACAGCACTAAATATGTTCCTGTCTCAAGAAACTAGAAAAAAATTCAAAAGTTATGAGACCAATACAGACTGTGAAGATTGCAGAGTTATTACTAGTGTTTACTCCAGTACTGTAATATGCTTTACTCTGGGGGTGTGGGTGGGAGAGGTCAGGCACAGAGGTAACACAGAATTGTTCTTCTGATCGTGTAACCAGAAATCCTCACTGAAACATGGCAAACCAAACTAGCTAGCTTAAACTGCTTTTCTGTGTTTTGTCAAATCAGGGCCATATGACATTTCCATTTATTTTAGAAAGAATATTTGGAGAGTGAGGTACTACACAGGAGTGTAGGTGACAGAGTCCCTCTCCTAAAGGATATGTCTTGGAATATAATGCAATTTTTTTCTACATTCCCTTATAAACTTGGAACATTTTGTCTAATAACAGCAACAACAACGGTAGGATAAGGCTGTTAGGGGTTTCTAGGTTTCTATACAGATTTAGAGTGCTCAGTAACACCTTACCAATTTTGCAATCCATCAATATTTAAATAGAAAATCTTGAAATCTTTCAGCCCATGAAAGCTCCTGGACATGTGATATTAGCTGCAAAAATTCATGCACAAGTCTTCAGCAACTAAAAAAAAAAAAAGAAAAGAAGAAAAAAAGAGACCATTTATTCTTGCTGGATTTCTACATTAAAATCTGCTCTTTTACGTCCTTTCTCTGGAAATATGTATTCTTTTGTTTCAGCTCAGCCACAAAAAAGGCTAGGCTAAAAGAATACTGACGTCTTACGTAATATAAATTTTTTCACTATCTGATCTTTATTCTTTCTAGGCTGGTTTTGCAAGTTATTTGAGGACACCTTAAAGTTACAGTACTCTAGGGAATTAATACAATGGCCACATCTCCAGTGTTATGCTTGGCATATCTGTGTAATCTTAGCAAATAATGCAGGGTATGGCTACTGCAACACTTTTAAACACGTTATGATCAGTGTATTATGTCTCATCAAATAATAACACAAGTTTTTTTCTCTGGTAATATTACTGAACTGTGATTGTGCTATAGTGAGTTTAAATACGTGGTTGGCTGAGATCCACTGTGGAAAGACAAGGTGATATTCCATCCTCCAATCCACTTTTAATGACAGTAGAACATTGCCAGGCTTTAATCTTCTTGATTGTCTCTCCTCAGATATGGAGAAAAGTGGAAGCCATGCTCATGAATGGAATAAATTGAATTAAGAATAACTGTCTGAAAGGAGAGACAGGAGAAGGATAAATTAGTAGCAGCTGGCAGGTGATGAGCATGAGACCTGTGCCTGGAGAGCAAGCAAAGTACAAAAAGGGACAGGGACTTACATGTAACCAAACAGTATGTCTGGCTGGAACATAACCCTTGTTCATTCATCCGAGTACATCAGCATAGGCTGACTAGTTTGGACTCCCATCATAGACAAGTTAAGCAATTACCCTATGGAGCTGCATTCATGAAGGTATACCAGTTCTGAGGCTAAATAACTGTTGTAAGAAGTTAGGTCTGCAACAGAGCAGATCTGAACATGAACACATCACTGCAGAAGGGCACACATTACAAGCTGCATTTCCTCTCTTTATTAAATGAGTGAAGAAAAGTGTGCCAAAAGCACCAGTTGAAATGGCAGGTAAGGGTCTACAAGAGATCTTCGACCAGTTCGAACAGCACCTGAAGGGACACCCTGCTGCAGGCTGGGGAAGACAGCACTTCTCAGTATCACACTGTTCAGATGTGACACTGTTGAATTCAATGTCCAAGACAAGTCCAATTGGTTATTCATACAAGAACCATGAAAGAAAAGAGAACTGGAGCAGTTTACTTAGGAAATGCCAATGCATGTCAGAAGGAGTTTCTGAAAACCTCACCTTTCATTTGAAAATCTTACACTGCCTTGCCAAAGGTTCTTCTTTCAAACCTACCTCTATAGATTTTACTAATTAACATCACTTGCTGTTAGAAATGTTATTTTAGGAAAAATAAATGAGGATATGAAAGGAAATTATTAGAGCAAGGGCTAAAATTAAGAACTGTGGGTTGTACTCCACAGTTACCTTAAGCGGATTATTGAAACCCTGTTTCTTAATTTACTGATCTTCTACAATGAGGATAATCTTTATCCACAGGGTTTTGTGAATGGAATTTGTAAAGTGCTTTGAGGGCTTCTCCATGAATTTCCTATAATCTTGAATTGCAAAGCTTTATTAAAAGGTATTAGTTTGTCTAAGAAGCAGGTAAAGCAAGCATAAAAGCTGCTAAGTTATGATTTTAAATGTTTATGCTCAATCATTAACATACTGAAGCAGTAATTACAATGAGATAGTGTTCATGAATGGCTAGAAGACTTCCAGAAAATCATAACCTGTACTAGCACTCAACAACATAGAACTTTCTGGTTTTTAAGATATACTTGAGAAAACATACTAAAATACAGTGCACTCTGCAGTGTACACTGAATATTTTTTCTGATGCTTAATGTCTCATTTCCATTTTTCTTTTAGTACAGCATCATCATACTTAGCACTGTCAAACTTTAAATTATCTTGAAAACCAGAAAAACTTGTTGTTTAAAGAATCCATGTTATTTACTGTACAACATTTTAAACTTTCAGGATAAGGTTCTACCAGACTAATCGCTTTTATTTTTTCATGTTCCTATTTTACAATATAGGTCATTATCATTGAGGATTCTTTGGATATTTTGTGTATCAGTGATGTGTTAACTAGATTGCTAAAAAGCCAAATTGATCTGTGCTTTGAAAAACTCCCTTCTTTGAATCTTAATATAAACATATACTGTGACAGGTAAACAAGATATAGTATCTCTTTAACCAGATATTTAACCTTTGTGTGAAGAACTAAAGGTATACTAAATATATTTTAATGTAAAGATCATTGTTTCAGAGATTATTTCCTTCATTTATAAAAAAGAAAATAGATTCCTGTTTGTTCAGCTGGCTTCATCTTCCAGCTTCTGAATAGTTATGACTTCTTCTGACAGTTTAAAGATTTGTCTACTGCCAGCCACCCCATGAAAGTACTTGTACCAGGCATGACTGTGACTGTGCCCCTAATCTTCTGAGGTTCACATCTTCCCAGAAGTCACCATGTGGATAACCTGCCATGTGCATGTAAGCCAGTTTCTGAAGCCTTGTCACCATGGCAGTTACTGGTAAGCCTGGGAAAATAAGACCTTCTGGAGACCAGGTTATATTCATGTAGATTCATCATGTCAGCTTGTGATCCTGTTTTACATGTTCATTAATGGTTTGGATAATGGGGCAGAATGTACCCTCAGCAAGTTTGCAGATGATGCAAGACTGGGAGGGGTAGCTGAAACAGCAAAAGGTTGTGCTGCCATCCAGAGGGACCTTGACAATCTGGAAAAATGGGCTGACAGGAACCTCATGAAGTTCAACAAGGAGAAATGCGAAGTCTTGCACTTGGGGAACAACCCCATGAATCAATATATGCTGGGGCCCACACATCTGAAAGCAGCTTTGCAGAAAAGGACCTGGGATGCTGATGGACACCAAGCTGAATGTGAAGCAGTAGTGTGCCCTTGCTGCGAAGAAAGTTAACAATATCCTGAGATGCATTAAGCTAAGGATTGTAAGCAGGTCAAGGGAGGTGGTCCTTTCTCTCTATTCAGCACAGCGTGGCCACACCTGGAACACTGTCTGGTTCTGGGCTCCCCAGTATGAGAGAGACATGGACACACTGGAGACAGTCCAACAAAGAGCCACGAAGTTAGTTAAAGATTTAGAGCATCTCTGTTATGAAGAAAGGCTGACAGAGCTAGGATTGTTTAGCCTGGAGAAGAAAAAGCTCCAGAGGGTTCTTATCAATGTATGTAAATACCTGAAGGGAAGGTGCATGGAGGACAGAGCCAGACTCTTTTCAGTGATGCTTAGTGACAGGATAAGAAGCAATGGACACAAGCTGAAACATAAGAGATTCCTCCTGAAGATGAGGAAGCATTATTACTGTGAGGATGACTGATACAGGTGGCCCAGGGAAGTTATGTAGTCTCCTTGCATATATTAAAAATCTGTCTGGACATGGTCCTAGGCAACTGGTTTTAAATGGCCTTATTTGAGCAGGGCAGTTGGACCAGATGACTTCCAGAGGTTCCTTCCAACCTCAGATATTCTGTGATCTGTGATGTTAACACAGATTTTCTGGCACAGACAAAAATTTGACTACAAGCTTTTTAAGAGCTCTAAAGGTGATGTGTGGCGCTCTGAATGTAATTTATTGTGAGATATAATCAATACTATACCTAAGAACTCTTCCAAGTCAATACATATTGAAGCTAACAACTGACCTAAACTGCAGCTGGGAGAAGGAAGGAAAGAAACTTCACAACAATTAATACCCCTCATGTTAATGAGGGAAACAGGCTTAATAAAGCTCAGCTGAGTATTTTGGTGACCTCCTTCAATAGCCTCTTCTACTGCTATTAAATCAGATTTTAAATGAACAAGGAATAGAAATCTCTCATAATACTCATTCCAAAATTAGAAACAAGACTTAAGAGCCTGTTTCCATGTCTAGCACACAGCCAGAGTATTTCATTATAGCAATCACAAAGCATTTGGAGAGAGATTCATTTAGTCCAGTGTTGAGCTGGTGGAGCGGTGTTGTGATTTAACCCAGCAGGCAGCTAAACACCACACACAGCCATTTGCTCACTCCCTCTGCCCAGTGTGATGGGGGAGAGAACTGGAAAAATAAAGTTAAACCTCATGAGTTAAAATAAAGACAGTTTAGTAAGACAGAAAGGGAAAATAACAATAATGACAATAACAACAACAATAATAGTAGAATATATAAAACAAGTGATGCATAATGCAGTGTCTCACCACCCATCAACCAATACCCATCCAGTTCCTGATCATGACTTCCCCAGCTAACTTTTCCCTAATGTATATGCTGCACCTGACATCATATGCTATGGCATGTCTCTTTGGCCAGTTTGGGTCAGCTGTCCTCGCTGTGCCCCCATCCAGCCTCTTGTGCATCTCCAGCCTCCTCCCTGAAAAGTCCTTGACTTGGTATAAACATTGCTTAGCAACAACAAAAACATCAGTGTATTATTAACATTCTTGTACAGAATGCTGATATCCCACAAACAGCACTATATCAGCTACTAGGAAGAAAATTAACTCTACCCCAGCTGAAACCAAGACAAGGGGGAGTGCAGGACTTAAGAAATGCTTGCTATTCCTGCTGTTAAAATTGCAAGAGATTTGGCATATTTTAGGCCATAGACCAGTTTGTGTCTTTGTTAGGTGTCCAAGTGCCTAAAGTTGTACTGATATAAAAGCAGTAAGAGAAGAATCCAACCTTAAAAGGAGAGGTGGTCCAAAGACATAGTATTGAAATCATTATGAGAACTTCTAAGAGCAAGTCTCTTGAGCTCGGTTTTGGGAAAGAGGTGGGTAAAAAAATTTCAGTCAAAGTGAGATGAAATTTCAGTAAAGATGTTTCTGTGAGAATAGTGGATGCTGCCTCGAATTATTGATGACTAAATATTTCATTTACCCAAAGCAGTCTATTTTTTCACTCTTCCTCTGTCCACCTTTAGTCTGATCTGGCATATTTAATACCAATAAATTGCTGTATCTGATTTTCCTCTTGACCAATGTGTTGTAAAGGCTGCATCCCTGTTTCCCTTTCTGTCATATTAATCAAGTGCATTGGTACATGGTCTTTGCTGAAGTACAGTTGGGGACTACTATCCAGGTTTCTCCTTTTCTGTTCAAGACACAGTGTTTTTTCCTTTGACAATATGCTAATTTACTTCTGAGTCATGTGGCACAACATGGGAGTCACATGGCTGGTGCATGGCTGGAGATCCATCTTGTGGAATCTGAGCACTGGGACCCAGACTTTCAAGACAGCAAAGTCATTTGTAAAACACAATTTGGTGTTTAAATGAACCTAAATGACCTAGTCTCTGAAGAAAACAAAAACTAATATTTCCAAATTCAGTATTTTTTTTTCATCTCAGGTTTTCCCATAAAGTCTGAAACAATTTCCCATGGAGCAGGACTTCCTACTCTTGCTCAGTTCCAACTTAGATACGTGTGTCCCCGGAAAAATAAATGAAAATAATGTAGTTTTTGAGGTGCCTTTTCCCCCCTTCAGTTCTAAAGCATGTACAGCTAGCACAGCGGTCAGTTAGTAGACGGGAACATGATGAAAAGGCCTCTTGCTCAGCTCATGCTGACATATAGGATGGTCTGTTTTCACTGAGCCACAGGACATCTCAGGTCTATGACAATGCTCAGCTTTCTTTGCATTTCTGCTGTTACGTGTGGCTCAGTCTGCAGCCCCAAATGGGTTCATGTAGTAGAAATTCCCTGTTGTAGAGTATGAGCTCTGAGCCCATCCACCTACCTTTGCTGCAGCTATTCCCTTTGAATGAAAAGTTTTTTGAGATAACGAGTAGTAGTGCAAGGGAAAGTAGCAGCAAGCTATACCCCAAGACAAAAAGGAAAAAGTCTCTGTGCCAGCCCTGTGTTTCCTGTGGTTTCTCAACAGGAGGTGAAAATAATCTCCCACAGACCACCCCAAACCATCAAACCAGTATGAACTGTAATTGCTATGCCAAGAACCAGGCATCAAAGCTCAAGTGCTTACATATTCTATTAAGTGGTTTAATATTAGAGTAGAGAGACCAAGAAAACTTCAACCTTTTGGTCCCCTGAGATCTTCTAAAGAAGGCCATGAGGGACAAAACACTGTATTTTTTCTGTTCTTCTCTACAATATTAAACCACTTAATAGAATATGTAAGCTCTTGAGCTTTGATGCTTGGTTCTTGGCATGCCACAGGCTTTGTTACATGTTTTTACAGTAATTGAAAGAAATATCCATCTGTAGCAATTTCATTTTTTTTTTTAGCAAGCTGAACAGATTCTGGGGAGGTAGGAACTGCAAACATATGAAACAGAATAAAATAGTTTCTATCAAGCTGAATTCTTTCAGTTCTGCTTTTGAGGAAACAATCACAGAGGAGTGTTGTAGAGGAGTCCTGGAATCAGTGCTGGCATATTCACAGACTTGGTTCCAATAATGCTGCATGCAGCCAAGCCTGGGGATGCTTATAAGCCTACCACACCATGTTAGCAGATAAGGCTGGGGTTATGCCACAAGACTCTGGGTGTAAAACAGCAGGTCTTATTATCCAGCTCAGACTTGTTTCCTGAGTCATGATTGTCTCTTAACCAAACCTGATATACCTTGTAAAGATCTTCCCACTTTCTTACTCTTCACTTTGTTATGGTTTGTTTAAATGCTTTTGGGATAGTAATTTGTCTTCTGCTCTGTTCTATACAGTGTGTCACAATAATGCCCTGCTCTTGGTTGAGTTGTATAGATAATGCTATGCTACAATTAAGAAGCAATATTCAGAAATCAGGTAAAAATGGAAAAATGGGAAATGATACAAGCAGAGGTTACCTGGCATCTTGGAGGAACAGGATAAAAGTAAAATGGAACCAAGAAAGAACCTACAGAATTTTGTAAAGTCAGAACCTTATAGACATTTGGCAAGGTGCTGAATGGGGAAAATTTCTTTGAATAGCGGAGAATCAAATTTCCACAGTGAGGTTTGTTATGGCCTTTGAGAGCTCAGAATTTTTACAGCTTCAGCAGATGGACTTCGCCCAGGTAATATGTTATTTTTTTGGAATGTAAGATGTGTGGTTAGCAGCACCCCCACTAACATCTTTCATTTCTGAAGCTGGCACTGTTGTAGGGATTGGCAACCAATTGCCTACGATACATGCTCACAGCACTGTGACATCCTAATGCAGAAAATCTCACCACTCTGGAGTGCTCCACGAACAACAGTTCCAATCTAAAGGCACGAAACTCTAAAAAAGGAAGGTTCATTTATCATCTTACCTTTCTGATGAAAAGCAGCAGGGATTTATTTGCAGCTGTTTGCCCTACACTATTCTCATCTGATGGATTACAGTGAGATTTTTCTTTTTCTGCCAGATATTAGAGTGAGCTCAGTTGTGCATTGATCTGGGCCCTCCAGGTAGATAAGCACCTCAGGGCAAAGAGACATATTGTAAGGGCATTCTGTGAAATACATGGGACTTTCATTCACATTATGAACACTAAAAGCCTTTGACTTCACAGCTGACTCCAGAGAGCAGAACCGGAGCACCTTTGATAGGCAGGGATGATCCAGTGAAATGTCGGCTCAGAGCATATTGGTCAGCGTAGCTCCTCATGTTCTATTTTTCATTACTATATTAAAAGGCTGGCACATTCCATGGAGCTGACATCCAGCCTGCAGTAACCAATGCCACCCAGAGAAATTGCACCTTTGCTTATTCTTGCACAACAAAGCAGGACCATGCCCACAACAAACAGAGCTTTAAGACATTTGTTCTAGACTTTTTCCCTATAGTCTGCACCCCTACAATGAAAAAATAAACAAACAACAAAGAAAAAAATCATTTAATCTGAAAAAGCTAGGTTTTTAATGTCCCACTTTTATACATACAGAAATTTACTTATTCCACAACAGATTAAAGGCATTTATAAACCAAGCTGCCTTTGGCCACTGTCTCTTTTTGGGAACAACCTTTTTTCCAGGCTTAGTTTCCCTCAAATCAAAATCTGCATAGCCCGTTCTGCCCTCCAGTGCATGTGTCTTTCCCTCACCATGAAGGTCTGGCCGCTGTCTGCTCACTACCTTCTCGGCAGTTGGTTTGCAGGGCAAGTTCCCAACTACTTGTTGCAATTATCCCAGCCTGCTGCCTTACCTTGATTTCTTGTGCCCAAGCCTCTACCCCTGCTCTGTCTTCCAGGGAAGTCACAGCCTCTCTACAGCCACCTGAAGGTCCTGCCTGATCCAATGGCTCTCCTCACAGGACAACGCACAAGTGGAAAACAAGCAAATTAATCACGTCATGTCACAGGTGGCTTATAGCAAAGTGTCAGAACTGACTAAAAAAGATTTGAGAATAGCTGTAAGTGTTCTGGTAAAAAGAAAGAAAAAAAAAGTAATCTTTTGATGGAGGTCAGTAAACTGCAGCTAAAAATGGAGATAGCTATGAGATAAACACCAGCTGTTTTTTAAATCCTTCTGAAGCAGTGTATGAGGTGAACTTCAGGTATTTCAGAGGATATGTGCAATGTTCTTGGAAGACACACTGCCATAAAGGAATATTAGAGGAAGGTTGCTGCCGACCATGGTAGAGTCATTGTTAATATTTGCAATGGATGCCCAGATAGCAGGCACCAGAACAGTGCAATGGTTTGGCCTTAAAAAGCCTCTAGACAGCAACCTTTTTCATGTAGCAAGATGTAAAAGGTCCAGTTTCTGTGTTTTGCATTAGTAGGGGGGAAGTGAATAGAGAAAGCTGACAGCTGCCAGATGGCACAAATAGCTCCGCATTACCAAGTACATTTCTAGTCTAACTTTATGGCAGATTTGCAGTTTTGCAAGAGCTCAGCCTTCAGAAGATACACCTAGAATTTCTTCTTGTATGAACTAGGGTGACTGAACAAGCTTGCCTGGCTTCCTCTGGAATATTCCTTATCTTTGGGGTTGCTGAACATCAGCTTCAGTCACTGGCTTCAGTGAATTCAGAATGCCACATTATTACTCTTCAGTCCATTCTCACAGCTCCTGCATTTCTTCTCACAGCACCTCTTCAGAAAGCGTTGGTGTTACTGAGGATTTAACTTGGCTGCTGTTTTTCCACCTGTCCTTTACTGTCTGGCATGAATTCCTGACATCACCTAGGACAGCCTCAGCAAGAAAGATGTTGGCCTGCAGATGCTGTGGAAGGGAATTGGATAGGGTCACAGTAAAGGTCATATTTGTGGGTTGTGTTTTGTTGTTTGCTTGTTTGTTTTAAACTTGCCATCAGTTTAGTGGCTTTCAGATTCAAGAGACAAATGGGAGTATTTAAAGTGGGACTTTGACACACTTACATTGAGCTAGGCTTAAATGAAGGATGAGAGAGCCAAGACTGAAGACTTCAGTGACCAGCTATAAGTGAAGATCCACTAGTATAAAAGGGAAAGGTAGCTTATCTGCATTAATCTTGCTTTCCAGGGGTTTCTGCATGTAATTCTACTCACCTGGGCAGCTCCAGGACAAAATTGTTTTGCTGTAAGCCAGACCTTTTCCTGTGGAACAGAGCAGAAGTAAATAGACTCTGTATACTGATTGGTAGTGAACCAGAAAGCTTTTCTTCATATCTAAAATCAATATGTGTACTCTCTTGAAACAAAGTCTGTAGTCTGGAGATCTGTACAAAACTCTCTTTTTGCTCTGGCTAAGTTTGTCCTGCTTGTTTACCAGGTATGAACCAATGAGAAAAAAGGCTCAGCTCTGAGTTGATTTTGAATTTTCAACAACACAAACAGAGAAATCTGTTCTGTGTCATCCGTATTAGGCACTGAATTCATATGTCTGCAGTAACTGCCAAAAGAGTTTTGTTGTGATTCTGATATTCAGTAAATGTCAGTGAAATCAGATAACTGCCCCTTCCCTAAATAATGTCTGTCCTCTCCCTCTGTCCAGGGGATGAACATATTGCCAGGGAGTTTTAAATAGAATGAGAGATGGGGAGTGATGAAACAGCTACAAATTCTTCTTATAAGACTGCTTGTCATTAGCATAGATTATTTTTGTTTGTTGCATATGCACACTTTCTAAATACAATTTCCAGTATGCTATTGCCCCTTTCTCGAAAACCACCAGGAACTCAAGCCCAAAGCTATAGCAAAAGAAAATTTCAGCTCTTTAGGACGCAAAATAAGTCATACTGCGGGAACACAGCCAGTCTGAGACTTACTGCAAATGGAAAGAAGGACAAAACAAATAACTTTGTTTGGATCAGTGACACCTGTTTGTAGGTAGACTCAGTGTAACTGTATGTGTGCGGATATGCACATAGATTATGCTAGTATTTATAGAAGGGTGCACAATACATTGGAAAGCATATTTTAAAAGACCAGACTTTAAAACCTCTGAAGATGCTTTTAGGAATCTTCCAGATGCTTGGATAGGCAGCCAAATCTCTGGTCCACAAGAGCAAGATGGAGATCTGAAAAAATCAGTTTGTGTTTTTAATTTTCTTCTGCAATATCTCTTGCTCTTGGCATCAAAAGAAAACTTATTAACCCAAGAAAATAAAAGTGAGTCTGAGTTAAAATGAAAGGTTTGGTTCAGTTGGTGGACATCCAAACTGGCATTCTCTCCCTGCAGGTGGTAAATGCAACTGGTGTCTCCCATGACCTTTTCTATAACACCAGCACAAAGGTTTGTGACACTGTGTCCACAAAGAACGATGATAGTTGATATTCCACTCTCATCTGAATGAATGGGATACCATTACTGACCTTTCTTTCTTTTTAGCATGGTTAAAAACTTTACCTGTTAGTAAAATATTTTTTTTTAGTGTAATTTTGAAGATTCATTCTAGAAGAAAGCAAACAGTAACATAGGGCTTGGTCCTCTATAAGGAACTGAAGTGAATGAGTGGACTAAGGAAGGGTGCAGAACTGACCGTGCAGTGTTCCTGTGAACATCTAGACATGCAGTACTATTTCTGTTGTACTTGCATCCATTTACTATTCAGTACCATGACATGTTTTCACACAGATGCTGTATCTGAGCTCACCTCCCCTTTTCTTCCCCAAAGACCTTCTGCAAAGCTGTTAAGAAATAGAGAGTCCTTTTTCTTCAGGAGTGCTCTCTTCCACCAACATTTGCTGCTTCCACACAGTGAGAAATACACTTTCCCCCCAGCTTGCACAATTTAAGTCTTATCACGTAGGTAAAGGCAGTCTACTGACAGTCAAAACAGACATGTCTTACTTTGCATTTTTCATGATACCAGTACCTGTGAACAGATTTCTTCACAGATTTTGGGATTTAATTACTACTGGCTTAGTTTAGTTTAAATGGTAAAGTTGTGGAAAAAGAGAAGAGGGCAACTGAATGTGAACATGAAAGAAGAGAATTTTTTTGCCAGCCTTTCACCAGTTCTCCCTTAGTAGGGCAGTGTTTAGAATAGGATTTTCAAGGAAGCCCAGTGATGCAGTAGCCCTAGGTCAGCCAGGTTGGGTAAACCCGCAGAACCTGGGGGAGCTGACTGCAGGGGCTCTGGAAGCAGAATTAGCACAGCTCCATCAGTGCATTGCTGCCCTCACCTAAAAACCCAGCTGGGGAATGGGTTCATAGCCTCGGGGGCAGCATTGGGCTGACTCAGCCACCCTGCTCTCCCAGCCCAGCTCCACGCTGTCCTGAGTGTGCAGGTTAGCGCACAACCTCACACTGCTGGAGGGATTTTATTTTTTTGCTGTACCATGAGTCTGCGGAGCTTCAGTGCTACGTAGGATTTAACACATACAGCAAGGCGCTAGAACAAAGGGCCATGCCCAGAAAAGTAATGAACACATGCTGTCATAACATGACAGTTAAAGTAACCTCCCTACCCCTATGAAACCTTCTGTTTCTTCAGCCTCCTCAGCACATATGCTTTACCAGCTCAAACTCACTCCTGTGCTGATAAATACGTATCATCAACTACCCTTTGCTACTTTATGCTAACAGAGTCTATATGCCTGCTGGAAAACATAACGCCATTTCGTTTGGTTTAATAAGTTTAGAGAGGGTTTACTTAGCTGCAAGCAATACTGTGGATTGTTGCACAGTGTATTTTACCATCTGACCACAGACACAAAACTAGTACACAAAAGGAAAAAAAGAGGAATTACACTTCTGAAATTTATTTTCAAATATTTGCTCTGAGACAAATGTCTTCCAACAGTTCGAGAGGCACTGAATAAAGAAGCAGCCATAAGGTAGCAGATGACAGAGGGATCAAGATAGACTTTTTTCCCACAGAGGACAGATTGTAGTTGTCTTACGATTGCCATATCACTCATGGAACAAACCAAACCCATGGAGAAGATACATCCTAAGGCTGAAGACCTAGAAGTCTAGGGGCCTGATGGCAGAAATTGCAGCCAAAACTCAGGACTCTGTCAAGGCATCAGTTCTTTAATTTTGAGGAAAATAAAAATACTTACCTGTTACAGGTGTTCCAAAAGAATGAGGTGACATTTGTTAAACAAAGCACTTATTCTAAAAGTATTTCAGTGTTACTCATTAGAAAGAAATTCAGACCAGAATTCAGAATGAGAAACAATACCAGTGCACACTAATGTATGGTTTATATAAGTTGCTCTCATTCTTAGACTAGACATGTTTCTATTTGGTAGAACTGAAAACAATGTTTACGTCTGTGTTTTTCATAGGAAAAAAAGAGTTCAAAACCTAACCCCATCCTACCATCCAGCCTTTGTAGTGATTTTGGTGATAAATCCTTCTAAAATACTGGCACCCAAAAAAATCTTCAGTTGTCTTCCACCACTGTCAAGTTTAAATGACTTGGTTGCTCTGGATATTAATTGATAAAATACAGCAATACTAACTTTTCAGTAATGCTGTTTTCAAGAAAAGTCGGTACTTTTTTTTTTTTTTTTTCCCCTAAATCAGTTCAGTTACACTTTTAAGCAGGAACAAAAGAGTGTAATTCAGAGGTCGTTTTTTGTTCCCTCATGTCAAAATGCTATCTTACAAGTAGAAACTGATTCTTTAGAGTGCACTTGTGGAAAAAAAACCAAAACAAAACGAAACACAAACCTGACCATTTGAATAGAATGAAAGAATTGCTAGAACCTTGCTCCAGATGAACCTTTCGAGCTGCACCAGCAATTCTGTGCCAAGACAAAGAAAGTTTGCCATATGCATGATGCATGCTACTTTGTTGAAGTACTAAACTTAAATATCCCAGCAATCATATGATATTCTCACTGAACTTAGAGAAGAATGCAGTTGTGTCAAATGAGAATGCAACCCTAAGGCCCTCTGTGGCTCCAGTTTCAGTTCTAATTTCAGACTAGGAGCTTTGTCCTGAAGTCTTTATTCAGATACACACACACACAAAAATGAACTAAACTGCAAGTGTATATTCTTCCCGCTTGCCCTTTTCATGTGCAAGGATTTCAGACAGACTTTGAATAAACATTGCAAAGCTCTCAGTCTAACAGTCTAAAAATGTGCATCTCTGCCCCTGGAAGGAATTTAGAGTAAGGTTCTCAGGTCCACCACACTCCAGGCATAGAGACTTACACACTCCTGTAGATAACAGATCACCACGGCCAGCTGCATCTTGTAATCATGTACAACTGTCAGCTCACAGCAAACACAAGGCATCGGGAGTTCACTGAAACTGAAAGACAAAACAACTCAAATTACCTTTTTTATTTGCTCCAGCTTCATGCAGCCTGTAAGCCTGGCCAGTTAAGGCACAATAGCTTGTTATCTGCGAGAGAATATATTTCAGCCAGAAGCTCCAAGACATTGGGAGGGTTGATCTCTGACCTGCAGGAGGTGTACTTCTAGTTTTAAAAGGCTTGAGATTTATCTGGATCAGTTGTCTCCAATAAACCTGGTGTTTACTCCCCTCATACTTGCTGTTTTAACCATTGCAAGATAACTAGAAATTCACGGCACCCCAATAAAACTCATGTTAAAAGGGCATGAAGTTTGTATGAGCAGCCCTCAGAATAGTACTGTTATGCTTCAAGACGACTGTCAGATTATTATTTTTAAATAACAAGCAGAAGAGACAATCTCTTCTGATCCTTGGAAACCAAACTGTTTTTTTGCTGAGACTTAAAAAAACATTTGCCTGAGCCAGACACTGAGCATGGGAAACCTGAATGTGGATGATTTGCATCAGGCATTGCTGTTGCAGCTCCAGCACAGGCTCCTAGAAAGAGGATTGTCAGACACGTTTCAGTACAGGCAGACTTACAGTATAATTGCACTGCAGGCAACACAAATAATAGTGAATAAGGCTTGCTGGGTGCTTGGACAGAAATAGGGTGATGTGTTGCCTGTAGTGTTGTTTGTTGTTGTTTATGTTGTGTTTGGTATATTTTAGGGGGTGGTGTTACACTGAATATATGTTCTTAATGGCTTCAGACCTCAAAACCCAGAGTTCCCACTTACCTCGTGGCTGAAATGGTCCTTCCCCAAAGACGAAGACAGATATGCACAGAGTAATCACTACCAGAGTTTTCACAGATACCTGTGTAAGGAGCAGCTATCACCACTCTGTTCCCAGTTTCTACATACCACATGGCAAGTGCACCATCTAGTCACAGCATTGCTTGCTGCTACAGCCACAGCCCGATAAAGCACTTTGCAAACATTCAGGCACATGCTGTCGGCTCCTTTATATCTAGACACAATTTGGAGATTTGAGGGCAGCAGGAGACAGATATTATACACAATGACTTAAATTCATTGGAGCTATATGTCGAATGTGGTTGTGCAGGAAAAACATGAATATTAGTTGGGCAGAGCTTTGTGGCCAGCCTTAGCTGGAACTTTTTCAATGGAAACTCACTCATTTGCAAACTCAGCGCTGCCCAGAAGAGACAGAACATATGTAAGTGTTTATTATGTGAATCCATCTGAAGACCTATTTAGGCTGATAGTTTAATGCTCCAAAATTTGTACCACAGGCTTTAATAACATTTTGTCTTCTCTACATAAAGTTCTTCCAAAGACTGAAGGGAAAAGTGAACAGCAAGGAGCCCTCTTAAGCTACAATTGTTTTTCTGAAAGAAATACATCATGGTCCTACCCAAAAAAACAACACTATTTTTGTGTAGCTGTAGGCATCATCAGGCTTCAGAAAGCCCGCCAATACCCCAGGCACATAGTTTGCCTTTCCTCAATAAACACGAGCTACTACCTATCCCATTTTAACCTCCTCACTTCCTACCTATTTTTCAATTATGAGTTGAGCTGTAGATGCTCATCTATAACAGGATGGTCAATCCCCTCATCATCTTGTACTGGTCACACCTACCCTGCTGTCTGTAAGTGATTGGGTAAGAGTATCACAAATCTAACCAGCACATCTTGGGAGGAGCAAAAGAAAATAATAAAAAAATAAATTTGCTGCTTCTTCTAGCTATGCCACCTACTTTGATTTCCTCCCCTGCCTTGAGCTAGTCATGCCTGCTAGACTGACAAGGCCTTTGAAGTTCATTGCTTCCAGGTTAACTGGGTGGCCTTCATTCCGCTTCTGTCTTGGGGCTCTATGGAGACCATCCCTCCATACTGTTTTACTTCATATCCTCAAAGCAAATGCTTGAACTCACCATTCCATTGTCCCTTTAAACTAGGCTATTTCTCCCTCTTCTTCTCCTTTTTTGTGTGTCTCCGCAAAGCAAGACACACGAAGCCCTTTCTTAAAGTTATTACTGGCTTATGGCTGTGTTGATTTGGGCATGATCTTCATTCCTAAGTGCTCTACCACTACTCTGTTTGTTTGCTTTTATTCATGCTTAATATACATTGGCTTGTAGTTAGTTTCAAAGACAGATTACTTTGACACACTGATAGGTATAGTGTAAAACAAGCCCCTTTACTCCAGATGTCATATTTCTGCAAATGGTATCAACAGACATGGTGACCCTGGATCTCCCTAGTTAGGAACTGGAGGAAGCTGCTGGAAAGCCATTTGCATGTCACACTTAATTTTGTAACTTGGTCAACAGAGCTAAGCATCTCTAACCTTTCTTGTTGGTTTCTCTGGAGAAGGCTTGAGACCAGGGGACAGCCTGAATTATTCACATTTTTTTTCACTGGTAAGTACTGGGAGTTTTTTGGTGAAGATCATGATCTTAGGCTAGAATAATGAAAATCTCTGCCAAGATCAATGCGTAATCTGGGTAGTTATGAGCAAAATATCAAAAGGATTGATATTCAAAAGGAAGACAACACCCCTACCTAATGGCAGCAGTGTCACTGAAAGTATTGGATAATTCCAGCTTTTTGGAGGGGAGAACAGGACTGGGCCTGCAAGCAGCTATGGAGAGCAAACCTGGTAAAGGGGCAGCTTCTCCCTCTTAGTTCCCTCAACCTCACACATGCTCTTATAGAGCACAAACTGAGATCTCCCCTGATGAGCTCATCTGTTAGCAGTATAACAGCCCTGCAGTTGTCTAAAGAAAAACTCCCTCAGCATGGGCTCCACATCAGTCTTGGTCCCTTTATGGCTCTCGCCTACCACTAAGCCCACATGCAATTCCTTATGCTTTCATCTCTGGCTTGCAGGCAATCTTTGTTCTCCCTCAGCAAGGAGCCATCACTAACTCTCAAGCTCAAAACTACAAGGACTGCTCCAACACTCCCTGAAAACAGGCTGCCTCTCATATCTCACTGCAATCCAGGCTCCCAGCCATCAGATCAATCAGATCTCAATAGTCTTCCAAGCCCCATTATTTAGAAAGAAAACCAGACACAGGTGAGCATTGAGGTTTAAATCCCTTAAAAGCTTACATTTGCCCCATGATAAGATGCAGGACTCTTGAAATACTTCCAGCAATTTAAACACGGGAGGGTAGAATGGAATAGCTCCAATGAAATCCACAGTTACTTGTCCTGTCAAAATATTAACTATTCCTTGCTGGAAATGTTGTAGATACACATCTGCCAGCAAGATGCCTCCCACTGCTCTGGAAAACCAAGTGAAGTTCTGGCCTTGAATTTGGTACAAAAAAGATTTTTAAAAATTAGAACATGTGTTTCCCCCCTTCCAATTTGAACACCTTTGAAAGTCAGTGAGACAGAGGCAGGCAAATAAAAATTTCAGCACATGGTTTGGAGAGCGTGAGAATGAATACGAGATTACTAACAAAGTTGTTGTGCATGCTCTTTTGGATTGAAAAAAATACACAAGTAAAATATGACAGGCTAGGAGTACACTAATGTATCAAACACTTTTGAATTACCTGAATTTGTATAAAATATTTTGGTTTTCCTTTCATCGTTCTTCGTTTCTTCTTAGTGACTGTTCATTTAAGCTACCTTCATTCATTTACTTCTGTTTCGCAAGTGCACACTGTCTGAGTTTATCAAAACCCAGGTACAAGTTTGAAGAATGGATACATTTTGCATATCACAGGTAGTGATCAAAAATCCAGCATTACTTATGGATATGTAGACATGCATACATTCACGTAAGATGGCATAAAATCCAAATTGGGTATTCTTATTGCAGTAACCTTTCCAGAAGTTTCATTAACCCCATAGGTCTGTAGATGTCACATCTCTACTCTGCAGTTTAATTCCAAAGGAGAACAGTAATTCTGTTGGGGTAACACTACTGGCTTTCTCTACCTATACAGTTGTGGTTTTGGTTTTGCTGCAGCTCACCGCATCATGAGCAGTAGTTATCTGCTGGCAAAGGACCACGAGCAAGTTTCTGTTCTTCCTTTTTGCTCTTTTCCCATTACCAGTCGCTTCAGATGGTTTACAAACTTCCCGATGTGAAGGGGATAGAGTTTGAAGAGATTCAAACGTTTCTGTGTACAAATGCTGCCATCAAGTGGACATACATAGTAGAAGGTTGGAATTAATAGCAAGGATATCATTTCGAAAGAGGAAAGTGGACCAAGAGAGCAAGAAAAAAAATAGTATTTTTGTTCCAAGTTTCATGTGGCAAAACATTATAAAAACATTTTTGATCTAATAAAAATTCCTAGTTAAGCCTGGATTAGTCTCTCTTCTTTGTATTATACCACCTTCATGTTTTAGCTTCTTTAAAGTTGCTCAAACTTGCCTTTGAGAGACCATAAACATAAGGATGTTGCTCTGTGCCTGCAAAATTTGTTTGGATAGCTAAGGATAAGCACTAAATGTTACATTGTGTTCCCATGAACTCAGACGTCTGGAACCCTGATTCAGATATGAGCTTCAGGAAAGGTCCTCCACCTTGAGGATCTATAGGGGAGTGAGACTGAAGAAAAAGTCCTTTTCTGAGCTTTAGAGCTAATGAACAAGATCAATTAATTCAATGGTTTTCTTCAAGAGCAACGGTTCAGTTTGTATCTGAGACTGAAGTACTCTCCTTCATATAAAGTCTTGTTTCCCCTCTCGCAAAGTTTTAAAAAACCGTATCCTTGCTTCCTTCAGGAAATTTAGAAATACTTGATGTTAGAAGAGCAAAATCTAATACACAGTACATTTTCTGGGCCAATCTCATTTAATGGTCACAGAGATACAGTAAAGTTGACCCATCTTTATGGGCCTCAAGTACTGGCTCCAGTATGGGCTGAACAACCACAAAAGTCTTCTCTCAAGACTCTTCTTTCACTTAAGCCAGGCTGAACTGAATATTTTCCTAGGCTGCGTGACATCCAGGAATGCAAGATTTGTCCATGGCTCATTCACAAGAAATGCATAGTAAATGAGATGTGTTTTGGAAAATCAACAATGCATTCATAGTACGTGTGCAATAATTCAGTGTGCTCTGGATGGATTTGCATGTGGTTCTGCCAGGAAAGCCCTGGATTAAAAACAAAACACAAAAACCAACAAAACAACAACAGTAAAAAATAAAAAAATAAAAAAAAATCACACAAACAAAAAACCCCCCAAAACAACCAAAAAACCAGATACAAACTAAATAAAGTCCTCTCCCTGTAGCAAATTGTTTTGCCTTTAAGGCTGTGATAGTAAATTAATTTTGCCAATGCACAGGCAAATTTAAGAACTTGGAGAAGGAAGGACATAATTATGAAAATATTGTACTCAGGTATTGCAATCTGGACCATTATATTTAGTGACTGTATATATTCCTGCTGCCAGGTCCTTAACATTGCTTCACCCTCAAAAGCTGAAGATCTATTTTAAGTAGTAATGCTATGGTCCATCTGGACCTCAATATTTCTTTTAAAACAGAACTCAGGTTATCAACCCAGAAGAGCAGAACAGAATCCTTATTGATCAAAACCAATGCATACATTATTGGCATATGGACAGGTATCAAGAATGGCAGTAAAAAGAAAAGTCGTGCACATGTTCTCTATTCAGACATCCTTGTCCAGAGTTTCATGATTATCACTTCATATGTTCTACTTCTACAGCAGCCAGACCTCTCTCCCACCATGGCCATGAAAAATAATATTCCCCCAAAGTAAAAACAAAAAAACCCACCCACAAGCAAACAGAAAACCATTCACACCCTGTCTCTAAAAACCT
The DNA here is from genome assembly GCF_963082525.1 of Nesoenas mayeri. Classification (NCBI taxonomy): domain Eukaryota; kingdom Metazoa; phylum Chordata; class Aves; order Columbiformes; family Columbidae; genus Nesoenas; species Nesoenas mayeri. The sequence goes on from NC_137548.1 coordinate 12,733,806, forward strand.
GATCATTGTGAAACACCTTTTTTGTTAGTGTAGCAGGAACACAGCTAAAATGGCTCAAAGAAAGATGGTTAAATTAAGAATAGTCTATCACAGGCCTATGTTATCTAAACAGAGAGGTTCTCCTTGTCAAACACACAAGTCTAAACAATGAGTATGATATATGTGTTTTTCTACACCCCGGGCTCAAGTCACTTAAGCATGTTTACAATCCTCCTCGCCAATCTTCCATTGTATTCTGACAGTGTCATGGATATGTTGTTCTCTGTCCATCGATGAAAAATACGTAAAATAAGCATAAAATTGAAGTGATACCAATGGTCTTTGTCTCCTCTTTGGCTTTATGTCAGTGTTCCTGCATAATGCTTGTTTTAAACTTCTTGCTTTCAGGACCTATTGCAAGCTATCGATACAAACACTACAGATTTCTTAAACTTTCTTATCCTCTCAGTTCTCTGTCACTTATATGGTGATCAGGCTTCGGAGATATTCACTACACTAACAGCACAGATATAAGAAATTTCCATACATATGTTTAATTCTTTTCTGGAACAGAGAAGTTAAAGACAGCTATTGTTTTATCCAGCCTTTCAGGTTTAAGATAAGACCTTTTTCGCTTTGGAGAGTATGGAAGGACAATAGCAGCCTTCTAAGCTGCTTCTCTGACACCACCAATGACAGGAAGGATGCTGGGAGCTGAAACCTGTGGTTTTTTTCCATGCTGAGCTAGTGACCTTCCCTTTGAAGATTCTCACTTGTCTACATATGAAAAAGTACACCATGGTGGAGGAGCTGCCAACTAGGTCACCATGGCCAAAAATCATGTGGCAGTTTATGAATATAATTTTCTGGGTTTGATATTTTAAACACAAGCTTAGTTACTCAAAGCCTTGCTCTGGCATGGTACAGAGCAAGCTGTAAGAGCTGACAGAGCCTTAGCTCAACGGAAGAGAGAAGGTAAACAGTCAAGTCTGGAATTTAATCTCTGATTCCTAACGGGTAGCCACTGTTGCAACTGTTTTTGAATCAAAGCTGTACGGTTTGAGTTACCTCATGGAGTTATTCAGTTTTTCTGATTACCTTCAAATTTTTCCTAACATACTTTTAATCACAGAATAGGACACATTAAAATGCACAGTACTGAATTACAGGTTTAAAATATATATTTTTTCAAAGAAATGTGTAAACACTTGTGACTCATGTTTCATGGCTTCAAATTCAACACTGCTTACCTGGTTTTACATTCATCTGGATTTCTAAGTTAATGAACTTCACTAAGGCTGGTTAAAAAGTTGCTGGGTTTGATGAATATTTGTCTTCATAACAAGAGTTTTGAGGAGGACCATCTGCTTGCTTTAAAATGTTCATCCTGTTACCTAGTCAATACTATCTACAGTAGAATTTCAACACCATTTTCCTGTTAACTCTAACCTTTGCACTTCATTGTAATGTTATGATATGTGTGAATATTATCAGCAATACAGAAAACATGCTATATACTTGTAGCAAAGTCAACAGAAAAAAATCTTACAGTAATGACCTGTATGTGCCTTAAGGCTTTTTTTTTTTCAATTTGAGCAGCTGTTCATGGATTTGGGAATAGCATAATCATCAGACAGCTTAGAAGACACTGCTAAATATCCCCACCTTAGTTATCTGGGGAAGCAAATTGCTACTTAACAGTAGCTAAGGTCACCTTTAAGCACTGCATTTTGAAAGAGACCAGCTAGACACAGGCTGCCCAGTAAGGAAGTGAAGCTGGGAGACCCAGAAGGGTCATGCCACAGAGTGGGACATGCCCTCACTAACAGCACAGGCTCACAGAGACTGAACACATTGCCAGAGCTGGTGCTGGTAATAGGGTCCATCAACAGTTCCAGACACAGCAAGTGATGAACCAGCTCCAGAGTCCATCCATGGGCTTCTGTCCGCAGCAAAAGGAGACAGGGCTGGAGCACAGGTCCAAAGTTCCCATCCAGCAGATGGCCTGCCCACAGTACAGGTCTGAGGTGGAAACCAGCACTCCGACAGCACAGCTCAGATCAGGACCAAAAGCCCTGTGGGCAGAGGGTGGGTGAGGGCCCCAGGGACTTTAAGTGCTCTCAGACCCCTAACAATTTTGTGGGTTTCCTGAGTCTTTGCCTGTTTGCCCGTGCTGCTTTTGTTTCTTGAAAAATCTTGTCCTCTCCTTGAAATATGACAGAGAAAAAGCAGAAATGAAGAGTGAAAAGCAACTGTCCTCTTACAGGTGACACACTTTATCTTTTTATTTCTCCCTGTGACATAGGCATGAAGGATACTTTTTTTGGCAGAGTTCCTTTAGGAATACTAACAGAAAAGTCTGAGTCAGATCCTTTACTTCTCTGCCAGGTCTCTTTACAGAAAGTATGACCAAAGACATTGAACACCTTTTTAACATTTCTATATGTAACTAGAACAATTTATATTGTGAATGTGCTCCTGTTGATTGCAATCTCTAAAGTCCTTACAACAGACAGAAAAAGAATTAGGCAGAGACACTTGTTGTGGACTTCATTGTACCATAATGTTTACAAATGAATAAATAAACCAGTATAACCCTGAATTGCTGTTTATTTAAAAAAAAAAAAAAAAAAAAAAGAAAAAAGGAAAAAAGAAAAGGTGCATTACTGAGTAATTTACAGCTACTACATTTTCAAAATAAACAAATAAACTATGCACAGGACAAGAAAGCTGCAATATAGTTCCAGTAGTAAATTATCTTTATTTAAAAAAAAAATTAGCTGCCTGGAAAAGAAATCAAATTAACATTCCCTGCTCTTTGATGCCTTTTTTTTAAAAAAAACCCCAACTTTTATTTTGGACAATGAAAAAATACTTAACAATACAGATACATTATATTTTTTCATTATCACTCAGCGCAAGCTACAGCAAATGTACCCACAAGTACTGAGGCCAGTCACAGGCAATGTTCAGTCTATTGATATTTTACATATTGCTAAGGAAAATTACAAGTTGCTGCTCAGCTTTCAAGGGCCTAGATGGCAGTGTAGTTCTTAGTGTAATTCGTCAATTTGATCTTCTCTGGGAAGATAATATTAATTGAGAGGTTTTCTCCATTGTTAGATTTCAGAAAAAAGTTCTTTTTCTTGCGTAGGAGATGACTATATTTGGCATTAGCAAACCACATTTCACATTTTGAAAAAAACACTATCCCAGTTGTACCCAAGACGACAAGACACGTAAGCAAGCCCAGTACAACAAAACATATCACCTGGCTTCTACTGAGGAAGGGATCTGTGTTTTGGATTGTTTCTTTCATTGTTATTTTCAGGATTTCTTGTTGATGATGCACAGATCTGTGAAGAGCTTTTGGGGATGGCTTGTAATTCTGCATATGCTTTGTCTCCATATTCACTCCAGCAAGGCTTGTGTTTTGGCTGGGATGTTTACAAGTTGCACCAACAAATTGTGGTTTGCAGATGCATCTGAATCCTCCCTGGGGATGTTCACTACATGTCCCTCCATTCTCACATGGGTCACTTGCACAGAGCATGACACGGCTGCTGCAGAGTTTTCCTGTATAGCCATGGGGACAAAAACAGTTGAAACCTACACCAATATCTGTACATGTTCCTCCATTTTCACATGGGTTGGATTCACAGTCATCTCTCTCTATTTCACAGAAGTTACCAGCAAAACCAGAAGGGCACAGACAGGAAGCATGTGGTGCAAAACCATTGTCATCAATACACGTTCCTCCATTCTGGCAGGGAGAGCTAGAATAAATAACAAAGAAGCTATTAGGAAAGATTTCATATAATGAAAGGAGGTAAGTTTTCTTTCAAAGAGCCAAATCAAAATGCAAATCCACTAAGTCAATGAAGTCGAATCAAGAATGAGCTTATTCAACAGCTTTGTCAATACAGATTATAGTATCTTCTGCCGACCCTTTGGGCAAGATTAATACACCAGCATTAAAATTCAAACTGAAAATCTGTGAAGGGATTTTAAATTATTTCAAACATTTATTCAAATTAATCTTCCCAGTGCTTTCATATGCTTATAAGTATTTAGCTGAGCAACTATTCAGACAAGACTGAACAAAGACACTAGCAGCATGGCTTTCTTTTCCACCTGATTATTCATAAGATAATCTATGTATTGTATTAGCAGAGAAAAAAATATTAATGCGATAGTGTCAGCCTCGGCAAATACTGTAACGTGATGACAGGACCATAGGAAACCAAGTATTTCTGCAAACCCTTTGAGAACTGACTAATTAATAGTCTGGTACTATGTTTTAAGTGATGTAAATTCACTGAGATACCTTTTTTCACCTTTTCAGTGTACCTGTGCCTTGCCAAGTACAATGCCAGAAGATGGGGCCACCCATTGACAGAAAGGCACAAATGTGTCAGTTCAGTGGAGCAAGGAAAAGTGGACTCGGTCCTTCAACTGGCCATGTTGCCAGAAAAGGGGCCATGGGTCACAGGTTTACAAATCTCAAAACACACTTTAATGGCAGTTTGTCATATATGAACAAAGTTTTTAAAACTTATCTTCTATTAATAAAAGTCAATAACACTTGGCAAAGCTTACAAGTTTCTCTTGACTCCTGTTGCTCTGGGAGCAGCTATGATAGGGACTACTCCAAGCACCTCTGGCTTTGCTGGGGACTGAAACACTTGGTGACCACCCATCAGCAGAGCCTGAATATTGTGTTAGAGGAATCATCTGCCTGTTTTTTAGCTGTTTCCACATAAACTGCTCTGTCTTCTTGTATTGTCCTTCATTGTAGGTGTTGGCTAAAAAAGAGGCTACTACAAGAACAAATTGGAAGTTTGAAAGTAGTATCAGGAAAATGAAAGGTGTGGTTGTCCACAGACTTTGACGTAGTAGTTGTTCATGACAACCTGAGGTGATCATGCAAACAAGGAATTTTGAAACAATCACTAGCCACTGTGTCTGCTTTAAGCAAAACACAGAAGCTGTAGTTGTACAGACCTTGAGAAAATGAGTGGATATGGCCTTCTTGGAGAGTCTAGCACCCTCAGCTTTACAGGTCCCATGGAAAATCTGACAGGCTCTTTTGGATGTAGCAATGTGTAGAAGTTTGAACTCTCATGAGTGGGTTGAATTACAGCATTTTCTAGGTAAACAGGAAGAAATTCCTGGAAAATGTAAGTGTGAAATTTTCTTTGAAGCTCTCAGAAGTGTAAACAATTTAAATAAAAAGACAGCTAAGGGGAAATATCACAGAATCACAGAATGGTTGGGGTTGGAAAGGACCTCTGGAGATCACCTAGTCCAACACACCTGCTTAAAGCGGATTCACTTAGAGGAATTTCAAAAATTTATTCTTTATTTATTACTGAGTTGTACTTGCCTAATTTAAATATATTTAAATAACTAAGGTATAGATATTAATCTACTTGAATGGATCCAGTTACTTTGCATTCTTGGCATTTAACCACATGTTCAGGAAGGTGTGGTACACGAAGAGCTAGCTGTGGAAGCATGGACGTACCGCTTCTTTGCTTTCTAAATACTCGGCTTTCATTTTAGAAAGTACCACTCACTACTCTGTTTCAGAGCGAAACTTCAAAACATCACACGCATGTCACTAACACAGATACATCTGCCTGATTTTGTAAACGGGCTAGAACAATCACTTTGATTTGTGAATTGTCTTGGTTCCATCTGTGAACATTAACGAAGGAGTCAGTGGCAATGCTTAATAATCTCAACATTGTTAATATTACCACTCAGCTAGAGAGGAACTGAGAGGAAGTGAGGTGTGAATGAGATGACATCATATGATGAGGTCTCTTTCCAGGATGTGAGGTGCACTCTCTGGTGGACTGTGAAGTGTTAGCATATATGGAGTGGCTGTCCTTTTGAACTGAAAGCAGATTTGCAGAACCTGCTACTCATTTTCCTGAAAAAGACACAGCTTCCTAGAGAAAAGGAATTGCTGTTTCAGGAATGTTGTTTCATTATGGAAAATTGTTCATAAGGTGTTCCCACTCTCAATCATCTTCCTGACCCTTGAATAGACTCCCTCCAGTAAGTCCATGTCCTTTTTGTACTGGGAAGTCCAGAACTGGACCCAGCACTCCAGCTGTGTCTTACCAGGACTGAGCAGAGGGGAAGGATAATGTCCCTCAGCCTGCTGTCAATGCTGTTCCTGATGTTATACCTTCTCAGAGAATGGAGAGCAATGTCCTCCCACACTCTGTTCTGCTGGAAGTGAGATTATCTCCTTCAGTAAAGTATGGACATACCATTATATGTCAGTTAAGAAAATAACAGGCTGGTGGACTAGATGCTTTTGTGCAGCTTGTGCCTTGGCTACTGTTCTTATTACTGTATATGGTTCATATATATAATTACCTCTCTCTACAGGTAAGAACGGGGGCCGGGAAGTTTTTCAAGTTTCTTTACAAAAAGTCATAGGAAGACATAAATTCACCACTAAAAAATGTGCAAATTGTCACTTTTAGTACTCAAATTATGCACACAAACTCATGCTTATAATCTGTAAATCTTTACAATATGAGCAGATCAGATTTGTAAAGTGTGATAAAAATGTCAGCAACTAGCAGAAGCATTATGTATTTTAGCACAGAGATATGTCCACTTAGCAAAACATTTTGAACAATAGTCAGTAGGAGTGTGTTATTGAATTCATGTCAGAAATTAATATTTACCCATTAATAATGCAGGATCCTTTTTTGAGATGGCAGTTTTTTCCTGTAAATCCCTGGGCACACAGACAAATATATCCTCCATCACCAGTCTCTATGCACGTTGAATTATTGGTACAGGGTTTTGCAGAACAGGGGTGAATATCTGTGGGTTTTTTTTTTTTTAAAAAAAAAAAAAAGAAAAAGAAAGAAAAAAAGAAAAAGACCCTGGGCTCAATTAATCTAATGAGAAAGAGTCAGTAATAGTATATAATACTTCAAATAAAATATACTTTAATAGTCTTTCATCCTGCATTTTATAAATTCTGATTTATTCCTCCCTCTGTTAAAATGACGTTCAGATTTTTCAACTATTGCAAGTAGTTTCAGCTTGTTTCTCTCTTCCTAGCTCCCACTTGCAAATAGATTTGAATTATTCCAGTAATACTATGAATTAATTTTTACTTGGGGAGAAAGGACTATGTCTAGTCATCCGTGCACAATCTTGGCTTCTCCATGAGCAGAATTATGATAAAGCAGTCAGGAACATGGAATTCTCCCAATTCTGTGCCAGAGAGCCTATCATTACATGCTTGTGAACAAATAATTTCATAATAACAGCAAGTTACAAAAATCTCTTAAAATTTCATCTTTTGGCTGGGCTGCATCCAATCCTTGCACAATTGTGCCAGAAGAGAGCTGTATAATGTCTAGACACAAAGTCACATATCTCATTTTCTTTACAATTTCCAGCTGAGCCATTTCCCACTCAAAGTATTACTGAATTTTTAAAATAACTAAAAATAAATAAACAAACAATTGCATATTTTAGCCAACTAATGGAGCAGCTGCACAGAAGTGTTGACTTCAAGTTATCTGGTGCCTCAAACATGCATGTGCACACTTTCTAAGAAGATGGAAAGGGATTTAAGGGCATTCATATTTTACTTCCCACAACATAATATGAAAGTTAGATGGTATCATGAGGTACTGCAAAATTTTAACCACAGTAAAACATTTCAAAAGCCTTAGCTTTCAAATACAATCTTCCCTGGATAAGAGGCTCTATTTTCTAATGTATTAGCCTGTTCTCATTGCAAGACAACCACTTTGCATGCACTTTGAGTGTAAACTCAGTCCTTCACAAGGACCAAAATAACCTGGAATGCTTTTTGGAGCAGTGTTGTTTGCCACCCATTTTCATAGGCTTTAAAGGCAGCTACTAAAGTATGAACCCCTGAGCAAGGAAGCTCTCTGAAATAGATACATGGATAAGTGTGTATAAATATACATATATTTTTATATATGTATATGTATATACACAAACATATGCACGTATGCTACTGTCAGTAATTTATGTCAGGGATTTAATTTTAAAGCAAAACTTAAAAGCTTATTGGAACGTGCCATTTTAAAACACAAATATATAAGTAGCCCCAAATAGCCCATTTTAAATTTTTTCTCCAGTTGATCTCTAAAATCTCCAACAACCATTTTACTTGCTTCAAGTGATAGCTGAGTCTAAGAGGAGAATTCAAAAAAAGGAAGGTACATTGACAAATATTATGAATGGCCTCAATAAATTACCAATAAATTAATTAATATTTGTATAAAACTAAGTTGCCATGCTTCAGTACGTGAAGCAATCGCTGAGTATTTCTGTGAGGAAGGCACGCTCAGTAGTAGTTTATGTCACAGCAGAATTTCTAGACCCTGCCTCACGCATGTCCAGCGCAGGCGTAAGGGGCTCCCCCTGTACCCTGAGGACAGCTTCCCAACATGTGCCTTGGCAAAACAGTCAAGTGACAGGTACATTACAGTGGATTAAGCCCAACCTATAATCTGCATGCCTATAAATTATTGGGAAGGCCATACTTGACCCAAACTGAGGACAAGACCACCCATAGTAAAAACAACAGCTACACATTCAGATGCATTAGCAAATCACTTGGTGATCTAAAACCACTCCAGAAAGAAACTTCCATGATCCAAGGCAAGAAGACTAACTTTCCTAGAAAACAGAAGAAGAGGCATCACCACCAGTCCAAATTATCCTTTTTTCCTCTCACACCTAGCAAGCAAATAAGCTACTGAGAGTATCTCTATATTTTACAAATATTTCAGGTGTTTACGGTAGGGGATAAATGAACTTCAGACCCTCCCACAGTTTTCCATTCTCAATTTTACCATCCTTGTGCATTGGCATTTGATAACATTAAAATAGTGGCTATGCTAGAAATTCCCTGGCAAATATTACACTTTCTATAGCAGCAAAAAGGAAGAATTTCAAGAGAATGCCAAAACTGTGTACTCATGACCATTCATCAATCTCCACAGAAGCAACAATGTAGCTTTCTTGCATGCTTTATCTTATCTGAAGGTAAAAATTGTCTCCACTAGCTAAAAAATGGCACTATGTCATATGCATGTGAAAAATATAACTGTGACCTGCTCTCATCAGATACAAACATTTTGTATTAGAAGAAAGAGAGAAGAAGTCTGGTACTTTATGGTAAGAAGTTCGTGGGTTGGTATTTCCACATTTAAAAGCCAGTTATGTATCAATGACAGTGATCCCCAAAAGTGCAGGAGTCTTCAAAACTTTTCCTTTTTGCTAATTTAATCAAATTTCATTTAGTGGTACCTGTTAATAAGCTATAACAATCTATATTGACTTTATACAGCCAGGGAACTGACACCAACTTTTTGGCTGAGGATAATGAGATTGGTGGCTGAGCTATGAACCCATTTGAGTTTTCAGTGCTTGATTGAGTCAGGATAACAATCTTCAGCAACCTTCCAGTAACAAGAAAAGGAGGATCCTTCTTCTGATCCTTTGTGGCAAAACAATGCATTCAGTGTAGGTAAATCCACTGAGATGAAAGACTTTCAACATAACATGTGCTTGCAGATGAAAATATGGTTATTTCTTTTTGGCTGAATATTCTTGGCAGCTCTTCATGGGGATCTAGAGTCAAATTGGCAAAGAAGACTCTGAGATGATTTTAAGTGTTGAGAGAAATAATAGTATCTGAACTTAGGCAAGGGATACCTTTTTTAATTATAGAATTATCTAAAGGAATTTATATGAAAATGATATTTTTCCATGAAGATATGTATACAATTTCCAAAGCATCGTTTTATATCATAAGTACCAATTGCAAGAGGCAAACATTGTAAAATGAGAGGCTCATAATTGTAAAAATATAGTAGTACTTAGAAATTCAGCTAGGCTTTTAAAAGTATCCCCAGCTTGAAAAATTTACAGGAATCTTTGGGTGTGAAGATGGTGTCTTTAAAAATCTGGTCCTTTGGAGTCATTGACAAGAAACAAAACTGAGCCTCCTAAGGTGGCAGTGGGGGGTTGCTCTGTCTAGTTTTAGAAATCTATGACTGTAGATGAGAGACAACAAAGGGACCCATTCCTCCTCTATAACTGCAATTAGAATCTAGGTGGCTGTTTCAGGTACAAACACATCTGTGAGAGGTGCCCAGAATGACATCTCTGAGAGCTTCTATTCACATCTGCACCATTGCTACCACAGTTCCTGCAAATATGCCAGGACTAGCTTTAAATTAAGAAGCCTTTCTATGCTTATGTGTGCAGCTGGTGAGTATGGGCTGAAAAACCTGATGAGAAGTTAAATGACCACCTGAGTACTTTGCACCAAGCTCGATGTCACTGGAGGATGTGAACTACCTGAGTCTTTTAGTCATCTTGAAAATTTTATCCAGTTCAAACTGTGTCATCATTAATCACTGTTTTGAGCATTCATTGGCAGAACATAGGCATGCTCCATAAATTATGAACTGTGTAACAACAACAGCCTGACAGACATGAAAAGTGAATGAAGCCCTGGACACCTGTCCTCTTCCAGCTGTAGCTACGTGTGCTGAACATGCACACATTCCTGGATGATCATGCAGTTTCAGTGCCACCAGATCTGTTTGGCTGAACATTGCCTGTGTCAGCCAAAATAAATCAGCTCAGCAAAGGCCAGTTCTTCAGCTTGTTTATGCTAAGCTGGCTCATTCTGACTGGCAAGGGAGCTGTGCTTACCCCTCAGACCTGAGAGGGAAGTGACAGTCTGTCCAGGGAGATCTTTTTCTCAGTCATACTAATGCTCCTCCACTGAATCGGTGCTGGGTTAAGTAGAGAAAGAAATAAGCACAATGCTTTTCTTTTAAAAAAATATCAAGGAAGTAGCATATATCTATATATATCTATATCTATAAATATATACAAATATATATATAATGTCCTATGTAAATCTTTCAAATTTTATATATACAAGCCAACTGGTATTTTTATAGAAAGGTCTTATATGAGAACAAGAGAGCAGTTACTTCTTGGCATTGTCCTTGATAATCAGTGTTCAAAATAGAATGCTGACTTTACACATTGCTCACACATATGCCCAGTTACGAAAGACACTGCATGCTTGGGCCTAACTTTTACCATAAAAGTTCCAGGCTTATACGCCGCTGCCCAGAATCCCTTTATTGTCTGGCACTAACATTAAAATCTTTTAGAATTAGTTATCCAGAAGGACTTTTACATGTTTCCAGCACCAGATGGGGCTGTTTCATCTCACTTGCCCAAAGAAAGGAAAGGATGTGCAAACCTATGTCACAGAGGCTGCCAACCCAGCCCTCCTCACAGATGCACTGCCAGGGCTTGGTGCAGCTGCCATGCAAACACCCAGGGAAAGGAACACACTGATTACAAAGAGCACCCTGCCAACCAGGTTGACACCTGAAAGAGATAAAAGACAAGACAGAGGCATAGTTTATTTTTAACAAACATAATTACAAGGATGTTCCCCTTTTTCAGACACAATAAATAAACTTCGGATACAAAATTGGACTCTGCAGCACATTTGAACAAAGATATTGTCAATGCTTCTGGGATATTAGAAGCAGTTTATGTGTAGAAAACCATTTCATTCAGCGAGAAAAAAGGAAATAAATGCTAATCAATGTAAAGTCTTTTGTTACTGGGAAAAGCAGACTAAAAAGGCACCTAGATGTCTATGCTCTTTGATTCCAGTTACTGTATCCTAATAGAGTGCTGTTTCATTACAGTTCCATATTTTCAGAGGGCAAATCATTTCAGCTTTTGCCTGTTTTACATGGACTTATTGAAGCTGTCTGTTCCTGTGCTAACAGCCCTGTCTGACATCTTTTTACCTGCATTCACTGGGAAATTCACAAAATCCATTCTCTGGGTGGCAGCCAGTTCTACAGTTTATGCCTGGAAGAAGAGATTTATAACATCAAGCCAGGAAAATCATCACTCAGAAAAATATCATATCGTGTCCTACACATGACTGATGTTTATGAATAACCCAGACTGCATTATTTTCTGATTTTTTTTTTTAAATATATGTTTTTGCAATATAAAATTTTAGATTAACTTCATGTGGAGCGTGTAAACAGAGTGTTACTATAGGGTAAGTGAAATGACATAAAGAATTAACTATGAAAGAGTACAAGCTAAGCCACTTTAGCATATGCAATGTGTATGTAACATCACTATAAACTACTTTTAAAGGGAAATTTTGGAAAAGATCCATGTATGTAATTTCACAACATACTACTCCAACTGCATTGTTTTAGAACTACTTGAAACAAAAAAGTACCTGTAGTGAGAAAAAAAAAAATGTCCATTTAAAACAACTTGCAGTATAAGTGTTCAATTCATTTCAACTCTAGGTCGGATGAAATAATAATAATTAAAAAAATCACCATTTTCATTAAATCATGCATGAATAACATAAGTTAAGGACAAGAACTCTCAGATACTTTTTGTTTGTTTGTTTAAGTATTTGCGTGAAGCGCACTAAGCAATGCTCCTCTGAAATGGCACCACTAGCTACTGACATCCCACGCAAATGGCACAAGAAATGCGCTCAGTCGGATGCAAAGGAAAAGCTCCCTCAAGACCACCAGCATCTTGGCCGGAGCCAGGGCGGCTCTGTCCCCGGGGGGCTGCAGGGGTCCCTCCGCCGCTCCCCTCCCCGCCCCGCCAAACTCCCCAAACTTTCTCAACTCGCCTCCCCTCTCTGCTCCGCTCCCCGCGGCAAACGCCGAGTGTCCGTTGCTCGCCCCGCTCCCACCAGCCCCCTCCAGCGCTTCCCGCCGTCGGCCTTACCTGGGGCTGCGGGAAGGACGATGGGCAGCAGGCAGCAGCAGCCGATGAGCCCGGCGGCGCGCAGCCCCATGGCCGGGACCGCTCCGCGCAGCACCGCGCTGCTCCGCGCCACCCCGCGGGGAGTTCGGCGGAGGGAAGGTGACACCCCCCGCCCGCAGCGCCTCCGGGCTCCGGAGCGAAGGGGAGAGAGGAAGGAGGGACGGGAGGGAGGGAAGGGCTGCTCGCCTCCTCCCGGCCCCCGGTCCTCCACCCGCGGGCAGGGGATCTGCCCAGGGGGCGAGGCAGCCCGTGTCTAACTCTGCCGCCCTATGCCCGCTCCCCTGCGCGGTAGCGGAGGGAGGAGCCGGGCATCTTGCGCACCCCGGAGTGTGCGGGCAAGGAGAGGAAATCTGTAAGGGCGCGGGAGAAGGGAGGTCTGGTGGGGGAGTGTTAAGCACGCCTCTTATCTCGTTAAAACTTACTCTGACTATCCATGGAGATCTAATCTGAGGTTTGTCTTCAGAAATCTGAAGACTTCTCTTCATAGTCATTCATATCAGAGCTCCAACTTTTTCAGCAAAGACCCCAGCAAAAGGAAGGTAAAGCATTTTATGTTTCTGAGGCTAAAGAGTTAAATAACCAAACACCCCAAACGCTACTTTTGTAGTCTTTCGTACACTGAACAGATCATGAAGAAACCTTACTTCCACCACAAGGCAATTTATATACTGTGTTTATTCTGTGACTGCTCTTTCCTATTTTCTATCTTTTTATTCTTCCTTTGAGCTGTCCTTTGTGGAAATAGACTGGCTATTTCTTATTCTTTGTATTGTTTCTTGTTCGTTGTTTTGTTCTTTTCAGGAAGTTATGTCTGAGTTTTAGGATTCCTGAGGGACCTGTTTTCTTCTGCTTGCTGATGTAGTGCTTTCTTCCACCAGACCTCATTTACCAATTTGCGTTTATGTGAAGCAACTAGACATCCCTGTAATATGGTAACAAAACTACAACCATCTGCTTTTTCCCTAGAATTACAATGGGCTAATTCAAGATTACCTGCCTGAAAATTTGCACACTGTAAAGCACACTTTGCCTTCAGATAGCCCATTTACTAGTACTTGAAGACAATGATGACATGTGGGATGAAAAAACTTCCATCTCTTAATGGTGACTTTTAGTTTTAACCAAGACTGGGGAAAGTGAAGGACAGAGAAAAGAAGAGTAGAGGGGTGTTTTAAAAGGCAAAATTTAGGAATAAGGTGGAGGAGGCAGACACTGCTGCTTCAAAGCTCTCCAAAAGTTCTGGTAGCTGAAATAAGCTGTGCCTATCTGACTCTATGGACACAGATTGTGCCTCCATGCCTTTTCTGCTTGTCTTGCTTTCCTTTTATTACTGAAACGTTACCTATGGTTTTGAAAAGGTTACTTTGCTGCCACATCTTTCGCCATAGCTCAGCAGACCAAGCCTTGCTGTGGCATCATGAATGACACTCTAGAGAAGTGAAAATGTGGAGCGGTAGTGATGACTGCTTAATCCTTTCCTCTGCTCTTCCACGAATCTGTGCTTTTCTAGGATAAATATCAACAGCTCTTTTTCAGTCTGTTCACTTCGCTTTTATTCTGACTTTCCTAGTTACTTGTTTACACTCAGGTTGTCGTAAGTCCAGGGTTGTTTATTCCTCCTTTAGGTCATAAGTTTTCTGCTTGATGATGTAGAAGCCTTTTTATGTTAGAGCTTGGGTTGGTTGGTTGGTTGGTTGGTTTGTTGGTTGTTTTTTTGGACCAAGAGATAACCTAGGTAGTTAAAAAGCCTACAAATGTAATGTGATTTCAGATATTCCTATACTAGCTTGACCAACTGGTCAAAGTAGAGCTTTAATCTTTCTGCCTTCTGTCCTAAACAGCTGGCAGAATTTTCTCCTTGTATTCTTTTATCTTCAGACTGTAAGATTAGACAGTTTATAAAATTCATAAGTTTCATCTGTACACTCATCACTGTCAAATTATCTGATCTAATTTGCATTGTAAATATGTACTCTGACATATGATTGCATGGTTATTCTATTTTCTGAGTTAACTACTGAACATCAGGTGTATTGTCCAAAATGGATATCTTAAGGAAAAATCATTAGGGAAAGTCTTGTTCTTTGGTTTTTGTACTCTTCTCCTTGCTTGCTTTTCAGGCTTTTTATATTTTTACCTAGGTACATTGAGAGGCATTTTTTTTTTTAGAACTACTCTACTTTTTACTTTTCTGTGTCTCAGGGGTACCTCTTGGTTTGCTGAAATTAGGACAAATCTCTATTTTTCCATATTTTCTACTTACTTCAAAAGTTATCTTAAAATATATGTTAATTTCATTTCTGAGAGGTCAGAATCCTTTTTGTTAGGGTGGAGTCTATCCAACATAGCCAGAATCTGTTGAAAGAGAATCTGCTTGAATACTGATCCAAAAATAATATCAAAACAGAAACCACAACATTATGTAAATCCAGATTAATTCTCTCTTCTCTCCTTCCACCTGATCAAACCAAACTGCAAATCTTTTTTACTTAGCTCGTTTGCTGCCAAAAACACTCTCCAAATTTTTTTTTTTTTTTTTTTTTTTTTTTTTTTTAGATCTTTGCTTTACAAACTGGAAAGTAAAGAACCTCATGTAATCTTTGAATCTTTGCCTGTGTTTGGAGATCACTCAAGGTGTTATTGATTGTACTCCTTCATCTAAAAATACTTGAATGGTGAGTACAGATTGTTGCAGGAATAAGAAGCATCAGGCCATCAAAGACACTGACTGCAACAGCTGAATCCAGAGAAAAATCTTCTTAGGTCCTTCTCCAGAAACTGAGATATGATTATTTCATTTTTTTCCAGGAAAATGACAAACAACGAGCCTGCATTCTTAGACAGGAATAATGAACATGTTCAAGGGCTGAGCTACTGGAAAAAGCAGACTGAGATTGAGAATTTAAGCTTGCTAAGAACTTCCTTTTTTACACTGAACGTAGAAACAAGGTGCTTCAACCTTCTGATCAGCACTGTGCAAACAACTTTGCAAAATCTGAAAATCCAGAAGCAGCAAGGAATCCTTGAAGTTCTGTCCTGGATAGGAGTATTAGTACTTCTAAGTGTCTGTTTGCCTACTAATATAACACCTTTTGACTAGAGAGAAGTTCAATTGAATTTTTATTTCACTGTTGCAAGAATCTGGAGATGGAGAATCTGCATCGGTGACAAGAAACACAAAATAAGTCATTAATATAGCAGCTCCCAAATGTCCCTGCAAACTCCTGGTAGCTAAAATCTGAAGCTAACAGCAGTGTCACATAGAAACCATATGTGAGACACCACATAAGAGGGAGAGATCACTGTGATTAATTGGTCCTATCCTTATGCAAATTGCACAGACAAAGAAAAAAAGATCAATTGCAGGGCAGTGCCATCTCCTTGGCAAAGCAGCAATACTTTGTGAATGAAAGTATCAAAAACTGTAACATTATCAGCGGAAAGGTTTTTCCTTAATCTCTTGAAGGTATCTCATCAGCCACAGCTATACATAGGCACAAAGTTCTAGGGTCTGTTAGCTGGGTTTATGAGTTTGTACTCCATATTGTATTCTCTGAGTAAAGTTGTTCGTTAGAAAAAGCTCATCAAATGTACCTGGAGCCTTAAGGAACTATTTATGTTAGACTGTTCCATCCTCATATGTGACTGGACAAGATGGGCTGAGTCAGTCTACAAGCTTATTGGTGTTGACTAGAGCACCCTCTCTCCCCTTTTCTCCTAACCTCCTTGTGTTCCAGCTGCACAGTTGCATTTCTCCTCTCATGCCAGCCTTACTTCTGACGCTTCAGAGAGATGACTGACAGGAAAAACATGAAATTATTTCTGTTGTCATTGTACCCACTTCAAGAACCTGTTTCTGCGCTCATAGAAGGCAACAGGTGAATATGTATAGATTTCAGTGGGGAGACTGGGGTCTCATCCAGCACCTTCTGTATTAGGACACATAAACAAGAAAGTTTTTCTGTACAGAACAGTTTTCACTACACATGGAAATAGCAGCTATCAACAGTTGGCTAGAGACTGCTAAAATACTTCTTTTTATTTTTTTTTTGGTCATGGTAATTTTTTCCCATTGGAAGAGTAGCCAGAGTGTGTAAAGCTAAAATGTACAACAATACTTTACAGGAGTTAAAGCCAAACCCATTCTCTTGCCCAGCACTGCAAATCCTCATAACCTCCCTCTCTAACTATTGACTGAGCACTAGCTCAGTGCTATTTATCACCCAGTTACTACAGCACAGAGAATTCTGCCGGCTGTTTCATAAAATACATTACATGATATCTTGGCCACTCTGAAGACTGAGGCAAAACTTTCATCACTAGGGCAGCTTTCTCTTGACTGTAACAACCTTGATCCAAAAAATGAATGTAATTTTCCCCTTGGCCAATGTTAGGAAAGTCAGAGATTTTACCATTCCTGAGGTCATAGTCAAGCCCTTCTTCAATATTGTCAAGAAAAAGCCCTGAATGTAGAAATTTGAAATATTCAGCAAAATTCTACATTCAAAGTTATTCCACTGATAGAGGCATGCACCTAGCAATTAAAATGCAGCACTGAGAAACTACTACATAAAAAGCAAATCAAGACAACAACGAAAATCCTTATTCTTCTAGTAGATATTTTTCCATTCTACTCTTCACAGCACAAAAGGTGAGAAACTGGAGGAGAAATTTGTAGCACAAGAATAAAGTAAAATAAAATATATTTAAGGAGTATGGTTCTGTCACTAATGCAAAATAAAATGAGAACTTATCTGAAGATGTTATGAAAATAATATATGCGTATTTAAAGAAATATAAGCAAAGTTATTTTTCAAAGAGCTGGGAGATTATCATTATGATTTTATATACTACTGGGCTGTCTGTACTTGAAGTACAGAATAATGTAGACAAGCTCATTAAAAGACAGTGTGAGAATCATGGAGAGACTTTTTTAGTCTAAAGAGAGAGAAATGCTAGAAATATATCCATCATAATGTCTGAAAACAGGAAATACACAAATGTGAATATTTGTAGTGTGCAAAAGTAACACTCAGAAATTTAGTTGGAAGAAAGATTAATTTAGCCGGTATATACAGACATTTTCTTCAACACTGAGGTTAATCAGACAGTTTGATAATATGCCACCAGAGTAGAGGCAAAATAACTGGATGTCTTTAAAGAGAGGTTAAATACACTTATGGGAAGGGTAATATAAAACCATCATTACTTGAAGCAGGTGTTTGGATTACATTATCCAAGATGTCTCTTTCAAAGCCATAATTCATGGCCCTGCAAGATCTTTTAGTCAGGAAATAATTCCTTTGCAAACTGATGTTAAAAAAGCCTGAATCCTGGGAATTTTTAAAAGATGCTTGACAGTCTGACAGAAGTTAACAAAAGCCAAGAACTTTGTATCATAATAAATCCAGCATATCCAACACGCTTTACTCGCTTGGAGATGAAGATAATGTTCAGTTTGTAATTCACACCTCCTTAATATGTTTTATTTTCCTGCAGTGTGAAAGATTTGGCGCAGTGAATATGCACCTGGATTCTCAATAGTCGGCCAGTAAGCAGAACATTTTTGTTATCATGTTAGTGATATATATCTATTAAGTATACTCCTGAGGCTAGTAAAGTAATTTTACTACCTGTATTAAACAAAACTAGATTTGAGAATTCATTTCAGGGCAGAAGCTTCTTGTGTGTATACAGGAGAAAAAGTAAGAGAGGGAGAAACTGTCTATTAAGGCTCTATGTTCTTATGGTTTTCTGGATCAACAGAATAAATTATTCTGTATTCTGGCTGAAAGGGTTATTCATAAAGAATGAAGTTTGAAATGATAGTGAATCACTAAATATTAAATGTCTGAGAGGGGGCAAACTCAACATTGAACAACTTTTTTTTTGAGAATTCTCCACATATGGATAATGCAGAAAGAGGAAGCATTGTTATGTATTTCTCTGTGTGTTTAGAATCTACTTCTATATGATCTTTATAATACATATCTCTATATGGTATCTATATGTGGATGGTGAACAGGAAAACAAACAGACACAGGGGAAGTATATAAGAGAAAAAACAAATGCATGAAGGATTTTTTTTTTTTTTAAATATCAGTTATCAGTTCAAAAATGAGAGGTAGAATCATAGAATCATGGAATCATAAGATGGTTTGGGTTGGAAGACACCTTAAAGATCATCTAGTTCCAGCCCCCACTGCCTCAGGCAGGGGCACTTTCCACTAGACCAGGTTGCTCAAAGCCCCGTCCAACCTGGCCTTGAACACTTCCCGGGATGGGGCATCCACAGCTCCTCTGGGCAGCCTGTTCCAGTGTGTCACGACTCTTATGGGGAAGAACTCTGAAGGTACTCTCACAACTTACAAAGCTTTAGACTCTGAAACCTCTATCATCTTCTGATACTGACATTTTCAACCTGAACTCTAATCCTTAGAAGTGCCTGCAATTTGTAAAGCTTTGAACTGGTTGTGGTGGAGGCTCTAGGTGCTTGCAATAGCCCAAAGAGAAGTTTGTGTTTGGCAAAAAATAAATGAAAAACAGTCCACATGCCTTATGGACTCATTACTGCTGTCAGATCTCTAGCTTCTAAACAATCTTCGATTTTTTCTTAATCTCTGATGTATTTTTTTTTTTGCTAACTACAGAGGTGAACTGTTATTTTCATTCTTAGTGCTTTCTCTGTTTTCGTGCCATTTCAAAGGAAAGATGCTGCAGTTATTTCCATTGTACACAACTTCTAGCAGTTCCGTCGTTATTTATACATACCCACATATGGGTATTTATTGTTTGCTGTTTCCCATTGTATGCAAAATTTCCAGTCTTTCCACTTTGTTTGTCTTCTAACAAAGGAACCAGAACTTTCCTCTACTCAGTTTTGTTGTTGTTGTTTGTTTTGTTTTGTTTGTTTGTTTGTTTTCCAATATATGTGTTTATTTGCTCAAATTTCTTTAGTAGTACTAGAAATTAGCTAATATTATCTATGTTGTAGTCCCAATTCACAGTTTATTTTTTGGTTCCCTCCTCTTGCATTATAAACAGCGCTATGCTGTACAATTTTTTTTCCTTTTCCATACTGTTTCTAATTAGTTTCTCTGCTGCTGCTTTTTTATGTAGCATCTTATCATTATAGCTTTCACTGCTCTTTTTAATGATAATGTTAAACTATAAAAGGAAACCTAAACTAAGTTCTATTTGCCTTATTATATTTACCTTAAATTCTGTCTAGGTCTATTTAATCTTCATTTTATTACAGGATATTATGTAATCACCAGTAGAAAATGATCAGTTTTGATGAAATTTTTGCTGTTTTCTATCAATTATTTTTTACCTCCTGAGTAAGAGACACATGAAGAAACTTCCTCAAGAGTATTGTTCCAGTTGTAAATGTAAGGATAATGTTTTATAACCATAGGTGCCATACAAATAATTATTTGAGAAATAAAAAGAACCCAAACCAGAAGGAACATCGGATTGGAATAATAAAGCTAAACATGCCAGAAGGATTCCTTTTTGCCATAGTCAAAAGTTCTTTTCCTCAGTCTATCACTGAGGACAAGAAAAATAGATTGGCAAAATATCAACTCTTTATACACATGTAATATTGAAGAAGTCATTTTCCCTAAGATATATAGCCTGTTTTCTTTGGTTTAGTTTATCTCTCAGCTCTGCATTTCCCAGGAAATCTTTCTTCTTCCTAGCCTTATCTTGAAATGAAAGAATTTACAAGTGATTGAAAATGTTCAGTAATGGTACCACAAGAATATGTTTAAATTCGTTAGTGCTGCTAAATACTTGCAGGCAGGAAGCCTGACTTCTCACATAACGAAAAGCACAACTTTTTTGTCCCGTAATTCCTGTGCCAGTCTTAAGATATTCTATAACTTTGGAAAGACAATTTTCAGTGAAAGATTTTCAATGAAACAAATTCAATACTTCAGTGAGCCAGTCCAATACTTAATACATAGTAATGTAGAATACTCAGTGATAGGAATGGCTTTATAAATGGTTTTATAAAATTAATTAAGCAGGAATGTCGTTGTTGTGCCTGAAACACCTCTGTTCCTCAGTGGTGGAGGTTAAGTAGGTGGCTGAGGCAAGACTGAATTAGCTGTAATTTGTTTTTCCACTGAATCAGATCTAACTGATAAGATTTTTGCAAATCAGATAAACAAATGACATGCAAGAATGAATTTTTTTACTCACTGTAGAGTATACTGAGATCCTGCCTTGCACCAGTTTGTTGTTGGCTCCATTTCACTGAGAGAAAAGCTGAGCCTCAGAGGAGTGAAGTAACTAGTTCAAACACAGCACACTTGTGGCAAAATCAGGTATATATGGTCAGGTTTCTGTCATCGCTATTTCTTCTTACTATATTGCCATCTTTGGAGAGAACTACAGGCTTCAAAAGAGGAAAAATTAAATTAGAGATGGAAAAAAAAAATGAAAAGGAGCTATTCAGTACAGGTTATCTTAAAAACTGGAAGTTCCCTGACATTCTGATTTTACAATCCTGATGGCCGTTGGCAAGGGGAATGTTGGTTCTTTGTGTCAGAAGTAGGCACATTTTCAGTTTCCCAAACTAATATGAACTATGGATCTTCTGCCAGAAGGCCCATGTGCTTACACTGTTGAAACAGCTGGTTTTTATGTTTGTCTTTTACAATATTTTTCACTGTTACCATGAATTATACTAGGTCTAAAATGTTCACACTTGCGGGTCTTTTATAAACTTATCAAATGTTTCATCTACATATTGTTTGTGAATGTTGGACACAGGCACATGTGATCTTTCTCTTCCAAGTTCAATAATGCTTTGGCATTTTGTTCAAAAGTGTCATTTTCCCACTATTCCCTTCTCATTTTTAAGCAGAAATGTGTCATAAATCTTTTGAGTCCTGCTCTCTTGTATAATGCTGTAACATTGCATAAATTAGTTTTCTGATCTAGTAATGTTCACCATTACTATCATACAGATTTTAATCTATTGTCCCTTTTTATTATACCTTACAAAATTATGTTTTTATATGGGAATATCTAGTGGACACAACAGGGCTTTGGGAACAGGAAACAGAACAAATGATCTATCATATATTACTTGATAGATTGCTTTTCCATACTATAGGTAAAAGCCAATAGTGCCAAGGAGGGGAATAAATAGCTAGACCTTTAACTGCAGCTCTGGAAAGCTGTGGCAAGCTGGTCTGATATGAAAGTTACAACAATGCTCTCAATTATGTTTGTATAAATGCAGAAAAATATTGAATTTATTTTTTTTATTTTTTTTTTTTTCCTGATAGGACCACTGTATCTTCTTATTATTTCATCTGCTTGTGTCTTATGTGCTGTTTCTTATTTTAAATTTATAAATCCCTGAGGTCAAGAACAACCTTTTAATATTGCATTTTTAAAATACCAGTCTCTGTGATGGGCTGCTCATTATTTTGACAATACTAAAATGATTTAATATTTGTGTTGCATTAAACATCTCACAGCTGCTATCAGGGCTGTAATCTGACTGCATAGGGCACTGTATAAATATACAGAAAGATACACTCTTACTCAAAAAGAATGTGAAAGAACACAAAAATGAAACAGAACAACAGATTAGGATACAATCACACCCAAATCACATGATCACATTGATCTAGAAAAGAGTACGCTATCCCCATGGCTCTGGAGGTTGGGATTTTCTTGGTTTTTTCAATATTTGTTTCTGTCACAGAAATTATGAGTATATACAAAACCTGTGCAATGTTATTTTATTATATTACTCTTGAAGCTGAAAAGTCAAGCCCTCAATAGAGAAGAATGCAAGAATTAAGATCTGTATACAAACTTAATTTGGCTTTTTGTGATTACGCTTTCTACTTCCACCTGCAATTTCACCGTTACATACTATGCTTTTTCATAGCACATCTGCCTGATTCACCTTTTAAATAACTTTTCAGTATTTTGTGTATTCATGTGGTTCCTTTGCTTTATTTCCTGCACTTTTCAAAATGTGTTCTAAAGACAGAGTTATTGAACTGTCTCTGAGACTTTTCATGCTGTTCTTATTAAAATCCAACAGCTACACAAATAGAAATGAACATATTTTCAGAACATGTCTGTAACATAAGGCAGTACTTGTACATACATTTCATATCTGGATGACTGAGGAACAACAGAAATTAAAATAGTTCCTGCTTGGTTTGAGTTAGCAATGGAAAACATTTTTTTTTCAGTACATTTGGCATATTAGACATTCATAGCACAGCTCTCAAAGACATGAAAGGCAATGGTGAAAGCACAAGACATTTTCAATTCAAGCTCAAGTGAGAGACCCAGATAATGAATAAAGCATAATTAATTGCCACACATGAATAGATTTGCTCTACCTACTCGCCTAGCATCATAGACAACACCATGGAAGGAGTCTGGGTAGAAGATAATTCTGCAAAAGGTTTAATGCAGAGATCAGACTTTCTCTTCCCACTTCCCTCTGTACACACCTTCCGACCCGTGGGCCTGTAGGATGTACACCTTTCACAGCACAGATGTAGCTCGTTTTCACAACAGGCTGTTTCCATAAAACTGAGTCCCAATTCCTGTTGCAATAACAGTGTGTGACCTTTAAGTAAATCTCCCACCATAATAAAGTCATGCAAGTGGATTGGGAAAAGATAGCACAGAGAAGTACATTTACAATGCTTTGGGAGCTTCATGTTATCCTAAAAGCACTGTGCAGGTAATATTGTGGGTTTTTTTTTTTAATAGTTTGTTTGTTTTTAAACAGAAAAAGGAGCAGGATATCCCATAATGTGACATCATCTCATGACTTCACAGTTCACCTGCGTAGTGGTAACACCTATAGCCACTACACAGAACTTGGCAGTCTGAGCTGGTGAAGTAACTGCTGGCCACAGCAAGTTCTCCTTCTAAGTGGGGCAATGAGACACTTTGCTGAGGGTTTTTACACATATTTGCTGACAGCAGATCAATGAGACTTATGAATATTTAACTCAATTCCAGGCATAGCTCCTGCTATTTCTCCATAAGATCAATCCCTTCTGTCCCATATTTCCAGCATTTCCTCGTGAGAGTATTTTATAACTCTTGTTACTGTCTCAGTCTCTGTTACCCTTTCTTGGATTTCTCATGCCAGTCTTCCTTTGCAATCAGTCCCGCTTTCTCCCTTTTTAGTCCTCATGCAATCTGTCCTGCTCGTTCTTTTCTTCCCACTGCACCACTGCTGTCTGGGGAGCTCAGCCTCTTCATCTACTGTGTCTCCTTTCACTCCCCATGGGTGCCTCCTATGCCTCCCTGTGGTCCTTCATCTGCGAAGCTGCACCCAGTACGTTTTCATTACAGGTTTCCTGCCACAATGTGTTACCTGTCCAGTCCCTGTTCTTCCCCAGTATCTGGGACTATCATAAAACCCAATACCCTTCTTGTTTCTTCTCATTTTCTCACACAGATCTGTTCTCTGAAAACATCTGATCACTAGCTTTAAGTCTTGTTCCTACAGGAAAGATAGGGAGGAACTCTTTGTAAGGGAGTGTAGCGATAGGAGTGACAGTTTTAAACTGAAAGAGAGTAGATTTAGATTAAACATCAGGAAGAAGTTCTTTACTGTGAGGGTGGTGGAGACACTGAAACAGATTGCCTAGAGAAGTTGTGGATGCCCCATCCCTGGTAGACCAGGTTGGATGGGACTTTGAGCAACCTGGTCTACTGAAAGGTGTCTCTGCCCATGGCAGAGGGGTTGGGTTAGATGATCTTTAATCCAAAACATTCTGTGATTCTATGATTCTGCTCATCATCATAAACTCATCTTCTTGCCTAGTAGTCTTGGTCTTCCTCTTGATCCAGCTCACATCTCAAGAGTCTTCTTACCTTTTTCAGACCCTCATCCTTCCCTTGTGGGACACTGCACTACAGTCCCTGGCCTGCAGCATGCACCACATGAGCAAAACCTCTTGGGATCTTATCTGGTAAACACCAAGAATTCTCTGTTGAAATGTGCAAATGGCAATTTTTCAGGGGCTTATAAGTTATTTGGAAAATAGCAGGTATTCACAAGAAAAACAAGAAACATGCCCTGTAGGAAAGTGCAACATGTCCTGATAAACTGCAAAACCCTGCTCTGTAGCATGGGGATAGTACAAAGTACGGGAAATTTGTTTAAGTTTACCATAATTTTGGCCCAGGCCCCCATCAGCCCTATCCTGAATCTTGGAAATATTTTATTAATTTTGGCTGACAATAATTACATAAACTTCCAGAAAATACCTTCTTCATGCAGATGTTTGGCACACACAATTCCAGCTGGAATAGCTATAAACTTGATTAAGTTCTCATCTGTTGGAAAACAAAGTCTCATGATACAAAGGATCTTGCAATGTAAAGGGTAGGTGATGCTGAAGCAATCCTACCAGAAGCTATGGAGGATGGCAGGGTGGGTGTGAGCTAATGGGACTACAGGAGTAGAAGGTGAAGTGTCAGCAAAGGAATACTACAGAATACACAGAAGAATAGGAGTAGAAAAGGATGAAAGAAGGAGAATGAGGCAAACTATGAAGAAAGGGAATAAGACTGCAACAGCAAGGATGGAAGAAGTCAAAAGAAATCAGTGCTCAGCAGACACACTTTCACACTCCTCAGAGGACTCTCTCAACCACTTCTCCCACTACAACACTGCATTTCCCAGTTATTTCACCACCAGCACATAGCGCAACCATTCACACTTTATTGCCTTTGCTTTAGTAGTCTCTTTGCATCTACTACCCAACAATTTTTATTGGAGGAGAAATCATCACTAGCTCCTGGTAGTTGCTTTCACTCCAAAATTCTTGTCTTCACCCTCTGAGCTCATAGACCTCAGCATCTACATGTCCCTGAGCAGTCACACCAGCTCTGTGCCTCCCCAAGAGGTACCATGCCCAAGGGCAGAGCAGGAAGGGAGCTTGGCTCAGTCTTGCGGAAGCTCAAAGACACATTCACGCTTGTGCTGTGATTTCTCTTGCACAGTATGCAACAAAGAAACCTGGCAGGAGTGGGATGACCCATTTGTTTGGTTGCCATGACAATGTGCTACACAGTACAGAATGCTGCTCTGAGCAGCCTTGATGCTTGGCTGCTGTGGGCTGACAGTACTCTACAAAAATAAAGTAAAAGAGTTGTCTGTTTTCATTGCACTGCAGTGCATTGACCTCTGCGGGATGAGAGGTGCAGCTCATCTGAGGCGACAGAGATGTCTTGCTCAGAATATCCCATTTCTTTGAAAAGAGCTTTCTTTTTTTTTCCCCCGAGAAAGATTAGTTGAATCACATGGGGTTTTATTTATTTATTTGAATTTCCAAGAGGGGTCATTTAATTTCTAGTACTAGTGTAATGCTGCAAACAAAGTACAACAGTGGCATATAAATGCGGGGGCAGAACTGTATTCACATTGCAGCAGGAAGAAAAACATTTTCTCTGAAGTGGAAGCTGCTGACATCTGTAAGTGAGTATGCATGAGAAGCATGTAAAGTTATGCCTGAAGTCTGATTTAGAACAGCAAATAAAGACTGTTCTCCACCTGACACATGAGGGTGGGCAGCGTTTGCTCTCTCAACCATAAGGAACTACCTCTGCTCGTGCAGAAAGGAAAAATACTTTACCACTATCTTATTATCCCCCAGAGATAACTTAACTTTATTTCTTTAAAGAAATATAGGCTTCTCAAGTGCAGATTACCCAAGAGATGTGCCTGGAAGGGCTTTGCTGAGCCTTTGAGGCATTTTCTATGCTCCTAACTTGCTTCTTGCTATAAGACAAAGATGGCTTTTATGTTAAATTTTGTGCTTTGCTATAGAAGTGTTTATGTTACTATTATTATTATTGTTAATTATGAGAATAGTAATTTGCATTGCTGTAGAATTTAGGAATTCAAATCAAGAGTCTTTCTCTAACATATCAGACTCTGTATATACTTCCTTGTTTTTATTTAAACATCTAGACTAGTTTTTTTTCAAAATGCATGTCAGTGAGCAGAGAGTATATAATGTGTCCCCCTAGACCAGATGCAATTTCTTTCTATTCTTCAGGAGATTTGGGGAAGTGTATCTGCTTATCACAGGGAGGGATATGTTTTGCAAATCTCTGTACCCTTGACAAGAGCAGCTCTTAGCATCAGGTAATTTCCCTGTATAACACTCTTGGAGTGGATTTTCCCTCTCTCTGTGTATTTCTTGTTAAATAAACAAGTTTGTCTCTCATTGGAATTTCTGCCTAAATTGGCTCAAAAACAATGTCTAAACAAAGTGTTGCATACACATTCACTTAAGAGATGAAACAATGAAGTCTTGTACACAGGCTTCTCCCTGGTTTATGTCCCCATTTGTGCTCATCAGTTTTGATTTGCTCTTCAACAATACACTGCTTTTAAGTGAATTCTTTCCTGAAGGAACTTGAATATCATGGTAAATGGCAAAATTGTAAAAGGGGTTTACATAGATGCTATCAATAGAAATGGATAACATTCCTTAATATGAGAATTGATTTTCTAGGCAACTGAAAGGGGAATGAAATCATCTCTCTGGATATCAACAAAATAGGGTCACATGGGTATATATTTATTGTGAAGGTCTGGTTCTAGAGTACATGAATTATAATCTGGGTAAGAAGTTGGTTAGAGGAGAGATGATAATAGGAGAAGCAGAAAGGGGAAGTATGTGGCTGGATGAAGGGAAGTTACTGGAGTTCTTCTTTGATAGTTTCTCAGATCAACCTTGTTTAATATTTTCAGTAATGATCTTGACCCAAAAAATAGAAATGTGCTGAGGAAAACCCTCATGTTGCTAATGGCCAAGAGAGCCTGTCTCAAAAAGACTGTAGCAACTCAGACTGACTGTCTGCCTCAAACCGTGGTGCTCAGGTTTCTGGCTGCAGGGAGTGCCAGAGCCTGCTGCTGCTAGGGGAGGACAGTCAGCATTCCACCTGTGTGAGCAGGTGCATGATCTGCTCAGCATGGTCGCAAAACTTAAGGAGGAGGTCAAGACGCTGAAGTCCATCAGGGAGTGTGAAAAGGAGATCGACTGATGGGGTAACTCCCTGGCGTGCCACTCAGAGAGGCTTCAGGGGGATAGCCCCCATAATGTGATGGAACCCTTGCTCTGTTGGGCAGAGGGGGAAGACCCAAGACAGCCCCTGCCCTGTTGCTGTTGGGCAGACATAGGAGATCAAAAATATGACAAGGGTTGGAAGCGAGTTCCAGTTCGGCGCCGTGGGCAAACCCCCATCCCCACCTGCTTTGCTTCCACAGGTGCCCCTCCATAATAGGTTTGGGGCCCTGGATCTTGAAGAGTAGGTGAGGATGTGGTGCAAGACCCATCTACGAGGTCACACAGAAAGAGGCAGTTAACTCCACGCCTCAAGACCGCCTCAGATAAGAAAGAAAGAAGGGTAATTGTATTAAGCAATTCCCTTCTGAGAGGGACAGAGGACCCAACATGCAGAGTTGAACCTCATCATAGGGAAGTTTGTAGTCTACCTGGAGCCTGGATCAGGGACATCACCAGGGTGCTTCGCAACCTGGTGCACCCAACAGACTACTACCCACTGCTGATCTTCCAGACAGATGGGCAGGAAGGTGCATCCTGCAGTCTGAGGGGAATAAAGAAAGATTTCAAGGCCTTGGGGCTGATGGTAAAAGAGTCTGGGGCTCAAGTGATTTTCTCTTCCCTCCTTCCAGTTTTGGGTGATGACATGGGATGGAATAGAAAAATTCAGTCCATAAACAACTGGCTACAAGACTGATGCTACAGGCAGGGCTTTGGTTTCTTTGATAACAGCTGGTTTTACAAGACACCAGTCCAGACAGTGGTTAAACAGGGAACTGCTGGATAAGCTCAAGTGGAAAAGGAGAATTTATAGATCATGGAAGAAGGGGCTGGCCACTTGGAAAGAATGTAAGGCTGTTGTCAGAGTGTGTAGGCAGGCAACTAGGAAAGCTAAGGCCTCCTTAGAATTAAACCTGGCGAGAGGGGTCAAGGACAACAGAAAGAGCTTTATCAAATATGTGGCAGATAAAATTAACACCAGAGGCAATGTAGGCCCACTGATGAACAAGATGGGTGCCCTGGTGACAAAAGATACAGAGAAGGCAGACTTACTGAATGCCCTCTTTGTCTCTGTCTACTCTGCCGGAAGCTGTCCTGAGGAGTCCTGTACCGCTGAGAACCCAGAGGAAGTCAGGACAATGGAGGAGTTCGCTTCAGTTGATGAGGACTGGGTTAGGGAGCAATTAAGCAACGTGGACATCCATAAATCCATGTGTTCGGATGGGATGCATCCGCGGGTGCTGAGGGAGCTGGCTGAGGTCATTGCTGGACCACTCTCCATCATCTTTGCCAAGTCTTGGGAAATGGGAGAGGTGCCTTAAGACTGGAGGAAAGCAAATGTTACTCCAGTCTTCAAAAAGGGCAAGAAGGACGACCCGGGTAACTATAGACCAGCCAGCCTCACCTCCATCCCTGAGAAAGTGATGGAACTTGGTGCCATCTCAAGGCATATCAAGGATAAGAGTGTCATTAGGGGAAGTCAACATGGCTTCATCAAGGGGAAGTCATGTTTGACCAACCTCATTGCCTTTCATGAGGACATAACAAGGTGGATAGATAATGGCAGAGCAGTGGATATGGTCTACCTTGACTTGAGTAAAACATTTGAGAGTCTCCAACAGCATCCTTACAGCTAAACTGAGGGAGTGTGGTCTGGATGATCGTGTAGTGAGGTGGACTGAAAACTGGCTAAAGGAAAGAAGCCAGAGAGTCGTGGTCAATGGGGCATAGTCTAATTGGACACCTGTATCTAGTGGAGTGCCTCAAGGGTCAGTACTGAGGCTGGTATTATTCAATATATTCATCAATGATTTGGATGAGGGAATAGAGTGTACTGTCAGCAAGTTTGCTGATGACACCAAGCTGGGAGGAGTGGCTGACACGCCAGAAGGCTGTGCTGCCATCCAGCGGGACCTGGAGAGTTGGGCGGGGAAAAATTTAATGAAGTATAACAAGGGCAAGTGTAGAGTCTTGCATCTGGGTAGGAACAACCCCAAGTTCCAGTATAAATTGGGGAATGACTTATTAGAGAGCAGCGTAGGAGAAAGAGACCTAGGGGTCCTGGTGGACAGCAGGATGACCATGAATCAGCACTGTGCCATTGTGGCCAAGAAGGCCAATGGCATCCTGGGGTGTATCAGAAGGGGTGTGGTTAGTAGGTCTAGAGAGGTTCTCCTTCCCCTCTACTCTGCCCTGGTGAGACCACATCTGGAATATTGTGTCCAGTTCTGGGCCCCTCAGTTCAAGAAGGACAGGGAATTGCTGGAGAGAGTCCATCACAGAGCAATGAAAATGATTAAGGGAGTGGAACATCTCCCTTCTGAGGAAAGGCTGAGGGTGCTGGGTCTCTTTAGCTTGGAGAAGAGGAGACCGAGGGGTGACCTTATTAATGTTTACAAATATATAAAGGGTGAGTGTCACGAGGATGGAGCCAGGCTCTTCTCAATGACAACCAATGGTAGGACAAGGGGTAATGGGTTCAAACTGGAACATAAGAGGTTCCACTTGAATTTGAGAAGAAACTTCTTCTCAGTGAGGGTGACAGAGCACTGGAACAGGCTGCCCAGGGGGGTTGTGGAGTCTCCTACTCTGGAGACATTCAAAACCCACCTGGACACATTCCTGTGTAGCCTCATCTAGGTGTTCCTGCTCCAGCAGGGGGATTGGACTAGATGGTCTTTGGAGGTCCCTTCCAATCCTTAACATTCTGTGATTCTGTGTGAGTCTGTGATCTCATAAGGTAGGATCTCCATAAAAGAAAATAAGACACGAGGAAGTGAGAGGATTAATATGAGGTGAAATGAGATGGAGCTCAATTAAATGTCATGCAAATTTGTGTAATTGAGGACTCAGATTTTAAAAGTGAGGAGCTCATTCATGATAAACGACTGAAAAGAAGGACCAGACCACAACATAACAGTGGATCTGTGATGTATTATTGTTGCCAGTGAAACACAGCTGCTCAGAAAAACAAGCCACCAATGGACACTGTGAGAACCTGTTAATTTGCAGTGTTCCCCCACAACCCCAATCACTCAGCTGCATACAGTCACCTGGAGAGGCCGTTGAGCTATGAGACCTGCAAAGGGAAGGGAATGGTGGGATCTGGGAAGTACTGGATATGACCAGAAGAGACTATTGAGCTCAGCTTAGGCTGAGAACAGGTGCTGTCTGTCTATAAATATGTCAATGAGGATAAAAAAGTGTTATTTGTGCAGGGGACAAAGCTAGCACAAAACCAGATAAGTTTAAACTGGATGATAATTAGATTTGGCTGGAAATTTGAAGAGTGCTTATAACAGAGTAGTGAACAGCCTTTTAGAAGGAGAATCAAAGACAAATAAAACACACTGTGAAGGGAGCTCTTTAAATATTTATGAGGAGATCTTGCGGTGCAAGTGGTGAAGGTCCTGGAACTCAGTGACCCAGAATCTGTCTTCCAGATCTGTTTTTCTGCACTTATTTTTCCTAGTATCACCATGACTCTAGACGTTCTCCATGCTTCCCTAATATCATCGGTACCAGCACAGATCATGTCTTTGACTTGTCCAGAAGTGCATCCAGTTATCCAGTGACAACTTCTCCTGTTCCTTAGTAAAAAAGCCACTGTTTTGAAATTGTTAGTGTTTGGCCTCTATTCTTACCATGAGATTTGTCTTACAGCCATAACTCTTTCTCCTGATAACCTTGTCATGTGAAAAAATATTAAACTACTATTGCAGATCTCATGATTGAAGGAAAGATGACATCTGTTCCCATTTTAAGAACTGCTTTTTTCTTGTTGCTTTGGTAATTACCAAATCCCCATAGTATCAGCTTCCAAGCATTTAGAAACAGAAAATCTCTCTCACTCTTTCCTTTTTAAGTCTGTTGGAGAAAACAATTAATTAATTTGTTTATGTATGCATGTATAGGATGAGTGGGGGCAGCCTCTGTATGTATAAATAAATGACTGAAGGGAAACTAAATCATTTAAATAAATGTTACATTTAGACATGACGATTTTGAGACTTGTGGCTAATTTTGTTTCCAAGAACCTGCTTCAAAACCTCATCTTGTTTGGGCTCACAGATTCAGATGCCCCCATATTTTAACAGTTTCTTAGGACAGCCATCATGAGAGGTCACTGGACAGCAGAGATGAGCCCCCTGATTTTCATGCTTTTCCTCACAGAGGCTTTGCCTCTCTGGCAGATTAGAGTTACTGGTTCTGAGGTGGATGCAGTCTGGAGCTTGTCCCCTGTTACTCTTGTATTCTTATTCAGCTTTTCAGCATTTGCTTCTTCCATGCAGTAAGCTTCCAGTCTCCCAGATGTATATTTTGGTATATTCTTCTAAAACAGTGTGACCTTCTCTTTTGAGATTTATGCTGGTGTGTGGCAGAATCAATGACAAGAAACATGCAAAAAAGAAAGGTACTCAAGAGCATGAAATAAATATTTGCAAATTTCAAAACAAAAGCTAACGATTAACTAAGCATAAACTGTTTTTCCAGATTCATTCTGGAAGCATTCCCTATCCCCTGAGAACTGCTGAAGTTAAACACATTCTTGAAGCACCTTAGAAACGCATTTTTTTTCCTTCTGATCTGTGTAGATGGTGGGTCGATCATGACTCCTGCTTAGAAGTGAGAAATCGAATTAAATCCTTTAATAGGATGTCAAAGGAGAACAACATTACAAAGGGTCCTTACATTAGCCAATGATCTGAGAAGTTTTTTCCTGAACCTTTTCTTTTAGTGACTTTTCAAAGATTGAAATTATTTTAAACTCAAATAAACTAGGTTTTATTGGAATGTGAACTAAAACTTTAGCTTTAAAACAAAGAAGACTGGAAATGATTGGGTAGGAAAGGATAGAAATAGATAGATATATACATCCTTTATATGTCTAGAAACAAAAGAAGAAAAAGCAACAAAGACATTTAAAAGCAATTAGCAAAAGCAATTAAACTACAAATAAGTATTTATTAATACACATCAGAAACAAAAAGCCTGCCAGAAAATTTGCAGGGTTCACTGATGATCACTCTCAGAGAAGACAGAGCAATTCCAGAAGTGATAGAGACTTTTGTTGCACCAGTGTTCACTGCAGAAGAAATGAAAGATAGTCCTATTGAAAAGTTGTTCTTCACAGGGGACTCATCAGAAACTGAAGTGGTGCTGAAGGGATGCTGGGACTAAATGAAAAATGAACAGTCACATATCACCAGGACCAGAGTGTGTTCACTCATGAGATTCAAAGGAAGTAAAGGATGAAATAGTTGAATTACTAATCATGGTATATGCCCTCTTAGTTATATTGCAACTATACCTGAGGACTCAGGGGTGACATTAAGGTATCTATTTAAAAAAAAAAAAAAAAAGTGTTTCCAGAGTAGATCAAATTATTAGAAACTATAATAAAAAATTAAATTAATGGACATGTGGTACATTTGATTTAACTGGCAAGAGTCAACCTGTTTTTTCTGTGAAGCAGTCAGTATGTTTTTTTTGGAAAGGGAAGTCCTTACTTGCAGATCTTTTACAGTTCTTTCCAGAGGTCAATGAATGTATGGATAAGGA
Source organism: Nesoenas mayeri (assembly GCF_963082525.1). Classification (NCBI taxonomy): domain Eukaryota; kingdom Metazoa; phylum Chordata; class Aves; order Columbiformes; family Columbidae; genus Nesoenas; species Nesoenas mayeri. The sequence goes on from NC_137548.1 coordinate 12,767,312, forward strand.
TGAAGTGTTTGATAAATCCTTAGATTTTCAGAATGCTTTTGATACAGAGTCTCATTTTTACTGCAACATTTACTTCTGATGTAGGAAGCTGACCGATAGGGACAAAATGCAGAGCAAAATGAACTTTTGGTTTAACGTGGGTTTGCTGATCTCTTGTTATAGCCCAGATGACTCCTGCCCACTGTGTCCTTGCAAGTACTTTTTTTTGGTGCTGAGATTGGTTTCAGACAACACAGAACACTTCTGAGTTGCAACAACCCACAGACAATCCTGTCTGTCCCAACAGTATTTATTTCCATAATCTGAAAATCCCAGATTTCTGATCTCTGTTCCTTCAAACCAGGGGTGCCAAACTCATTTTCACTGGGGGTCACATCAGCCTCGCTGTTGCCTTCATGTAATGGTGAAGTGTAATGGCCAAATGTAATTTTAGGCACGTATAAACGTAACTGCTCCTACTGTGGCTGATGTGGCCTCCAGTGAAAATGAGTTTGACACCCCTGCTCTTAACAGTTTCTCAGTCTGTGCATGTACTGTAGGCTCCCTGTTCTGAGCCAAAACTCTCATGCCACAGACACTCTGCTTCTATGCACAATCTATATCTCTTGGGAAGGAGGAGTCTTCTCCTGCCTTCTAGAGGTGTCCGCCTCATGCAGTTAGTCCCTTCAAGGAACATAACATAAAGCAAGAATAAGCAGCCTAACAAAGCTTCTCCATCACAACTACGGACAAAAGTGAGCATCATGCTTGCAAGCAACCTGATTAGCAGGAAAAATTCTAGGAACACCTGCTGCCAGCTCACAAATGGAAGCATCCCTAGTGGGCTCAAAGCCATGTGGGCCATTGAGATATCAACTGCCACAAAACATCCTGGCATAGCAGATGTTGTGTTAGGAAAAACAGGGGAATAGACAATATGATTTGTTCAGGAAGATAAGAGGGGGACACTATGCCACACTGATCAACAGCTGAAGAATGCCCTTTACTAACCAGGATCAATTGAAAAGCTGTTAGCCTTATATTCAAAGCCAGGCGGCTTGAGAATTTGGGAGGTGTAGCCAGGCTCCCTCTGTGAAGCAGATCTTGTAATGTAAAATAATCCAGCCCTTTATGCCCTCAAAGTGAATCTACCAGATTTTGTGTCTCATTTAGATGCCTTTCTGACAGCCAAAAGGCAGTTGAGTTCAGGCAATGTGAGCTGGGTTGATATATACTGCCTTGATTTCTCATTGTTGCAATTTTAGTCATTTCCCTACTTCAGATGTTTGCAGCTATTCTCTTTACATCCACTGAGTATCACTGCATCATTAAAGCACACTAATTTTCATAATTGATCTCTTAAATGCACACTGGTTTCATCAGAACCTTTAGTTTGTCAGGTACTGTATGGCTCAAACTTGTTTGTTTTCTTGCTTCTCTGTGGAAGACAATAAAAGTGTCAGTCATATTTTTGCAACTTTTATTTTACAGTTTTAGTTTTGTCTTCAAATTGTTGATGATCTTAATCAGGTGTTTCCAGGTGTTTTTATCCTAAAAATGATTGAAGACCTAATCCAGCACTGAGGTTAAAATGGATATGCTGGATCAGCCTATAGAATCATAATATCTGATAGTATAAGAAACAGAATAGGCATTGCCATATGGTTACACATTCCTGCTTCCAGCAGGTGGTCATGTCAGTGGGCTTATGGTTTCATACTGAGCCCATTTCTTTACTAGTTACCAAGGAGAGATTCTGGTGCAAATAAAAATTCTAATTCAAATAGAAAACTGAATTTTAAGCAGAAATTTAGCCTTGTTGTATTACTGGAAGAATTCATATGTACCAGAGTAAAAAACTAGGAATTTTCATTGGCTGCCTTTAAAAAGAAAAGAAAAATCTCTATTTCTATGCAAACAAAGTGGTCACTGGAAGGCAAAAGGCAAATAAAAAGCATTTTGCTTAACTTATACATCCTTTTGTGCTTGGCTACCTGCTGTGAAATATCATCTGCTTTTAGTAGGAAGCCACAGGTATCGAACTGATTGGTACAGTATCTTTATGAGAAATCAGTGCAAGTTGGGGAACACTTTCTATTTCACAGCAGGTCCGTCCTTTACTTTGAGTAACTGACGCACTGTGGCTGGATGAAGAAATAGTGAACTTTTGATTTCAGCCGGCTTTCCTGAGTTACACACAGATGAATGTACAGATAAAGCAGACAAAGAGAGAGGAAAGTTGTACTTGCGATGTGCTGCTGGTTTCTGGCTGGCAGTAGGCTCTGCCTTAGCTCTGCTGAAGCAGGAGGCAAGCAAAGGACAAAGTCACACCTGATGTCTGCTGTTCCTGCTGGTGAGGAGAGCAAGGGACTGGTTTGGCTACAGCATTGCTGCTGCCAAAACTCAGGCACCATTTCACCATCTCAGGATCTGTAAGGCATCTCCAGCCTTTTCAGCCCTGACCTTCCACCATCATTACCCAAGGGTGGATCTTCAAAAGCTCAAGAGAACAAATGGACCTCTGTGGTGAGGACTATGCAGCCAGACAGGACAAAGAGGAAAGGAAGATCAGCGTTGCTTTGGGGATACCTCCCTGAAGATGCTGGATGGCTAGGGTTCGATTTTCTTCATGTGACAATGTGCTTCTTTAAGAGAAGGTGGGTTCTCCCCTAGTGACAGCAGCTCCTGGGAGGACACTGATATTGCTAGCATGCATTTCTCATCTAGTGTCCCCATCTGCTCTGTTCCTCTCATTCTCACGTGTGACTAAGGACATGTCTTACCCAAATGGCTGTGACAGTCATTTGTTTGGGTTGGAGATGGAAGCAACAAGGAAACCTCACATCTGGGAGAGTGGTGGAGGAAGGGAGAGATTCAAAGAGTAGTGCTGTCTTTTTTTTTTTTTCTCTTGCACCTAAGGAGAATTTAAAAAAACTGATTTAGGGCAACTGGTGGCTTCTTCTTGGGCACCTACTCTGGTAATACATCCCTATATTCTCTACTGACTTGTAGCTGTGTGCAACAAGATTTCCTCGGTGAAGTAAATGCCACTACTGGGGATACAGAAAACTGAACTGCCTTCTGCAAAGCAACTCCAGAAATGAAGAGCAGAAATATCAATAGGTAATGGATTATTCTTCTCAAAAACACAACAACAACAAACAAACAAACAAAAACCCAACCAATTCTTGGTTCTGTTTTTTAATAAATACACAATACTGTTGAGGATATTGGCTCTCTTTCCTGAGGAAATCCAGCATGCTCTTAACAGTTCCTGCACGTCGCCAGGCAGACATGAAACCTACACGGCCAAAAATGTAATATCCTTTCTGTACATGTAAAGGAGACAAATAGATAACCCATTGAAATGTGAACTTCTAAAGATGGCTGAAATTTTCAAATGAAGTATTTTTGGTGGAAAATGGGATTCTACTAAGCAGAAATGTCTGCCTCAGAAAATTTCCATTTTCATTATAAGTCTGAAAACAGCCCAACACTGAGGAAAATTCTGATCAAGTTTTGAAATTCTTTTTGGCTTTCAGGTTTGTTTATTTTTTTTTTTACAGAAGACCTGAATGCTCTGCAATAACTCTCCTGTCTTTAATTAATTATACAATACTTTTAAGAAACACACTTCTTATGAAGTAATAAAAAAATTTCAGTCATTTTATAGAAACCAAAGATTTTGATTCAGTATGACAACAAATAATTTGTGGCATCCAAGTAAGAGATGATATCATCATCTCACATCTGCAATAAACAACAGTTTAGGAGGAGTGTGAGAAAATTCTAACCCCTCACTATAAATGTTCATTCTTATCCTTTTTCCCATATGCACATGCTCCATGTGGAATTCCCAGGTGTTTTAAAATGCAATGTGTTTGGCCTACTGCTGCGATAGTAGCTTTAGTTGCATTTTTTATTATGATTTATTCAATCCTATTCTCTAAAATAATTACACAAATGATAGAGTGAAAAAAAAAAACCCTCAAGGCAACATGAAGTAACGTTACAGGTTTTGTTAAATCTCACTGAAAAGAGTAGACTGTTAATCACAAGACCTAAAGGTACATTAAAAAACACTTGCTTATCCTGCTACAAAAAAATCTTTCCTCCAACATAAATTTAGGTCTTTTACTGCAAACCACACACCATGTGGTAGCACATAAAGATACACTAAGCCAGGTTTAACAAGATTACTACCACAGAAGGAAGAGTCGCTCCCTGCCAATGCACTATAGTACCAAAGCTGGTAGGTCTATCATGAAGACCCGTAAGGATTTTTGCTCTCAATTGTCCTGAGGACATCCACATCCATGTAGAAGCACCAGAGAAGGGCTGAGTAACCAAATAGAGCGAAGGCTGCTACAAGACCTAGGTTTTAGTCTAAGCCACTCTTTTGAAATTGACCAAAAGCAGAACAGTAAAAATGCCCCTTTTGGAGCTGACTGCTGACTGAAAGAGGTGTCAGAAAGTTAGTAATGGCAAATATTCCTGTTAGGTCCTCCTGGGTGTAGAAACATCACTTTTCACATGCTTACTAAACTAATGGGGAGACATCAAAGAAACAAGTGGCTCCATCATCATTCTTTTTATAAAATTATTTAACTTTGCACTACCCAGTAAAACAAAGGAATAAACCTAAATATAAAGGTAAGAATTGTGAATAAGGCTTGCATTTTTCATTATACAAGTTAGAAAATGTCTTTTTTGTTACTGATTAATTTACCTTGTATAAGAGTTTTGAATAGGCAAAAGAAATTACTACCACATCAGGACACGGGAGTCATATATCTTTGTACTACATCTTTTTGATGTTCCTAAACTAGAAAACTTTGTAAATCCATTTGATAATTAACAACTAAAATATTAATTGCACCCATTTAGCGATACTGAGGATGGCAAAATTGAATTACTTTCTTAGGCTTAACAAGTTTTTGCTTTGCAGAAAAACAGATGTATTGAAAACAGGTCAACATAGATAGGTAGCAGACTTCCTATCATATCTCTTTACATAAAGTCTTGTGTTTAATGCAGGCATAGGATTTTGCATGTATGCAACTTACTTCAGGATTTCCTGTTGCCCTTTCCTATGACCTAGAGCTACTTTGAGCTATACAAAGACTAAGGGAGGAAAAGAGTCCTAGTGGGGACAACTAATGGCAGGAAGGGAGGGAATAGAAGTACCTGATGGACACATTTCATTCCTTCTTTAGCCCATGACGTAACATACATTTAAGCAAAGAAAGAACGTCTGTAATAGTTCGGCTGAGGTATGAAAAATGAAGAACCTGTGCTGAAGTTTATACAAGGCCAGATGGACCTTAAACGTTCGCACACAGCTTCCCCAGAGCCAGCTCCTACAACTTGGATAGATAAAGGTCAGGCATCTGTAAGACAGATGTGACAAACTAATGTTTTAGTTGTAGTTTGGGACCATGATACAGATTCTGCAGAAATCAACTGCTACAAGTATTTCCTTCTCTCTCCTGTTGGCCTTGGCTGGAGACAGGATTCAAGAGTCCAGCATGACCTGGGAGTTACAAACGTGGGCTGTAGTGGGCCAAAGGAACAGTGGGAAATGATGCAGAAGGATACAAGGGCAGCACTAGGGGTTTACTGGGTTTGATGCTCATTTGCTTAAGTGTATTTTTAACAGCAGGTTTGCCATGGTGGTAGAAAGCAGTAATATAACTAGAAAAGACCTTGTATTCACATCATGTCAGATCTCTCATTATTTGGTCTCAAATTACTGACATAATTTTTAAAACTTCAGCAATCATTGTCTTTGACACCACTTGTGGGTTAGATTTCTCAGTAGACATACTGTGGTTCTGGCAGATATCACAGCCTGTAATATTCCTTCCTAGCAAATTCCTCATCGGCTTTATTAACACTGAATCTATATTACATGCTGGCAAATCCTATTACATTATGGTGTACTACTACACCCTTGTGCACTTTACATCACTGTGTGAGCATTTTGCATCAGTCCTGTTCAGCGCCTTTGGATTGAATGCTAATTAAGTGGTTTAAATAATCTTTCTCACTTTTCTCCTTCTCCATTACCAATTTCCTTTGCTTTTGTATTCTCTCCTTCTCCCAATCCTCTTCAGGTCTTCTCAGATCCCATAGCGGTTTCTCCATCTTTCAATTATCACCTGCACAAAAAAAATTCATTTTCTACTTAGTTTCTGGCAAGCCACTTCGGTATTTATGGACTGGAGTCTGCCACTGATGGTGGGTTGTGTCTCTCCTTGTAGCTGCCAAGCTACAAGGGAAAATCCTGCATCCCATGGCGAGGTGCTTGACCTGACACCCACAGTCTGGAAGGCCTAGCTCAAACTGCCCTTAGAGATGGTAGATGCAAGCATCAATGTCTCAGACCCATCCAACCAGAGGCACAGGAAAAAAACACATCAACATGCCTGAAACTATGTGCAGGAAATATATATTCCTTTTAAAACAAGAGGTTTGCTGGAGAATCACAGAGGTAACAGGGGTGGCTTATTTCATATCTCTTTCAGATTCACCTTTTTCTTCTAAGGATATTTCTTACTTCAGGCTTAGAGAATGACAGATTCATTTGCATGCTGGTGTAAGTGATAATAAATTAGCTGTGCAAATCCCTGCTTCCTAGTCTACTGAGAAAATAAGAGACATTCTCATTAACATTTTATGCAGCCTCTGGATAGAAACAATACAACCAGAGTCAACAAACAGCTCTTAGATCTCAATATTGAACTCTTTAACTGCCTAAAAATAAACTGTTTTCCTTAAGGCTTGCTAGGAAAAAGAAAAAAAAAAAGTGCTATGGTCAGGGATTCCCTTGAGTTCACATCAGCATAACAGAGATTTTCTCGTGGCATTTTTATGCACTTGCAAATGGCCTGCATTGTGGCAATGATGGAGTTAAATGTGGCTGCTGACATACTTAGGGTTCAAGAGTCTACAGCCTGTCTATAGAAAAATACTGGAGCAGCTGTGTAGGACTTTTGATCTTCCCCCCTTCCCCCCCCCCCCCCCCCCCTTTTTAAAAACAACTTATGGTTAAAAACATTATTCAATTTAATAATAACAATTCTCGCTCCAGGCCTGATTAGGTCCTCAGTAGTTTTCTGGAGTCATGATTTTCTTCTTATTGTCTTATGAAGATGAGTCTGAGTCCATAACTGAATGATATTGCAGTGGCTCCTGATCACTACAACCTGTCTTTCATGCTAGCTGCTCCTGCTCCTACCTGGTTCAACATTCCTTTGAGTTTGTCATGTTTATTGACTGGATAGGGTTTCTGGAGTACTCCAAAAATATCCAGAGGGATCTGCATTCTTCAGCCTTGGCTCTTGAATGTATTTAGCCTTGTATTTTTTCACTTTAAAGCACATGACCCTTGCTTCATTATTTTTTCTGACCCTTTGCACCTAATTTGAGCATCTGGTCTTCTTTTGAGAAGTTATTTGAAGCTGCATCTCACTTATATTTCTACTTTCATGTCTATCTACTTCCTTCTATTTCCTTTTGCAAACCATTAGCACCTTCTCTGCCTGTCCACTTGTCTTTGCTTTTGCTTTGATGTTTTACTTATCCATGAGCATTCTCTCTCTTGCATTCCAGCTGGGGTTTTTTCTTCACACAAATTCTTTGCTGAAACACAGCTGCACATTGTCCTTTAAACAATCTACATGCAAATAAATTATTTAGACACACACACAGATGTGCACACCTTATAAAATAATTGCTGATTCCAAAAGTAACTGATTCTATTTCTGACTTAATTTTGCCCTACTGACAGAAAAATCCACTGTCATCGGAAGAATTTAATCTTTTTATGTAACAAATATTTTTTTCCATGTGACCAAAACAGATTTTTTTCTGTGAAATGCTTTATTTGTGAGTGGGAGCAGGTACAACAGGTCCCCCACAGAGCTATAAATTTAAACAGGAAAAATTGTCTTACTATCTATCCAAGAGCAAATCTGTTTAACAAGCTCACAGAGTACACTGGCAGTTAAGATAATCTACTAAGCATTTTGTGTGGAAGCTACTGACTGATCTGAATATTCCTTAATGTACCTGATTAGGCCACATGCAAAACTTCTGTCCAGACACTTGGATAATCCTCTGTAAAAGAGATTGTGCATTCTTTCATCATAAATGACCAGATATATACTACCTTTCTTTTAGATTACTAATGCAATGCTCCAAAAAGATACAAGTCCTGTGTTCATGAAAGAACAGGATGTATATTTGTTTTCTAACAGTCTGCCCAAAGCAGAACACACAATGTTTCTCATAGTCTACAGAGAAAAGAGCTTACAACTCATCAATTCACAGCAAAAGACCTTACAAACTTATCTATAAATGTCCGTAAAACAAATGCTCTGTAATTGTTTCCTAGAGAGAACACAAGAGAAGGCAGCAGTTCTGATTCTAGTAAATACTTCAGAATTGCAATACCTCTTTGCCTGAGCACCATTCTGTCAAAATGTGTTCACTATGTAAGTGTACCTAAATCACCAATCCTGCATTTAATTAATTATAAAATCACAATGATCAATGAAACTCATTGTCTCACTCTTTCAGAGATTAATGGCTTGTGGCCCTTGCACATCCCCCTGAGATCTGGAGCCTTAAATAGGGCAGTTAATGGCTCTTCAGCACCTTTTGTGCCCCATTGTGCCTGTGCCCACCTACACACCTAAGGTGATGCTGACAGTCACATCCTCGCCACTTGGGGGCAGGGTAACTTCATCTCCACAACCTGGGGGACAGGTGGGGTGGGACCCTCGGTCAATTGACAGGGAGGTACCCAGAGAAGCTGAGAAGCTTCTGGACCATGTTGTAATGCCCACAGCCAGATCTGATCAGGCTATAAAAAAGGGTCCTCGCCAAAGACGTGCTTTGAGTGGTCTTAGAGCAGTGGGTCTGTTAACTGGAGACCTGTCCTTAGAATAAGATGTCGTCTGAAGGAGACTCCCTGGGATTGAGAGCACCTCATCTTCTCCTGTGGTCAGTGATTATTTTTCTCTACTGGATATATCCTTAAACAAGTGCTTGTGTAACCCAGGGAAGTGATTATTTCTTCTGGGTACACATGAGTGAGAGGCCCCTGGTTTTGTTTCTTGTGAGTGCATGCATGCACATTGTGGATCCTCATTATTCTTATGTTGTCATACCCCAATAATCTCCTCAACTGATATTCAAACCTGTATTTTATGTTGTTGGAGTGTTAAATAATTGTATAAACCCTGTTGTGAGTCAGTTTATTGGCTACACTTTTCTGATTGGAATAAAGTCTGTTTTGGAACTTGTTGTCTGCCTAAAATTGACTTTTTGGGTGCCTGTGTGACATGGCTGATTAAGATACAGGTGGGATTGTGGGAAAGTATCTAGTCCATTACCCTGCAGCAAGACAGGGACAGGGAAACCTAATCTGCTCCTTACAGATGTTTTTTCAGTCTGTCCTTAAAAAGCTGTAACCATGAGGAGCCCATGTTTATAGAATCACAGAATCATAGAATCATTTTGGTTGGAAGAGACCCTTAAGATCATTGAGTCCAACCATTACTGAAATCTAGCACTAAACCATGTCCCTAAAAACCTCACCTATATATCTTTTAAACACCTCCAAGGATGGTGATTCCACCACTTCCCTGGGCAGCTTGTTGCAGTGCTTCACAACCCTTTCCTTGAAGAAATGTTTCCTATTATCCAATCTGAACCTTCCCTGGTGCAACTTGAGGCCATTTCCTCTTGTCCTATCAGTTGCTACTCAGGAGAAGAGACCAACACCCTCGATATTACAACCCACTTTCAGGTAGTGGTAGACAGTGATGTCTCCCCTCAGCCTCCTTTTCTCCAGGCTAAACAGCCCCAGTTCCCTCAACTGCTCAACATAAGGCTTGTGCTCCAGGTCCCTCACCAGACTTGTTGCCTTCCTCTGAAATCTCTCCAGCACCTCAATGTAGTGAGGGGCCCAAAACTGAACACAGGATACGAGGTGGGACCTCACCAACACAGGGAGACTATCTCTTCCTTAGTCTTGCTGGCCACAGTATTCTTGATGCACACTAGGATGCTTTTGGCCTTTTTGGCCACCTGGGCACACTGCTGGCTCATGCTCAACCTGCTGTTGATCAACACCCCCACATTCTGTTCAACCAGGCAGTTTTCCAGCCACTCTTCCCCAAGCCTGTAGTGCTGCTTGGGGTCGTTGTCAACCAAGCTCAGGACCCGTCATTTGACATTGTTAAACCTCACACAATCGGCCTCAGCCCAATGATTCAGCCAGTCCAGATCCCTCTGTAGAACCTCTCAAGCTATTTCAGTGGTTAATTATCACCACCATGGAGTTTTCCCCCTATGTCTATCCTAATTCTCCTTTGATCTAATTTAGAGTCATTATGTCTTGTCCTGTTCACTGTAGATGCAAGGAACAGATAATTCTCTTTCTCTTTGCAGCAACATATCATATTTCATGTATAAGTTTTTCTATTGTAAGGTCATATATTCTAAGCCTCTCTATTTTTTTGGTTGCAGGCAATGATTTGCCTGAGCATTTAAAAACTTAAAACAGGTTTGGATAAGACCTTCTGCAAATTTGGAATCTACGAGATAAAATCTTTCATGCAAGGTTTAATCCAAGTTGGCTGCACAGTAAATAGTAGAAGTGCCTCGTGATTCTTCACATAAATCTTTCCTAGAGCAGGAATAAAACCTTATAAATATCATGATTGTAAACAGATTTCTTCCTGGATGAACAGATATCAGATTCCAAAATTCTAAAAAATAATAAATCTTTGGTAGTCTGACCTCAGTCTCTGCCAGTTTCCTAGTAACTAAAATCAAAATAACCTGATAATTAAAGCTTTCATTACTAAACAGTTAGTACTTGGGTGTGGCTGAAAGTGATTCGTAAGGGAAGACTGAGCCCGTTAGCCAAGAAAGGAGAAGCAGGAGGCAGGGAGTGGTTGTAGCTCCGGATTTCACCCTTTAGCAGGAACCCAGGTTTAGGCAACAAAACTGTGCCCACTGCCCTGCTGATGGCCACCGCCCACCTCCATCCACCCTGTCCTGATTCCATGGTAGATAAAACTGGTAACCCATAGGCTTGCCAAACTGCAGTGGATTCTCTTCTGTTAGGCTTCGACAAAAGAAGTATAGTGGATTATTGCCATGGGAAAGAAGGAGCTTGCTGGAGACAGGTTCAGACCATAGCATGAAGTCATCATATTTGTGGAAGCTCCTAAATAGTGGAACTGAAATACAGAAATAAACTTAACAGCAGAGTCAATTATACTGTTAAGCGGCATTCTTTATTTTATTAACACTGGGGAACACTGGGGATCATCCTCCATAAATACTCCAATGACTGGATGCCCTTGCATTGCTTATATTCACATAATTATTATGTGTGCATTACAATTTTTAAAAATTTTGAAATACAATACATCTATACTAAGAAATAATTGATTATGTTAGGTATAATTCTTTAGTTTCTTACTTACAATACACCTATTAATTATTTGCCAAATATAAACTAAGCACTCTGCTTCTAAACAATGTATCACTCATCTTCTGTCTCCCTCTTGTCATGCAGAAAGATCTAAAACCTGAAAAATATCCCATCTTGCAGGTGGTCAGAAAGCATTTATCTCATGTCAATTGGTTAATGATGGGTACGTCTTTTATAACTTAATCACAGTATACATTAATTTGGCAGCTTTTCTTCAGAATTATTAGGAGCTAAGCTCCTAAATTGTGGAACTCCTAAATAGTGCTGCTCATAGGATTACCTGGTAGTGAGAGCTGACAAAAAGATCAGTGCATGAGAATAAAGACATTGTCATCCTAGGAAAACCTCCCCAGTCTTATCACAAACCCTACTGACACAAATACAGTGATATTTTTCACGTCTTAAATAGAAAAGAAGGTACCGTTGGTACTCTTATTATTAGTTCATTCACTATGTAATGAGAAGGAATATTTAATCACCTGAAAAGGATTAATCTCATTTTCCCACCGTGCTTGGAAAATATTTCTCTTTTTTTCCTCACTTTTTGCCATCAATCAATGCTACATAACATTAAGGAGTTTACTGCAGGTAATAGAGCTGTACAACACAACCAAAGAAATTCCAGCAACACATCCAAGTAGGGATGCACTGAGAGCAGAAAATGTGACAATGTAAGATGGCCTTGCAGTACGGATGATCAGACCTGGGCTAAGCTGTGCCCAAACCCCGTGTTAGCCTTTTGGCTACACTTTACAAGTGGAGTCAGCCAACAGGCTGGATACCTCAACAGGCTAACAGTAGACCTAGAAAAAAGTTAAATGGCTACTAGTCCAGGTTAAAATCCTGTATATGGTTTAGTAAAGGTTTAGCTGATGCTTGAGCCTTCTCTGGAGAGAATTAATGACTTTTCACACAAGTCAGTGTGAGCGTGGGACTGCTCTATATACAGCAGAAAAGGCAGAATCAAATGCAAAAAGAATGAGATAGGCACAGTTGTCAGTAAGTAAATTCTTCTGTTCTGTAACATCCACAATAATTTCAAAGATGAAAAGGTTAGACTGCTGGTGTGCTGAGATGTATTTATGAACACTTTCTTTGTCTTTGAAAGAGGAGCTGTTTGGTGTTCTCCATTTATTCACAGACCACCCAGATGAGTCCTTCCTCAGACTTCAGCTGCTGTCCCTACGAGATCACAAGAAGTGTTGAGAATGCTGGTCTTATGGAAATAAGTTGGTTTGTTATAGCTACTAGTTGCACACTTGTAATTAAACTCTAGATAGAAAGTATATGCGTAACCATAGTAGCCACATAGTGAAGTCATTTTCAAAACCAGTCACTTAGATTGAAGTTAGTTTTAACAATGTTCATACAAATTTATAAACATATCCAAAAAGTAGACTGTCCTAGTTGGGGAAAAAAGGGCACCTCGTTCAGCAAACAAGATTGAAGAGTAACGTATGTAATGAATAACATTAGAAGCAACAGATTATAATAATGTATGACCATTAAATTAAAAGTAGAAATTGTCATGTTTCACTTAATCATCCATATAAATACTGCTGAACAAATAACATGCATCACTTATTACTCATATTAAGAAAATAATCAGAAAGCATAGAAGTGTTTTGTCCAAAACTTCTTAAAAATATTTATCAGTGCATGTCTGGAGCTGAGGCCGGACTATAAATTCATCATATAAAGCTAGTGGCCAACTTAAAATTGTTAGGAACCTGGAGTTTAAAAAGCTATTTGGAGTCTGATACAATTTTTTCAACCTTAGCTTATGATTTCCAGAATTTTTACATGTATGTGGATTTTAGAGATGGATTGAATGATAACTTATTTCAGGTGAAATTTAACAATATTTAACTCTAGCATAAATTTCTGAAAAATCTTTTTTTTTGTTGGTTTAAGCAATAGAAATAAAAGCTGAACATTAACAAAAAGGAACATGACATACACCAAACATATTTCAGTCTTCCAGACAAGTACACATTAAGATTACATGTATTGTAATCATATTTGGAAGTAAACCTAATTACATCTTCAAACTTAGACTATCAGGCTGTGTCCTTTCTGACATTATGGCTACTGTCCTGTCATCTCAAACAAATTTATAATTCCTGTTACCTGTAAAATATTGTCTTTTAAAGCTATCTTACTGCTTAGCTGTTCAGGAGGAGAATTTAACCTGTTCTTTACCACCTCTTGGCTAGATGTAGCCTCACAACACTAGTTATGGCAAGATGAGTAATCAGCAGTTTCAAGACCAGAATAATATCTTTCAGACAGGGATATTCTTTTTTTTTTTTTCATTACTTCAAAAGTTCTTTCCTGACAAAGAGAGGAACTAAAGTGATTCATGAGCAGATTCTAAAGGACCAAGTATATCTCCATACCCTGCTTGACCAGGGGCAGAGTTCTGCTCTGCTTAAAATCTGTTGGTCAGGATAGTGTTTAGAGATGAACTTTGAGTTTATGGATACTTTCTCCAGATCTCTCCATCAAGATGTTATGAACTGTGAAGAAAGACTTGGACAATGCTTGTGGTAACTAGAAAAACTTTGGCCTTCACAAATCAGATGGAGTGGTCTTTGTAGCATGTACAGTGGTGTCCACTTGGAGTATAGCTCAGTCAAACAAGAACATTTTTTAAGCTTTTATGTTTAAGACATTTTGTGAACAGCATGAACTGTTAAACACAGTTAATTCAGCTATATCCCGGCATTACAATTTGGTTGAAGTAAACAATTCAGTAATGATACAGTGGTTATTATTGTGGATTCTTTGAAAAGCTATTTATATTCTTCACCATACTATTTGTTCAAAAGCAGCAGTGTATATCAAAGCTCTCTGCCATCCATAAGATACACAACAGAAATCAGCCTAGCTCAAATACCCCAATTAAAACACTGTCAGTCTTTGCGGATTTCAAGATGTGGATTTACTTTGCAAAGCTGTTAGGGCATAGGTGGCTTTGTGGAAGGAGGGAAGAAAACAGAGAATCAAACCAGAATTTACCGTTAACAAACTGGCCTCCTACCACTTGCCAAGTTCACTGAGAGGAAGGAGAAACAGAAGGCACCTCCTTCCTTCCACAGGGATAGGTCAAGGAGAAAGTAGAGTCTTGAGCAAGTCATGAAACTGCATCAGTCCTCAAAAGAGCACTGAAATAAGCCTTGTTGCCTGAGCCAAATGTCTGGGTAATAAAATTCAGAAAGTCCTCTACCTTCAGTTGCATTTGAAATAGAAGATGGTTTCAGGAGTCATCTTGCTGATTACAAGTAGCCGTTTGTTAAGAGTGACAGAATGATAAAAATTCCCCCAGGAGATCAAACCATAAAAGTAGATTATTAAGGTAAAACTAAATAAAACTGGGTTGCCAGGGTGACCTTTTCTGAGCTAATGATAATCAGACTAACTCCGCTATACTTCTGTATAAAAATACTTACTTGTCCGTTAAGTACCACCATCTAGAAATATATGTTTCACTAAATGTTCTGGCTCCACTAACATTAGCTTTCATATACAAGATCTGCTCATTATCTTAAAGAAATGAGAGATATCTTTGTGAAGTAACTATCCAATTGAGCTTGCATTCCTAAATCACTTAGACATTGGAAAAGCTAATTTTTAACAATTTTCAAAGGATAATTTGGAAAAAAAAAAAAAAAAAAAAAAAAAAAAGAAGATTACTACTGGGTGAGATATCCTACAAAAATAAGAGAGGATAATTTTTATTTCTGCTTTTTTTCCTTATGTTAGTCTGTTATCTCTCTGGGACAAGGCTCAACATCTTAATGTATGTGTCACGTACAACAGTGACTTGAAACTTGACTGGACAGCGCTGGCTGATCCCTTTCAGAAAGCATAGCCTGCAGCTAGAAACTATCATCATTCTACAGAGGTGTTCAAAGAGAAAGATCCACACCTAGTTGCAACTAAGCTTTTGTTATTGCTCTGCCTGTAAAATTCAATAAAATAATAACATTTCAAAATGAATGCCTTTATCTCAGAGGACAGATTATTTTGCTCCTGGAGAAGGTCTGTTTGCGGACAGTAATTATTAACTAGTACATTTTTGTGAGTTTGATACACTAGCTCAACTTTGTTCCAGCTACAGTTTGTATTAAAAACATCCGAGTCCTCAAGGTGCCAATCTGAATCATCATGTCCCTACCTGCCTGATTTGCATGTACAATCAGATGATTAATAGTGCATTTGTCTTACTTAGTTGACTTTTGTTTGCTAAGTGCTCAGATAAACTTTGAATGCAGAAATTATGTTTTCAGTAGAGAAACCTGCCTTTTGCAATGTATTGGTCTTTTCTATATATGTTTTAGAATGAACTTAATTTGCTATATGGGAACAATCAGTCCAGAAGCAACACCTATGTTGTCTTTCAAAGAAACAGTGGAGTAGGTGGCCAACAATTTCTAAGAGAATATTTCTGTCTCAGAGCTCTTCTTGAGCACAGAAATATGAGGCATTGGAAGTTATAAACTTGCCTAAAGCAATAAATATTTTGCAAAGAGGACCTTATTACCCATACTTCTCTCAGGCTTGCCTCAGGCTTCTGGATAGAGACCGCTTTTTAATTTTTCAGTTAGTTATACTATTATGAGATACTAGAAGCAAAGAAGACAATTTTGTATGCAAAATAAGAAAATAACCAGTTTCATCTAAAAGTGAATAAAAGTTTACTTTCTAACTTGTACTGTCTTGCCATACAGGAAATTTTTTTCTTCTCTGCCAGTGACAAATTATTTTCACTAACACCCAGCAAAGGAAGAACAGATAAAAATACAACATGTGCACAAGAAAAAAATATCTTATTCCATGTCATCCTGAAATAAATCCTCTCTCTTTGTGGGAGTGAGAGGAAGGGACTGATTTTAATAGATCTTCAGTTACAAAAATCTTCTAATGAAATTTGCCTAGGTATGGTATCACCCCAGCTCACATAGGTGGATGGTGGATTTTCCATCACTCCACACTTTTGTGAGTTCTGTGGCCAATATCCACTGTTATTCTCATAGGTCACCTACCACCAATCCCCAAGAGCTGAGCCAGCTGCATGAACCCATTGTCTTGATTCTTATGTGATCCTGTCACACCTGTAATTAACTCTCAAATAGAGAGCACATAGTATGGAGTGTCTATCTTCCAACTAATCTGAAGGAAAAGTAGACCTTTCAGTGAGATTCATCACCTACAAGGTACATATCCTGGAGGGAAGTCCATTTCCTACTCTTTTGAAGAAGCTGACTGCCAAAAGATCTTCAAGTCTCTTGATATTTCCTCAGTTTCTTCTCCTTTTGTGGAACCCATAGTTCACAATGAACAAATAGCTCAAAATGAGATGGCAAATCACACTTTAGGGTGTCAGGCTGTTGGGATACCATAACACAGGAAACATGTTCCCTTCACAGAATTAACATGGTTATTCTGAGAGCTGAAGTTAATCATTCAGCCTCTGCTTATAGTAAAGGTGGGTAGCTGAATCTTTCCAAAACATAGAATACTAACCTTAGGAAAAAAAAAAAAAGAAAAAAAAGAAAAAAAAGGAAAAAAAAAAAAAAAAAAAAAAGAAACGGCTTCTAAGTCCTTCACTTCTTCCATGAATGCAAACCTTGAGTATTCACTTGCTATGACAATACCATGGGCAGCAGCTGATACATGGAAGAATCTCCTACTACTCCTCTCATCTGTGTGACAGTTTACCTCAGAGGGATGGACTCAGGGCACCCGAATGCTTTTCCTCTTGAAAGAGGAATTTTACTAATGTCCTAAATTACTAAGTGACATCTATCATTTTCAAGATCATCATGCTGGAAATTAACTGTTTTTTATCTATCTATCTATCTATCTATCTATCTATTTATATTTAAAATTACCGTAGGTGCGCTTCTGAGATTTTTTTCCTGAAATTTCTTTTACTTCCAAATTGAAACAAAAAAACTTATTTGAATACTGGATTTTCCTGCCAAGTGGCATTCTGTGCTGATGTATGAGCTGTGCTTGCCACTTGCCCTGTCCAAAGTGTTTAACTGGCATGATCTCTTCTAGAGACTGATTTTTAATCTTGAGGTAAGATCAAAATTATGAGATGCTAGCAGCAAAGGAAACAAGCCTCAAAATGTCTCAATATATTAGGAGTTTGGAAAACAGACATGAAAACCAGCAAACCCTGAGGCACACACCATAGACCCACAGTTTCCTATGCTCTGTAGGATGTTGATTGGTACCTGCTTTCTCCACAACAAGGTAAGGAAGAATCATTTAAAAGAACACATGACTTTTTAAAGACTTTGAACCTCTAAGCTTGAGGCCAATATTTAGGTCAAATGAGGATAGATTTTATACATGTCCCAGCGTAAAGCTGTACAATATAGAGAATAGCTTGAGAACTTGGCCCAAACTTCCCTCATTCCTCATGTTTTAATTCCTTAGCCAAGGAAAAAAAAAAACCCAAAAATATTACCACTTACCCTTTCTGGAAAAATTACGGATGTGATTTTTTTAGGAAATCATTTTAGTTCCAATAATCAGAACCATCTGTCTCACAAATATTTGTTTGATTTCAAACATGCCATGTAACAATGAACATTGTTACAGAAAAAACCATAAATTATATGCTGCTGTGGGAGCTTTAAAAATTCTGGGCAAAATTCTCTGCTGCTATAAATGGGTGCACTTGCGCCCTATTACCCTGGCAGAAAATCTATCCTACTGTGTTTCTGATGTCACCAAATAAAAAGACAAGCTACTTAAAGAAAAATCAGGCTTTTAAGCCACTGCCTGTGTCATCTACAATATATACTGCACTGTAGGCTTTGTAACTACCATATGTTTTCTTGTTTTGTTGTCCATACAGGGGTATACTATCCAGACAAGACGGAAACAGTGGTAACTGACTTTAAGTCTGAACTGTAGCAATCAGAGAATTTGGTTTTGTACTTTGGAGGGTTTATGAGGTCATAACAGGAAACACAGCAGAAGAGGTATCATGCCAAATGTCCTGGAGAAAGGAATGCAAATGAAAACCTGGTGTGATCAGAAACAGTTCAAAGAGAAAATTTAATATATTTATTATATACCCTATTTATGTTACAAGTTATTATTCAGAACTAAACCAATTATTATTATTTGCTAACATAGACTAAGAATGTAACACATTTCAGCCATTGCAAGACGTATTACTGTCCTCAGAAATGGGAGTGTGGTAACATTCTTCTCACTTGGTTGTATCTACCTTGACGGGAATATAGATACAGTTGGAAACATCATAACCTTTAAGTTGCAAAGGGGAGTGCAAGTCTGATTTTAAGTTGGCTAACTTTTATCACCACCACAATCTTTGCATATTATGCTCCTGTAGTTGGGCAATTTACAGCTTCAAAAGTGTTAATATGATTTCTGAATGTGTTAACTTGACTGAGAAAACAGCCTAATAAAAACCTGTATCTGTTTCTTCCTGTCAGTTCAAGTCAAGGAACCCTCAAGAGACTGAATTACAAATAGACTTTGAGTGATGGCAATCCCAGTTTCCCCTACTATACCAGGTATGTAGAATATAGCAAAAGGGATTTTTCCTTTCTGGGCTCTTGGCTGTATCTTCAGAATATAAAGCACTAAAGAAACCCCATTTGACTAACAAGGATTAAAAGGACTTTCTTTCTTTAGACCTCCATAAAGAGCAGCTAGAGCAGCACACACACAGGTTCTTCCCCATGTGGACTGGCTAAAGACATCAACAATCCAAGAAGAAGTAGCTTAACCCCAGCCAGTCAGCAAAGCTGGATAGCTTCTGGGCCCTAACACAAAAGCTAGGGAATGTGTCTGTGTTTGGAAAAACAACCAATTGGTGCCTGGCCCTGAAAAGGGTCATTCAGCTGTAACAAACCATTGACATTCAGCTCTTTTGTAACGGCAGTTGGCTCTGGGCAGAACTGCCAAGCAGAAGTAGGCTTCCACTCCAACTCTTACAGAGCCAGCAGTCTGCCATCCATCAGGGAAGGGAACAAAGCATGGGCAAAACTGAGAGCCAGCCCTTGGCTGGAAGGGACAGCTGGTGACAGTCAGCCTGCCCTGCAGCAGCACTGTGCTCATGGGGGCAGCAAGCTTCCATTTGGCTCCCCCGATTAAAACACTGCATTGTCCCTCTGCATCAGCTCCTGGTTCATCAGTCATCTCAATTTCAATGGTAATTTGGCATCATCTCTCAGCCACTCATAATGAAACGGATTCCCACTGTCAGAAACCATTTAGCCTCCTTGTGGAAACAACTGAATAAAGTTTTTCCCAGTTTTGCCATAAATCCAGTGTCCTAAACTGAAACTGTACACAACAAATCATGCTTATTTCTGTGTAGTGATTCTTTTATTTATGGAAGCAGAAGCTGGAAGATAAGCAAGAATAAGAACAACAAAGCAAATTCAGCAGCCTTTTCTCAGCAGTGAATCGTACCCCAGCCCCTGTTCCTCCTAACCTGACTTGGGTTTAGACTGCACTGCTCCTCTCAGCTCAGATTTAAAACCAAAAAGGTGAATAAAATAATAATATTGTGTTCAATCCTCAACTATTTCATATTTCCTGAAAAACCTTTTTCCTGGTCTGGAGAAAAAAGCCAAATTTGCCCCTGCAGAATCCACCTGCTAGAGAAAATACTTTGGATCACAGTATCAGCTTTTGTTTTCCTCAATTGTATCTGAATGTGTTTGTTTCTATTTTTATGACAGTACACACTGATGCTGTTCACACATCTTTCTGTCTTTTGATGTCTGTTTCATGTGAAGAATTTTAGTCCTTCTGTCTTTCTATCTTTTCTTCCCCTTCCCCCTATTATTTTCACTGTTATTATTAGCTAAGTCTGAGGGTGGAGTTCAGGTGAAAGAACCAGTGTATGTGCAAGAGTTAACAGTTTCACTTTATACCAGAATAAATGTGCTGTGCTGCACAGAACCAGCTTAGCCTGGTTTGTGCCTTGGGAGATTAAATTGATCCAAATATTCATGAAGTGTAACCACAGCTTGAGACTAAACTAGGTATCAAGATAAGTTGTTTTAATGAATATGAATGGTTAATGTGCACATAGCCCATGTTCTTCTTCATAGTCAAAGATTTGCCATTTCCCTTAGCGAAATAAGGTTTAGGTGATGCATTAAATCCAGATCCGTTTACTCAGCTGTATGATGCCAGGTGACTGAAGAGCAAAAATGTGAAGGAAAGACTGTAGTTTTAAGAGCAGTGAGAAAAATTATCTGACAATGCGAAGATGCATATCATAGTGGGTTCTCGCTGAGGACCAGGACTCATGAGCATTTGCTTTAAGAGAGTGAGAAGTTTAAACACCTGGGTGCTTTCTGTAATATACTTATGACCACACATGAAATCAAAATTTTTTTTTTTTTGTCCTATTCACTGAAGTAGCCTTTGACAAAAAACAAAATTCTATACATTTTCAGTATCCAGTAGTTCACTAGTGGAGTAAAAATAATACGACAATTATATAGTTGCAGTGGATTGTTGCCTGTAGTTGGCAGGATTGTAAGGTTCAAGAGAAAGATTAATTTTCTAAGCTGAATTTTGTAGAAAGAAGAAACATGTAGTGAATATTCAGGATGCTGGAGGATGGAAGAGGGAACTGAAGCATTAGTGATTTCCACATCTGTTGTTGGTAGTGTAGAACACAAAACCTACAGCAAGATTTTACACTGCAGGCATCCAGTTTCATAGGTTTGGACTTATGTTGGGTCACCGATTTGGACTACATGTGTTTGGGTGGGGCAAAGCTCCACACTGAAAACACGCCTTCCAATCCCACATTTTAAGGTTGGCCATGATTGCTTCTATGCGGAGAGTTCAATGACAATAACCTTTTTCTTGTTTTGCTTTTGGTTTCAAGTGTTCCATGCATCTACCTATGCATGAGCCTTTGGATTAGCAGTGGTTGTTTGAAGTGAATTGCTCACTTCACTTAGAGTGCTTTGAGTCTTGCAGGATGTGATCATCATTCATTCTGAATGAAACCAAATTGGAAGATGTGCTCCACCTACCCACATAGTGCACCTCAGCCATCAGCAGGAGTTTGGGTCATGGGAGTGGAATAGGATTAGCTTGAAGTAAACCCCTCAAATGTGTACAGATGTCGAAATCTAGTCCCTGACAGCACACACACACACTCTAAAGATCTGCTTTACCAGACAGCATCACTTGTGAATGCACATAGAGCCTTACGGATCTTTTTCTGGGATAAATTTTAACTTCTAACCACTACTTTCTCCCTTCCCTATATCCTGGTCTTCATAGGGAATGATGACTCAAAGACAGGGGAAACAGAAACTAAATAAGATGTCTAATGTTTTTTAGCATTTCTTCGAAAAACTGTGCCTTTGTGTGCAAGGATCCAGTTTCATGATGTCCAGTTACACGATATTGTCTCAGTTTCCCTGTCAAAAACATTGTCAATCTGTGAAGCAGATTGTCTGTAAGCAGATTGTCTGAAGCAGAAGTCTGTAAAGCAAGACCAAATAAGATTTTAAAACCTAGAAACAGAGGGATTATTTGGGAATAGTCAGGAACTCAAAGTCTTAAGAAAGGAATGCTGACATGAAAAGGTATAGGAACCTGAGGAGTAAAGAAAGAAAAAAAAAAAAAGGCTGAGTTTGAAAACAACAGCTTGGCAAAAAATAAGGATCAGCCTCTTTCAAGGAACAAACTTCTCCACTAGTGCCTCCTTAAAGTTTACGTGTCCATTGAATACTTTGTATGTAGTACTTGTCGTGATGAGATAGGGATAAACCTGAGAGTGCTTGGCCTAATAGCATGTTAGTCCCAGCAATTTATTATGTCTGTTAAACAATGAACATCCATTGTTCACTCACAAATTGTGTAAAATTCTGCTTTCAAGATGCACAAATAAAGTAACTGAGAGCCAAGGGTTACATTTCCTACAATCTGAAACTGCTTTTAGGCCACCTCAAATCCAGAGTCATGTCTGTTTCCTTTCTTGACAGTTTGCCCCAGGGAGCCAATTAAACTTTTGAGAATGAGAGCTAGGTTCAAATTCTGCCTTACGCATCACTTACAGACTTGTTAGCCAAGCTGTAGCTGCTGTGTGTTTGTAATTTTTTTCCCAGCTGATGCATGATTTGGAAGAAATCCACCTGGGTCTCTAATCCCAGGTTGAGTTTTCAAAATGAAATGATTTTATTTTTTCCTTGTAAACTGTACAAATTGGGTTTGCAGTTGTCACGTAGCTATGATCATGGAAATTTTTAAAGATGGGGTTTACATTCATTATTATCTAGTTACAAGCATTAATTCTCTCACTATATTTCTTTCAGGGACTGAGCTAGGTTTCTAGGCCTATCAAAACCCACAGCATTCTTTCCATTAGTGTCAGGAGCTGCTGGCATGTATCCAAAGCCAAATAACTAATGCTTGTACTCAATCCGATATGAAGTGAGACCTGAGTAATTTAACCTTTTCTTCAATGCTTCAGCTATCTTAACTTGATGCAAACTGTACACACAAGAAAGACAATGCAAGTTATGTTAGAATAAATTGGATCTGGTAGAGTGCTCTTTAGCTTCATGTGGAAATGTAAAGCTTTTTCTTTAAATCTTACGATAATTTGCCAAAGAAGCTGTTTACTACAAGCCTGCCATTTGACAAAGTAAGCTTAACAGTGCCAGAAAAAAGTGAAACCAACACAACCATAGAAGTCTGATAGCTTTAAGCTCCCTCTTCCTTTCCAGCAGCTTCGTTTCTCCCTTCATAAATGCTTTTCTTCTGACATTTTTGTAGAAAATTTTTGAAAGCACCAGTTCTTCACAAGATACTTCCAAAAATTCAGGGAGGCTGAAATTCCGTCCTGAAGCATTTGAAGTGGGCAAGAGCCCCCAGGCTACTGCATCAGTCAGGAGGATTGTGGAGAGCTCCCTCTGCATGAAAACCTGCTGACCAATGGAGCAAAGTCAACTGTCTCAGTAGGATGGTGCTATCCAACTCCAGCACTACACAGGCTTGGGGTCGAAGAGATGTTTCCATACTGTTTTGAGAGGGGAAGAAAGGGCAAAGATCCACATACCATGCTTGCCTGAAACATATGTAGAATCAATCAGGAAGTTAATGCAGCATAGATATAATATGGTCAGGGCTCATCTATTGTCATCTTTTAATGGTAGAGAGCAAAGCAAGCAGCACAGATGGCTGCATTTATGGCCACATTCAGTTCAAATACAAAGGCCACTTCCTGATGTTTTTTCAGTGCTACAGATAAAGAAAGTAATTTACATTTCTCACTGTCACATACAGGGCTCACATATGACAATGCAGTCACTTCACATTGTATTTAACCAGGATTAAGCAGCACAAGGTCTTCAGCACCAGTACCAAAATGGGTCTGACATTTCACTTCTGCAGTTAAGAGTTTGAATTTCAGTGGATTTAAGCCGAGTATAACATGCAATAGGAGTCAGTCCACATTCTTTTATTTTTTTTTCTAGTGGGCAAGCTTGCTGCACTACAACTAGAACCTGTTTGAACTTTTGAAGCCAGCCTTCATCCTGATGTACATTAATGCACTCCACATAGTGTCAATAAAGAGTTGAAGACGAATTTTTGTTGTTTGGTGTATTTACTACAAGGGATGGGAACAGAGGTGTTTCACTGGCTATTTGGTAAGATTACTTGCTTAGCTCCAGGAATTTGGTATTTTTCCCTATTTACTAAGTTAGAACCACAGCATCCCACATTGCCTTATTCTGAGTTTTTTTCCCATCAGATCTGAAGTCCCACACAACCCCATAGAAGGAGAAAACTGAACACGAGCTTATGTGATTAATAAGTAACTAAAGGCAGGAAATATAATTAATGTCAATCAGTATGAATTCATAGCATTCAGAACTTGTCAAATACTTTTTTTGACAGTACAAATATAGCTGGTGAATGCAATAGTGTCAATGTGACTTAGATTTCAGCAGAGTGTATGGGCAAGATATCATACAGTACTCTGAATAAGAAAGGAGAAGAATAGAAACTGGAGTGCCAGTGAAATTGATCTAGAAGGGGCAAGATGACTGTCATGGAACATTAATTCTGAAAGGGAAGCAATCATCAATTGTCTGCTCCAAGTGGTGTTCCATCCTTTCTTTAATTAAAACATGGAAACTCTACATCAAATTTTAGTTATTTTAAACTGTCTTCTCTTCCTCACTGTAATACCATGGGTTAGACAGTCTGCCACAAATGTTATACTCTTGACCAAATGTTATGCAAATTAACAGGGTGGCAAATCATGGATGGTACAATGATATTAGAAGAAAATGAGACATCCTGCCCCTTGCCAGGCTATTCTGTGAAACCACTCAAATCCTCTGGCAACCCTGCCATGCTGGCACTTTTCAGCTGTGGGCATAGTTTACAGCACTGTTTCATGCTGTTAGCAGATTTCTCTTAAGATACTGCTGTCCCAAATTTAATGTCACTTTGCGCTACTATTAGTTCATTTTTCTTTGTGCCAGTGTTCAGTACCTGAACATAGGATTTTTATTATTATTATTATTATTTATTTATTTATTTTAAGGAGAAACATCAGTGGCAAATTTCCAAGTCAGTCACTGTGATGACTTTAAATTACAAGCTCCTTTATTTTTGTTATGCCATTTTATAGTCCTGTCAGTTTTCTACTCCCTGTCTCTAATTTTTACACCCACTTCTGGTGTGTACATTTGCGAGAGTTCCTAAAGGATTTTGTTCTTATTTTATGATTCCAAAAGGAAGCATATTTAGCGAAAACATCTATTTACCAGTGAAAATCAACTCTTTGAAATTTATGTGTCTGCTACACTGTAGATGCAGATTCTTTAAAGCAAGTAACAGCCAGAGATTCTTCTCTTGAGATTAATGAGAATTTTTTTTAACAGAAAAGTCAGATTAGCCTTAAAATATCCCCATGAATAATTGAGTTATTCTGCATTATTTTCATCTAAGTCTTTCAAGAAACAAAAAAGGCAACAGAAGAAAATAGCTAGGGTGGTATGAATTGTGTAAATAGCAGGTTTGTCTTGAAATAGCCATATTGGCAAATCGGAAAAAGAAAAACAAATGAAAAAAATTACATAGCACCAAAAAATAATTTCAGATGAAGGGAGGGGTTTCAGTGAGTTTAAAGCAGAACTCATTGATGCTTTATCTACTTATTTATTTACTTATTGTTACAGTAACAGAAATATTGATTAATTGCAGATTTGGGGAACAAAACTGACTATCTCTGCAATGTCTGTTCTACAAAATTTTCAGATTAATTCTACTTGAAATTTGTGATGAAAGTAATTCAAGGAAACTAGCTTGTGCTGCATATAACAGTGAACATTTTTCATGTAATTTATTTTTTACCAAAATTAATAAAATTATTCATTTGCCTTGGAAAACTGCATTTTAAAATGCAAACCCCAATTATTTCTCTAGATCTTTGGAAGAACGTGTAAGAAACATGCAATCTACCAAAAGAATTTGCAAGCAGTGAAATCCAGCACATCTCAAAAGTGTAAAAGGGATTGTTCTAACTCCACCAAATAAAAATAAAATAATATTACTGCTGCCTAATCCACACAGAGGAGCACCGTGCCAGATCATTAGCATTTCATTTAGTGAAAGTACTGTCTAAATTTGCAGACCCTCTGGAGAAATCCATCTGTTCTCATTAATCAGAGCATCTGTTTTGCCAACTATTTATTAGCAAGAATTCTGTAGTTTGGATAGAAAATCCAAAAGCCATTTCTTTATGAATGTGATATAAGAACCTTGTTTCATCTTTAGCAGATTTTTTTTTTATACCCTCTATTATTTTTTGACCCCCCTGTCCTGTTAAATACAGCTGCAAATATATTGCTGAATCAGTGCCTAATCTGTCTTCATCATAGGGAAAGCGTACAGATTCCATCTGGGTAATGAGAAGATGGAGGTTTAAGCATCCTTCATCAGATGCATCAGCCTTGAATAATTGATCTCTCTCTTTATCATCCATGAATGCACTCAGCATAGGGCTGAAATGTAGTGTCTGCAGCTATGGTGAGAGGGGGAAGTTGTAAGATTTGTAAAGCACTCCTGAGAGTCCCGTGGCTATAATACCACAGAATGTTATTTTATTCTGCATTTCATTGAGATGAACTGAGTCTGACACAATAAGCAGTATTTTCTGATTTTTACAACTGTTAAAAGAGTATTCTTACAAGTAGACTCAATTTTGCTATGAAATAAAGCACAGTTTAGTGATCTGCATGTGTGCTTGGGAACTTGGAAACAGGGAACTCAAGTTTCAATTCTGGTGCTGAAACTGATAAATTTGGTGGCCCCAGGCAATGAGTTCTGGTCTCAGATCAACACCCCATCCCTATTCAGCAAAACATTTAAATAGAAGTATAAGTACATAAGACTCCCCGGGATTTAAGCAACTGGTCAACAGCTTTGCTGCACTGCAAGGTATTTGTTGTTTGTTATTGAACCTTTGAGTAAAAAAGGGGACATAGAAGCAATTAGATCTCTGAGATGCTAGCTGTAGCTTGTGTTAGTTATTATAATAGGTATAACAGTATTTGACATAGCAAAAATTAGCATACAACTTCAGACACAGATATACTCTCATTTAATGTAAAAGAGGAAGAGATGAACCCAGAAGACAAGAGCCCTAAAATCTGTCATTTGTCTTGCTATTGCTGAGCCAAAAAGATTGCAAATATGATGATGACTGCTTAAGAATTTACTTTATTAATGCTCATCTCACATAAATGAAAGTATTAAAATTGTATCATCATGAAGTTTCTGATGTAGAGAAGTACAGTATTTTCCAGAATAACTTTAGTAGATTTCATGTGACTTCTTAGAAGGACAAAACTAGTTTAAAATAAAGTCTGTCTTTGTCTAACAGTAAACACAAGTAGCTTGATCTTCAAAAGTGACAAGCAGTAACAGCTACTGAAGTCAGAGAAAGCTGTCATTATTCTGTACTCTGCTAACTCAGACCATATAGTTGTCTCTGCTTCCCTATCTGTAGAGATGATAATACCCGTTCGCCTACCTGGGATGACGGGCATCAGAACCAACTGTCTGAGACTGAACAGTGAGATTCCAAGGTGCATTAAAAACCTGCCTGTTCACTATACTGAAAAAGTATATAAACTGTGGTGGTTTTTTTTGTTGTTTGGTTTGTTTGTTTGTTTTTAATCTAATTGTTAATGCTTTACATTTTAATGGGAACCATCACATTAGGAACTGAAATAACTTCTGAATATATTTGATTTGTGACAGAAGAATCACAGCAACATAACTTTATTTAACAAAAAAAAGACTTCCATGAAAAATAATTTTGCCTAATAAATCATTACAGAATTCTAGTTGTGAAAGTAAAGAGGTGTTTAAGATATCATTAAAAAGGATTTATGAAAATGCATACACAATTCACAGGCTAGATGTAATGTAAGGGTCTCATTTTCCACATGTATATGATTATATCAAAAAAATCAGTCAGAAATTCAAAGGCTGACAAGAAAGACATTTTCAAAGCAAAGAGTGAATGTTTAAATAGTCCTTCACCATTTGGCTGAGGAGAGTATAAGGGTAGTTCCTAGAATTAGCTCTGATCCTCACAAAGGATGGAAAATTCACAGACTGTCTGTGAAAATTCAATATTCTGACTGGCAATGATCCCCTTAATGACTCTGTAACAGAGAAAGGATTAGGTAGTAAGATGTGCCAATGCCTACTGTAAGACATGAAAAATAACTTTTCCAGACAATTCATAGAGATAAATCTGGAAATGAGGAGTGGTTAGAAATGGTGGAAGATGACACAAGGGAATTTAAACTTAAGAAAGGGGCTGTTTCTGGCCTTTTTTTGTGGTGTACCAGGCCTCATATAGGTTACGTTGTGTGCTTTTCCCTGGATTGGGGCTTTTTCCCCAATAGTGCAGGACAGGAGAAGAGAATGGTATAAAGAGGTTTTGAATTCTAATGAATACAAACACTGTGAACGTGCTACTTGATTACTTTGGAAAAGAGTAAGTAATTTCTTTAGACCCCTATGGAACATAAATATCATGTGCCTCAGGACATATGAACTGGCAGCAGGTAGGCTGCTGTTGTCACTCTTCTATCTATACAAAGGCATTACCAACTTCTTTTATTAGAACAGGATCACATAATAAAAACCAAAACTTTACTGATCAGCTGGCAATCTCTTAGACTATAGCAACCATTTGCAGTCTGCACCTGAAAGCTTAGGGGAAAAGAATAGAGAAAACAATTGCAAAATTATACACATACTCCTTTACGGACATATTAAAAAATTATGAGAATACATCAATTTTTTCTGTATTGCTATACTTTCCTTATGAGGCAGACTGTTTGGGAACATTAAAGAGAATCAAAATCTGTCAAGATAAAATAGTCTGTTAGTGTTGTGGTTCTTAAACAAGAAAGATCTCCATTGAATGTCCAACTATTAAGACATATTCAGCCAGCACACTGAGAATTTCAAACTGGTTTTGATTATTGCAAATACAGGTTGCTGCAGCACAGATATTTTTTCTGCTAAACATTTGCTTGAAAGTAACTTCCAGTTATGTCTAGTTTGAATTAATGTGCTAAAACTGATAATGGAATTTTAAGGGAAAAGATTGATCATAGCTATACAGCATTCAAGTACTGCATGTAATACTCTCTCTTTGCTGAGTGAGTAAAAGTGCTATTGACTTCCCTGCAGCCAGGTTTAATTTAGTGAAGTTTTAGATCAGTTTTAACCATACTGAATGAGTCTAACATTTTAATCTCTCATGGTGTGTGAAATCTTAGTTAAGAAGTGGCATGAAGGTATTCATGACTCAACTAGATCTTTCATAAAATTTTCCTGAATATTCTGGAAATTAATTTATAACATAAAATACTACAAAGTGCATTTATAGAAAATTCTTTGTCTTGGAAATCCATAAAGCCAGACAGGAAAACGTAAAGGTGTTTCCATTTTCTACACCCTTGATAGATATTCATCTTTCTCCTGCAACATTATTTCATCCTTAGGGGAGAAGTGGGGGTTTATTGTTGTTGTGTAGTGGGGTTTTTTTTGTTTGTTTTGTTTTTGTTTTGTTTGTTTGTTTGTGTTTTGTTGGTTTTTTTTTTTCCTTTCCCAAACATCTTGGACCTGTAACTGCATTGGTGCCTTTCTGAATTGCTGTCACAATGCCTATAGGGCTGCGCTGCAAGGTGGAGCCTCATCAGGCATTCTCATACTGTTCTGTATCACCTCCTTCTGAGCTCAGAGCTGCATATTCAAGCACAAACTTCTGCATATGTGAACATTCATTAAAACACAAGCAAACAGAATCTTTTGTAAACACCCAAGACAAGGAAGTGCAAGGTAATGGATTTATTCATATTCGACAGAGACTAAAGCTTACGTATCAATTTTACCTTTATATAGAAGTGAACTGAATAAAAATAGCACATACATTAACAATAAATGTTTGAATTATGCCATTAATTTAGTAAAATTTAGTTTCTCTGAGCACAAGTTACCATAACAAAAAGCAATGTTCTTTTTAACCATGATAATATCAACAGAACTGAGAAACTTCTAACATTCCATAATTTATGAGCCCATGCAGATCAATTACGTACTGAGATCTGAAATGTTTTGTTTGTAGGAACTAGCCATTTAGAACAAGGTAAAATGTAATCCAAGAGGTTTGCCCTGCATGTATTTCTTGTAAATGGCACTTATTTTTGTAATATTCTGTAAAATGTTAATTCAGTGATGTTCAACAGCAAGCTCCTGAAGTCATTTGCATCTTTTTGTATCTTTACATTTGGTATGATTTAAGCTTATGTTAAGGTTCAATCAAGGAGTATCCTGGTATCAGTGTAGCTATTGCCCCACAAAGAATGGCAATTGAAAACAAAAACCTAAAGAAGCAGAGACAACAACTGTTTTATAGGGATGGAGACATCAATACAAGTAGCTTATCTAAAATTAGAGCCAGGTGCCTCTCTAAGCCCTAAATAATATAGTTTATTTTATGCAGTCTTTGTTTACCAGATTTCATCTCTGCATGAATCTCCTCTGTTTCTGTCTAAATGATACCCAGAGAGAACAGAGCACATCCTTATTTTCATTCTCAGTAACCATTTAGGCCCTAGTGTGATAGAAAAGTGCATATATTTAAATGAGTGAATTTAAAAGTAGTATAGCTCAGAATGCCCTTTCTTTTCCCACCTATCCACTTTCTCAGTTCAGTAAGGAGAATCAGACATGTTAAGCTTTAAAACTCAATGAAAATCCATCACAGTCTGGTGACAAATGTTGAATTCCATAACTGGAGCTACTTTAGGAGTTCTCCAACATTTTATCTGAAGTGATAACAACAGCCCCACTTCCTTTTTGTGTGGAAGCCAACATTTGACACATGTAGCTGGAAGGCAGATTTGTACTGTTTAAACAAAAATTATCCTGATTAGGAATGTTTTGACTCAAATTCCCTGCATTGCCTCTCATTCGCACATTGGCCAATAATACTGTTTTAAAGCTGAAACTCTTAACAAGGAAGTGTTTATTTCAGTGAAACTTTCATGAGGAAACAAACAAATCCTGAAGGCTGCACAGGCCTAAAATTTTCATCTCAGAAAAGCCACTTGCCGTGAGATTGTATCATCTCAGAGTAAAGTGCAATGACTGATTTATTCTCAAAATTTCTTTTGGTGGAATACCCACTGTCACAGAGGCACCCTAAAGTCGGTTTTAGGTGGACAACGAGTTCCAAAACATAGTTTATTCTAGCCAGAAAAGTGCAGCCAATAAACCAACTAGAAACAGTGTTTATAAAACTGGTTAGCACTCTGACAACATAAAATACAGGTTCGGATATCAGTTGAGGAGATTATTGGGGTACAGCAAAATAAGAATAATGAGGATCCACAATGTGCATGTACACACAAGAAACAAAACCAGAGGTCTCTCACTCCAGGGTACCCACGAGAAATAACCACTTGCCTGGGTTAGGCAGGAGCTTACACTTACATGGTTAGGCAAGGACTCTCACCTGGGTTGGGCAGGACTCATTCAAGGATATATTCAGTAAATAATCACTCACCCAAATGAGGAGGTGAGGCGCTCTCAATCCTGGGAAGTCTCCTTAGATGACATCCCAGTATAAGGAGAAGGCTCCAGTTCACAGACCTGCTGCTCCGAGAAGACCACTCCAAAGGGAGCCTTCAGTGGGAACCCCATTTTATAGTCTGGTCAGACCTGGCTCTTGGCATTATAACACAATCCAGAAGTTTTGCAGCTACTCTGGGCACCTCCCCTGCTAACAACCCTGTCAATTGACTCATGGTCTCATTAAGGACCCTGCCAATTGACCAAGGGTCCCAATCCTCCTGCACCATCAGCTGGTGGATGTGAAGTCACCCTGTCCTGGGGTATGGAAGGATGTGACTATCAACACCTTGATATCACCCTAGTAGGATTTGAGAGAGTCCAGGGACTGCTGGTAGGGTCCCTTTGGAAAAAATATTCTAAGAGGAAAAAGGAAACCAGAAGAATTGGTAATTATTGTTAAATTAGAAATTGTATCAACAGGTTGAATTTAAATAAAAAGATTGTAAATGAAACCTTGCTCTTGTAATATCAAACATAGCTTGCAGAATATAACCTCGGCAGAGTAGGGAGGGAGAATCTGGGTTGGAGGAGTTATATTAGGTGACAAATGGAACAAGATTTAATACTGGACCACTGGATCCCCCAGTGCAAAAGAGACAAATGTCATTCTGATGTATCAATAGGACCATTTCAGATAATGTAGATTATGTAGATTATTCAGATAATGTAGTTCAGATAATAGGGTAGCTGCTGCTGGGAAGCACTCACCTGGAATACTGAATCACACATTATGATTTAGTAAAAGAGATGACAAACTGAAGAGAATATAGTGGAAAGAAACAAAAAGGCTGAGGATTTTGTAAATCCTGCACACTGACAAAAGGATAAAAAGTGTTAATAGGCAGTTATATAGATTTAGGTATGCGTTCATCACTTGTTTGGAGCAGATTCTGTATCATGAAAAATATAAGTAGTGTTAAGCACTGTCAGAGCTGCAGGGTTTCTGGAGATTTGATGAATAGGTTAGATGAAAATATGCTAATTGTGCCTCAGATACGTTCTATCCCACCACAAAGTTGAGAGCAGAGGGAACAACACCTGAAATTCCTCCTCAATCTCACTTTTCCACATGTGCGTGTCTTCATGCTTCTCTGGTTTGTCTGTGGAGGAGGTGGCAGTTCAATGGTGTTATTGTGTAAGGAGTTAACAAACCAGACTGAAGAAGAAGGAAAAGCATCAAAGTAATTCTTCACAGTTACGCTCATCACTTTTTAAAACAAGGATACTGCGCTATTTTTAGCAAAGTTCCTGGAAGCATAACATGCTGAATATTCATTACCCACAATAAAAGCTACAAGATGGTGTGCAATATTGTTCAAGTCTTTCTTTCACAAAATGGGAGAAGCTCAAAGCTGAATATCAAGTATTTGGATCTGTTTGTACAGTATTTTGCAATTAGAGGTGGGCACATAACTTCCAGCAAAAGATAACTCTCTCTCTCTCAAAAAAAAAAAAAAGATTAATCATTCAAAGTAAGTTTTTACTCAAGATCTAACAGGTCTCATGGCTGGCTGGTTTCCTGATGACTTACCTGCAACCTCAGCTGCCAAATTGGGAAGACCTGGTCAAAGACTCCATCAGGGCATCAGTGTTTCTTAACTTTAGGAGGCAGGTGAGGCCAAACTGGAGGGCAATCAGGCACCAAACTTCCCTGTGAAATGGATTTAATTTTCCTTGTGCTGCTGAAAACTTTTCACGTTGTTTTCAAGGGAAATTAAAAACTTCCATGAGGAGAGAAGTCACTGGAAATTTTACAGTTTTCCATATGGAAATTAATTTGTCTGTCTTCTTATATGGTCTTGAACAACAGACACTACAGAGCAGGGACACAAGGGAAATGATAGAACAGTTGCTTAAGGGTGCTAATACTATGCGAAGCATGAGGAAGTGGTCCTGCTGTGGGGGGGGAAAAATCTGAGCACAAAATTTAATAGTATTGTACATGCACAGGGACCACGGTGATTTTCTGAGGCCATCTATTAACAGCATTTCCTAGGAAGGGAAGCTCCCCAAGTGTTGATGGTCTTCTAAACTCCTAGTTGATGGTCTTCTAAAACAGATTTTGTGCATATAAAACTGGTTTCGTTCACAGCAGCACAACTCATGACTCACCGTGGCAAATAGCCAGATGAAGATCACAGTCTCACTGACAGCCTCATTCTTCTCAGTCCTATTTCAGTGCTCACAGCTACCTGAAATTACTTAATTTGCTTTAAAAATAGTCTGCTGTATAGCACTGCATACCTTTGAAAACCTGCATCATTTGTAGAATCACAAATAAAAGGTAGAATGGACTATCAGATGATCCAACTCATCTTTCTCTGTAGTCATGGCATCATGGTGTCAGCTCAGGTTAGTGATATGTGCCAAATAGCTTTGGTTATTTTATCTGCAAACCCTAAAAGTTCTCATTGCCAGTAAAATTTCTATCATGCATGAAATCTCACTAGTGATTAATATAAGTTTCATGGGATCCAATAGGAGCAAGAGTCATTGCATTTTTAGGGATATCAAATCACACACACAACGTGCATATCCATGTCACATGAAGACTTAACTACTTCACTGGAGTACCTCCACTCTTCTGGTACAGCAGTCCTCTGTTGATTTTGCTATTAGTAACTAAAAGTTATACAACCTGTTCCTATTGAAAAAGTTGTTTCTCTCTTATTTTTACAGACACTTTTTTCCTACCATTTGTCTAGGTGTTGTTTTCACCTAAAGTACAGAAGAATCCCTTAGATGTACACAGCTGGAAGTAACCAAATTACGTACAATGAAGGAGTCAGAAAATGCACATAAATTCTGTGCTAGAAATACCTCATGTGGTAACTGAGAACAAACAAACAAACAGAACCCAATAGAATAAAATGAAAGGCAGGTTGTAGGTACTCCACAAATAAGGTGAGTCAAGAATTATCACCTGTATTTCTTCCTAGCTGCATTACAGATTTTCTTGTACCTCAGGAAAGTCATTCAACATTCTTGGATTTGTGTTTTCTATATAAGCACATTGATTCAGATCTCACTTAGAAGCAGTTTTGGAGCTTGAAACCATTCACATTTTAAAAATTACTTTGTCTTCTTCAGGTGAAAATAGCCAAAAGGACTGAAAATATTATTTCAAAGTCTGAAAAAACTTTTGAGTTCTGCTCAACCATACCTTGATATGCAAAGACAATAAATTAAGGACAGGCAAATGCACTTGGCACTTTCTGTGGCAAAACAGTAATGACTATTTTATTAGAAAACGGAGTGAGTCAAAAAGTAAAGCAAAAATGTATAACATCAATTTGCATGCCTGTATTTCTATTGCTGGCATGATTTCAAATGAGAATAGTATCCTAAGTAAAGTAGGAAGATATTTAATTTAACTTCAAGTCAGGCAGAAGCAGAGAAGGTATATCGTTTGAAAACTTTTTTTTTTTTTTCCCCATGGAAAACTCCTGATTCCATTTGTAAATTTCTATAATAAGTAATATAAAGTAGAAATTTCTTAACATGTATAATCCAAGAGAAAGGTAGTGGTCAAGGAAAATACACACTTCCTTTTGTCTCCCAAAAAGCTGCCATCTTTTGAGCTGTTATTCATTCCAGTCCCTAAAAACTTTATACACTAGATTTTAAAGTCATTGTCTCTAAGAATTTCATACAGCAAGAAAAGCATCTGTCCCCTATCAAAAATTCAAATTAATAGATTGTGAGGTGTACAGCAGATTTGAATCCTTGTTCTTTGGTATATAAAAGCCCAAAGATCATCTCTAATGAAGAAACTTCTGAGCCTTCAGTTGTTTTGCGTAGATTTGGGTTGTTTATTGACTGGCTTGTAGTCAAAAGACGTGTAGCTACAAACTATTAAATTCATAAAATGAGTCATTCCATACAATGAAGTAGCTAAGTTTTATGAGATAATTTGGCACAGAAATACAGATGAATCCAATTTGTAGGAAACCTACACATCCAGGTAACACTAAACTCTGCTTGCATAGACAGGAACTGGAATTTTTGACAAGAAAAAGTTTCCTAACTTGACTGTCCAAGTGATCTGACATAAACTGGAATAACAACCCCAGTAAATATTTTGTTATGACTCTGTAACCCACCTACATGTTCGTTTGTCCCACAGACCACACAGACAGTACTGTTCCAGCAGGGTCAGGCTCATGCCATGCAGGTTTTCAAACCATAAAGCTGAATACTTCTTTCTGTCCACACAAACAGTGCTGAGTTTAGGTGCTGCAATCTCCATACATTTAAGAAGAAAATCTGTCTTCTCTCACCAAAGCTGCTGTGAACATTTTTGGAACCGGGGTCTCTGCAATGCATTCATGCAAATATAGTGTTTATCGTAGAAGTAATTAACACAACACAATGGAAACAAAGATTGAACTAATCAGGTGAAGGAAGAAGTAGTGAGCTTTTCTTTGATGGCCAAATAACTTAGCTTTCACTTATCTCTCTTTAAAAAAGAATGGGGCATCAAATTCATCTTTCCAACTTAATCAGCAGTTGACAAACTTTAGGTACCAAATGTGGTACATTCTTTTGGCTAGTCTTCTCTTGGGGTTCTCCTGACAAACTGTATGCTTCATATCAAGGAGCCTCAGTATTTAAAAGATTTAACACCTACTACTTATTCTCTCTTCTTAAATCTATCTCACATGGCTATGCCTTTGGCAAGTGAGGAAGAAGTGTTTCTCCTGCATGGGGCCATTCTTTATTCTTTTTATGGAAATGAGAGGAAGGGATTTGCCAGCCTCATGGGCATCTGAGGCCAGTCACAGTTTCTAGTAGTAAGACCTGCATTGTGGAAACTGAATTTAGTCCACTATGTCCCTAATGAGAAATTATATATGCTTCAGCTAGAATAACACTGTCTGGGTTGTACAGAAATATTCAGAGCAAGCAAGCAACTCAAGAACACTACTTCATATACAGAATTATTAAGACAATCTCTACTATTCAGAGAATTAAATCCTATTACTGAAATACTTGTGAAACATTTATGAGATCTTCAAAGAAAGATGATTGAGAATTATTAAAGGGCGATTTCATTTTTACAAGTACACAGGAAACATCTGAATTGTAAAGTATTTATTTAGCCACAGATCATTTATTTTGAGCAGATCTGAGGGTCTTAATGTTACTTTACTGTTGATGTAAATGATTGGTACTGAAGGTTCCCTTCTTTCCTATATTAAAAGAAGCAGCTGAGCTCCACATACTCTATTTTCTGTGGATAATCATACTAGCCGTTTATGCAGGCAGGTCATTAACATATCGTAAAATCATAGTGCAATGTTTATGGATGAGATACTATTCATTCAAATCTGTTGTATTCTTGCACAAAAATCAAGCAACTCTAAAGGTTTTATCTCTAATACAGCACTGGAAAGAAGGGAGGGAGAGGTGAGTGATGAAGAACTCAGGAATCATAATTGGGTGAGGGGTCCAGATGGAAAGGCCAACCTATTACAGGACTCTTCCTACAGCCTCCTTTTGCAACCTGGCACAGTTGTACCCCCTTATGTAGTATATATCTGCCTTTAAAAAAAGTAAAATCCAGTATTTGGTATTGTCAATATGTGAAAATCCAAAGCTTAAAGATGCTGGGTTAGGGTAAAGGCTGCAAGGAGAGCTATCTGAGGGAGGCCATCCTTGTGAGGAGAGGGGCTCTGAGTAGGAAGAAAAAGCTGGAACAAACTTTGCGGTACAGCTGGTTCTAGGGCAGGAAAAGGGAGACTGATTGCATGGAAGAAGGGGCTTGTGGAAGGGTTGAGATGAACCAGAGGCTCTTTAGACCAGAGGAGCTGGAAACGGGGTCAAGATGCATGCATTAAACTCAGCCTCCTGTTGCATATTCTTTATATTTTGAAATTTAACAAGACCACAGGTGACTCATACATTTTGTTGTGGTAAATGCACGATGAGACACTCCCATGTAAATGACATTATGGTATTGTTACTTTTGCAATTGCTTGGTAAGAGACTAGTCTAGCAAATCCATGAAGGATATCCCTTTAAATATTTTGAATTAAAACATACCTTATTCTTGAAAAAAAAGACCACAAAGTTTGAAAGTAGACACAAACCTGTAGCACTGCAATCCAGCTTGATTTTTTTCTTTCTTCTCTCTCTTTTTTTTTTTTTTTTTTTAATCTTACAAAAAATGGGAACTGACTAAAAAAACTTCCATCTGGAGCTCATTTCTCTCAATTGTTTTTCTCTTTAAGTGTACAGTTTTTAGTTTGAACCCAGCTGTTGCACTACACATCTTCTAAATGACAGAATTACATTGAACCTGCCTGACTAGGATGGTAGGATGGTGGAGAGTGGGGTCAGGAAAAGGTGAAAATTAATATCTGAGGATGAGGGTAACTAATTAAAAAATCACCTAACAAATATGCACTAATAAAATAAATGGAAGGGAGAAAACAAAACTATGGAAGCCATGAAATATGGAAAAAGATAAAAGATCATATCATTCTCAACTCCTTTATCAATCCTGAATATTTATTGAACCACAATAGTAGTAAACTGTAAGTTCTAAAATAGTTGCTTCTTGATTCTTTGCCAACAGAAATTTAGCGACATGAACCCACCATCCTGCAGAGATCTCCAGAGATGAAAATACATGCATAAAGTGCCCTAGATTAGTATGATGACACTTCAAAAGTACAAGTTGGAATATTCCCCATTTCATTTTGAGTTGTGAATAATTCATAATTTTGAAACATGG
Organism: Nesoenas mayeri; assembly: GCF_963082525.1. Lineage (NCBI taxonomy): Eukaryota > Metazoa > Chordata > Aves > Columbiformes > Columbidae > Nesoenas > Nesoenas mayeri. The sequence goes on from NC_137548.1 coordinate 12,805,759, forward strand.
GGGTTTTAAAACTTAGATGCAGACTTAAATGTATAATTATTGAATTTCCTTTGATCTACATTGATTTTTAAATCAGTTACCTAGCATTAGGAAGCATGCTTTGAAGTGCTTGTAATTTGAGTTTCCTTATATAACAGAAAAAAGAAAAAGAAAAAATCAAGAAAAACTTGAATACAATACTAAAGTATCCAAAGCCATTTTTACAAATCTTTTCAGCAGTTCTGAGTGTAAAGTCTTTATGTTTCCTACATCAAATGAGGGATAACTAGAGGTTTGGTACTGATGATTCAGTTCAGTGTGGCATTCTAACTTTGATTACATCTTTTATTACAGCTGCCTAAATTTGATTACAAGTTTATCTAGAACTACAGAAGCTACATGCACTGTAGAAAATGTCCAAATGTCATGCTTTCATGAAGTTCCAGTATCTATTTTTGTACAGAATAAATGAACCGTTTAGCTTGCTGTAACTGTTAATTATAATAAACATGTAATCTTATCTGTATACAGAAAATATTTTAAGATATTATTTAAGCAAATGAAACCTGATAAATGGTCTTTCATGTTATTGTCCTGCACTGTTCCTGTCAATCATACAACAGAAGATGGCTTCTAGCCAAGATAAACTATTTATAGTAAAAGTGGCTTTAAGTAGACTTAATTACAAACCAAGATTAATTAATTCTCCTAAACAGATTGGTTTCACATCTTAGACAAACACGGCTCACCGTCTTTAGGTGTGAAGCAAGATTATAACTTGAAGACATTTCCTACTACTGAGCACAAAGCAAAGCTATCTTTGAAATCTTTCCAGTGCTCAACAGGAGCACAGCAAAAGCAGCTCCATGCAACAGGGAGCAGCATTCATAGCTGTGCTTTCCAAGCAGTCTGCTGGCCTTAGGAAAGACAATAATAATTGTATATCCTCCTATATCTCAGCCAGCTAACACACAAGAGATGGTACACCATAAGCTCTACTGATTTTTGGGTATACATAAAGATAATTAGGCCTGAAGAGCAGCAAAGTCAAAATAAGTAAAAGGAAACTACCCTTATAGCATATTAAGCATACCTTAAATAACGAATAACCCCTCTTTGGCGCATAATATTTTGTCCCATCAGCTTTTAAAAGTTCTCCATTGGAAATCAACTGAAAAAGATGCATTTGCAGAGACCTGAGTCCAGAGAGGATGTTCTGTCTTTACTCAGAGCTGTAATTTGTTTGGGAGAGCATTAATTATCTAGGAATGCATGAAACAATGTTCTTGACACTGGGATGACTGAAAGACATGAAACTATCCTGAAGAATGCATTTCCAGTGATCTCATCTTTTGGCAAACACGTTTCCATTTACTTTCAAATGTGGTATCTAATACTCCCTAACCCATAAAATCTCATGGTTCAAACTCAGCTATGTTAATGGAGACATTTCTCTTACGCTTTAGAAATACCAGAGACCTATGTGAAATTCTGCCTCTGTTGAAGACTGTCAGTTTTGACAAAGTTTGTAACAGAACAGAGACTTCATCTGAGGCCCAAGTGCAGAGCATTTAGAAGTCAGTGAAGAGATTGCATAGACTCAATGATTTTAGGGTTGGACCTATGATTCTACAACATTTGCTCTTGTAGTAGCAATGTGTTTTCCTCAACAGACTGAACAAGCCTGGAACAATTTTTTACTGGGGAATATAAGAATGGTTATCTTCCCCAGTTTTTGCATGGGCCAGAGGGTAATAACAGGGTAAGTGTGCAGTGAAACACCCTTCTGTATCCTCCAAAACGGAAATCAGCAGCTGTGTCTCCTCTTTACAACAGCCCACCTAGATTTTTCTTCCATTGGCATCTACAGCATCCTGCAGACAGGCAGTGGGAGTTATGTGGAAAAAATACTTCATTGCCTTCATTTTCAACTTGATGTTTAAGAATTTTATTTGCTATTCCCTTGTTACTGTGTTCTCAGAAACAGTGAATAAAATTCCCAAGCTATTTTCTACATGACATTCACTATATCACATCTAGAATATTTGCCTTCTGTCATATCTTTTCAGGCAAAGAATCTTAATCTAATTAGTTTCTCCTTACAGGGAAGCTTCCCATCACCTTTGATGTCACTCTTTATTGCGTTTCATTTCCTCTGAAACCTGAAAGGGAGCAACTGCAAACTTGCACCTATTGTTCAAGTTGCAGGTGCAACGTGAATTTGAATAGTAGCTTAACTGTGCTTCCTGCTTACTTCCTTACTCCTTTCCTAGTACTTCCTACCAGACTATTTTTCTTTTTTTGACCACAATTGAGTACTAGGATGATGTTTGCAGAGTACTAGCCGACATCACTCCCAGATTCCTTCCTGTAGTGGTGAGAGCTAATTTAGAGATATTTGGTGTATGTGTGTATATTTAGTGTTGCTTTTCCCTAAAATCTCAACTGACTTTCATCAACACTGAATTTCCTCTGTTATTTTATTGCCCACATAGTGTAAGATTCTTCTTCCACAGCTAGATTGGCATTTGATTATGCTGAATAATTTTCTTTCGTCAGAAAGTTTTACCACCTCACTTTTCATCTTTTTTCCAGGACACTGACAGACATGCAGGATAGCACAGATCCGCTCATGGATACCTGTGGGGTATCACTGATACCTTCCTTCTGCTGTGGATTTGTTCTAGCCCTTTGTTTCCTATCCATCAACCAGTTATTAAACCATGAAAGGACCTTCTCTTTCATCTGATAAGTTTTGGTTTCTAAAAGAGCTTTCAGCGAGGAACATTGGTCAAAAACTTTTTGAAGGCCTAAATATAGACATAAAAATTGAATATATAAATACATATCAACTGAGTTTTAGTGATGTACACCATCAAACTATTAGATTTGCACCACAAGACTTCTTTCGCAACAGCTGTATTACGTGTTCCTCTCTATGCCTAACAATACACCTATAAGTTTTTTTTTTTTATTTATTTTTCTCTCCCAAACACTAATTTGCTTGTTATGGAGGATCAGGTTTACTAGTGTATAGTACCCTATATACCACCTCAATACTTTTTGTTTTTGTTTTTTTTTTCCCAAGTCATCTCACTGTTTTCTATTTTGCATTGAGACCATCTAAGGCACTGTGTTATACACCACACTCAATAAATAGGTCAGCAGCTTCGCCTTTCAGCTCTGCTGGTACTCCATGGCAAACACCACATGATCTTGGTGATCCTGTTTTATTTACACTTGCATAAAGTTCATAGGGTTTATGTATTGTTTTCTTTTCAATGAAAAGTCACAGAATCACTAAGATCTTGTTTTAGAAATTCCTTTTTAAAAAAGCTGACACGTTTTTTTTTTCCTCGCAAATTTAAAGACATTTGAAAAACTGAGGACCACATCTTAACTTTTTGCATTCCTACATACTTTGTTTATCCTCCCCTTACAGAAGGCCACAAACAAGATGCAGACACTGCTACAAGGTGTGGGAGGTCCATGCAACCCCATTCACCACATACCAGGTGATGAGGACCTCAACAATGTCAACAATCCTACCTCTCCTTCAAGAGGACAAACCCATGAAAGTGATCAGTAGATAAAAGTGTGCTCAATCCATTAGTCAGCAAATAGACACCTTGAGCAGAACTGCAGAGATAATGGATACGAGACAAAAAATGAGGCAAAACATCCAGTTGAGGGAATTTTAAAGATTATCTGCAAAGAAATGGCAGCACTGTGCAGAGTGACAAAATACCGGTATTTTTATTAGGAAGAGCTAGATGTTCAACTGGAGCAGATTTAAGAATCTTTTTACCTTTGTAAGGAAGCCTGTGGCAAGGAAGTGGTGACAAACAGGATACTGGTAGCCAGAGATCACCAAATCACAGAACCAAAGAATAATGTGAGCTGGAATGGCTCTCTGGAAGCCATCTGATCCAGCCCTTGCCAAAAGCAGACCCACCTTCAGAGTTAGAACAGGTTGCCCATGGCTGCATCCAGGTGTATTTGAATCACTCCAAGGATGGAGTTTCCACAGCCTCTAGGCTCCTGTTCCAGAGCTGGGCCACCTGACTGATGTTCTTTCCCCCCTCTAATACCTAACAGCATTCCTCTTCTTTCCTAAAGCCTCCAGCGAGGCAGCAGAGGTTGCCATGGTGGAGGCAGAGGACATGCCTGAGCAAAGGGGCATTGTTAAACATCTTCATGCTGTGTTACTCGCTTCTCATCGCTCAGGAATTTTGGCTTAAACATCTACAGAGGTTTGTCTTAAATTTCTGACTATTAAAGATGACATATCCAGTTTGCTTCTGTTTGGATTAACACTCAGCTGGTTAGTACACAAACTGCTGAGACCTTCAGGCAAAATTCATGTTCCTGAAATTTGATTCTGTTATGTAAAATAATAATCATCCAAAATAATACAGGAATTATTCTAGAAATACAGGAATATTCTAGAAACAATATTCAAGTATGTTAGAGAAGAGATTCAAGTCATGCTGAAAAAAAAAAAAAGTTTGTGCTGTTTAGAAAGAAGCTTTCCCATTGAGAGTGTTTCAGCTCTGGAAATCAGGGTTTGGGACCGATCAAAGATCCCAAGGAATACACTCAAAGTCTTGGTCAGAAGAGGTGACTATTATACTTACTAGTTTTTGTAAGGATCATCTCAAAAAACAGCAGACATTTTTCACCCAATTACAACTAGATGTGAGCTAGAAAAAGAGTCTTGGGTAAATCACATTGCAGCTCAAGTCGAACACCAGCTACCTGTGTTCATTTATTTTTTTCTGTCTAGCTTTGAACATGTTGTTCAATATCCAAATGCACAAAAATGTACTCTCTACTAATGCATGAGTTACACTTTATTCCCAAACATCTATGCAAAACATTTTAAAATAACAGATTTAACGAACTGTAACTCCTATTTTACATCAAGAGACATACACAGCAGTTGTTACAGGACAGAGCTTCTAAAACAAGGCAAAAATATAAATTACAAAGCAAGGACAACAAAAAATAATCTCAGTAGTACAGCAGCCAAAGACAGATAAACAAGAACAGCCATCACAATGTGATATACAAGATGTTCATTACTCATGACTCTGAAAAATAACAGATAACTTTGCATATTTATTAATTCTTGTATTACAACTCTGGCAATAAAGTGTGGTCTTTGTCATGAAATGTTAGATATAAAGAAGTGAGTAGAATAAATCAGTTTAGGCTCTGTACACGACTAGAAACTGCATAGCACCAATAAATAAATTAGTGCTTAAGGGACATAATTTTATTTTCATGCACAATTCTCAGTTGTGTTCATGTCACATTAATTCTTCATTTGGAGAGGTGAGTAGCTGCAGCTCTGAGGGAAGAGTATAAACTGAAATGTCACGTACACTAAGGTGTGCATTGTTGTGCAGAAAGGGTTTAAATGAATGTATGTTTACTTCTCCTATCCCCTGTAACCAAATTGCAGCCCAAAGTATTTCCAGGATATGGAGATTGGGATGACATACCAGTGTGGGTATCTGAAATCTAATCATAGCCTTTTAATGTTTCCCTCTGGCCCCATCTCCTAGTGACAAGTCATTGGTAATTCTTCACTGTAACATTTAAGCATAGGGGAAGATTGGATACAACAGACCTTTTAGGTATCAGCATTAGGGACTGCTGCATGTAATCATCAAAAAGCACAGCTGTTTAACACAAACTTTGGATCATTATTGTTCCCCTCTCTCCATACTCACATGACTGACTCTCTGAGGAAATTTGTAGCTCTTCCTCTTCTCCAAATGCCCCTCCCGTCCTCTTCTCAATACCTTTGGTCAACAGATGTTACTTTGCTCTTTCAGTTTTCATTTACTCCACCACTTCATCTGAGGCCAGACCAGTAGATCACACGTTCCAATTTTCCTCTGATACAGGACTTTTCCACTGTTCCTTTGACAATCTTTACCTAAAAATCCTAGAATCATATAATAGTTTGAGTTGGAAGTAGCCTTTAAAGGTCATCTAGTCCACCCCCCTGCAATGAGTAGGGACACCTTCAACCAGATCAGGTTGCTCCGAGCACTGCCCAGCCTGGCTTGAATGTTTCCAGAGATGGGGCATCTACCACCTCTCTGGTCAACCTGGGCCAGTATTTCACCACCCTCACTGTAAAAAATTTCTTCCTCATGTCTATCCTCAGTCTCCCCTCTTCTAGTTCAAAACCATTATCCTTTGTTCTATTGCAACAGGCCCTGCTAAAATGTCTGTGCCATCTTTATTATAGTCCCCTTTTAAGTACGGGAAGGTCACAGTAAAGTGTCCTCAGAGACTTCTCTTCTCCAAGCTGAACAACCCCAACTCTCTCAGCCTGTACTCATAGGAGAGGTGTTCCAGCCCTATGATAATTTTTATGGCCCTCTTCTAGACCCTCTCCAACAGATCCATGTCTTTCCTGTGCTGAGGACTCCAGAGCTGGACACAGCACTGTGGGTGGGTTCTCACCAGAGGGGAATAGGGGGGCAGAATCACCTCCGTCAACCTGCTGGAACACTGATGACAACCTAACTAGACCTATCTGACGTGACACCAAAATGGCTGATTGGTTGCCACCTATGAGCTGATGGGGCTCTGTTGTCCATCTGTCCCACTTAAGCTTTCATCCAGAATTATATACCTCTCTATATCCTCTGGTCCAGATCTAGGGAAATTAATCCAAAAGCTTTTCCTTTCAACCTTTAGAGGTGAAAGACATTTAACCAGGAAGGCTAGTCTTGATACACTTCAACTTACAGTTGTATGAAAGTGGTTGAAACTGCATGATTGAGAAACCTACTGAGTAAGCTATATCTGATTAATGGAAATTGTCCCTTTTACCTCTTATCCCTTCCCTTAAGCTACCAACTTATAGATAAAGATCTGAAAGTGGGAACTTATTCCATAATGTATTATGATTTATGATTCTTGACATTTTTGCTAAAGAAGGACCAAGTCAGGTACTTGACTTAAACAAACTAACCCCCAAACCAACCAAACAAAAAAACCCAAAACACAGACCAAAAGAAAAAAAAAACACAAAACACAAACCAAACACAAAACCACCACAATTAAAAAAAACCAAAACCACACACAACAAACAAGACACACACACACACACAAAAGCCAAACACACAACAAACAAGCACCAAACTAACCAAACCAAAACAACAACACCACCACACAGGCAAACAAATCCCAAACCCCACTATGTCTGTGTGGATGGTACCATGCTGCCTTTTCAGGAAGCTACTTGTCAGACAACCAGCCGTGTCACAGATTTTTCTGTTCTAGCTTCATATGAGCACATTAGTATGTCTCAGTTCTAGTGCTAATTGTACAGCCCGTGCACTCTCAGCACATTAACCATTTTCAGGCCAAGAGCGGAACTTTATAACCCTTCGTTTTGGCCACAGGTTGGAAAGTCTGTAATTAGCCAGCCAAATGATAAAAATTCTGGTAGGGGAAAGTCAAAGGTCGAAGCAGAAAAATCACGTTAAATGAATCACAGTAGTTTAATATGCCCACATTAAAGGGGGACACATTACTGCTAAAATTATATTGACATGTCAGTCAAGGTGCCCTTTGCCAACCCTGACCCCCATCCCTTGACATGTGAAGAAATCTAGTCCAGTGTTTGGAGTAAATTCCCATTGGGACCTCGTTCTGTCCAGATGAATACACACTTATTCCAGTAGAGACAAGAATGGTGGTACAGAAGCAGAAATGAGAGACTGAGACTTGAGTTTATAGATCAAAGCAGGTAGAGGGAGGAAATCTGAAGAGAACCTTGGGCTGAAAGGTGGGAGAGCAGCTGAATCTGGTTCTGACACAGGTAACCTCTGTGGTCTTGGACAAGCTGCTGAAGCACTCTTTTTCCACTTCTGTTCTCTTGTTGCATTCCTCACTCACGCAGGGCTTCACAAGAGCCCCCTGTGCAGTGGAGACGCCTGTTAAGTGGACATGAAATGTCACAGTTTTATCACAAACAGACCAAAGTGCAGCCTGCAGGGAGCTCTGCCCTCCCTTCCCTGCGAGATGGGGTCAAGTCACACTGGCCTCTGCAAGTTTTTAATTCTGAAAGTTTCAGAAAAGATGGTTACTGTTATGCTACAAGAGAAGGAGAGAAAAACCTTTGCAATTGTGGAGATGCATATTTTTTCCCAATTCTTTTTCCACAAAGGAAAAAAGACTCTGTTCCACACACAAATTATTTTTAACTCTATGACCAGAGTTGTTTGGGGATCCTGTATGTCACCAATCACACGTTGTAAAGCGCTTTTTTTTTTTAATATTTTTTTTTAATCCATGTATTTAGAGCCATATTCTGTCTTCACAAAAAGCACTTCATGGACAGCAGCCTGTCTTTGGATAAGCAGCAGTTCAGTAAAGCTCCTTTCTAGCCTGTAATGGGACTGAAGAGTCTCACTGGTGGCTGAGAAAGTTCAACAAAAACATACAGTACCAGGAACTTTGCTTTTGGCAGTTGATTTATCCAAGACCCCAAGCAACCCTTGAACACTATTTTCCTGAGATTGAAACTCAGCCTAAATACTCTGCAATATAGATACAGTGTATAGACAGAGAAGATTAAGAGAAAAAGGCTGCTGCTGCTGCTACTCTGAACCTGGAAAAAACAAACACCATAAGCAATGCTTTGGTGGTTTTGTTTTGTTGGGTTGTTTTTTTAAAAAAATTTGTTTCTTTCTTCTAAGTCTGTTACCACTTTCCAAACTTTTGTGTTCCTAACACAGAAAAAACCCTTAATCTTGTTTCTGACTACGGTCAGCTGAAGAACTTCTAAGCACAGCTGGCTGTGGGTGGCAGCAGGAGGCTGAATTGGCAGAAAATTTCTGGCTGAATACAATTATCAGCAAAGACAGCTTTCTGGGACTACTGATGCTTGTATTTCTCACATTTTCAGGACAAATTTCCTTTCCCACTTTCTAATGAACACTGTAATTCAGCTATAGTTAAATGAGCTATGGATTATATTTGCCTCTTACCTATGCGACCACAAAGGGCTTGAGTCAGTTAACAGTCACATGGACAATACCAAGGCTAATAAAGCCTGAATAAATTATTATTCTAACTATTGCCTTTTCCAAATAGCATCCACTCAAGAAGCAGAATTTTCTCCATATGAAATTCTTCATGTCATAGCTCTAACCTCGAATCCTGCCCCCCCACACTAGTGGATCTTTCAACTACTATCTTGAAGTTTCTAAGATTTATAGTTATCACAGTATCACAGTATCACAGTATGTTCTGGATTGGAAGGGACCTCAAAAGATCATCTAGTCCAATCCCCCTGCTGGAGCAGGAACGCCTAAGTGAGGTTGCACAGGAACATGTCCAGGTGGGTCTTGAATGTCTCCAGAGAAGGAGACTCCACAACCCCCCTGGGCAGCCTGTTCCAGTGCTCTGTCACCCTTACTGAGAAGAAGTTTTTTCTCAAATTTAAGAGGAACCTCTTGTGTTCCAGCTTGATCCCATTACCCCTTGGTTGAATAGGGATCTGTTGGGTATGCTCAAGCGGAAGAGGAGAGTTTACAGGTCATGGAAGCAGGGGCTGGCCACTTGGGAGGAATATAAGGCTGCTGTTAGAGGATGTAGGAAGGCAGCTAGGATAGCCAAGGCCTCCTTAGAATTACAGCTGGCGAGAGGGGTCAAGGACAGCAAAAAGAACTTTTTCAAATACATAGCAGATAAAAGTAATACCAGAGGCAATGTAGGCCCACTGAGGAATGGGGTGGGTGCCCTGGTGGCAGAAGATACAGAGAAGGCAGAATTACTGAATGCCTTCTTTGTCTCTGCCTACTCTGCTGGAGGCTGTTCTGGGGAGCTCTGTACCCCTGAGACCCCGGATGAAGCCAGGGCAATGGAGGAGTTTGCTTTAGTCGATGAGGACTGGGTTAGGGAGCAATTAAATAGTCTGGACATCCATAAATCCATGGGTCCAGATGGGATGCATCCACGGGTGCTGAGGGAGCTGGCTGAAGTCATTGCTGGACTGCTCTCCATCATCTTTGCCAAGTCTTGGGAAACGGGAGAGGTGCCCGAGGATTGGAGGAAAGCAAATGTCACTCCAGTCTTCAAAAAGGGCAAGAAGGAGGACCCGGGTAACTATAGACCGGTCAGCCTCACTTCTGTCCCTGGGAAAGTAATGGAACAGCTTGTCCTTGGTGCCATCTCAAGGCATATCAAGGATAAGAGGGTTATTAGGGGCAGTCAGCATGGCTTTACCAAGGGTAAGTCATGCTTGACCAACCCCATAGCCTTTTATGAGAATGTAACAAGGTGGATGGATGATGGCAGAGCTGTGGATGTGGTCTACCTTGACTTCAGTAAAGCGTTTGACACAGTCTCCCACAGCATCCTCACAGCTTAGTTGAAGAGGTATGGTCTAGGCAATAGAGTAGTGAGGTGGGTTGCAAACTGGCTTAAGGAGAGAAGCCAGAGAGTGGTAGTCAATGGTGCGGAGTCTAGTTGGAGGCCAGTATCTAGTGGAGTGCTTTAGGGGTCAGTACTGGGGCCAGTATTATTCAACATATTCATTAACAATTTAGACGAGGGAATAGAGTGTACTATCAGTAAGTTTGCTGATGACACTAAGCTGGGAGGAGTGGCTGACATTCCAGAAGGCTGTGCTGCCATCCAGCGAGACCTGGACAGGCTGGAGAGTTGGGCGGGGAATAACCTGATGAAATTTAACAAGGGAAAGTGTAGAGTCCTGCATCCGGGCAGGAACAACCCCAGGTTCCAGTATAGGTTGGGAAATTACATATTAGAGAGCAGTGTAGGGGAAACGGACCTGGAGGTCCTGGTGGACAGCAGGATGACCATGAGCCAGCACTGTGCCCTTGTGGCCAGGAAGGCCAATGGCATCCTGAGGTGTGTTACAAGGGGAGTGGTTAGTAGATCGAGATAGGTCCTCCTTCCCCTCTACTCTGCCCTGGTTAGACCACATATGGAATATTGTGTCCAGTTCTGGGCCCCTCAGTTCAAGAAGGACAGGGAGCTGCTGGAGAGGGTCCAGCACAGAGCAATGATTAAGGGAGTGGAGCACCTTCCTTATGAAGAAAGGCTGAGGGAGCTGGGTCTCTTTAGTTTGGAGGAGACTGAGGGGTGACCTTATTAATGTTTATAAATATATAAAGGGTGAGTGCCACGAGGATGGAGCCAGGCTCTTCTCGGTGGCAAACAATGATAGGACAAGGGGTAATGGGATCAAGCTGGAACCCAAGAGGTTCCACTTAAATTTGAGAAGAAACTTCTTCTCAGTGAGGGTGACAGAGCACTGGAACAGGCTGCCCAGGGGGGTTGTGGAGTCCCCTTCTCTGGAGACATTCAAAACCCACCTGGACATGTTCCTGTGCGACCTCACCTAGGCATTCCTCCTCCAGCAGGGGGATTGGACTAGAAGATCTTTTGAGGTCCCTTCCAATCCCAAACATTCTGTGATACTGTGATAATGTGAGAACACAACTCTCCCAAGCTAATTGTATAGGTAATCAATGCATGAAGACATATGTGTTTTCCAAGCATAGTAGTATTTACAAGTGCATACACAGTGTCCAGGACCATATGTGTTCTTGTTTAGGTAGTTACATACTAGAGCTTATTGTACCTGTACGTTTTTCTCTTGCTGTGAAATACTGTACCTGCAGAACATGGAATAAAATGTTTGATCTTTTATATAGTTTAAATTAGTTAACTTCTTGCTGGACTGGCTAACTTGGTCCTTATTAAATGTCATAAGAGATAAAGAGAAGGGCACATCCCTGAATACATATATAAATATATATATGTATATATATATATGAGATAATGCTACATGTGAAGAAATACTTAGATGTTTCCTTTTTTAAAAAAATGTTCATAAAATCTTGTGTCTGTATGTTATATTCATAATTAGAAAAAAAATAATCTCCATTCAGATTAGCCCTTTATAATACTGAAAATGTACATAGGATCCTACTTATGCTTTTTAAAATACCAGTGCACAGCCTTCATGCAGCAACATGAATTTCCTGCAATGTAAAGGGAATTTGGAAAGACTTTTCACGATAAAAAATGAAAAAGCATGGTAGACTATATATAATTTCTTCTTGTGGAAGTAATGCAACTCAAGTGAAACTGCTGACCAATGTGTCCAAAAGAAACTGTCAGAGAGAACACCTTGGAAAAATGGATTTAAAAAATAACATTTCTTGATTTTTTTGATATTTTTTTTTTCCTGTGATAAGAGGAAGAAATTAACAAAATAAAACCTTTTAAACTGGACTATGCCTTTCTTCCTGTCCTTCCCACAGAAGAATTCAACCAAAAAAACCTCAAAGCAAACAACAACAAAAACCCCACAAAAAAACCCCACCAACCTCTCCCTGCCAAAAAAACCCTCACAAAACAATAACAAACAAAAAGCCCCCCAAAAACCCAAAACAAACAAACAAAAACCCCTAAAACCACCACCAAAAAAACCCCACACACTAAAAATCAACCACAAATCCCAAAAAGCACTACCAACAACCTCTCTTCCCCATCAGGACCAAGAACATTTTAGAAAATTTGTCCAAGTTGCTCTTTTAGGACACATGGGGCCACTGAACTACATGTATTTGTAATGGGACTATCTTTACAGCCATGATTGACTTGGTCAAAAAGATGTTCTTTTAATACTCTTCTATGCTAAAAGAAAAACTTCTCCCCCCATAATTTGTATTTCATTAGCATAAGGTGAGAGTGTTTCCATAGAAACACCAGTGATATATAATTTCTGAATAATGATTTCTCCACAAAGAATCCAAAAAATCATTTTCAGATTACAATGCAAAAATCTCCAAACATAGTTCACTTATTAATATTACAGAGAAATAGGTAAAGACTATGAACCTTAAATTGCAGCTGTAAATTGTTAAAGATAAATTGAGTAGGCTATTATTTCAATCCTAGAAAAGGACAATGTGGCAAAATACTAGAAACCAAAGTTGAAGTTGCAATAAGTGTAATTTCACTGTATTCAGTGATCAGCTTCATAAGTCAGTATAAAATATGATGGGTCAGTATACCATCTCTATATATTCAGATCACTCTAAATAGTTCCCTTTCCTTTCTATTTTGACTATAAAATGTTTTATACCTATATCTCATTTATATAGTGTCAATATTAAGATGAAAAGATGCACTAAATAAAAGTTTTCTGCTTGTTCATCATCTCCACTGAAGTGTTAGTAAAGGTAGAATGCTTATTAAGAATGAAGCTTCCCAGCTGGGCTATAAAATGAATGAGAAAAACATTACCTACAATAGGGACAATTTATAAACCACAAGGATTTCTCTGAATGTCACTCTCAAAGGAACCAGAAAGGCAAGATGAGCAGAAAAAATGAGGTGCTCAGGAAGATGATACATTCCCAGGCTAAGCAGTAAAGAAATCTCAAAGAACTTTAGTGGCAGAGAGGAAGGGGATTTGAAGATGGAGAGGAGGAAAGGCTTTTGTATTTCTTTCATGTGTCACATCTTCCTTGTGTTATTTAGGTACAAAACATAACAGAGTTAGAAATCCTTTCATGGTGTTTTGACATTGTTTCTTCATATATGTCATTTTCCTCAGGGAGAAAATTATTTCTATGATTTAGATCTTTGATGTTGCACTTGGTGAGAGAAAAAATCAAAACACACTATATTCTTCTTTATATATATAGTTAAGTGAAACAAAAGGAACATCACACCATACAGATGAGGCCAGTGAACTCAAATGCTAGGGCCAGGCAGTGGGAGGTGGAGCTGTAAGTGTATTCCAGAAATAGTGAAGAGAGGAAGGAGAAAGAAGATAAAAGGCACAAGCTGAATGAGATGTCAGGCAGATCCCAAAAACAAGGGCTCAGTGCCTCTGACCAGACACCTACATAATACTTTTAAGATAAATTGCTCTTATGTTTCTCAAAAAAAGTCTGTTTCAAAGACCACATATTCAAGGGGTAGATTTTTAATATGATTCCTGTAAATTAACACAAATATACTTTGAGAAAAATATGTAAAACTGTGATCAACATGTCTAGGTAGAAACAAACTCCCAAACCACATAATTTTCGCTGAAAACACAGGCCAGATACACTGTACAGATACTTTCCCAATGAGGGAGAAAGAGCACCTACAAGATGAGGATGACCTGGTGGTTTATGAAAGTTATCTAAAGATACTTTGAAGTGGTACATGATTATCTATTCAAAAAGTATGCACAAGGGACTAGAAACTAAGGCCACAGGGTCCCACAACCCTGAGGGGCTTGAGCAGTTTCTGTTACAAGGAATTACTGTTTGCAGAACCTTGCTTTGAGCATGAATAAAATTAAGGATTATACTTACATATTCCAAAAAGCTTCCTTGCTTGGAGAAGCTCAGCAGCTGTGCCTGTTAGAAAGGAACATGAAGTGGGTCCAACACATGTCTCCTGGGACTGAAAAACCCGCCAAGCATCCTGGTCCCTGTCAGCTTCTCAATATGTGCAACATTACTGAGTATCCCAACCTCACACACTGACCTGTCCCAGTGAAAAGAGGGCAACTGGCTGAAATATCTAAGAAAATTTTTCCCTGGAGATTGCAGGTGCAGTATTTGGGTTCAAGGCCTTCCTCTCATGTTCTATCCTTAGCGGGGAAAAAAAAGTATGAAAAATGGAAAACATGTGTAGAAAGGTTTGTTTTCTTGAACATTGGAAATGTCTTTATCTCCAGTCCAATGACTCTTTCATGAACTACATTCAACATGAGCTCCCTTGGTTTAATGCTCTGGCTTGTACTTCACCCTGTATGCCTAGTAAACACAGTAAAAATTGAACTAAGTTAGACCTATATGTGCCCAGCAAGTCAAATTTAACAACAAAACCATTAAAAGAGTATAAATAAATCCACTACAATTTATTTTGTGAAACAACAGCCTGTCAGCTAATAGTTCACAAATTATTAATAAAGTATGTGATCATAAAACATGAGAGTTATAATCTACCATATAATTCATTAAAAAACAAAACAAACAAAAAAAAAAACCCAAAACCACAAACAAACAAACCTAAAGGTTTAAAATTCTTACAGCTAAAACTGAATAACAGCTTTTATCAAAATCTGTTTAAAGTCAGAAGGTGGCAGGTCAGTAAGTTATAGCATGTGTTCTCTCACTATATCTTCCACAGTGTCTCTTGTTTAAATCCACATTAATCTCCAGTTTTGTGAGAAATCAGTTGAGTACCCAGACCAGGCTCCATAAAAATCAACAAATTCTCTAGTGTTGGGTGTATGCATCACTCCTTGCTAACAACTGGCTTTCACTGTGTTGTGCTGTCAAAACTCTCATCCCGATTAAAGATAACCTTGGCTTCTCAACTTAGGTAGCAGGGGCACTTCCATTCTAATCAGAAGGAGTAATTTCTTTTATCCTTGTCATTCTGTAGTTCTTAGAGGATGTAGCCAACTGCACAGTGACAAACTTGGGGATCCATTGCGTCAGCTAGTTGTTAGAACACCTCAGATGTGTCTTTGTAATAAAGTTTCTAACCTAGATCATTGTGTCCTACATTAGCACTTGCATAGCAGTGGAACAAACAGTTTTCACTAATTTTATTTCTAGGACAGCAAAGCTGTCATTCCAGATTACTTAACTGTAATTATCATTTTAATTATAGAAATGGTGAGTTTTGCAGGCAACAGATTTTACCACCATCTCTGAATGTGTAACTTTTAATTATATACTGAAGATTATTAAATCGACATTACATACGCAATATAATGAGTAAGCACAGAATACTGATAACCTGTCCTTCAAGGCCTGATTGAATTGTTTCCACAAATTTTGGAACTTTTTATGAGCCATTATTTTTGTTTATTTTGTTGGTTTTGATTTTCTTTTGAGTTTGGCAAAGCAGTTGTCAGGCACAGTAAGTTATGATTAAGTATATGCAGCTGCAATGTTTCCTGCATTTTTGCACCTGCACGTTGAGTAATAAGACCCAAGAGATTTGAAAAAAAACCCACAAAAATCACACAAAGACAAAGGAGGACAGTGGATTGGACAACAGGCTGTAAAAGAGAGTGTGACACTACAGGCTTGTCTTCTTAAGGGGGGTCCAGAACTGTGTGGATATTCAGTTTCATACTGATGGCATAAATACAAGTATTTTTTTTTTATTTATGCCACCCTGTATTCATACCTCCCATATTATTTAAACATGAAATTAAAAAAAAAAAACACGACTATTTCTTGTTAACAGGAAGTCTTCCAAAGATGGTTACTGAAAATACATACTATTATCCCGAGGCACCATAACATCCATATTAATCTCTCAAGAGAGCTCTTGGGAGGCTTGTTCTATGATTATATAAGATGGTTTTGAATATCTTCACAAGATAATAAACAGTATCAGCTTTTTCTACCACTTTCATTACTAAGTCTGCAAGAATTAGTGCATCTCCTGTTGACGAGGTTTTGAATAAAACCTGAGTATTTCCCGGATGATAGGTCAGACTGGCAAGAGAATATGTATAGTCAGATAATTACATTGTCACACATTTCTTATGAAAGTTGTATAAAATGCATTAGAGTACCACAGTGCTATCTCAAGTATAAAGGCAAACAGAGGGTGGAAAAAATAATAATAAAAATAAATCCCCCCCCAAAAGCCCTGACACAACAATACATTTTGCCTTATGATCAGCCCTTAGTAAAACACTTCACTATGTGTATTTAGTAACCAGATGGAGGAGCCAAGAGTCCGTTCTTATAATTGACACACACAAAAAAACCCAACATTACTACAGTTATGGGAATAAAAGAAGATCTCTAAGCAATCTGAATGTATTGTACTTTTCTGGGCTTTGATATTCAAGATCATATTAAAATTCTGCTCAGATCCTGAGAGTCTAAGTCACTCTGCAACAAAGCACTGAACAACTCCTGAGAAAACCCTTAAAAGTGATTATTGAAAATGGTTATTTTGGACAACTATTCCCAGGAAAGCTGTGTTTTACAGGAAGGAAAATTATCAGCTCAATTTGAAAGACTAAATTTATAAATATATTACACTAAAATCAGCACTATGTAAACATTTAACACCTTAAGTCAGACACTCAAAATCTAAAAGTTGGATACACTCTGTTGAAGATCACCTCAGAAATCCATTTTTGGCTTTTTAAAATACATGCTTTAAGACATAGATTTATGGAAAAATTACTTTGCAATCAACTGTCTCATTCAGCGAATAGGAAGGGCATTAACTATTGAGCTTTGACTTTTCATTATTGTACAAAGTGTGCTATAAATGAACCCCAAGGCAACACAATTCAAACTGTGCTTGACAGAATTATTTTTCGCTTTGCAGGTGTTTAAGCCTTGCTCACTGTTTTTAACTCTCCCGTTTTAAGGGGGCCTCCATGGTCACATTACTGCAACTCTCCTGGTGCCCTTGAAGCCACCTTTCCTGACCACACACTGTGGGTTACATGGGTGCTCCTTAAAGCACACTCTGACTTGTGAGATTTCCCCACCCCAAATGTTATGGGAAACTCCCAGAGCCTTTAGAGCACAGACAACTTGCATATCGAGCTGGGGGACATCCCCTGAATCTCAAATACCTGTTGTCAGCCAACATTTTTTCTGCAAAGCAGCACCTCCTTACCACATACTAGCCCATGACCCCACATCTCACCTACTTTCTTTTAGGTGTACACTCAAAATACAGAGCCAAAACAATCAGGCAAGTCTGCTGGCAGACTACAGGTTGGAGGGAAGTTGGAGTGGGATGGGAAGCCTCCTTGCTTCTCTCTATATGGGAAGACTACACAAGAAAACTCAGTTTCAGAAAGGCCATTCAGAATAGCCACTTCTTTGTGAAGGGTACCTACAGCTGGCGTATGCTCATACTAATTAATTTTGCCATCACCAAACAAAAACTCAAGGAGGTCTCAATCAGGTTAAAGGTACAAGTTCTTATTTGAAAGGAAAAGTACTACTGATGCTCCAGAAAATCCTCAGCACAGCAAGAAATCCTGCTGACTTTTGTAGTGATGCACTATAGAATCTTTTGGCAGAAGAGAAAGAGGGTTCATAATCTACCAGGCAGAGAAAACATGACAAGAACACAGTAGCATAGAAATACTCAGTCTACATGTAATGCTGAGTTAGGGACTGACAGTAGCCAGGATTACACCAAAAATAGGTAGGATTGCTTCCTGGTCATAACACGATTCCTTCTGCCAGGGGGGGATCTTGTCACTCTGCTAGCGTTGTGACTCCAGCTGGCCTTTCACCTGGCCCTTATCTCACAACTCACATGCAAGCTTTTGGCCACCACTTTAGGATTCAGAAAATCTTCATTTAGCAGCTGGACACCTTTTTCAGAGTGGCAGCCAGGTTGCCCTTCCTAGGCTGGAATAGATCTTTACTTGTACTCAGGTAACAAGCAGCAAATTCCCTGCCGTGCACTAGCCAGTAGGGGCTGCCTGTTACATTTTTTTTCTTTTTACTAAAAGCCTCTGTACTGACAATGAGAAAGTATTTTACACTTGGCAAAAGTTTAAAGTATTTCTGTAATTCATCACATGTGGTTGACTAACAGTAACAACCGATAGCTGCTGTCCTGCTCTACCAGGTAGAGATGAAGACCACACTCTGCTAATAGAAGGTATCTTTCTTCAGAACAGACCATGTAAACCTTGAATTCCCTTGCAAGCATTGGTAGTGAGAGGCTAAAAACAGCTGCAGGTTCCACCAAGGTGGACTTCTTTTTCTGTGGACAACCCAAATCCTTTGCTGATTTATTTTCTCTGACCATTCTTGGGCTTATCTTTTTGCCTCAGCAGCTCTAACATTACCTCAGCAGCTGATTTAGCCTCTTCCTGCCTTTATACGTCGAGCACCGGAGCGCCTTAGGATGTAGTTATGCTAGTCTGCCACAGTCAGCTCTGCCCATTAAACACCATCTCCACTTGTTTGGGTTCCTCTTACTTGCTAAACTTATAGCCCAAATGAGTAATACCAAACAAATCATAAGGAACTGAAAACTACATCTTACCATTAAAAGTGGCCAATAATTGTGGGAGACACCACACAAAGCTATTTATCTCCCTGTGAGTGAAAACATCAGGAAGGGAGGAGGTTTCTAAGAAACTGCCTAAGATAACTTTTACTGGGTGAATTGCTAGGGCTCCATTACAGCTGTTGACTAAATCCTGACAGCTGGGGCTCATTGACCATCACCCCTCCCACAACCTGCCATCAAAAAAAAAAAAAAAAAAAAAAGAAAAAAAAAAAAAGAAAAAAAATCTTTCAGAAAGCATGATTGTGTGATTGTGC
Organism: Nesoenas mayeri; assembly: GCF_963082525.1. Taxonomy (NCBI): domain Eukaryota; kingdom Metazoa; phylum Chordata; class Aves; order Columbiformes; family Columbidae; genus Nesoenas; species Nesoenas mayeri. The sequence continues at coordinate 12,825,099 of NC_137548.1, forward strand.
CACAATTGAAATAATCCATTGGAAAGATCTTCTCTTTCAAATTGTCAGTTTATTTTTTAATTATGATTCTGCAGTTCCTGAGGAGTATCATCTGTTTTTTCTACTTGCAATGAATTCACTTCTGCAATTAGCTATCTGAACTACATATGTATGTACATAAAAATACAAACATATATACATACATTTTACTCTCTTTACCTCTCCACACTAAGTACAGAACTAGTAAGAAGTCAGGGAAATTAAAAAAATATATATATAAAAAAATCGAAATAGTGCTAAAATTTGGCTGAAATTGTGCTTAGGTAGTAGGTAGACCTTTTGCCTGTGAAGCTGAATTCCCCCTAACATATTACTCTAATTGAAATTACACAAAAAATATATATAATATTTGTAAAACAGATTTGGGCACTTTGTGTAAAAAGAGAACTACACAGAAGTAAGGACAGATGGAAAAAAACACACCCTGCTTTATTTATCCATCTGCCTGTGCTGGCCTCCTCCAGTGCTTGGAGATGTCTCTTTGAAAGAGCAGGTGTAAGGTGGCCCTTTCTGTCCTCTCTCATGCATCCCAGCAGACTTGTTCCCCCAGCATCACCAGCTAACAAAGTATGCCAGTGCTGCCGCCTTCTCCTCTCCCTGCTCACAGATCCTCTGTCAGTCTGAAAACCATCAGCTGTCATTATACCACAGTATTTAGCTAAGCCTAATATATAAAAGTATTTAGGTAATAAAGAGGAGAAAAACAAAATTACATAAAATAATTATGTATCAGATCCATAGAACAATATGAACTTTGGATCAGGACCCTTGCGCATCTGTGAAAACCTAACAGTGATCAATTCTTCCTGGTGTGGGTAAAGCATTTTGAAATTATTTTGAACAGATGTGTCATTATTTACCTTAATGACCATGGCCAGGTAGAATACCTATTTCCAAATTGCTCTTGAGAGAATATCCTTTGTTTATGTTAGGCCTGTTACTATTATAATTTCCACACCCTGGGAACTTTTTTCTGTTTTTAAAGGTCTTTTTCCCCAGATTCAAACTTAAATCAATCACAGATGTTTTTCCAATGTACATTCTTTAAAAAGAATGGGCCAATCTGCAATTTCTTACCTTATAATTACTTTCAATGGGACTGTAGTAAGTGCTTGTAGTAGTGAAAATCTGCAATTGCTTAAGGACTATTATGGATATGCAGTTACAGTAAGTACAAAACTAACTCCCTTGTGTTGCACATACCCACAAACAAATGCAAAGCCAGTGTAGAGACTTCTAATACAGATGACTGATATTAGCTTTACTATACCATGATGCTCCTGAAATCACTTGAATTAGGCTAAAGATGGAGTACTTAAACCCAGATTTGGAATACCCTCCCAAATATGTGGAGAATTCAGACTTCATGGTTTGGTTGGGCTTTCTGTTAAAACAGAAGTTCAGACCTTACTCAGAACATTGTTCCTGCATTTTCTTTTCCTCATCTAACACTAGGTTTGTACATGAGGTTTTTTGTACAAACTGGAAAATATTTTGCTTAAACAGAAAAGGTAGCATAAAGAGCAATTTGCTTGACTATATGTCCTGGTTTTGTTAAAAACAAGACCAGTTTTCTTTTAGCGAATTTTTTCTTTCAGCTAAGTTCTTCTAAGTAACTGCACTTTTCTGAATTTAACTACTTGTTTTTCAGACACTGCGCTCCAGAACTGGTAAGATGACCAATTGAACGTTAAAGAAGCTCATGATTAGATTTATTGCTATGATAGCCAAGAATTCTGATAAAATTTCACATGTTCCATCGTGAGAGGGGCATGTTTGCAAGGAGGGGGGTACAGAATAGGTGACTAAAACTGACCAACTGAGTATTCCATCCCATACACATCATACACGCTGTAAAAGAGGGAGATCACGAGGGTCTCACGCTCTTTGATCATGGCTGGTATCTGAAGAACACCCTGCCTGGCATCCCTTCCGGTTTGCTGTGAAGTCCTGCCCAGGTCTTCTGAGTGCCTTACCTGCTAGAGTGATGCCAACTCCATACTGGACAATGCAGCTACTCCCAGAAAATCAAGACTGATTTTGTTTATTTTGTATATTTTCTCTATTTATTAGTAGCATTAGTAAAGCCTTTAAACCCTTTCCAACTTGCAAAGCCTCTCTTCCTTATCCTTCTCATCACTTTTTCTTATCTAAAGAGAGGGTGGAGGGAAGATTAACAGAGAGCATCTGCCACAGTTTATTGTCACCTTGCAGTTAAACCATGACACTATACAAAGATTAATTCCATGGAAGTGTCATTACATGGCCCTTACTGAAATTACTCTCAGCTTATACAACTGTAAATGAGAAGGTGATTTTATCATCTGTGAAAACTGCACACAGAGGATGCATAGACAGATGCATCTCAACCTTAAACATGTGATGCTTCCACTAGCAGTTAGGGACCAGATAAACAACACCCACATGAGTTCTTTTAAGTTCTCCTACTATCTTTTTTGGTCTGATGCCTCTGGAAATAATTAGCAAGTCCTCACAAATGATGTTTATAATATATAAGTGCTGACAAACCCTGAAATATACAGTAAGTCTTTTTTTTAAAAAAAAGAAAATACATAATGAATGATGATCACCTACAATATGAATTACAGATTCTGTGCAAGTTAGCTTGATTCATGATTATGCAGTGCTTAAGGGTCTGCTGCTACATTTACATTTTTACCATGAGCTTTTTTGGTTTGCATCATCTTGAAATATAGATTAAAACTCCACAGCCAGATGATTAATTAAGTCTAAAAAACCCTGTGTGCCTGATCTCCATATACTGAAAATTAATGCAGTGCAGTTTTTACCCCAGATGAATATCTAGCTCTGAATTTCAGTGAGATGCTAAGACTTTAGGACTGAAGGTTTTATTTATAGAATTTATTTTTGCTGGGTGGGACAACAAATGTAATCATATTTTGATATGAAATCAATAAGTTGCACACATTCTTTAGATGCTATCTTTCATCTGGAAACAAAACAAAACAAAACAAAACACCAAATTGTGGAATGTTTAGTGGAAAACTCAAGAGAGGACAAGAGACTTAGACGCAAAAAGTAACCAATCTCTGCCCAAAGTGTGTGGTACTAAAAAGTTCCACATGGAAACTCGAAGACATTGGCTGTGCATATCAGTATCTGGGCTGTCTGACTGAAAGAGCTGATAAGAACAGCCATACTGCTTAGTACAGGAATAGTTTTTTAAACTATTTTGGAGAACTGAATAATGTGTCTGAATAGTGAATCAGTGATGTGTGTTTTCCAACACGTTGTTTGTGCAGGGAAAATCTGTCTTCCAATCAATTATTCAAAACATAACTGCTAACCTATTTAAGTTTGAATATATGTGTACTATAATCAGGAACCACGTTTTTCAGCTACACTCCAACCCTGGAATCCCTGCACAATAAAGTAAATGGATGACTATGTCCAGTGAACTATTCAGAACAGTAAATCTTTCACAATTCTGGGGCAATGTGTCAAAGAAATATGGATGTTCCCTAAATACAGAAAAGCCTATTTAAGTATAACTTGCAGAAAGTGTGTAAAAATACTACCAACTTCTGCAAGTCTTCCAATGTAACTTAAAGCATGATGGCTGCCCCATTCATGTCAAAGGTTAACAAAATTTCTTCAATAATTTATCAAGGTTAAAGTTTTTCTCTAAACAAATACAACTTCAGTGAACTATTTAGATACTCAGTCTGCCTTTCAACATGGAAGATTAAATAAGCTGTAGCACTTTGCAATTTTAGTTTATGGTGCATTTTGCAGAATCTTCACATTAGTTTCATTTTTAGGAGAATTGAACATTAATATAGAAATAATGTGATCAGTAATTTTATGTAATGTGCTGTTTTACCCTCAGCCATTGACAAGGAAATAGAACTAAAATTGGAAGCAATTGCCCCAGCATTTGAACCAAAACCAATTCCAGTATTAGTAATTAATGTTAAAGCACAATAATATGCTTATTTAAGACAATCCCTAAACCATCTTATTTATTATGTATATTATAGAAATTCAATCTAGAATTGCCAGATACAGCTCATTGAGATTTCTCAGTTTAATTAGGAGCTTTCTGGTTTGAGATATTAAAAATAATATTAATTATGTGGTAACAGCTGCTATAACATACTTCCATCATCTCACTAAGAAAAGATAAGTCAGATTTTATCATCATATATGAAAACTGTTCAAAAGTTGTGATTTGCTATTTTAACATTTTTAGATCTCGCAACATTCAAGGCCAGACTGGACAGGACTCTGGGCAACCTGATCTGGGTGAAGATGTCCCTGTTCATTGCAGGAGGGCTGGACTAGATGACCTTTGGATGTCCCTTGCAACCCAAACTAATCTATAATTCTACAGTTCTATGCCATTTACATTGAGAGTGTCAAAAGTGGGCACTAGTTGTGTGTGTTTGTTTATGATTATTTAAGACATATATTTATAGGAAAGCTGGCTAGTCCTCACTGCTTCTGGAATCAATGGAAACTGTGTGTTCAGCATATCAATGGGCTTCTTGTCTGCAAATCCAGGTTGCAGTCATACACAAATAAATGGCTGCACTTGATTTTGCAGTCAGTAAACATAAATAATTAAGGCTTGTGATGTACTCAGGTACTACCATGTGCATGATTTGAAAAAGAAAGAATAAAATAAATCCATGAGAAAGCAACTGTGCTGCCAAAGACTTAAACACTGTGCGGTAAATGAGTACAAGCTGCTCACTGAACAGGGCAAGTATCGTCTCTCCACCCAGCTGTTCTGCCCGTCCTGGGACAGGGATAAGTGGATCAGTGGGCAGAGACACCTGGCTCTCAGAAAAAAAATCTGTTCCTCTACTGAACAGCACAGAAATAAATAAAATATTGAGCAGTTGCTCCTGAACTGAGCATTGTCTGCTCTGCTCACTGAATACAGACTATGCCACTGTCTCTGGACTTTCATGTAGGCAGAGAAGGTGCCAAATTGAAGATGCCCAGGGAGCTTTACAGAATCACAGTCACAGAATGGTTGGGGTTGGAAGTGACATCTGGAGATCAACTATTCCAACCAACCTGCTAAAATAGGTTCACCTAGAACAGATTGTGCAGGAATGTATCCAGGGGGGTCTTGAATGTCTTCAGAGAAGAATACTCCACAGCCTCTCTGGGCAGCCTGTTCCAGTGCTCTGTCACCCTCAAAGTAAAGGAGTTCTTCCTCATATTCAGATCGAACCTTCTATGCTTCAGTCTGTGCCCGTTGTCCCTCATCCTATCGCTGGGCACCACTGAGAGGAGTCTGGTATATCCTCTTGATATCCGCCCTTCATAGTGGAATTCCTAACAAGAGTATATGCACCTTTTCCATCTTCGGTAAACTCATTCCAAGTTCATCTTTTCAGTGTCACTTCCTGGCTTTTAAAAAACAGAGCCCCAGATGCCACCTTCTGTACTCACATCAGCGTGATTCAGCAGAAGGGTTCGAACTTTTGGCTCTGCTAAGGAAATTGCAGTCATTTTGGCTAATGGAATAATGGGTAGCAATCTAAGCTTGTCATTCTCAGTCTGAATCAGCACTAGAGAGGAATGGACACTTTACCAGCTTTTTTCACAGATATTTGTGACAGCAAAGAAATGATGGTTTCCAGTTCATTTCCATGTATTTGATTGAAGCATGCTCTCTTAAATGCCTCAATTCTCCCTGACAATTTGCTCTTCTCCCCTCTCATCTCCAAACTGTCTGTTTTGCAGGCTTGTGTCTTAGCTGTTGTTCTTCATTTCACGCTCCTCTCCTCTCAGTCCCGACCTTTGCTCCATAGACTCCAGTTCAAATCATTTACAGATTACAGATTACTGGACTGCAGTTTTTCAAAGTCTTATAAGCAAACCCAATTTGAATGGAATTTCAGAAGAACAAGGATAAAACAACCACCATACCAAGTTTCAGGTACCTTGCAGATAAGAACTTTTTTTTTTTTTTTCCCCTCCATGGGGGCCAAACATGATTTTTCTTCACCTTACAATTATTTTTAGCTGAAATATTTCCAAGCTTTTTAAACTATCCAGAATCATTGAAATATCATGTAGAATTATCAGTCCAAACAGCTGAATGCCAGCAAAGTTTCTTACTAAAGAGAATGACTTTTTACTAGGTTCTTACTAAAGAGAATAATTAGCACAGCTTCTTGAAATTTGCCACCAATTTCTGTGTTAACAGCAAATGCAAAAAAGCACCAAGACAAAAATAAATACATAAGTGAATGTATTTACCCATGAAGAAAGTTCTGAAGCTGTCTTTAAAGTATTTTTGTAAAATTTGCTTGGATTAAATTTATTTCCTTTCATCCATGGAGGGCCAAGTCCTATATATATATGTGTATATATATATATATATATATATATATATATGTTGGTTTGTTTTTTTTTTTTGGACAGTTTATAGAAATAAAAGATGATATTGATCAGGATAATGGCACTCTTGCCATTTTTATCAAATGTCAGTAATCATAAGGTGCGATGCACTCAATAAGTTATCTAAGTATACTCTAAGTTACTTTTTTAAGCACATATCTGTCAATTATAGGATCCAGAGAGATGTGCTCCATGCCTCCTTCCTAAACCTACCTATATATCTGTTTGATTATGATTAAACCTGTTTCATTTCTCTCATTTATTTATTTATTTATCTTTAGTGTTCTCTTTTTATCGCACAACTGCTTTCTAGATTGTAAATTTTCTTGGACAGAAACCATATCTTATCGCTTTGAGTGGTTCCTATGCAACTTTCAGGTGAGTGTGTTCATGTTCTTCTGCAAATCTGTATTTCAGTAATAAAGGTTATAATTAGTCAAAGAATAACAGAAAGACAGATTGCAGATCCCTTAGTCACAGTGCTGAGCTATTACTCATGTGAACCGCTCCACAAAATCAGTCACCAACTGCATGACTTGTATGAAAAACTGAGCAGTTAGGACTCCAATCTGGTTCATTATTATTATGTAATGTTACACATTGGTGTAAATTGTTCTAATTCAGAGGTCTCTTCAGTGCAAATGTCTCTTTGAATACACTCTGCTGCAGTAATAGATTAACTTCCAAATGGCAACACCCCAGCAGGAGACAGCGCATCAGCTACTATGAGGGGATGTATACAGTATCTAATTAATTCTAATATTTTTCTAAGTTTAGTCATCTAGGTCATCAACATCCAAATATTTAAGCTTAATCTTCAGCCCTTCCTGGGGATCTGCAAACGTTACAAGTATTAACATGACTGTTCCAGTGACACATAGTGTATCTTCAAGTTATACTGATATCCTTTTCCAAGCCATGTTCCCACATTTCTGAGAGAGAAGCTGGCATGCTGGATGGAGACGTGTAGCCTGGTTTAGGATATGAGTTTAACGGCAATAGCTTAGACTATCCATATAAATATTTTCACTTAGTTGTATAGACACATATGAACACCTTCTCTCTCTTATCCTCTTTGAGCATCTGCTGATTCTGGTATTTCTGTGTCCGTGGTAGCACCCTTCTTGTCCTGTTCCAGGAGGTCTGTGGCCAGGCTACAAGCTATGCATCATCTTCATAGCCCTCTTTGCTGTGTTTTTTCCTGGTCACAAATACTCTTCTTCAAATATTGCTGATGGATCAATATTTTTAGAAGTTTGAAAATGGCATTTCATTTCATTTTATATTATTTTTCATTGTTGTTTGGTTGAAAATAAATATTTTGTCTACCACAGGCTTTTTTGGAAAGAAGCAGTGAGTCAGAGTATGGAGGGATTAATCTGCTGGGTGGCTTTTTGGGTAGTGGTTCACCCTTGCCCACACAGCACAGAAAAAGAGCATCTCATCATTTTGGACTTTGAGTTTCTACTAGCGCTAACAAGTTTCTGAAACTGCTTTATACTTTCATATAATGGTGTCTGTTCTTACCGAAATTACATGGTTGTACTATCAGTACAATGCAAATAAAAATGCATGTCTGAGAGGAATAGTGAAAAACGGACAGAGAGGAGAAATCAATGTGTAAATGGTGAATTTTCTTTTAGTTTTTATATACTGAGTAGGTTTGAGAGGCAAGGGGGGGGGGGTATTCCTGAAATTAATCACAAAAATGGTATTCTTTTTTGGTTGTGTTCTTTGGGATTTTCTCTGTTCCCCTGTCTTTTTCACTTACATTATACAGTACTGAATACAAGCAGCTAAATGACTTTCAAGGTATTTTTTCTAAACTACCCTTTTTTTCCTCATTTTGATTGCTTTGAACTTCATCCAACTTTTTTTTTTCTTCTTTTTTTTTAAATGTGCAGAGAACAGAATCAAATAAAGGTGCCTCTCAGTCTACTGAATACCTCACGTTTTGCTGATGATTTGTAAAGTGGGAGTACAGAAGAAAAATCACACTCTCCCAAACCCCAACTCTTGATATCAGATCTCTGAGAAAATTTAGGAGCAAAGGAAGAATATAGAAAATGGAAGGAAAGATAGCCCAAAGATGAAAGGGCACAAGCTCGCAAATTTGATGATTTAGTGTTTCAAAATGAAAAAAATATTGAAACAGGTCCCTAAGTACACTTGATTCATGCTCACAGAGCTTGCCTCTAACACATCTCACAGATAATTAAATTGATTTTCTAGTGAGCTAATAGTGATTTGACAGGAGCCCAACATGAAAAAAGGGCAGTACCTGTTATTCCTATAACTTGCTTTGTGTTGGCTTGGAGTCATCTTGCAGCTGGGAAGAGTATCTAATCACTTTGCTTATGCAGGTGGCAACTGAGTCACTATGGCAATTCATAGTTACACTGACATAAGACAGTAATGAAATTTCTGGTGAGATTTGGAAAAAAAGATGAAAGACTTATTGACACAGAGAATAAAATTACACCCTAAATGGGTCCTTACCTAACGCCAAGGGATATTGGGGAAAAGACTCCATTGATTCCCAATGAACAATTAAAGCAATGGAGAAGGAGACAGCTCCAATTTAGAAACTCAGAAGATTGCCAGATGTCTGGGAATCTGTCTCAAAGAACTGAGGAAAATGATCTCATATAGAAAAATTAACTGTAAGACAACATCAGCTACATTTTCAGAAGTAATAGTGCCAGTAATTTTTAGAATGGGCACCCTGGAGGACCAACACATGCAACTCAGTGCACTATCAAAAGGCAGTAAAATATCTGAACACACATACACCCACTCACACACCCACACACCCCCCCATCCAACTAACTTAGACGGGCGACAATTTGAACATCTCACTCTTTGCTGGCTCTTACACAACCCAGGATTTGTTATATGAATGTCTGCTGTCTATTTTATTTTCCCAAAGGACATAACTTTACAGAAATACTAACCCAATTGTCAAAAGTTGTAATTCTTTATATGCAGAAAGGCCCACATAAACAAAGTAATAACCCCAATCTGGCCAGCTTTAGACTAGTGACAGGTTTTGCACTAACACTGGTTATCCTTAGAGAAACTTGACCTCCCAAGTTGCTTTTCAAAAGCAGAATAATTTCAGAGAAATACATATGTTGAATGCATTGTCCAAATGACCACCTGAGCTACAGGGGGAACTTGATCAAGATTTAAAACCACAGATCAGAGAGACAATCTAGTCCATGTTCTCCATCTCCATTCAGAAGTTGGTGCAATATTCAGTTTGGGAAGCAAAATTAGATTATCCTCTGGAAATTGAGATAGAACCACTTCCCACCAGAAAGGAGACTGGAAAGCGCCCATTGTACATGGAGAGTTAGAACTGTGTGGAAAAAATACCAGTTTCTTCTCTTTTTTTCAAGTCACCTACAAATTTATTTTCTTGAATAAAAGACAAAAGACAAGAGCCTATAGTGGTTTATTTAAAAAACTGTTTTTGAGAACATTGAGAATTTTAATTAAAAAGCCCTGTGACAAATTTTTCTAGAAGCAGCCAAATACATAGACCAGTATAGAATTGGTCCATGCTTGGTGGCTTAATTGAAAAGTATTTACAGTAAAAATGAACTGCAATGGCAAGAAATCTGTCAGGTGTTGGTTGGCTATCTTGGACAGAATAATCGATGTCCAGCACTTTGTTCTTCTGTGGAATAATACCCTCCAAAACAACGAGGAGGAAAACCACCACTGCCAGGTAAGGAAACTTTATTGGTTTTGCTCTACATGTATCTCTGCAACAAGTTTCCAGGGTTGTTAAATCTACCATTCACAAATGCTTATTACAGAATCACAGAAACAGAGAATCACAGAATGTTTGGGATCAGAAGGCACCTCTGGAGATCACCTAGTCTAATCCCCCTGCCAAAGTAAGTTCACCCAGATTGTGTCCAGGTGGGTTTTGAAGTTATCCAGAAAAGGAGCTTCCATGACCTCTCTGGGCAGCCTATTCCAGTGCTCTGTCACCCTCAAGGAACTTTCTCTTTATATTTCAGATGGAACCTCCTGTGTTTCAGTTTGTTGCTCCTTATTCTCTTGTTGAGCACCATTGAAAAGAGTCTGGCCTCATCCTCTTGCCATCCACCCTTGAGTTACATTGATGAGAACCCCTTTCAGTGTTTTCCAGGCTGAACAGTCCTAGCTCTCTCACCCTTTCCTCATAAGAAAGATGTGATGCTCCAGTTCCCTAATTGTCTTTGTAATCTTCTACTGGACTCTTTCCAGTCTCATTTTCAAGAACATAAAAAGCAGAATTTCAGAAGACAGTTTCCTCTGGCCACGAAGTTTCTTTTTACAAGTTTATGGAGGAACATGTTAGTTTCCTGGAAAAAAAAGAATACCCTCATCTTCCCAAGGAAGGAGACAATATCAAATGTGACACGCCTATAGAAATGATCTAATATTTTCTTACTGACCATGGCTAGCAGGGCAACTCATTCCACCTAGCCAAATACTGATATGCTGCACTCAGCAGTGTCAGTTTTATAAAGCTAAAATACACCTTACAGATTTCTAAAGCTTAGTTGCCAGTAATTGTTCTTTCCATGTTCCTTGTGACCAATGACATTTAGTCAGAAAATATGTAGTTGAACTAATATGCTTTCTATTGTGTATGGATTATTAAAGACTTTTAAAAAATATTTAACTATTTTTGTCATATTTTTAAATATCCTGATCATTCCTTTGATTTTTTTTTTTCTTTTCATATCAGAGATATAAGAATGAGCAGTGACTAGACAATTCCTTTGCCCTCAAAACAATACAATAAAAAATTCTACTGGCTGGTATAAAAAAGCTGGTTCAATAAACAATGTGGTTGGATTTACTGAAAAACAGAAATGGGATATGTGCCTGGAAATCTGTTTAATGCTCTTTATCAGCCAGAACATATGCATGCAGGGTACATTGCATGTGTACAGCAAGTGCACTATGAACAGGTAATTAATGATCTGCAGCACAGAGGCCTACGATTCAGAAGAGAAGGAGGTAGAGGCTACTCTGTTGCAGTGATTGGCAAAGAAACAAAGAGCTAAGATTTGGGGTGAAATATGTCTTGTTCTTGAGCTTTCTTAAACAGGCATAGAGAAAGCAGTGAAAGGAAGACAAAAACCCAATCCCCTTTTCAGCTCTACATAAAAGATGGCAATCACAACAGCAGAGAACACTTGTGGCTAATTCAGCTCATTCATCACCCGTTGTTTGAGCTTGGACCCAACTCTCATTGAAGGCAAGGGGAGTATTTCCTTTGCCTTCTGTACTGAAATGGATTGAGTCTTTCAAAGTCCTCTGGGAAAGCAAAGAGCTCTCCTTTAGCAAAAGGTGAAAATGCACTTTCCCCAAGCAGCAGAAATGCTAAAGCAATTGCATGTCAGACATGTCAGAGGGGCCTGGCAGAGCTGCTATTACCTTCCCATAGTACACTGCACCTGGAGAGAAGCCACAGTAAAACAGGAAGTGTTTATCCTTCTCAAACATACAGCACCATCTATTATACTTTGTATAAAATGAAGCAATTCTCTCTTGTTTATCTGCACAAGAGCAGTGAGCCAGAGCTCTCTGGTGGCTCACATGAGCAGAAACTTAGGGAATTCTTTCCTGTTTTAAAAACCAAGAGTCTTTATTTAACGCAATTATTTGCAAAGCTGTTTCTTTGAATAAATCCAAGAAGCAGCAGTTTCTCTTGCACAGTATTCCTTTCACATGTGACTCAAAATAGCATTTGTTTTTCCTTTGGAGCACACTAATAGACATTCCTTGCTATCACAGAGTACTCACAAAACCCTTTTCAATGCTTGGTTCAGCTGTTCTCTGACCCAACACAGACCCAGGCAATAGCTTTTCTCAGCCATGTTACTTGCTACTGAAATGCATGAGAGGGTCTTACTTTCCCCACCAACCCCAGCCTACATAGCAACAACAGAAAAAGCTGTGGGGATGTCAGATTTAATTTTTTCCACAAAGTTGACATCTTGCATGTGCAATTTCTTCTTCTTTCTGACAAAATTACTTTTTCTGAAAGAAGGCTTCTATTTTTTTACCCCTCTGTGCAGCAATACTAAAGCTCTCACAGGGCATTTGTGAACATATCTTTTCCTGTTCAAGGGCTTTCATGTGCACCAGTGCATCATCTAGATACAATCAAAATGCCAACACAGACTTGCAGAAAGTATCCTTTCCATTAACCTTTTAAACGTGACAGTCACAATGCGGAAATTGAAATCCATCACTTTAAATTGCTGCAGGATTGATTCTAACTGAGAAAAAAACTCTCATCTATACTCTCTTGCCCCACTTACTTCTAAAAATGTGCCCTTTAAGATGCCCTTCTGGAAACCAGCTATATTTATAACTACCTTGACCTTACTCATTCCTCTCATTTTCTGTAGTTTACACCAAATCTGATGCTGCTATTTTTCTTGGGTCATCTCCAATCTCATATATGACTTAAGAAGCTTTAGTCTGTGGCCTCTGTCTCTTCAGTCCTGCCAACAGGGAAGATGGCTTTGAAGGGCTGGGTTCCTCATGCTGTTAACTTTTGGTACACCAGCACAATACAAATATCATTGTGGACAGGTTGGCAAAAGACTTTTCTATTTTCTATCCCATTTCTAACCTGAAGACGTCCAGGGAAGAGAGAATGGTTTGTCTTGGATAATGTATTATCTCTGAAAAAAATATTTAATTGGGTTTCCATTATTCAATTCAATAGCAACATTTTACTGATTGGCTTGGAAGGCAATCTCAGAGGTTAGCTTGTCACTGCTATCTTAGGTGTTCAAGACAATAATGCTGCAGAATCTAACTCAGTAATTGAACTAGAAATGATACTGACGCTTGATAAGGAACAAAATAACATGGTTTAGCGCCTGTCATCATTTTGTTTTGGCTAGCTAAGATCTAGAGATTAAAAAGAAAAGGCTATGTAAGCTGGAAGAGGGCCTCTGAAGATCTGTACATTCCTGAGAACGTCAGGATGAAAGTGGTCAATGAACCAGTTTATATGTTCTTTGCTTGACCTAAGCTTGTGGTAATGGGCATACTGATGGAAGTCAAAGACATTGAAATGTATGTAGAAGAGACTGAAGACAATGAGACTTGCAATTACATGTCAGACCTGAAGAACACACAGGTGGGGGGCTTGGGAAAATGTAGGACATTCCTGAGTGGCAGTACCCAGGTCAGAAAAAGAACTGGGAATGGCAGAAAGGATTGATAGGATGACTGCAAGCTCTCCAGAAATAGAAAATACTAGAGAATTCCTGACCGCATCAGCATTTGTGAGAACAAGCCATAAGTGTCCCACTAAAATGAGTCACATCTCTATCTCCAGGCACGAGTAACATCTTATCTGCCATGGAGCGTGGAGTCTCTTTTCCCATACTGAATCTTTCCAATGAGTTCTGACAGAACACAATGACCCAGAACACAAGTAAAATGTGTTTCTGCAGCAGGAGAAGGCCTCTGACAAGCTGAAGAACTGCTTTCCAGTTGATGCAACGCACTGCCAAGTTTGTTCAAAGGCTGGCTGAGTTTTGAAAGCCAATCAGATGGCTGGTGGTCTCCAGGGGAGACCCAAGTACATGGTGAAGCCTTTCAGCAATAATTTTTGTTTATAAGGGGCCCTCATTATAAGTTCACGTTCCTCATCCAAAGAAATGTTGTTTGTTTGTTTGTTTGTTTGTTTCCAGAAGAAAGACAGTTTTATCTTGAGGACATGACCTGGGATGGGGAGAACTGCAACCTCCCTTTCCCCAGATGAATCTGAGACGAAAGAACTGGCTAAGCAAAACCAGTGGTGAAGTCTTGACTCTCTTGTGGAATAAGTGCTGTTTCCAAAATGCTACTGTTTCCAAACTACCGTTACTGGTCAGGTAATCAGAGCAAAAGTCCTCACAGCCTCTCTAGAGTACACAATAACTGAATCCTTTCAGGGCTGAAAAGAAGACTGAAGTACTGCTTCTGAATTTCTTCCCTTCCACATTAAGAATGAGGGCTAATGTTTTGTGGTTTGGAGGGAATGGAAAGCCTGGGGGTGTGATAGCTTCTGAGAGCAACAGTTTTGGTTCTTCAGAAAAAAAAAGAACAGTAAAAACTCTCTGCCCAAAAGGAATTGTTACATTGTTATATTTTGAAATGGGAAGTGATTAACTCTCTGAAAATTGTTTGATGTTACTTGAGTGAGACTAACATTGTTTCGGGATGGTAATGTGTAAAAAACCTTTAACAGGGGTGCTATCTGTATAGGTGCTTAGCTGAACTTCACCAGTTGTATTTTATGCTATTTTATTTAGGAGGTGTTGTTCAGAGTGTCATTATTTTAATCCCTCTCAGGATATTGAGCTGTACAGTGCACAGTGAGTTTAGTAATTCCTGTTGAAACTGGTGGGTGGGTTCTGCTACTTCTGAGGTTAGCAAAGATATGAAACGGTTAACAGTGAACAGTGAATTATCTGTAGAATCTGAATGCTGTTATGATAACACTGTTGTGCCAAACACTCATATCACAAGCTGTCACCATTAACACAGAGAATACACACTCAGAAGCAAGACAAAGGACTACACTGAAGGGGTATATGCAAGAAATTAAATAAGAAACATCCTAAGACAGATGAAAACCAAGTTGTCAAGGGAACATAAAGGAACATGGTCCTTAGAAAAGCTTTGTAATGGTGGGACAGGTGAGGGACACTCTCCTATTTGATACCTCCTCTGTTTAGGAAAAAGCATACATAAATAAAATTGAATTGAAAATGACTGGCAAACCACATATGGATTCACTATAACTGCAAGCAAGTTAATTTTTCTATGATGAATAAGTAATCCAGGTTGCTTTTGACATGAGGAATAGATTCATGTGATACTGAGTTGCATTACACAGTCTCTGTGTATAAATAGCTAAAACCATCACAATCTTGATGTGGACACATCAATATTTTCCATTAGGTTCATGGGGGAGGTCTCAAGAGGCAAATATGGAGAGGGGAACTCAAGATACTTTCACATCCTCATTATTCACAAGAGTGCAGGTCCTGCAATAACAGGCACTGCCTCCCAGCATGCAGGATGTACCTCTGAAAAGGCTCCAACTCAGCAAATAGTCCCAGATGAATTAAATATTTAAGATCAACCATGTTCCTTAGGCATTTTACTATGTGTGAAAATACTTCACATTGTTCTAAATATTTTTCTGAAGCCAGCTAAGGTGGCTGATTCTTTTGTGTGTATGAGTCCACTTGGTCCCAAGAGTTCTGTGTAGTTTTCTGAATGCAATTGGGAAATGGGCTCCTCATCTGTAAACAATTTCCAAGAGACCAATTAAAAAACTGAATCTTACACTAGAATACTTACTCATTTTATACTCTGGCAGAATTAATTTACTGTATGTGAAAAATTGAACTGCCATCCCAGTTAGTGTTTCCAGTGTCTGATCCTGTTCCACATTAATGACTTATCTCTGTGTAGAGAGCAAAATTACTGTTTCAAGAAGGGCCTGAAGATTTCTGAAGTATTTTTTGAGACAGAAATGAAAGTCTACCATTCCAAAATTCTCCACAAATGGTATGACTGAAAGTATTTTGTTTTGAGATAACCAGAAATGTTTCAATGAAATTTGTCTTTTTTTTTCTTATTTTACTTTTAACATTGCAAAATCATGTATTATAAAGCAAAAATATTGAGCAAAATAAAATAAAAAATGAAGATTTTCACAATTTTTTCTTACACTCTTTAAATATCTTTTTTGTCTTACCTGAACTGCACCCTGAGATTTTTCTTTTTGAATAATGTCTAATCAGGTATGACAGACAAAGCAGATTTTAATAGAAACACTCTGAATAATCACAGAAACTTATGACAGGATTAAAAATAAGGATATTAAATGCCTTCAAATCTGTAACAAGAGAATAAATGCCAGAACAGTTTTCATTTAATCTAATAATATCAAATCTACCACGTTTGTATTTTAAGTCAGACAGTAGGAGCTATTTTAAAGAACTTCTTTTAGCAACTGTGCTCCTGTGTAGTGGGTGACCCTTTGTTTTGCAGGCATCGCTCATTTGTCAGAAGCGACAGAGACACTCACATGCAATAAGATCACTGGGATGGCGAGTTTCCAAGCGTTGTTCTCACCAGGTGAGGGCAGTCATATTCCTTAATGAAAAGCAAGCAGCTGTCACCTTGGGAGAAAACCAGATTGGCCGCCCACACATATAGCCAGAGGGATCCTGCTTGGCTTGAGATTTGTGTATAGCAGAGGAAAAGAAAAATCAGAAACAAGGAAAGAGAAGAGAATATTTCATGAGCATAATATATTTGTGGTTTTTGTCTTGCATAGCCTGTCCTATTTGAACATCAATCGCTATCATTTTGGCAGAAGCGGGGGCACTGGTATAACATACATATTTATGTGCAAAACAGACATGGAAATACAGTCATCCTTGTCCTGATGCAGTGAAAGACTGTTACATCTGCATATCAATAGCCACAAATTTGATGCAGTTCTCAGTAGTGTCATTACAGAGAAACTCAAGGCAGGTGGGACAGACAGGAAGAGTTTTCAACTCTTTTTTCATGTGTTGCTGGCTTGCTGGTTTCCTATTTGCAATCAGGAGACCAAGCTCGGCTAAGCAGATGAGAATGGTGCAGAGCATACCCACATGGACCAGAAAACCTCTCTGAGCTTTGAATGAGGAAAGAGAAACTCACCTTTTCCTCTGCTGGAGGACAGAATGACATGTCATGATGCCTCCATGGGAATTTAAAGGCCAGTTCGGCAGTCTGTTAGCTGGGTTACCTTCTCCAGAGACAGCACTGAGCCCTTCTGGATCCCTGGGGAATGGGAGGAATGAGATCACTAAGTGCAATGGCTGTTGCAACATGTGTATGCGCTGAACCTTGAGGTCTCCTCCACCTCTACAACCCTTGCAACTGCTTGGGCTTCTGAAGAAAATGAACAACTAATGAATACCCCTATCCTCACCTCCATCAGATATTAACTTGACATTAACTTTGAAAGAAATCTGTTTTTTAAGAGTTATACATTTTGTGCCTCTCTAAACACCAGCTATTGGTAACTGTCAGAGACATGGCCTGGAAGAGGGCCAGAGGGTCAATGGTAGCTCTTTCTTTCTTTCTTCAGGTTTCTACAGCAAACCCACAAAAGGTAAGTGTACCAGGAAACTGGCATCGGGCTGACAGAAGCACTGTGGGCTTGCATGGTATAGTAAAACATCTTCCAAATGCCTACTATGAATGCACAAGAAAGAAACCATATACCACAGGTGCTGCAATGCTCAAAAGCATTAAAAATATTTTTATTGGGTGGGAAATAGGTCAACAGAACAGACAATTTGTCATCACTCTTACATTTCCCTTGTAGGAATATTTTTAAATGTCTACTGGTCCAAAAATTAAGTTTTTACAAAAATATCAGGCCCATTTACTCAGATGTTCAAAGGATTTCCCTCCTCTAAGTCTAACTAAATTTTTCTTCAGTCCTCAAATTACAGGAAATTATATGATACAAACTCAGTGTATGCATGAGAATGAGAGAAATTCATCTTGCAGTAAGAGAAGGTTACTGTTAGTAATTTATATTAGAATTAATAACTATTTATCATTGCAAGTAACTATGTTTCACCTAACAGGGTATGTTACACCTTCCACAGCATAATGATTACTCATGTTGATGAAACACACAACAAAACAGTTGGAAAAAGGAGTTCCCAGCCAAGTCAACAACTTAATCCTTTCAGATCTTTGTGTTTCAGTCTAAAATAGAGAACTGCATAAATCCCCTTTGAAAGCTGAATCAAATGACATATGAGCTGCTTTTCAATGGGGGAAAAAAAAAAAAAAAGTTAAGAATAGTTGGTTTGAGTCAAGTCAGTTTGCTCACACAGCTATTTGTTTCTCAGTAGGATAACTGAAAAGGCATCTCCTCTTCCTGTGTGCACATTTATATTCCCCATGATATTTCATAGTACAGTGATACGGGATTCTTGTTTGTGTGTGGTGGGGTTTTTTGTTTGTTTTTTTTTAAGTCTTATAATGAGTAGATTTCTATGAAATAGCTTTTTCTTACTGACACTGTATTCATAAAGACATCTACCAGCCATGGGCATGATGCACATATATCAAGCAAGAAAACATTATCCTCAGTATATTTAATTTCCAACTCATTTAAATAGGATTGCATGATGGCATTTAAGCTGTTTAGATAAATCAGATACATTTTTAATACCTTCCCTTTTGTTTGTCTGGAAACACATAACAGACTTATTGATTTTAAAAGTTCTGCATTGCATGGCAGCTGCATGTTACAAATCTTATGAGCTGTAGAATCTAAAAATACATTTAGGAGACTATTTTTCTTATAAAGAATGCATTCTCTTTTACTACATTGTATTACTGAATAGGGGAATTCTGTTGAAACTTTTGCTATTTTGAGCTTTAAAAAAAAAAAGAATCTACAGAGCTTATTCCCATTTCCTCATGCTCTAAATTGTTATGAAAGCTGTTACAGGCTTCATTTTTATCTTCTAAAATGTTTGCCAAATCCTTAAGAGTGCAGAGGGAACCTACCCATTTGTGTTCATCTCAAAGCAGATCATAGCAGGAAAAAAAAAGAAAAAAAAGAAAAAAAAAATACACATCCCTTGCTATCTTGCACAAAGACTCCTTGATTTCTTTTGTTTATGCACACGTAAAATGCCTTTGAAATACCTATCTTCCCCTTCCTATGAGACAACACTGTATGGTCTGTGTTGTAAAAGATAGATATGTTTACAAGAATAGCCAAGGGTCTTTTCTGGAGAGCAAAACCTGAGTTCCAGCTGCCAGAAATGCTTCATCGCAGGGAGGAGTTTGAGGGAGGTGTGACTTGCTACTGGCGCTTATTCTTCTCTTGGTGACATAGCACACTATCTGCAACCTTACAATCACCTTTACAGCAAATGAATGCTACAGAAAGAGGACTCAGTTTAGGTAAGGAATAAAGAGTGTGAGCAAACCACTTCTGAGCAATAAAACTCCTGGCACCTTTTAAGTGATCCTAGTGATAAAGAATGAGGAAGTAACTTCAGTTTTTACAGTAAAGTTTTTAACAGAAAGTCTTTATAATATTTTCTGTAAGAAGTTAGAAGGTCTCTAATATGCACTGTTGAACTTCTTTTAGAAATAATTTGTACATATTAGAAACAATGCTATTGTAGCAGATGTCTTGAAAGATCATCTTCTATAGAACAGTGGAGGGTATGAGTAACCTTATCTTTTCCTACAGAGGCTGTCTCAATTGCTACAATTTCAATTGCAGTAACACATCAGGAGGTACTATGACTCAGAGGCATTCCTTACTGCCCAATTCTTATTTTCCTTTCTTGTACCTGAAGCATTAGGAGTAAGTTGGAGCAGTTGGGCTGCTAAGTTCATTAGAGTGACTTGGAAGTAAGAAAGAAGGTAGATGTAAAAGCTAACTTGCTGCTATTGGCAAAGGAGATACATGTATCCTGCTGCAGACACAAGTCTGGAGTGGGAAGACCAAAGGAGAAGACTTTTTTGCTATTGCTGCTTTGCATTAGTATAGACTTCACAATATCACCAAGCCTTTAGCCATGATCATGTCTTCTGAGTAGTGGATGTGAGCAGAACCTCAGTAACTCTGATCAATGCAGTCCCCTTCCCTTGGTATGAGAAAACTATTTTTCCATGTTCTTACTCTGTGCTTCAGGGAGATTCTGCAATTTCACTGCCTGAAGCCAAAGTCCTAGTGTGCAGCTGAGAAGCTTTCAGCACCTTGTTACAGAGAAGCTGGCTGGATTTGCTGATGGTTTCATCATGTCATGGTAAATATTTCACTAACACTTTTCCTGTCCCTTTCTGCCTGATCACTTTCAGGCCTCATTTGACTAGACCAAGCTACTAATTTTTGCAGTTCCAACTGCAATATAACCTCATTGCTACATGAGTTGTAATGAAGTGCATCTCTTTTTGCCCAGCATAACCTAGTACCCCCATAGAAACCAAATTAGACTCCCACATTCTGTGAGCTCCTGCAGTATTAACCTTCTCTCTCGCTCTCTGAATGGATTTTTCTCAGATGTCTTCAGGTATTTAAAATTCAAATAAATAGCTGGGGAGATCCAAAGACTTGGTGAAGAGAAGTGGGAACTGTGGTTTCCAAGCAGGACTGGAAGGCATTTTCCAATCTTTACCAGAACATAACTATACTGTTTTTACTGCAAGTTCACACTTCAGTTTTCTCTACAGTTAAGTCACAAAAGAGCCATTACATCCATCATCGGACTAGCTGCCGAGTGCACACAGGTGTGATGCTTGTCACTTTGGAGTTAACCAGGTGTACAGGGGAGTTCTTGGTGTCTGGAAGGAGAAAGTATCATCTGCCATTTTCTCTTGGTAAGATCTGAGCAACTCATGCATCTGTTGTTTATATAATCCCTGTTCTTTCTAACTTCATCTCTATACTTAGCCACTACACCTTCAATTCATGGCCTCACTGCAGTAATGCATGTCGTGACAACAGAAAGAATTCCAGCCTTTATGCTAAAAAGCATCCCTCTTTGACCAGATCTGCATACAGAACAGTGGATTTCTGGATATAGCATTTTCCATATCCTGAGAGATTTGTCATCCATCCAAAACCAAGGAACTGGGATATAGGCTTTAGCAGGGATGTAAATGTTTTTCAGTCATTTCACATTTCTTATGTCATGTATAATAAACTAATGGCATCTCACTCATCACTGGAGAGCAGCATGGGATAACAGAGTACATAACACACAGGTAAACTTTCTTCCTTTCTGTTTCGACCATAAAGGTTGAAATTCAGATGAGTGCAGGAGAGTGGCTCCTGAAGAGCCATTTCAACACAAAGCCATGGAGAAATGACATAGAAGTGCCATGCACTTTGCATGTTCACACCTGGGGACAGACACAAGGCTGGAGAATAGGAACTGTGAATCCTTCTCAGACTTTTCAGTGACCCTTCAAAACAAACCTGCTATTCTTCAGAAATGTTCTCATATTGACATTTTGTTCTCTTCAAGACTTCCAGCCTGAAAACACAGTGGCTAAGCAGTGGAAAGCTGCAGAGCAGCAGGTGCTGCTCATTTAAATCCTGACAGGGCTGCTGTTTGCCTGCAAACCAGACTGTGGATGGGAACACACCCATATTGATAACAGTAAGGTGTAATCCCCCGTATAGTTTCCCATCAATAGTTTGATTCTGTCAGAAATCTGCTGGTTTGCAAAAGTCCTCAATAATAACTTGGACAAAAGCCGGCACTTCTGACAGTCAGTCTGTCTCCTTCAGTTCTCCCACACACCTGTATACATCTATATATATACACAGAGCAGAAGGGAAAGAAAATATCTCCTAGAATTGCTTGTCCACATCTCTTTGTTACTAGACAAATAGCTTTCTCCCCACACAGTCTTTTACATATTACCTCCTTCTCATCAAACTTACAGAGTAATTCTGGAGAAAAATGAAATATCAAAGGACTAATCCTTTATTTAAAAAGCCACCAGATATGAATGGTTGGCTCTCACAATTTATTACTGATGCTAGGAAAACTGGGAAAATAAATGTTTCATATTTATTCACAAGTGACAGACAAAAGGAGTAAAATACTCTACAGCTCCAGAGACCTGCAAATTTTCACTTTCCAAATTAAAATTCAAAAAAATATCAGATATTGGGATATTTCCTTGCTTGAAGATCACTGCTGATACTTTTGCAGGAGAACTTTTATCTATTCTTTCTGCATCACACTCACAACTGAACATTGCAATCTTACATGAGCTGTTAAGTGAAAAGGTCAGCATAATTACAGGTTTGTAGTCTCAGGTCAAGAGACAGTCTTCTGAAGGCATATAACATCTCATTTTTTTCTCTGCTTGCCCAAATTCTTGAAATTTTTTTCGGGTCTTGAACTACTCCTTAGCCTGTTTTCCAGAACAGCTAGCTAAGTGGTGACACCTTTTCCATATATATATATGTATATATATATACTTTTTATTTTCCCTACCACTTTGTGAAATATTTTTCCTTGTTATAACCACTCTTCCCCTCTCTCCCCTCTTATTTTTTTCAAACAAAACTACTAGTCATGCTTAGAGAAACAAATAATAAAATACTTTGCATTTGGAGGACAATATTCTAGCTGAACCTATGAAAGGCATAAAAGACCCCCAAAGGAGTAAATTACACTTCTAAAGACAGCAAGATGAACTGCCTCTGCTGTATTCAAGACCAGAGCTGAAGCCATACTCTTCACATTAGAATCAGGCTAAGAGAAATAATTACTTGGTAGCGGGTATTTAGAGAAAATATTGCTGAGTGCCTGCGCTGTAAAGCTGTTCCACACTTCCTCGCTGTATATAAGCATCTGAAGAATGGTTGAGAAAAGCCATAATTTTAGCGTCAATCAATTGTCCTGCTTGCATGGCTCTGAGTGGCTCATCATGCAATGGTAAAGGCAGAAGGTCTGAATATAGATAATATGTTGTTTCACATATGAAGTCCTCCAATGTCATTTCTAAGCAATACCTGATACAGGACTCTGCGTTTTGTCCAAGACATGTAATTAACTGTGACACTAGAAATGGCATTTTGCAAAAATTACTTGAATATCACATCCGTAGTTAAGATTGTGTGGCCCTTTCCATTTTCTCTGTCTGCCTTCCTAAATGCACACATGAAAGACAATGGTTTCTTAAAAACTATTATCCCTCTAGGAATGGATTTTAATTTTAAGATAACTGTTGGTTTTTATGCCATGATTCGTATGCATCAGTTTGAACACAATAGTTCATGATCCTACCCTGTGGCTTATGATGTCCCTTTACAGCAAAGGAAATAACATTCTTGTTCTATTTTTATACTGCTTCCTTGTTTCGAGCCCCCTCCAGTGTTCGAATACTCATTCAAACCTGCTCAGACCTCAATGTCTTTCTTTGGCAGTCATACTGCCATATTTTCACAGATTGGCAAGCAGGTGTGTATGGGTCCATAGATACCACTTTTCTGCATCTGCTCTCCTTATATTATCCCAGAAACAAAGCCATCTGGATTTGAAAGGTGAGAAAAACACAATTCTGTTAAGGAGAGTCTATATGCTGAGTCCTGCATCCTTGAGACATGGAACCCTGAGCAGATTGGGACAATTAAGTCCCACAGAAGATTGCTAACCTCTTTCTCAAACCCAAGGGGCTTTACAAGAAATGGGATAGGCTTTTGGACTTCTCTATGAGTGTTAAGTTGATTTCAAGGCTAGGAAGACTAGCCAACTTTCACAGGTAGACTTTGTCAGCAATGCTCTTTTCACCATTCTGTTAGCAGCCTGGAAACCTCATTAGTTGGTTTATATTGTAGGTCAAAATTAGTGCATGTTTGTGAAAGTAAACAAGCAACAAGGTGCCCTGGTCCTCAGTAAAGATGATGCAAAACAGAACTAGATCTCTGTTGCAAAGATATGACCCCTTCATGCCCTGAAGCCAGAGAAGGCTTTTCCCTCAGTAACTCTGTTAGAGACATGTTCATGAAGCTTGTCCTTCACTTGGAGGTGATAACATTAGGCAGACTGACCTATACTGGATGAGTTATAGCCCAGATAGTCCCTAGATGTCCTACCAAACAAAGCTGTCATCTAACTATACTACATCCCTGTATCCAGGACAAGACACAGTTTTTACAGTGGCTCCTGAAGAGCTGGCAGGTGCTGCAGCGTGGGGACTCCAAGCCTTCTGTAGTTTCCTCCTTTCCACTTGCAGTTCTAAATTCTGTGAGACACTGATACTGAGGTTTGCAGAAGACACCTACTTAATTAAACAAAGTTATTCCTGCAGAGCAATGATAGATTAATTCTCTCTGGTTATAGCTGAAAGGAGGTACAACAGCAAAAAAAAAAAAAAAAAAAATAGGACATCAAGCTCTTTTCAGCTAAAGATTTTGTGTGCTCAATGACAGAATGACAGAATGTATGAAACAGTGAAAAACAAAACAAAACCAAACCATGGTTCTAGTCAAGTTACACCTAAATTGAATTCTTCCTGTAACTAAACTAAGGTGAAGTGGGACCATTAATCCTGAAGTAAGAAGACAGAAGCTAGCAGCATCCTCTTTGTACACACATATGCATTACAAGTCCAGCATAGATTTCTTGCTGTTACTGTGTTGCTATGCTCTGAGACCATCACAAATTGCTTTGCCCAGCCTGCTAGATCCTTCTTTCAGTTCCCAACATCGGTGTCTGGAGTCAGTTTATTCACCACTGAATAATAATAGCATGTTTTTAATTCCAAAATTCATTTCCAGTCAGCACTTGCTGGGATTTTTGTGTAGCTCACAACAGTCAAACCCAGGAACTCAAACTGTGATAGAAAAATTAATATAGAAAGTGTCATGAAAGCTGCCAAAAAAAATTCAATCTCAAGTGAGTATTGGCAGAAATACAGCCTTTGTCATTATAAAGAGTACTGTTAAAACTGCTTTTTGCCGTAAAGTTTTTCAATGTAACAAAAATAAAACTCATAGCAAAGGCCCTTTAATTCATCCAGCCAATGATATGCAACACGTTACACAGACATTAACTAAAGGCAAAAACCAAAACAAATTTCCAAGTACATCTTAAAGTGCCTGCTTTATTCAAAACCACAAGAAGAATCAGACAATCCAGGTAGAAAGAATGGTCTGTACTACTGAAATTTTGTGGAAGGAATTAATATTCTCTGGAGATAAATAAAAGGTATCATTCATTAATTTTTACAAATACTAATTTTAGAGAACCCCATTGGTTTCCTTGTTGTTAAAGAGAAATAGGCTTATTGGAAAGCACTTATTAAAAATATGAAAAGGATGCAAAAAGATCTTTGCTTTCTGCACAAACCTGGGTGCATTATGCATAGTTTATACCATCAAACTGCTCAGAGTAGACAGCAGAAGTTAAATTTCTGGAAGACATTGGCAGCTTCCCCTCACTGACATTTTCAGTGTCAGTAAAGCAACGGAAAGTCAACTGGAAAGGGAATTCAAGTGTACAGGAGATCTCATAGACCTAGAATAGTCATTATGTTTTCTTTAACATCACGTACCTTATCAAATCGGATATTTGGTTTGAGGAAATGGACTTTGGTTTGCATTACTTCCTCTTTTGCTCTGTTTGCAGAGGTGAACCTGTGGCTCTTCTGTTTTGAAGGCCAAGTGCCAAAATTTAAATTTTGAGCTCATCCCCATAAGTAACTTGGGGGTGAACCCCACTTCATGTTTCTACCTTTTGGCTTTAGTTTCTTGAGAACCAGGGTGTAACAAAATTCAGCGCCAGCACACCAGGGATAAAATCTCAATATGAGCTTGTGACAGCAGCAGCAAACTAGCACAAATATCTAAGCACTTTTGTGTTCAACCCTCTGCAAATATGGCTAAGAAATGAAGAATAAATACAAAAATAAAGGTGGGGAGGAAGGAAAAGGAGAGGGTGATATAATATTCTGTATTAAAAATCCCATTGATTGTTTTGAGTTACTGATAAACTCGATGTATGTTTATATATCTGGAAAGAAATGAAATGTATTAGCAAGGACTTTGACTATGGAAGCAGACACAGGAGGCATTCTGCTGCCAAACAGTAAAATACTATTCAAGTCTCTAGGACAGTCTGTCGTTTCTTAACTGAAGAGTAATTTATCTTCATAAGTCCTCATGAATTAATCATTGGACTAATATTGAAGGATGAATTGGAAGCAATGTTAGTAACTCATTGATTTTGATCTAAGTAAGTGGAATAATCTTAAAATACTTTGTTGCACACACAAGCACAGATCATCAAGAAGGTTAATTTTACCAAGGAAATTAATAAAAATTAGTGGGAGGAATATTAAAAGAAATTGGGATTTCTTAATGAACAAATTTTATTAGAGACTGTTAAAAAGCAGCAGCTTAGTGGATGAATGAAGGTGGCAATTACCATTGATGGAAAATGACAGAAAGGGAAACAGGAGAAATGGATGTCAGTGTAAATTAGAATTTATAAAATATAGAAAACTGATGAGAAAATCTAAGGACACATGGGAAAAATCAACATGTGGTGATAAAAATAATGTTATGAATATTTATGAAAACATAGCTTCCAAATTTGTATATACATGATTAAGATACATGATAGCAATAAAACATACCTATTTACTTGGTAGACATGATAAAATTTTAAGTGATACTGAAAAGGCAACACTATTTGAAGACATTTATAATCTATTCTTAGAAAAAAGCAGATGGTATACGTATTGAGAGAGAACACTTCGTAGTATACTTGTAGATAAAGGGGATGTTAAATACACTAAAGCAAGCAGTTCTGGAGAATTTGCACCCAAGAATCTTACAAATTCTCCATGATAAGCCTTGGGCACTAATTTCCCATCTTAGAAAAAAATGTGGAATAAGTAGGAAATACAAGAGGTGAGAAGAATCTTAATACTTGTGAGTACTTCACAAGAATAAGCAAGATGATCTGGGCAACTATAGGCTAGTGAGTCTAATCTCAGCCATGGCTAGAATAATGGACTATACATTTAGCTGATAAATGACATAATTAGTGTCAAACAACATCTTTTAATATAAAATAGTATTCCCAGAGCAAGTCTGATTTAATTTTTTAGGAGAAAATATTGATGTACATAAGCAACTACAAAATATACCTGACTTGTTAAGCCGCTCATCTACATTACTGTATTCTCTTGAAAAATAAATAAAAACCTCTGCACAGCATTTCTAAAGCACACACTAAGCAAACAAGGACCATAGAAGTGGCAAACCCGAAGAAGAGGCTCTCAGTGAGGCATAAAATGGTAATATATTTATATATATAAATACCCAACCCTGTACGTGTTCCCCCATTAGTTTCTGAGTTTAGCAAACCTACGTAAAATAAATATTTGCAGAATACAAATAACGACAAGTAGAGTGCACTATGGGTGATCTTAACTAATGTGAGTTCTACCCATTCAAACAAAAGAAAAAAATGTTTCCTCCAACTTAAAGTTCTCTGTCAGAGAAGAGAAATGCAGCCCCTGCCTGCAGAAGGTGACCCCATGGCTGAGGGCTATGGCTGGAATGGGTAACAGGACACACAGCATGTAGATGACACTGATGAATGCTCCATTTGGACACATATTTAAAACAAAACAGAACAAAACACGAAGCCCCCATGCAAAGATGGAACATATAATTAATTTAGAATTTAAAAAAATAAATAATAAAACCAAAACTCACAATACTTTTTTCTTTTTTCAGTTTATAGAAATGGGGAAAGTAGAATGCTTCAGTATTTTAGTGAACAATCACAAAACTTATGGAAGCACTAAAAAAGTTTTTCAATACTAGAGGTCACAGTGATCATACAACTCGTAAGCCATGCTGGGTTAAAAAGTATTGGGGAGTTTGCATTGTTTTAATTGAGTGTCAGGAAAAAGAATGTGCCTTCTTCCTCCACAGAGAACTGGCAAGACTAATGTTTAGGCCTGATATGGTGTTTCTGCTTGTTTAAGACACCCATCAAAAAAGAAAAAAAAAAATAAAAATTATCTGACAATATAGAAAGATAACTTGATTACGGAGTATGAAGTTCACCAGGAAGAAAATGTCAGGTATTAAAACACTATTCCAGTTTCCTCTCCCCCATGTAAGAAGAAGCTGGGAGGAGGGGAGGGAAAGAGAATTTTGGTTTGGGTTTTTTTTCAGTGTAAGAAGAAGTTGTGCTTATTACAGGGATAACTGAGAGCAAGGTAATTGTGTTATAAAGAAAACCAGGTGATGTGGTCTAACGATGTCTTAGGTCCCTAAACTTGAGGCCTATGAGTCTGTTTGCTGTTTTTTGTTTCTCCCAATTACTGAACAATCCATCCCAGAGAGGTAAGTTTTCCTCTTATGATCGCTCTTCTCAGCCCTTTTTAGCAAAATCTTGAAGGATTTCCCAAGAAATATGTCCCTTGTTCTGAGTGAAAAATTATTTATACTATGAATGCCTCTTCAAAATCAAAAGTAGTAGGGTTTGAGCCGCAGTGATGAGGAACGACGCGTGCAGATGCAGAGATGCACAGACACAGATTTCTTGTTAGCAGCGAGAGCAGAGCTGAGCTGAGCTGACTTTTCTTAACAGTTCTCAATTTATAGGTTTACAGATACAGGGCTGGACCAAGAGGTTAGACAGGATGTTTTTTTTCAGAAAATGCTATCCCAAACACACCACACTCATGCTGTGGCTGTTTGCAGTCACATTCCCATGTGTACCTTGTGGGCAGCATCCTTACCCACTCATTCACACGTCCAAGCCCAACATTCACACATCATACATAAGGGGGCAGTTTTCCAGCCTGAGATAACATTCTCATTGGCCTGGGCTATCACTTCTTACACTCATAAAAAACATACTTTTGTATAATCTGTCCAAGGCTATTTAGCTAGAACCGCACATTCTGCCATTCCCACATCGAAGTTCATTAAGCTGTCTTGCCTTCTTGTCAGTACACTAAGCGACAGGCATTCCTATAAACTAGAAAATAGCCATCAAAATGGACAAAGCTGAGGTTATCAATACAAGGATTGGTTGGGGGTAAGGAGGCTAGAGAGAATGAAGCCCCCTTCACCAAAATACTATAAAATTCTAGTTTCAATATTATTGGATCCAGGATAAGAAATCCCATTTTGTGCATGAACTGGCAATCTATGCCACCACAACAGTGAGGATGACTTCTTTTTGCTACATTTTTAATGTTATTTTTATTTGCATATCAGAGCCTGAAACAGCTAGGCTGCACTTCTGAAATACTTGTTGTACATTGTCCAGGGCCAACTGCTGGATTTTCAGAAATTACAGTACATAAATATAAATCTTCCCATAGTGAATTAACATGAAAGACAAGTATCAGGAAGTGCCTAAGAGCAGCTGAACATAGAGCCAGTAGTACATGCAAACATTTGAGAAGCATATTAACTTCTGAAGCTTGTATTCAATTATACACTACTATTTTGACACTAAGATGTCAGTAGAAAGTATCAATGCTATTATTTGCACTTATGCCTTTGTTACAGAAATATTTCTCCCTAATGAATCCTCCTTTTTTCAAGCCTTACCTCTTTTACTCCTAGATGGAAGTACAGTGAGCATCTTACTCCTCTACTTGATTGTTTACCCCTATTACCAGTCAAAGCACCCCATTGTGCACGGTATCAAACTACCATATGAATCATCTGCTTTAAATAGGAGAGGCTTGATAGGGCTGAACATACCACAGAATGCTGTAATCATATACTTTCTTTGCAAACTTTCTCAGGAGCACACAAATTGCCATCTTTATTAGACATCAGCAAATATCTTTAGATAAAACAAGAGTCAATGCACACTATCATTTGAAGCACAAACTACAATAAATAGAAGCCTTTTTATCGATTATAAAAAAATCAGGGCATCATTTCCTGTACACAAAATATTTATATATTTGCAGTTGTCTGAAAATAAACTATTTAAAAATTTCTCCTAAATCACACATTACTGGCAAGCTCCTAACCTAAGCTGGGATAATTTATAAGCATCTCAAATCTAGTGAGTCTTTTGACATCTAAACAAATGGAAACAAATCTCTATATGCTTTACTGTAAATATTTCATCTGAAAGGATGCCACGTTTGCAGAACAAAGCTATCTTCCTTGTTCCCTTTAACATTATTTCTTAGATAAATAGGGATGTGCTGCCATGTTGAAGAAGAAACACAGAATCTGTGCACAAATACTGCACATGTAAGTGATGACCAAGAGTTCATGAGGGCACACATACCTTGGAATTAATGAAAACTGAAATAAGGAGTATGAGATCAAGCATCTTATCTAGATGCAGGCACCCAAGAAAAGAACTAGCACGGCACAGGCAGGATTTCTATACCATTATTGGATGAACTGGAAAATGAAATGTGCATTAATTTCATTTTTTTTCATAGGTCTAATAAGTGTAGTTACACCAGGCCCTTTCTTTTTCATGCTACATTTCACCATATCAGTCTTTTCTGTTTGACTCCACAAACTTTTTCACCCCTTCAGAAAATAACTTTAATGCTTATTCTTTCATTACAGACAGATACAGCTTTCCAGGCATCACTACACTCTTCAATGTAAAAGTCACACCAAGGTCAATGTTGGCCTTTTTGAGAGCACCCAAATCTGCTGCTGTCAAACCTGTGGGATGTTCACAATCAGCTCTTCTGTCCTTATCACCCACTCCTTCCAGTCCAGTAACCTTTCCACCATGGTAAAAGCTGCCAACATACTGCAGACATGATAAAAATATGCAAATACCAAGTGCTATTAGATGTCCCCATTGTCTGTTGAAAGACAAGTTATTGCACTCTCTCCATCACAAGAAATCTCTTAGATCCTTGTGCACATAAAGGCAACTTGAGGTTATATTGATTTACATTCCTTAAATTCAAACAACCCTTAGACATATGTTTAAATATGGTATGACTTCTTTAGAAGCTTGCAAAAGATATTTGAAGTGAGTCCATGCTTTGTGGATCACATGAATGACATATTCACTTCAAAATATTAAGGCAAGTCTTTCCAAAGGGAACTAGCTGTCCTACTCACTGTGACTTCTGATGACAGCTGGACACCTGTTTCCCTTTAGGTTTCAGAAAATCATAAAGTTCTGTGAAAGAGACAATCAAAGTCTTTAACAAGAATTTATATTTTATTACCTTCTTTCCATACAGTTGATATGAAAGAGTTTTAGGAAGAGAACAATGTCAACCTTTCATGCAGCCAAAACTTGCTCTCAGTTGTGTCAGAGTGCTGGAGAGCTTTTTAACAAGAAAAAGGTGAAATTAAGTGATCAATGCCCACTGGTTTCACAGACAGTTTGACATGAGAGATTTTGCTAGAAGGTCAGTCAAGAAGCAGGACTAGTTCTAATTCAGAGTTCTCTGTGTCTCCTTTTATGATAAGATTTAGTAGTTACTTAGGGTAAATGAAAATCTAGATAAATAGACATTTCCAGTGTAACCTTTTATAAAGGTCTACAAATACTGACAACTGATTCTGAAACCGACATCAGTTTCCTCCATAGCCGCATACTACCAAAATCTGGAGAGAAGTTTCCAAACTTTGAATGGCGAACCAGCAAGAACAAACACAACAGCATACTAAAAATATAAAATAAATACAAAACACTGTCTCCTAAAGAAAACTATAAGACTATTGTGAGAATCTGTGTCTTGAACCCAGAGATTAATGCAGAAAATCCAACTTTTACAGCATCTAAAAAGCGTATTCCTGTCAGAGAGCAACAAACATGAAAAAAATATTGGTTAAACTGCAATAAAATAATAAGTGTAGAAATTGTACTTTTGCTTACAATCTGGCTAACTAATTTACAGCTACTGCATTTGACTGATAAAGATGTAGTTACACCTTGATGCTGAGTCCTATAGAGACTACAGTTTTTGTGACAATTTAACTCCATGGATCTCCAACCAGTCCCATTCTGAATTAAAAGAATTGTAAAAGATGTAAATGAGAGAAGAGTTTTCTTTTATTTGCACCTCCTTTACTTCAGGCACCGTTACTGGAATGTAAAGGGGAATGTGACTTTTTCTGAGGGAGTCGAAGTCCCCACAAGGAAACATTTAGAGTATGAAGGCTAGAACTGGTTAATTTATACCCTTCATAAGAGGACAGGAGATAAGCTTAGATGGATATCTTCTTGTAAAAATCTATTTGCTTCATTTTACAGCCTTCATTGTGCCAACGGAACAGAATAATAATATTGAGTTATAAAACAAATACAAATTTTCTACCTTTTGCAATCATAATTTCTAGTGGTATTAATGTGGTTGAACTCGATGAGCTCAAGGGTCTTTTCCAACCTAAATGATTCTATAATTATCCAAGTTGAACACAATTCCTCCTGGGCAACTAAGCTTAATTTAGGACCTCAGCAAAAAATAATACAACTTTGTATTCTGTGCTAAACAGAATGTCATTGGGAACCTAAATGCATGGGTAAGTCTTTAGCAGGATTTTCAAAAGTCATGTGAATTCAGTGGAAAGTAGGACTAAAAATATGGCTACAAATCACTAAGAAGCAAAGTGGCCATTGAGTTTAGTGTAGTCTGGTTCACGTATTGTGAGAAAAGCAATTTCCTTTCTGTTGACAGCAAAAAGAAGTAACACCAAAGCCTCAACTCTCTAGTGGAACTACTGCTGGAATTATTACTGCATCAATTAAAAAAGCTTCATATGTTCCCTTTTAACCAGTGTTGCATATTTTATTTTTGTTTAACTTTTGTAGAGAGCTATATAAGAGCAGAAGTATCTTCTCACCTTTTCTGCAACATCATGTGATTTCTATCTTTTCTTCCTTGGGTTTCATAAGGTAATGTAGCTGTGCACACAAATCTATAAATAACAAAAAGCATAACAGCATCAACAACAATAATAATAAACTTGAACAGCCTTCTTTCCTGTTCATTACATTTCAGAATTAGGCCTCAAAAGTTGCATCTTATGTTAATGGGAATCATAATTGCTCAAATTCTTCCTGATTGTAAAAATAATGTCATACTAGAACTATGGATGTATATTTTAATGAAATTGTCATTTCCTGATTTTACCCAATAATAAAGGATAAGTTAGCAAGGCCTTACCAACACCCAAGAGCATCTTTGATCAGTTAAGCATAATTACAGCAAATTTAGACAAATGCTATAATAAAAAAATTACTTGTGCATTGGGTTTTGTAGTTGAAAATAAAAAAATACCTACCTGTATTTGTTTCGGAAAGCATTTCCTCCCATAAACTTTAATATAATCAAACTATTGAGCTATATGAAACTGTTTGCCTAAAAAGATTGTAACTGGAATTCCTGGTAATAAATAAATAATAATAAATAAGAGCAAATAATCATATGAAATAGAGAAGATAAGTAATATTAGAATTATACTAGTCTCTCGAAAAACCCTAGAGGACGAAAGACAGCAGAAGAAACCTCTGATTTAATGCTGGTTCACACTGTGGGTTTTTCTTATTAAAATTTAAATTCATTCTTCTTTTTATAATAAGCAAAACTCTTTAAACATTGTACTTTCAAAAAAATGTTAGAAATGCCCCTATCAAAGGGACATTTAACAATGAAAATGCAAATCTGAAATAAGTTGCTGGCACCCTCACCGAGCTTCATGTCAGTAGAAAGAAAAATCAAGGGTCTTCACTATAGGTGGAGCTAATCTTGAACCCAAATATTTTCTCAAAGATTTTCCTGAACTTTTCTTTGACAGTTTCTCACAGTGCTACTATCTGCCGTAATCTGGTATTTAGCATAAGTATTAACATCTGACTCAGAATTGTCCTCTGAATTCTCTTCTGATTTGGCAGACATATAAAGTTAAAAATTGTTACTTCCTAAAGAGGGAAAGGCATAAGTACATAATGAAAACAGTTTGCAGCTAAATTCCTCCCCAGAAATTTTTACTTGACAGTACAAAACATTTGAAGTTCTATGGCCAATTTCATAGCTGAGTATGCAACACATATGCACATATGCAACCACAGCGATGAAGGCTTACAATAGTTCTCCACTCTCATTGCCATGAAAGTTATAAGTTTCTGAACAGGAAGCCAGTAAACATTGCCTAACTGCAAAACAGAGTAGCAAAGACAAAATGTCTTGAACAAGGTCATAAATTAGTATCTGAATCAGGAATAGAATTCAGATCAACTGGTCAGGTGTTCTCTCACATCTCTGCTTATGATTTCAGAGCAGCTTCCTAATTAGTAGAATAGAAACTAAGAACAACTTATATATTAGTTCATGTGGTTAATACTGAATTCCAGTATTGTTCTTCAAACACTGTCACAATGGTGTCATATTCACTGGCTAAATACTCTCTGAAATTGCCCAAACACTTCTGCTTCCTAGCTCAAATCTTGTGCCAGTTAAGCTCATGAAAGGATATGAAAAATCAGCCCACTTGGGAATTCTAATCTAGGCTTTAAATAGTGAATTAACAAAATGTTATTTAGTACAGATTTCTCTTAAGTTGCAATGGAATCCATTAAGAAAGTCTATAAGTATCCTTTATGTTCACAGACTTTTGGATATAACAAATATTCCCATCGATTTATTTTTTGAACTAGAAAGACTTGGTGTGCAGAACAGCCAGATCCAATCAGAGGACTAGAGGAGAATCTGCATACCCATATGTTTAACTGAGGTTTCCATGGATACAACTGACTTGATTTGCAGTTTGCAAATTTACCTTCAGTAAGTGACAAAACACATTTCACCTTCCCAAAGATCTGAGTGTTAGGATATAGACATTGCCTGCCCATGCAATGAATGTGAAGCCAAGAACTGGAGTGCAGATCCATGGAGAAAGGCACTTGACTTGCATCACTAATCACACATACTGCTGCTGTGTGTGCTTGCGGAATATTAATCAGAGTGGGTCGCTTGTGAAGGAGTCCTGGAAAAAAGTATCATAGGGATACTCCAGGCCATCAACCAAATGTGAGTCAAAAATGCTATGTTGTTTCAATGAAAAGTGAATGCTACATTAGGGTCTACTAATAGGAATAGCTCACCAGACCCGTGATGCAATCCTCCCATCCAAGCCCTGGCTGTAATACTGACTTCTATTCTGATTCCCACACAAAGATTTCTAGAGCCATTTTAGATGTCCATGGTGGGAAGAACTAGAAGAATGGGCATATATTACTGCAAGGAATATTCAAGTATGCTATTAGGAGAACCTTTCATCAGTAAGTGTAGTGCAGGCATGTGATATTCTGTCAAGGGAAACTGAAATCTCCACAATCATGAGTCATCAAGAGTAAGAAGGACAAGTCTATCAGGAGTGAGAGAAGCATAGATCATCATGACCTGGGGCTGGGACAAGGCCAAAATGGCCTCTTGTGATATGTCAGCTTTAGATGCTATGTTTCATTTGAATAAATTGTACTAAAACACTAGGAATTGCTAAATAATATAGCCATCCTGGATTTTCATCAGACCAACAGACTACCTCACTACATCAAGTTGCATAGTAAACTAAAATTAACATTCTAAACAAAGGGATGTTCTAAGGATGGCCCTTTTTCCAAATACTTTTTAAAATTCATACTAAAACCACTTCAGTATTTTGACATATGGTTTTCAATTTTTCCAAAGCCCTCAGAATTCAATAAAATCATTCAGGAAATTGCTTTTTGACATGCAGGATGTTCAGAGATGCATAGTAAATGTTTCATTTTACCCTCACTTCATTCTACACAGTCTATCCAATGTCAGCCAGGAAGTTCATATAGATATGCAATAGTAAGGATGAGAATCTGTGTACACATACGCAGGCACGTGGCAAGAAGAGCCAGAGGCCACGAATGCATTGCAAAGAGCAAACTTTATTGTAGTTACCTCTCTACTGGGGGATCTCCGAAGCCACATCTGAGCTCCCAGGCAGAGGTGACACAAGCGGGGACGCAGGCGCTGGTCAGTTCAGCCCTGCTGGAAGATCACTGGGCCTGCTGAGCTTGCCTGTATTTCAAGGCTTCAGGCAGGCGCAGCCTTCC
Organism: Nesoenas mayeri; assembly: GCF_963082525.1. Lineage (NCBI taxonomy): Eukaryota > Metazoa > Chordata > Aves > Columbiformes > Columbidae > Nesoenas > Nesoenas mayeri. The sequence continues at coordinate 12,861,203 of NC_137548.1, forward strand.
TCTCTTTCTCACAACAAAGCAGGAATCTCAGACATAGTGATAAGGTGCCTAGAGTTTCTCACAGGCCTATGTTATCTAATACAGAGGGTCTACTCATCAAGCACATAAGGCCAGTAAAACAATGAGTGTGATGTTTGTGCTTTCTCTACACTTGAGTGTATTTACATTTAACCAATCTCACCAAATCTTCCGCTATATCCTCATACAGAAGCAAAGCCTAAGGAAGTCCTGATGATGGAGACTTTAACAATAGAGACAGATTTACCTGTAAAGTTCCTGTAAAATAGTCAGAGATTAAAAACAAACAAACAAACAAAACCCCTTTACCTAATATTCAGTATTTCCATTCATTACTCAGGTTTTTAGGAGCCAAGGCAGAGATACGAGCTGCATCACAAACTACATCAAGGAGCTTCAGTGGGAAAAAGAACATTATGATCTTTTGTTATAATTAGGAGGAGGACCTCAGCAGAGCATCGTCTGAAATTGTAACTATACTGTTTAATTATAGTTATATTATAACTTTACTGTTTAATTATAACTAACTATAACTATACTGTCCTCAAGACTGAGGGAGCTGGGTCTCTTTAGTTTGGAGAAGAGGAGACTGAGGGGTGACCTTATTAATGTTTATAAATATACAAAGGATGAGTGTCATGAGGATGGACCCAGGCTCTTCTCAGTGACAAACAATGGTAGGACAAGGGGTAATGGGTTCAAACTGGAACACAAGAGGTTCCACTTAAACTTGAGAAGAAACTTCTTCTCAGTGAGGGTGACAGAGCACTGGAACAGGCTGCCCAGGGGGGTTGTGGAGTCTCCTTCTCTGGAGACATTCAAGAACTGCCTGGACATGTTCCTGTGTAGCCTCATCTAGCTGTTCCTGCTCCGACAGGGGGATTGGACTAGATGATCTCTCCAGGTCCCTTCCAATCCCTAGCATTCTATGATTCTATGATTCTATGATTCTGTAGGAGACAAGGTGTTGACTTCACTTAAATTAAGCCTTATTACAAAACAGGAACAATGTTGTTGGGGTATTATCTGACGGAATTGGGCAGCAACGTGGGGCAGAAACCAGGGAGAAACTTAGGGCTCTGCATAGTGTGACAGGTTCTCTCCCTCTTCCCTGCTCTGTGCATCAGACATACGGAATTCAAGGAAAATTTGCAGTAGGCAGTTGAAGCTTATGAGCTTCAGTCCCATGGCAGAAGAGCAGAAGTCAGGACGTAGTGGTAGGATTTATATTCATTCCATTCTTCCCCAGTAAATCTGCATCTGAGTGGGTTTCATCTGACATGCTCACTGGAATTCTTGAAAACTTCCTTACATTCACTAAGATGTTAAGTTAGTTCTTTCCACTCAAAAAGATTTAAAATCAAAGTAGCTGGTCTAGTGATAACAACAGCAGGTTCCTGACAGTGTTATAAAGAGCTAATTTGCTGAGACAAGGTTTTATTGGTTGATGTAGTGGGTAGTACTTACCAGGTCACTTGAATAAAAGCAATAGTTTCTCTTTATGCTGACAGGAGCTATTGTACATGTTAGATTGAAAGATGAATTTCCTACTGAAGATTTAGGGATAATTTCTTTACTGGAATTGTCATGCTGCACTGACAATCTGAATGCTATAATTTCTTTACTGTAATTGTCACACTGCACTGACGATCTGAATGCTATTATCACAGTAATAACTGAAATTAAGAAGTGGAATAGTGTCATTTGAAGATTAATACAAAGAACATAGAAAGACTTGCATGTTGACTCACTTGAGCTATTCTTCCCTCTACCTGTTGTTCTCTGCATTCATGGTCTTTTAGTGGACTTTATTGCAAAATGAGCAGTATTTCTTCATTTAAACTTTTCCTAATGGATTTCATATCTCTGAACAAAACTCATCTCTGATGAACAAGTAATGGACTCTGTTACAACAGACTTGGCTCTGACAGCAAACTTGAATTATTTAAAGGAAAAAATTATCATTAACATAGGATATAAAGACACCCTGAAACAAACCAACAATAGGAAGAGAGAATATCTGGGAAATGGGCTTTAAAACCACAGAAGTGCTCCAAATGAAAGTGCTACTATGGACTCTGAAATGATCAGACATCATTATATTTCTTTCCACTCATGGAGGGTGCTCAGGCCATTAGGAATGGGTACCTGAATTATCAGACTATTGTGCTTCAATTGGAGCCTCTTAGAAGCAGTACAGGTCACCTAAATATTTAAACATTTGAATATTTAAAGGTGTTTAATGGGAGTTGAGAGCATTTTTTTTAATTCCACTTTAGTGCTGAGAGTAGACCAAGCTAATTCGGGCATTTGAATGTGCTGCTTGTGACTTAGCCAATCCATCTTAGTATCTGACTGCTGTGCACAGGGACAGACCCATTGGTCTCCTGCAGCTCCAGGCCTGGCCATGTGCTTCTGACTCCTCACATGTCAAGTTATGCTGTTTAACCAGCAGACAACCAACCCTATTCTGGTTTAGCTTTCTTAATGTTCTTCTTCGGGGATCAGATGATCACCAATGCAAGCAGAATGTACAGGACTGATAATCTCATTGGAAATAAGTGGGCAAGGGCAAGATCACACTTCTTGGTAGAGGCTAACTATGCAATTACTTTAGTTGTACTGTACAGTCATGCACAGAGGTAGATGAGATGATGCAATTTCTTTCCACAGTGTGCAAAAATGGGAAGGTGGGGGAGCTGAGAACCAGTGCCATGACCAGGGAAGGATGATTATGAAAACTCTGGTCACTCTTTCTCCAAGTGAAAGACAATCATTCCAGTAAAAGCTTTTTACTAATATGGATGAGAAGCAGGAGAGAGGAAAGAGGGGAAGTAAATTTAGTGAAGTTGCTGTCTGCATCTCTGGCCTTCCATGTATGCCCACAGTGATGTGTACCAGATGGTTACAGCTGCACTCAAGATTAAAAATGCCAAGCAGAAATAAAAAATTAATTTACAAATATATTTCACAGTTCACGCACAGTTAGGTGCAAGTTATTTTTAAAAATTCCCTTCCCTAATCAGGATTCACTTTACTTGATGTAATATGTGTTGCTTTATACTTATGGGAGTTGACTTATGAATAATACAATTAGCAAGTTTGGGCTTTCAGGAGAGGTCTACACTTACTGGAATTTATCCAATTTAAGCAAGAGGTACTTTGCAGGGTAACCATGACATAGGCATAACTCCATTGAAATAATTGTTTGCCTCTCCTTACACTAAGACTCACCTTATTTAAATTCATGTTAGTGCCTGAATATAACAGCCTAGGATTCCTGTGGCTCAAGCAAATTCAACACATAGGCTGGCATGATAAGCCACTTCTTTCACATCACAGTTAGCATAGACTTGAGGAGAACACCAGCTAGCCTCACCTTCTGTATGCTGCTCCCCAGATCAGGGTTTTCCTATACATCTTGGCTGAAACACATGAATCCAGAAAAGGCAATTGCGAAAGTTGTTCTGAGACTCTAAAGTTACTGTTGCATGTGATTGATACAATGTTCAGTTTTTAAACTTGTGTCAGATGTCTTGCATGTCAGCCAAAATCATAGAATCATAGAATACTTTAGGTTGGAAGGGACCTTTAAAAGTCACTAGTCCAACCCCTCCTGCAATGCACAGAGACACCATCTACTAGATCACGTTGCTCAGAGCCCTGTTCAGCCTGAGCCTGAATGTGTCCAGGGATGGGACATCTACCACCTCTTTGGGCAAACGGCCAGTGTTTCACCACCCTCATCGTAAAAAATGTCTTCCGCATGTCTAGCCTGAATCTCCCTTCTTTTAGTTTCAAATCATTACTGCTAGTTCTATCACAACAGGCCCTGCTAAAAAATCTGTCCCCATCTATCTTATAGGCCCCTTTTATGTATGAAAGTCTGCAATAAGGTCTTCCTGGAACCTTCTCTTCTCTAGGCCAAACAACCCCAATTCTCTCAGCCTGTCCTCACAGCAGAACTGTTCTATCCCTTTGATCATTTTTGTGGCTTCCTCTGAACCTTCTCCAACAGGTCTATGCCTTTCCTGTACTGAGAGCACCAGAGCTGGATACAGTACTACTGGTGGGTTCTCACCGAAGCAGAAAGGTAAAATTAAAAGACAGTAGAAAATCAAAGGATGAACATGCAACTGTATTTTGCAGATGCTATTATAAACCCATTGTCAGTCCACTGAAAGATGAGATTACTAAGGTGGTCTTCCTTAATGTTGTTTAGCCTTTATACTATCAGTTGAAACGTTAACTCCATTTTAACATTCACTGTTCTCCTCACTGTGGTTCCATTAAAGCAGCGCTAGTATCCACCAGCTAGTGATCTGCCAGCCGTGTTAACCAAACCCCTGTTAGCTCCAAACCAAGATTTTGGAGCTGACCACACATTTTGGGTTGTATGAAAACTTTTTATATTTACAATTGATCTCCAGTGAGCTCACTGTCTAATTTATATTGTCAAAGAGATTTGCTTTGGATCTGATCAGTAGACTCACAGATTGTGAGTTGTACAAGAGACAGAGGCTAAATAGATTTTTTCAACTTTGTTCGTTTGTTTGTTTGTTTTGTTGTTTTTACAATGTTCTCTGAGTGCAAATAGTTCTATTTTCTGAGTCAGATCAGAAGTGGCAAAAGGCCAGGACTCTTGGTAACCCCTACAGGTTTTTGAAAATTAGTCTTGGCAGAGGTTGAGGGCATGTTTATGAAAGGATGCTATCCTTACAGCTCACTCTCTTTGCCAACTGCCTTCCCAGCACTTTCAGGCTATACATTGACAAAAGCCAAAACATCATGTGCTTAATACACATATTCTGGTACAGGAAAACAAAAGGGAAAGATTGACACCATTGCACATGTAAGTGAAGGATAGAGTTCTGCTGTATCAATCAGGTATCTGAGAGAGGTTGTTTTACTGTGGAGTTAAAGGACTTCTGAGTTGTTATAACAAATCATCACCAGGATGAGCTACTACTGCAGAAGTCTAAAGCTCTTTTTACAAAGAGAAGACCACAGAAAACCTAACCAACTTGCTAATACCTAAGCTTGCATGCTGCCATCTGAAACAATCCCAAAGAGAAGGAAACTTCAAATAAAAGCTAAGAATACTATTCAGATGAGTGTGGGCAGTTTGGTTTTGAGGTTCTGGAACAGAAGGTCAAACAGTTTCAAAGAAATGCTGAAGATCTAGTCACAAAAGATCAGTTATGACAGAACCATCAATCTTAAGCTGGTCATCAAGATTAGAGGTTGTTAATAATATTAGTCATTTCAGGCAATTTAGGAGAGTATATTTATTTTTATTTTTATTTTTTTAAGTATGTTGTTTGAGGTGTGTGGTTATTTTTTTGTTTGTTTGTTTGCTTTTTCCAAATTTTACTGTAGCCATCCAAATATATCAGCTATTATTTTTTAAGATCTACTACTCTTTTGAGTTAGAGAAAAAAGCAGGACAAGAAACATTTTAAGAAGGGCAGCTTGTGGCTTCAGGAGCAGAATCACAATTTGAAGATCATGTAAGGAAAGAGTTAAAAATAGACCATCTCCATTCTTTAACCTGCCCTTGCACCTTGTGCACACATGAGCAGATGTGTTCATTTGTCAAGTGGTAGTTGTTGACAATGTTGTTGTACTGGCACAGAGGGACAACTTGTCCTAGAAAAGATGTCAGTTCAAAGTACAGTTCATCGGTCAGCCTCTGTGAGGAGTTAGAAACATCCCCCCATATGTCAGCAGATATTATACATCTCTTGTCTGAGAGTGAATAGGGCAGAATGAGCTTGTCCCCAGATCAGCTCAGCAAAGCCTTCTGCGCTTGGCATTGCTCCCAGCTCTACTCTAAGGGCTTCCCTAGCAGCAAGCTACAGACTGACCTTTGGAAGCAAACAAAAACCACAAGCTCTCAGGTGCCATCAGACTCCTTCCCACAATTTTCCCTGGTAAAACAGAGAAAAAAAATGCATAACGTTGCAGAAAATCACAATGAAAGAGATGCTTGAAATTTGTTACCTATCAGATCTGTTGCCTGAGCAAATCCATTGAATCTAAACATCCTATTTTAATAGAGCAATAGAAGGTTATATTGTAGCAGAGGACAGCCTGCAGTACTACCTAGGCCATATATGCCTTTAAACTTCCTAACTTAAAAATGATACAAAACTGAATTAGTTAATCACTTTACTTACATGTCAGTAAACCTCCTTGATCATGCAAAATCTCACATACTTGTCTGAATTCAGAAGGTTTCAGGAACTCACTAAAAACTCCAAATAAACGAAATAGCCTGACATTTTTTTTTCCTCATTGGTTTAGTCTTCCTGAAGTATTTACATTGTAAACTGTTTTGTATCACTTCCAGCAAGTAATGTGTCTAGTATCTTTGTGTTGCACACATGACCTCTCTTAATGGAGCCATGGTCTTTCCTGGCTTTTCACTGTATTTATTGTAGTAGTGGTTAATCATATTAAAAACTGAGCACATTAGGCACTTGTGCATCTCTTATTTCTGTGATGCTAGTATTAAAAATTCAGGCAATTCTTTTACTGTCGTATAGTCATTAGAAATAGAACAGGTCAACATTTTGATTTTATGCTAAAGTCTATGGGACTCAGGCACCCAAAATCTAAAGAAATTTGAAGGAAACATATGGCAAACCTTTGCCATATTTGAAATGCCACGCAATAAATAATTTAATTAGAAGGTACCTTAGCTGAAAAGTCATTCCTTCAACTTTGGTGCCAGAACACAAATTTTCAATTATACGAAGAAATTGGTAATTAAATGTTCTGTGCATACTCTGGATACTCTGGTCTAACAATCTTCATTAAGTTTTTAAGGTCTATAGAAAGCAGAGTACTTAAAATATGGATTTCCATTTTCAGTTAACAGAAAAAGAGAGAGATAGCAAAAGATTGTTATCATGAAACTTTCCATTTGCCTAATGGGAAACACATGAGCATCCTGATATGGAGAACTGTCTGAACCCAATGCTGTTTATCTCATGCCCGAAGGGCAAACAGCAGAGAATTCACAGAGAATTCAAATCTTTGGTGAAATACACCTAATAGGTCCCTTGATGCATCATTAAGATGACAGGCCAAATTTAGCCACACTGACAGATTACACCTCCCTCAGGAAAAACAATAACCAATCAACCAGACAAAACAAGACTTTGCAAAAAATCCAAACATTCATATTTTTATATGTTATCTCTGAGTAATTTTGCTGGTTTGTGGAATCATTGTGGATATGGATTAAGCTGCTGTGTAAAATTATTTTTAAAAATTTACATTATCTCCCTGTGTCCCAAGCAAGTGTTTTTACTCTCTTCATGGTCAAAGAGAAGGCAAACGTCTTGTTTTTTGATTAGTGTTAAGTACTCTTTCATTCTCTTTTCTCTCCAGAACTTCTATAGCAGTAAACTAAATGCTCTCTAGGAAAAGTCCCCAGGATGGGGCAAATGAGGATCCAGACTTATGTGAAATATAATGGTGCGTATTAGTGAATGTCCCTGTCAAGCTTCAAAGGATCAGACCTCCAAGTCTATTTCTCAGATGAGATCTGATTTTTTTTTTTTTTTTTTTTAATGATTAGCATATCAATAAGTAAAGATTGGATCTGCCAAAGTTTCTTCATTGATCTGTGTCCTTGTTGTCCTAGATCTTCAGACATTTTGAAAACTTGGATATCTTAACTCCATTCAAAAAATAATAAAAATATCACACAACTGGTTCTTATGGTTGCAAGGAGCAAAAAAAATGAACCAAGGCTTGAGCTGAACAGATGCAACAATGTCTCTCCCACATTCACAGAGAGCGGGGAAAGAAAAACCCGGACAGCTGAGCTCCCATCAAAAAAAAACCCAACAAGTTTCTCAGTACTAGAGAACAGTGAGATGTCCAAGAGAGGGAGAACAGCAGCATGGAGCCCTAAATAATTCATTGCAAAAGGGCTGGCTATGGTGAATGGGGAGACAGGTGGACTCCTCTGAAGCCTGTTACTCTCTCACTGCTTTGAGTGCAGTGGTCAAGAAGCACTTCTGGCTTTGAATGCTCCTCACAACAGCAGTGGATCCACCTCAGGTATGTGAGGAAGAAGCAGATCCTCAAACCATTCTTGTCAGTAACAACAGTACCCATTTATTATCCAATACATCCAGCACGTATCTTATACCTTACACCATAAAAGATTGAAAGCTTTAAATTCTCCATGGAGGAAAAATACTCTGGAGAGAAGAATGTTAATGAAATAGGAGGACAGTGTCACAGTTTAACCTGAGCTAGCAATACAACCATGATAGCTTCTTTCTCACCCCCTCCCCTGACCTCCCCTGACCCCATTAGGGGAGAGAGTCAAAAGGGAAGGGATTGAGATTGAGATAAACACAGTTTAATAAAATAACAAAATACTACTACACTGCTAGTAAATATATATATAAAATAGAAAGAAAAGATACCCAAGGCCATTCCCCATGAACTACATCCACACTCAGCAGCCAGTCCCAGGAGGTGATACTCCAGTCCTGAACAGCTGATCCAAAAGAGAGAAAAAAGGAAAAAGACAGAAAAGTCCAGAGACCTCTGCAAAATGCAAAAAGGCCAGACTAATCATCTTGACTGAAACTCCTCCAGCTGTGCCTCAGAGCAAGCAAGAGCCAGAGAGATCAGAAGAGAAAACCAGAAGGCCCCACTCTTAAATCTGAAGCATGACACTAACAGGATGGAATACTCTCATTGATCAGTCCGCATGTCAGTCAAGCTCTGCACAATCCATCCCCCTCTTCCTCGATGCCTCACGCCTGTGGGCAGAGTGCTCAGAATGTCCTTGACTCTCAGACCAGAGCAATTAAAAGCATTAGCTCTGTGTTGGTGTTACCCCTTGTTTCTCAGACTAAGTCCAAATAATGAGCATTCTAGCTATGAAAAAGAAAGGTTTCTAACTGTGTGAAGAAAATTAACCCTTTTTCAGTCAAAACAACACAGATGTGTGTGTGTGGTCAGGCCAATATAGGCTGTCAACCCCCCTCCCACAGAGTCAGCTTCTGCATTGCAAAGGTAGCCATGGATTGTCATTAGTCCTTCTTTCTGTCCTCAACCTTATATTAATATAATTTATCTGAAACTTTAAAATGTGATTTCTCTATTAGTACAACTACAAATCAGTACTGCTGAACGATGATGAGTACAATTCAACCAGCACTCAGCACTGGCTGTATGTCTGCAAACACTCAGAAAAGTATAATTCACCATACCTAGGCTGATCTCTGTCCTCTGGTTAAGCAAGAGAGAAAACTGTATTGGATTCACACTCAATCATCTTCAGACTTGTAGATTAACCTGCTGCTCTGCATTAGTCCCTCAAATGACATTTCTCTCTGGTGTTTAGAGAAGTAACCTAGGAACCTTTCTGAATAGCCATTAACCATGGCACAGAAACCTAATTTCTAATTAAAAAGTAAAAAAAATTAAAAAAATAAAAAAATAAAAAATCAAAAAACCCCCAACCCTTTCAGCAAAATTGTGACAAAGAAAAAACTAAGGAAGGAATCTTCCCTCTGCCCCCAAAAATTTTGCCTAGAAAACATTTAACCTGAGGAAACAAAACGAAGGACAAGGAAATAATCAACAGCCATGTTCTCCCTTCTGTGCACCCATGCTACTTCTACTCAGAAATAAGCTAGAATTTCCCCAGGACCAATTAAGGCTTTTATTGGCAGAACTACAGAGCAGTACCCTTGGTAGAGCCTTCCATTTAAAATCTCTAATCTGTATGTTATTTGATTCCTGAGTAACCTTCTTCTAAGTAAAATTTATGTACTCGCTATCGCTTTGAATGTCGCTTGGGACTAGAGACTATGTATAGCACTAAGTCGTGAACTTTCCATTTAAAAAATAAAAAATAAAAATAAATCACAAATTCTTCCAAGCTGATTTAGGTTTTTTGTAATTATTTTAATTGACTGCTTCAGAGCAGCATCAAGAGTGGCAACAACACCATGCTCATATGTGACATATTAGAAAAAAAAAACCATTATATTTACTTGTTTGAATAAGGAAGTAATAAAATTACCAGAGCGGGGGAAAAGCCCCAAAGAAATCACAGTTATATGATATTCAAAATGGAAATCAATCCACCAATCAATCAACTAAGTAAGAAAGATTCAATTTCCCTGCCTAAGAGAAGCTTCTTGCCACTTGTTTTGTTTTGTTTTGTTTTCCAATTTAGAGTACAAGTATTTGCCTGCTTGGGTCATTTTTAGATCATTTGGCTGGTAAACACATTTTTAGTTTTCTTTGCAAAAACAGCTACTAAAAAAATAACTCAACAAATCAGGTTTTAAGGATATAACTACTTTTTTTATTTTTTAAGAGAGAAATTAATAAATAAAAATGCTTTGGAGAAATGCAGCCATGAATGCTGCAGCCGGAAACCAGGGGATGCTGAGCATCTTACATCTGGCCACATCTTTGAGTTCAGTGCACTGGGAATCTGAATCTGTGACACTTTGGAGGTCTGGTTTTACTGGAGTAGAGCCTAGAACCTTGTCTGGGAATAGTCTGCATTGGATGACCTCCATAGTACATCTTTCCTCCACTGTTATCCATGTCTGAAACATCTGGCAGAAACAAGGAAGACAGGAAAAACTGTTTGAATGGGTAGGTAGGGAATGTGTGACCAGTCGGCTTTGACAGCTGTATATAAGGGAACTTTAAAGTTATTGAAAAAGGACCTTTTACATGCTGTGTATCCAGGCATCTCTTTGGCTTTGTATCACCTTTTGAAAAAATCCAGATGTGCTGAGTCCTGAAACCAACTTATTGGATGCATTGCCTCAACCTCACATTATTCAGCACTGAGCACAATGAAAAAGATAACTGAACATTTGAATAGATATGTGGTGCTTTTCAAAAAAAGCAAGAAACTCCACTCTGCTTTTGAGAAACAAAGTTGATGTGTAGTGACAGATTTCCATAAAGTGCTAAAAGTTGTCAAAACCCAGAATTTCTCAAATTTCGTTGTGGTACTGTTCTCATACAAAGCATTTATTTAGGAAACAACAATTCAGGGATTAAAAGTGAGGTCTCTTCAAATTTAGTAAGAGCTGTCACAAAGACAGACTATGGGAAATTAATTTGTGAGCTGCAGCTTCAGTCTTGCTGACTGAGTTGAGGTCTTCTGAAGTTGGTTTGCACTCCGATGTTATGTAAGGCTAAATTTCTGCACATGCACCTTCCACTGGACCTGGAAATCCCACCGTTTACCAATGCCAGTGCCAAACTACCATTACCCAGAGTGAGTCAGCGCTATTTGACCATTTTATAAACTTATTTCAGAATAAGTCTCAAAATGAGAAGTTTTAAATGCCTGTTGAAAGGATTTCTTGCCCAGGAAAACAGGGGTGTATGTGTGAACATGAGTACATAAAACTGAAGTTTGTGACTGAAAACATGGACTGAAAAGCTTAAAATTCTTTAAAATAAATTTATAAATGTTTCTCTCTGCTTGATCTAGCAAAGAATATGTCTTTCAAGCTGATGCTATAACATGTTTTTCCAAACACAACATGATCAAATTGTTTTGGCACTGCTCAGGCATCCAGCATGGACATCGCCCCCTAGCTAAGATCAAACCAAAAGCACTTCCCTCAATAAGTTGTCCCACAGGTTAAGGAATCACCTGTCTACAGGTAAAAGAGAAAGGCACTAAAAGAAGACTAAATGAAGAAAAAAAACCCTTGACCGGACATGACCACATTTAGGTTAATGATAACCTAAGTGACCACAGCACCTAGAAGTATCTCCAAGAACCACAAGAGACTGATTGTCCCTCTGAATAATGTACATCTTTGCTGATGATTAGACTCCGTCATCCTGGCTACAACTGTCCTAAATTAGGAATAAAGTAACAATACCTTCTGCTGCCCACTGCCACTTCATCTTTGTGCTGCCTCATTCCCTCCTTTCACATTGCACAGTACCTGTCACATTCTCTCCTTGTTGTGCTGCTGAGAAACTGCAGAGTGAGTTTCTTCTTACTTCTCCTTCAGATGGGCTACAACGGGTGCTTATTTAGCGCATTCACATAACTGCTTTTGACCTCATACTGTATGAACTGTCTTTTCATGGGTTTTGATTCTATAGATCTCTGATTATCTTTCAGGGTTGGAAATGTAAATGCCTTCCTTTGGTTCACAGCCAGATGCTTTTCATACATCCTAAAAAACATGTTGCAGCTTCCTTCACAGCCCTACCCCTTCTTCCTCCCCTCTTACATCTGCTGCTATAAAACCCAACCTGTTCCATATTTCTAAAAATTGAGAAGTTGATTTCTGAATCATGTCACCTTTTGGTTGCCACTCAGATTATTAATCTTTATATAATAAATAGAGGCTCAGCTGGCTCTAAGTAACTGTTATTTTAGCTTCTGACAGGCACAGACTTCCATCTCAGTCTGGGTACTTATTTACATTCCTGTCTTCTGGCCCACTATTGAAGCTTTCCCCAGATCTCATTCAGACAAAATTCCCGCTGAGATTTTTAAAGGCCCCACTCCAATGAATTCTTAACATATCATTCATGTGTAGTACTCAGGATAATGGAACAAGAATCCAAGCTGTTTGTGCTGGTCCCCTGCTCGTGGCATTTTGCTACAGCTCCAATCAAGTGAGAATTTATCCTGATTGCTATAAAAAGGAAAAGATGCTGCCAAAGTGTTCTCAGTACACTGCTTTTTTTTTTGCAATGCTTTGCATTTCCTCAGTCAAAAATAACCCAGATTTACCTCCTGGCATACTCCAAACCAAAGGCCTTCCAGGTGTTACTGGGACAAGAATTCGATTTTACAGGAGGGGTTGGACTCTTCTGTCCCTAATCAATGTTCTTTTTTGTCTAACAAGATACAAATGATTGCAATGGCCAGTGAATGAATCACAGAAGGTGCTCTTTATCATCCAAAGCCAGGACCTCTCCAATGGCCTCGCAGCCTGTGACCCCCAGGACCCCACTCTGCTTACCCTAATGAAGCTGCTCTGGCACATGGTGTGGTCACAGCTGAAGCCTGGCAGCTGAAAGAGCTCCTGGTCCTCTGGGCAGGTACCACCAGAGTAGTGCAAATCGGTGTGCATGATGAAGGGTGAGATCAGAGGACAGACTGCCCCCAGTCAAGGCTGTGCACAGGCACTGTCACACAAAGGCACAATGAGAGCTGTTCTCCCTCGGAAGCACTGCTGCCTGCATCTTGTGGGACTGGGTAACAGGTCCATCCTAATGGCAGGAACAGGCGTGTTTCATCTCCCTGAGAGACACAAGCCATCCTTTCCCAGCAGCAAGGCACTTGGTCTGGCAATCCCTTACCGTGGATGATTTTCCTGACTTGATTTCCATGCAGAGGGCAAACAAGTCTAACAAAAACTGTCCACATGCAGCTTCAGGGAAGAGAGCAATGGAGATAATTTTTATTCCTCCAAAACTAAAACCAAGCTAGAGTCCCTCACATCTTGCCTTGGAATGCTAGCTTGAAAGTCCTTAACTATCACACAGAAATAAATGTTTGAATGTGATTTTGCGCTAGGCACTGGAGCTAATTTTCCTATTCAGTGATTTTGTCATTTTGTAAAATATGTACAATATCCAACATCATTTATTATAAAAAACAGAGAGTTCAAGAAGATTAAAATTCTGACAGAAGAGTATTAGCTTTGCTTGGCAAAAGAAAAATCTTCATATGTTTGTGAATCATTCCTGAGATAATCATACTTCTTTAAGTACCATAAAAAAGCAATTTCCAAGTTTTTTTTTCTGGAAAGCATCAAGAATATTATATACAAGATAAATATGATTTGTCCATTTTGGGGAGTAATGAGCTTTTTTCCTTCAAAGAATTTGTAATGACAACATATAGATTTTGAAAGGCTAAAGACACTACTAACCTGAGGTAGATTTGTATGTGAACATTTGTATCATAAATCTGATAGATATCACACTCAGTTTTAAAAATAAAGCCCAGCTGGTAGCTCTTTGAGTCAGTTTGTACTCACTCTTCCTGTGTGAGAAAGGTGTGCAATTTTGGATACATTTAAGCTCATAGCAATATACCATCAATGAATACTTCGAGGACCTCTAAAGGTTTAGAAACTTATTTTGAGGGAGAGCAGAAGGAAGAGTAGAAGGAGCATCTCAATTTGTATTTTAAGTTGTTTTTTTTACCAGTAAGTAGGAGTCTGAGTCACATATATGCCATGGATGCTGTTTGAATAAAGACAGAGAGGTTCAGTTTACAGCATTCTCCATCAGCTACCTACAGCACAGGTGAAGCTTGTCGTAAAACCCTAGCACCTTTCCCACTTCATCTTTCATCATCCCCCTTACTTGTAGCTAGTGCACAGGATTGAGGAAGCCAGTGCTCAATTCTCACCTCCTCAGCAAAGCCTTGTACAACTAGAGAAAATGTGACTTTGTTGAAGAGACCTATATAACAGGACAAAAGAATGCAAAGGTAATTCTGGACATCAGAAATTACTTCTATCACTCACCAGAGCAGATTTTTCAGAAAACTGCAGGAGAGGTTTGCAAGGAAATGGTCAGACAGAGGTAGTAAAGGCCCTAGTCAGCATGCAAGAGCGTTAGAGTTATATGTAACAAAAAAAGATTGATGCTGAAGATGTGGTTTATACACTTAACACCTCTAAAAATGTCAAACTTGATCTGGGAAGAGTTGGAAACAAAGTTATGGATACTTCCCTAGTGACACCAGGATATAGGTTTCTTATGTCAGGGAGCTTTGATACAAAAACAAGTGATGAATCTTGCTGGTGGGAATCACTGCTCCTGTTGTTAAGTGTAGAAAAAGCAAAATGAAAGTCCCAAGTATTACAGTTAGTTTATTGAGATAGTTGACAAAAAAACCCACCCCAAACAAATAAAAAAATAATAAATAAATCCAAACTCTTGTTTCTTTCTTACCTTATATCATGCATAATCATTTCTGAGCAAAAAAAAGATGTAAGGAAAAAATGTCATTCTGGATATGGAGAGATGTCTAAACCATTCTACTCTGGTGACTACACAGAAAAGGAGGAAAGAACATGGCTGATTTTCTGACAACTAGAATCGAATACCACAACAAAGAACCAGGGTGTTTGTTACTGAACTCTGATAAAACAAAGTCTAAATCACAGACTAGAACTAATTATACAGCCCAAAATGCAAAGGAAGAGACTGAAAGAAAAGCTACTCTTTTTCTCTTTTTTTTTCCTTTTTTTTTTTTTTTTTTTAAATATAATCTAATGCTTTGCCAAAAACACATTGAGCAAGTCTGAACCATTTTGAACTCATTCAGCACAGGGTATATTGATCAGCAGAGCCCGGAATAGAGAAACAAAGCTCAGACACAAACAAGTGAATTTAATCAATGGAAGTTGCCCAACAGCTAGCAAAAAAGAACGCAGATAATTTGGACCACAATACAGTTTTATGAAAGTCATGTGGGTTGTTTCTGGGGGCAGTGTAGGGAAGGAGAAGAACTGACATTAAATCAGCCATTTTTTGTAATTGTTGGAATCTTTAACTTGCTCAATGTGATTTTACAAATCCAAATTATAATGCTGGAGAAAATATAGGGCACAAAAATCAGGATTTTCTTTAATTATAGGAGTTTCAAAATGATAAGAGAAAGATTGGGAAAAAAGTTCCAGGTTAAAATCAAACAAATGAACAAACAAACATAGTTTAAAGAGAATTGTCAATGAGAAATTTCAGATACCGTGAAAGAAACAACTACTATTACAAAGGATAAATGTGGTTAAACCCTTTAGTGATTATTAGCTTCTGGACCTATGATGTTGTACTGTTCTCAGGGAAAAGTAAAAATATTATCAGTAAGAGTCTAGATAAAAGTTATTGCAAACCAAGTGGTTCAAGTGCCCTATGGAAATGTTAAAGATTGAAGTTACAGACATAGAGAACTGCTATACAGGGGCAATAAGCTGATGTCTTTATCTCAGATCAAATAATGAAAATCTATTCAAAGAGTTATGCTGCGAGAAAAAGAGGTTGTGACAATATAATCCATTTAGCTTTGCAGGACCCCAGCTTTGTTTTGATTTAAGCTCAAGGACTGGAATAAGCCTATTTCAAAAATAGAAGCACTAGCATCAAGGCCTGATTAGAGAAAGTCTCTTATCTCCTCCTCCATGGCTGTGAGAGGCTGTCAGGTATGCCTCACCAGGGAGAGCCTGGCCCTTCTGTGGATATTACTGTAGGGGAGAGGCAGCTTGCGACATGAGACCCAGAATTCACTTCTTTGGCTGTTTATTTGACCTCATCTTAGGGAAATTTGTAGTCTACCTGGAGCCCGGATCAAGGATATCGCTAGAGAGCTCCCCAAACTTGTGCACCCGACAGACTACTACCCACTGCTGGTCTTCCAGACAGATGGGGAGGAAGCTGTTTCCCCTAGTCTGAGGGGAATGAAGAAAGATTTCAAGGTCTTGGGAAGGATGGTGAAAGACTCAGGGGCTCAAGTGGTCTTCTCTTCACTTCTTCTATCTTCAAGGGACGATGTGGGATGGAATAGGAAAATTCAGTCTCTAAATGGTTGGCTCCAAGACTGGTGCTACAGGCAGAGCTTTGGATTTTTTGATAATGGTTAGTTTTATAAGACTCCAGTCCGGACAGTGTCACGTGGGAAAGGTTTATCTCGCAGGGGCAAAAGGATGCTGGGTCAGGAATTAGCTGGGCTCATTTGGAAAGCTTTAAACTAGGCTTGAAGGGGGATGGGGTTGTAGCTGGGCTTGTCCCAGTGGGGCAGCATTCTAAATCTGATGAGGACCAGGTGCACCCTGTGCCCCTAGGGAGAAATTGGTGTGCTCGGCTCGCTCCCTGAAATGCCTGTACACCAATGCGCGCAGCATGGGGAATAAGCAGGAGGAGTTAGAATCCTGTGTTCGGTCGGGAGATTATGATCTGGTAGCAATTACAGAAACATGGTGAGACAGTTCACATGACTGGAATGTGGTCATGGATGTCTATGCCCTTTTCAGGAAAGACAGGCCAGCCAGGCGTGGTGCTGGAGTTGCTCTCTATGTGAGAGAGCAACTATAATGTACTGAATTCTGCCCAGGAGAGGATGAGGAGCGAGTTGAGAGTGTATGGGTCAGAATTAAGAGGCAGGCTGGCAGGGGTGACACTGTTGTGGGCATCTATTACAGGCCACTGGATCAGGCTGAGGAAGTTGATGAGGCCTTCTATGGGCAGCTGAGAGTGGTCTCACAGTCACAGGCCCTGGTTGTTGTGGGTGATTTTAACTTCCCTGATGTTTGCTGGAAGGACCATTCAGCCAGCCAGCCACAGTCCAGGAGGTTCCTCCAGTGCATTGATGAGAACTTCCTCATGCAGATGGTGGAGGAGCTGACTGGGAGAGGTGCACTGCTGGATCTCATCCTCACTAACAAGGAGGGTCTGGTTGAAGCAGTAAAGGTTGAGGGCTACCTGGGTTGCAGTGACCACGAGATGGTGGAGTTCAGCATCTTGTGTGGCAGGAACAGAATAGCAAGTAGAATTGCAACCCTGGACTTTAGCAGGGCTAACTTTGGCCTTTTCAAGCAATTGCTGGGGGAAATCCTGTGGGCAAGACTACTTGAAGGAAAAGGGGCCCAAGATAGCTGGATTGCATTCAGAGATTGCTTCTTCCACACTCAGGATCAGAGCATCCCCACACGTAGGAGGTCAAGAAAGGGAGCCAGGAGGCCTGCGTGGTTGAATAGGGATCTGTTTGGTATGCTCAAGCGGAAGAGGAGAGTTTACAGGTCATGGAAGCAGGGGCTGGCCACTTGGGAGGAATATAAGGCTGCTGTTAGAGGATGTAGGAAGGCAGCTAGGATAGCCAAGGCCTCCTTAGAATCACAGCTGGCGAGAGGGGTCAAGGACATCAAAAATAAATTTTTCAAATACATAGCAGATAAAAGTAATACCAGAGGCAATGTAGGCCCACTGAGGAATGGGGTGGGTGTCCTAGTGGCAGAAGATACAGAGAAGGCAGAATTACTGAATGCCTTCTTTGTCTCTGTCTACTCTGCCGGAGGCTGTCCTGGGGAGCCCTGTATCCCTGAGAACCCAGATGAAGCCAGGGCAATGGAGGAGTTTGCTTTAGTCGATGAGGACTGGGTTAGGGAGCAATTAAATAGTCTGGACATCCATAAATCCATGGGTCCAGATGGGATGCATCCGGGGGTGCTGAGGGAGCTGGCTGAAGCCATTGCTGGACCGCTCTCCATCATCTTTGCCAAGTCTTGGGAAACAGGAGAGGTGCCCGTTGGCAATAGGCAATAGAGTAGTGAGGTGGGTTGCAAACTGGCTTAAAGAGAGAAGCCAGAGAGTGGTAGTCAATGGTGCGGAGTCTAGTTGGAGGCCAGTATCTAGTGCAGTGCCTCTGGGGTCAGTACTGGGGCCAATATTATTCAATATATTCATTAACGATTTAGACGAGGGAACAGCGTGTACTGTCAGCAAGTTTGTTGATGACACTAAGCTGGGAGGAGTGGCTGACATGCCAGAAGGCTGTGCTGCCATCCAGCGAGACCTGGACAGGCTGGAGAGTTGGGCGGGGAATAACCTGACGAAATTTAACAAGGGAAAGTGTAGAGTCCTGCATCTGGGCAGGAACAAGCCTAGATTCCAGTATAGGTTGGGAAATTACATATTAGAGAGCAGTGTAGGGGAAAGGGACCTGGGGGTCCTGGTGGACAACAGGATGACCGTGAGCCAGCACTGTGACCTTGTGGCCAGGAAGGCCAATGGCATCCTGGGGTGTATTACAAGGCGGGTGGTTAGTAGATAGATAGAGGTCCTCCTTCCCCTCTACTCTGCCCTGGTGAGACCACATCTGGAATATTGTGTCAAGTTCTGGGCCCCTCAGTTCCAGAAGGACAGGGAACTGCTGGAGAGGGTCCAGCGTAGGGCAACAAAGATGATTAAGGGAGTGGAGCATCTCCCTTATGAGAAAAGGCTGAGGGAGCTGGGTCTCTTTAGTTTGGAGAAGAGGAGACTGAGGGGTGACCTTATTCATGTTTATAAATATGTAAAGGGTCAGTGCCACGAGGATGGAGCCAGGCTCTTCTCGGTGACAAACAATGATAGGACAAGGGGTAATGGGATCAAGCTGGAACACAAGAGGTTCCACTTAAACTTGAGAAAAAACTTCTTCTCAGTGAGGGTGATAGAGCACTGGAACAGGCTACCCAGGGGGGTTGTGGAGTCTCCTTCTCTGGAGACATTCAAAACCCACCTGGACATGTTCCTCTGTAACCTCACCTAGGCGTTCCTGCTCCAGCAGGGGGATTGGACTAGATGATCTTTTGAGGTCTCTTCCAATCCCAAACATACTGTGATACTGTGATACTGTGATTTGGCAGGAAGCACAGTGATGCTCAGGCTGTAATGGAGAGCGGAAGGTTGCCAAGTGAATAGGTGAGGTTAATTCAAGCACAGCTCAGGAGCATTCACCGTTATAATAATTTATATTCACTGTGCATCTATATTACAAGGCAGATTAATTTGACCACATTGGTTGTTAAAAGATTCTGATGCAAGAAATAAACATATTTGTAGATGTCTAATTAAACACCAAAACCACAACGTCCAGCAGAAAGTGTCAGAAATAGCCTGTACCACTAGAACAATCTTCCCTTGTATAAACACATGTGATCATGTCATTAAAGCCTGTATCATAAAGCAGTTGTTTTGTAGGACCTCTGCCACACTACATGCCTCATTTTCTGAGTGTCCAGCTGGACATCGTAGAGTTGGATTTACAGATGTATTTGAATACTTGGAGATGTGGCTGAAAGTAATGAAAGCTAAACCTAGAGGACTATCTAATTCTAAGTGTTCTTCAGATTCTGATATCTCATATTAGATACGGTAGAATAAACAGGCACATTTTACGTCAATCTATCTTTGTCTCCTTTGACTTGTAAAATACCCAAGTTTTTCTTCAAGATTCTGTTCTTCATATCAGCATTCTTTTGCAAGCAGTTATACCACCCCTTAGTAGATCCATGTGTACACTATACTTCTTCAGCTATCCTTAGGTGTCTGTGTCCTTAATTCTTTGTCTCTATGCAATCACTCCCTGTCTGCTTCTTAATTTTCAGTTAATTTGCTTCCCTCTTCAATGAAATCCCATTTCACCTAATTTATTCATCATCCCACTTTCGTTAGACCTCTTGTCCCCATCTTTCTATTTTGCTGTGCAGCTCTTGTTCTCTCTGCTTTTGCATCATGTATTCCTCCTCTTCTTTCAGCAGATGCAGGCACAGACATCACAGAAGATGAGAAAGACAGGCAGCTTTCCCACTCCATGCTTTAATGTCCATGCTTATCTTGATCCAGAACAGCTACTGCAGATCAAGCTCACATTATTTCTGTAGTCTAAGCCTATGTTCAATCATGATGGAATATTTGAACTTATTAGTCAATAAAACTGAAGTTACTCTTGAGATTGTGCAAACTTCAATTACTTTAAGACTTACACCTTGGCTAAATTTCCGTAGTATTTCAGGCACTGAAAAACACATTCTGACACAATAGACACTGCTACCAGGAGCTAAAAGACACTATCAGTATCTTGCAAGTTTGTCAGGATTATTTTTTTAATTTAAGTTTGTTCTTACAAATGTTTTCTTTCCCATGATTGACTCTAATAACTAGCATTTAACATTTAACCAAACTTTAATCTTCTCGTTACAAACAGCTGAGAGCTTGATAACTGAAGAGCTGTTAAACCAGTTCCGCACATGAAGATTTCCAGCCATAAAATTCTAGTTTTCAAGCAGGTATTGTTTAGGCTACAGTACATCAGATTAAAAGCTAAATTGGGCCACCGTAATTTTTTTACCTTAAAATTACACATAAATAAACAGGATATTTATTCAAAATAAATGCCTATATAAAAACATCTTGTTTTTTATGATCCTTTGCCACAGCACTGCAATTACAGTAAAGTTAATTCACCTCAAAGATTCCAGACTATTAGGACTGCAGAAAGTACACAATGTAATTTATTCTCTAATTATGTTTTGTAAAGGCAAACCTATTACTTGCTGTTAGCATTGAAATGCATGGCCTTAAATGAATAAGGAAACATAAGTTAATCAAACACTAGAGTGTCAAAGTTTTAATGACATCCTGTCCTGGGGAGCAATGAATAACTGAAACCTTTAAATAGCTGATTAGAACAACACCTGTATACCAGTAATGTTATTTTAATCCAGTAGCTGAAGAAATGCTATGTTGGAAAAATAAGAATTCAGATCATTGGCTCTTTTACTTTGCTAGTCAGCAAATAATACATTGCACATGTAGGTTTTATAATTGATTATGTACAAATTTGCAGAAACTTCCACAAATCCAGTCAGGTTACAGAACCAGCTGCTTCCTCCAAGTTCTGAGCCAAGGGAAAGTAGCGATCAGTTGACCAGTGGGGAGCAGTCCAGCTGCAAACAGCAAAATGCAGACTTCTCATCCAGTCTGTAAGGAAGGCTGCCAGCTCTTCTCAGCCAGCTAAAATAGCTCAACATAGAAGGATCCCTGGCTGGAATAATAATAGAATCATAGAATGTCCTGAGTTGGAAGGGACTCACGAGGACCATCAAGTCCAACTCCTGTCCCTGCATATGACAACCCCACAGTTCACACCATGTGTCTGAGGACATTTCCAGTTTTCTCTTGAACACTATCAGGCTTGGGGCCATGACACCTCCCTGGGGAGCCTGTTCCAGTGCTACAGCACCCTCTGGGTGAAGAACCTTTTCCTAATGTCCAACCTAAACCTCCCTGGCACATCTTCCTGCCATTCCCTTGGGTTCTGTCATTGGTCACTAACGAGAAGAGTTTGGTGCCTGCTCCTCCTCCTCCCCTTGTGAGAAAGCTGTAGCTGCCATGAGGTTAGCTCATCCCAGTTACCTGCAAGTCAGCTTCTTCTTGGAGCCTGACCCATTTGCTGCATCTCCAGCTTCCATTCTGCCAGCCCTCTTATCTCTTTACTGAGGATGGGACAAAGAGCAGACATTCTTCTCCCTCCAGCATCTAATGCAGTGGTACAGCTCCCTCACTGCTTAGATGTACAAATGAAACTCTTCATGTCATACATGCACTCTTGAGGGAGAGTTGATAGGACTAGAGATAGCACTATTTTCAATCTGAGGCAATGTATTTGTTTATGGAATACAGTATATTCAACTGGACACACCAGCTATACTAGGAGGGCCGGCATCCCTAGAGGAAGTAAGAACTACTGTCCCCTTCCTCTGCAGCTTAGGTGAGATACGGGACAAACTGTCCCTTTTGATGATATGGAGAGTTGAGCCCACATCTCCTAACCTTCTCTAAGTAAGAGGAAAATCAGTAGTTATTTGGAGGTATGACTGCAATCCTTCTTTTTGGTCTTCTTCCACTTCTAAAAATGTTTACTTGCTTTTGTAACCAACAACAGAAACAAAAACATTTTGTTTCCCTGGTAAAAGTCAAAATCACTAGGCTAAAAACTAATTTTTAATTTTTGAAGGAAACCTTACCACTATACTTCACAACAGTAGAGCTGTAGATCCACCTTAGAACTGTGGTGCTGTTAACTATCAAACTACACACCTCAAAAAGTGGGATTCATCCTCAACCTAGAGGACATGAGAAGAATAGCATTAACAAGGAAGATCAAGGAGAACCAAATTCTAAATCTCTGCTAGTATGGTTGTTACAAGCACTTCACAGAGAGAAGTCTGTACACCTCAGGTAAGGAGGAAAGACTGGACTCATGCTCCCTCAAGCCTTAAAACATAATTGTTAGGGCAGTTAATAGGGAAAAGGACTGATAGAGCACTTGCCCTTTTAGCATTCCTGTAAATCTATTCCTTCCTTTCTATTTCTATGTGCTTGTAAGAAAAAAAAAAAAAAAAATAAAAAACTTCTGTTAAATAAAATAACACTGTTTTACTTTTCATTTTGCAAGTCTTTTGAACCAACCTAAGAGGTTTTGAATTGGTAGTTATACCAACCTACCAGCAAGCTGCAGAGCCACTAGTTTCTTACTGGGATAAACACAGGCAGCTGTAACTTCTCACAAGCCCTAACTAGCAGCAACAAGGGCCAGGCTCAGATTTAAAAGGCTGCAATAAAACTTTGTCCCAAGCCTCTCAATCAATCTAAGAAAATTAAACCTGGTGTTTAATGAGCTAATTTTCATCATTTGTAAACATGAATCGATTGCCTTCTCAGAGGAAGACAAGAAAGTCCCAACACAGTAGATAACTAGGGGAGTGCTGCCTAGTTCTGCAGTGTAACCACTGTTTTACAGTCTTTACCTCTGCCAAGGCTAGCTGGTTGCTTTCAGTCTCGAGCAACATCTCTTTCACGGTTGAGGGCTGTCAGCTTTTGCCTGTCAACAAAGCTTAACTCAGGCTGCTACTGATCTTGTGGTGAGCTGCCTTCATGCTGCTGAGTGCCCTGTCCCTTCTTGAGTGTCTCTTGCTTCTGCACTACCCACTCCCAGGAGACGATCGTCCTCACCTAATAGTTGACTCTCACTGCTTTAAGTCTGAGCCATGCACAGAAAAAGGAAGACTAATGCAGTCCCCCAGCACAGAGATCTGAATAGTCGTCTCTTTGCAAGTCTCCTGTGGTCTGGAAATGTCTCCTGCCCTCCTCAGTCCCCATTGCAGGATGAAATATTTGCATTTCAATAGCTCCTAATCTTTTGCTTAACTTTAAGCTAACCATTCAGCCCAGGCACAATAAGGCATTAATTCATTACCTTAGACTTCCAACGTTATTAGAATTACAGTTTTTTCACCACCTGAAATGCTTGCTTTCCTCTTTAAACAGGGTGGCCCCCCAAACTTAATAAAAGAACAAAAGTGGAATTCAGGCCTATGCATTGATCCTTTTCCTTCATACCCCCTCACCCACTCCATAATTTTTAAAGGAAAAGGTTTGGAGGGAGGGGAAAGGGAAGACTCTGCATATGCAGTTTGTGACCACTGGCTTTATCCACGACCTTTCCCATGAAAGTTGGAGCTTGAAGCTCTCTGTAGGCTCAGATATATTATTGCATAAAACATTTCAGACAGTGTTTTTGAAATTTTATTAGTAAGAATGAGGGATCAAAACTTACCCCTACAATGTAGTTTTAGCTTCTGTAACGATTGCATACCAAAGAACTGGATAACAATGTTACAAAGTTACGCTACCTTTGTTCAGTACAACTAAGGCTCAGTTAAGTTAAAGAAATGTCTTTAAGGAGAATATTAAGTATAAGCCATTCACAGTAGTGACACAAAGCCCAACACAGAAAGAGCCTGTATCTTCAGCACATTGTTTTTATTTCCGTAAAGGTCTTCCAGCAACGGAACAGGTTCTAATGGAAAAAATTCTTCCTAAACCTTTTAGCTTCTACTAGTCAATATAGCAGAGAGGTACTACAAATGCCATTATGTGTGAATCCCTGCAAAGTAGAAATAATTCCACTTTCATGTGTACAGGCTCGGGTTTTATACTCAGGACAGAATACGGCTCCTTTTTTATTTCTGAGTCAACAATGTGTTACCCACAAGACAGAACCACAAATATCTTAGTTTCAATATTGCATTCAATTCCTAAGCAGGCAGATCCACTCTTATTCTGTGTAAGGTAGCACTTGTATTTTGTGATCATAGTGGTTATGTCAAAGCTCAGAGTTCTACTCCTCCATTTATTTTGGAAAAGTAAAGTATGACAATTTCTAGATGCAAGTGGAGAGCATGTTGTGCTGCTTTTCACAAAATCTTGTAAGCAATTAACAAAAATAGTCCCCGTCTAAATAATATATTGTTCTTCCCATATTATAATCTAATATATACAATCCAAAAATAACATTTCAGCTTAGGTTACTCTGATGTTTAAAAGTAAGGCCATAGCAAGCAAGACCTGACTCTCAAATGCCTTCTGTAGTAGCAAAAAAAGAAGCCCCCGTGAAGTGTACGGACAGAAAATTACCTTTTCCTTTCATCTCCATAGTTATTTCCTACACTTTCCTCCCTCTAATCATCTTAAGAAGGAAGACATCCAGTAAACAGACCAGCAGTCTTGTCATACATGCATATAGTATGTATGTGGAACTGTTTTCTCTGCTTTTTGACAGTTCAAGCTCCAGTTCAGGCAAGTAAGATTTTTAAATGCTGCCCTAATTCTGATGAATTCCAGTTGAGAAGTCAACTTCACTATACTGCAGTCTCTTATCTCCTGTTGCTGTGCAGACATCAGCACCATGTCAGATTCCTTATCAGCATTTATACAAGCAGCTCAGCAGGTATAAGAATTAACCATGTTTGAAGCTAGGTGTCAGTCATCTGTTTTTCACTATATAGCCAGTCTTGCTCATCAGTGAATAATCATATTCCCCAATATACTGAAAATGTCTGCTGAATGAACACTGGGAGAAAGACAAGGTGTGTATTTGACAGTGATTTTAATCATGGCAGGCTCCTTTTTTTTTTTTTTTTACCTATTTTACTTCCAAAGCCACAAACCAAAGTAATTTTTCTATACTGCTACTGTTTCATTGTCATACAAGGAGCCATATGTAGGCCTTTCATTCTGCACCTTTATTCTGAGTTGTGTTTCAGAGAAAAATGACAGGATCACACAATTCATAGGATACTCAAACTGTCCTACAGCAGCTTGCTTGGAGATTTGACATTGATAATCATATTTATTGCTAAATAGTATTTTGGAGCAGCAGATTACAAGGCACTCTTTAAAGATGAACCAGGGATTTTGTGTTGTCTGTAAAACAGAATTAGTAATGATCATATGGACAGAAAGCTGACAGGAAAGCCTTTTTTTATTAGTTTAATATGAATGAACAATCAAAATATCTCACATTTTAGAAGGAAAAACTCTTTGAGATCCAAGTAGTAGCTTTCAGTTAAACCTCTGTCTTGCATTACGAATAATAACATTCAATAAAATGCATGTGGGTATATAATGAATTCATAGAACCATAGAATGCTAGGGATTGGAAGGGACCTCGAAAGATCATCTAGTCCAATCCCCCTGCTGGAGCAGGAACACCTAGATGAGGCTACAGAGGAACGTGTTCAGGTGTGTTTTGAATGTCTCCAGAGTAGGAGACTCCACAACCCCCCTGGGCAGCCTGCTCCAGTGCTCTGTTACACTCACTGAGAAGAAGTTTCTTCTCAAGTTTAAGTGGAACCTCTTATGTTCCGGTTTAAACCCATTACTCCTTGTTCTACCATTGTTTGTCACCAAGAAGAGCCTGGCTCCATCCTCGTGACACTCACCCTTACATATTTATAAACATGAATAAGGTCACCTCTCAGTCTCCTCTTCTCCAAACTAAAGAGACCCAGCTCCCTCAGTCTTTCCTCATGAGGGAGGTGCTCCACTCCCTTCATCATCTTTGTTGCCCTATGCTGGACTCTCTCCAGCAGTTCCCTGTCCTTCTTGAACTGAAGGGGCCAGAACTGGACCCAATATTCCAGATGAGGTCTCACCAGGGCAGAGTAGAGGGGAAGGAGGACCTCTATCTATCTACTAACCACCCCGCTTCTAACACACCCCAGGATGCCATTGGCCTTCTTGGCCACAAGGGCACAGTGCTGGCTCAGGGTCATCCTGTTGTCCACCAGGACCCCCAGGTCCCTCTCCCCTACACTGCTCTCTAATGGATGATTCCCCAACTTATACCGGAACCTGGGCTTGTTCCTGCCCAGATGCAATACTCTACATTTGCCCTTTTTATATTTCATTAATTTTTTCCCCACCCAGCTCTCTAGTCTGTCCAGGTCATGCTGGATGGCAGCACAGCCTTCTGGCGTGTCAGCCACTCCTCCCAGCTTGGTGTCATCAGCAAACTTGCTGATAGTACACTTTAGTCCCTCATCCAAGTCATTAATGACTAGTGTACATCTCCAAACAGTGATTAAACTATTCATTATATTCAGTCAGCATTTTTGAGAGTCACTGGAAGACACCAGCTGATTGACAGAGGTGCTTTAGGGAGTGGAGCCTGAGCATGTTTCAGTAATAATGTAGTGAAGTTCTGTCTTCTGCAGTTTGTTCTGAAAATGGATTTGCACTCTTGCTACAGAATATATTGTCAAATACAATACTGCCTGGGTATAAGGCTAACTAAATGGCCACCTGTTCTAAACAGTGCCTTTCCTGCAAATTCTCTGGAATTTTTCTTTTTGATCTGGCCTCTTAAAAAAATAAAAAAATAAAAATAAAAACCAGACAACTCTGAAAATCGGCCATTTCAGATGACGGTTCAGCATTTTTAGTCCCTGATATTCTTGTTTTCTAATTTGTAAAAGAGAATCTTTTTTAGTGCATCATACCAACCAAGCTGTGCAACACAGTGTTGTATAAACTGCAGAAGAATATATACAGGCATTTGGGTTTGATTCATACTGAACAGCACCTCTCAGCATCTTCCTGGTTGTCTGCTCTCAGTGTTTCATAACTCTTCCACTTCATAACTCATGGGGTCTTACATCTCCTATGTAGTTCCTGGGTATTCCACCATCTGGTTTTGCCCTTGTGAGGTAATTACATATTTGGAAATGGATAACTAAGGTACCAAAGACTGACTGGCTTTCCCAAGCTCACACAGTAAGTAGTGGAAGATGTGTAGCCATTATAAGACCAATTTATCTACCAAGCTACCTTTAATTTACATATTTGCATCTTTATTCCCTTCTCACACTATCTTATCTCTTCCTTCTCCATTTTGCCTTCTAAGCCTTGGAAGGGCTTAACCACATGGGAAATGCTATTTCCCTCTTCCAAATCCCTTCTGTACTTACCTCATTGCCACAAACATCTCCACAACTATGAGCTTGTATTAGACCAATAATGAGCCTTAATTTTTCCCAGAATCAGAAAAGATTTTCTGCGAGAACAACACTGAAAATAAAGAAAGAAACCACAAAGAGAGATGCTATTTTGAAATGTGTCTCTGGTGGCAACAACAAAATGGGAGCTTTTGATCAGCTGCTATGCTTTTATTCACAGATCAGTTTGGTTCATGTCAGCAATAATGGAAGTGATGTTACTTTCTGTTTTCCAATAGCACCTTTATGGTATTATGTTATTTTTCATTTTCAGATGATACTTGCAATTATAAGACATAAATCAAGCCAAAGCGGGGAGAGGAGATGATTGCAAGATGATTTCCTTTGCAGTGAGCGAGTGACCTTTCTTAAAAGGTCAGAAACTGTGCTGGAAAACCTGACAAATAAGTACCTTCAACTTTGACTTATTGCCAGCATCTCTGTTCCTTCCATTCAATTTCAGTATAGCACATGAACTAACTATATTAATTGTTTAGAACTGTTCTCTAACAGTGGTCCAAAACCAAACCCCATAGTTTGATTATGTCAGGATCTGGACTTCAAAAATTTCATTTCCAAATACTTCATTCTTTATCTGAAACTTTCCTCTGCACCTTGGTTTACTGGTCACTACCAGTAAAAAAGATTGAAACAACTAGGAATTTCCGTAGTAAGTGAAACTGCTCTTCCACATGTCAATAGAATAGAGGCATGTACGTTCTACATTTTCCTCTTTTCCACCAACTTCGTGAAGCTCATATTGGATATATGCCTTGCAGGACTTCGATCTTTAAGGAAGGAAGGCAAAACAGGAAATACCACAATATCTGAGCTAAGCAAGGGCAGCCTTAGAAGCATAATAGGCAAAATTCCATTGTTCCCTCCCTCTTCCTTTACCCTTTCTTCTCATTTTATCATGCACAAGTACATTGATCCTCTCTTTAATGAAATATAAGTCACTAGTGCTACACCTCAAGGATGAAAACCATGGCTAAAATTGTTCAACATCCTCATTAATGAGCTGGATGATTGTACATAGTCCACCCTCAGCAAGTCTGTAGATGATTAAAAAACGGGAAGGATGTTTGATACACCAAAAGGTTGTGCTGCCATTTAGGTGGAACTTGACAGTCTAGAGAAAGAGGTAGAGAGAAATGAAGTCGAAAAAAAAGAAAATGCAAAGGAATTCCTGTATCTGTGGAGGAATAATCCATGCCCTGGCACAGGCCGGGTGTCAACGAGCTGTAAAGTAGATTTTCAGAGAAGGATCTGAGGTGTCTGGTAGACAAGTTGAACAGGAGATAGCAATGTGCCTCCATGACATGGAAGGTCAACAGCATCCTGGACTGCACTAGGATGTTTATTGCCTGCAAGATGGGAGAAGTGATTCTTCTGCTCTACTGAAGCCTGGTGAGACACACCTGGGGTACTGAGTCCACTTCTGGTCTCCCCAGTACAAGGGAAACTTACTGGAGTGAATTCAGTGAAGGACAGTGAAGATGATGAGATATGTGACACATCTGTCAAATGCAAAGAGTCTAGACCAGCTGGGGTTGTTTAGCCTGGAGAACAGGCTCAGGGCGAGGATCTTATCGATGCATATAAAAACCCGATGGAGAGAAGTGAAGAAGATGGAGCCAAACTCTTCTTAGTGCTACAGTAACCAGATGAGAGGCAATGGGCACAAACTGAAATAAAGTAAATTCCTTTTAAACATAAGGATAAATATTCTTATTGTGAGAGTGGCTAAACACTAGAACAACTTGACCAGGACAAGATGTCAAGACATGGTGTGAGCTTCATAAAGGCTTTGTACCATTCTAAATATTTCAGGATTTTTAAAGAAATGTGATATCTCCCATTAGAATATCTAATTCATTGATGACAGAGTTTCATTCTGCTGTGTTTAATGCACCCAGCTAAATTAGAGTATTTTCTACTTGCTTGACATTATTTTAGCTTATTGTGCTGGTTTTGGCTGGGATAGGGTTAATTTTCTTCATAGTAGCTCGTATGGGGCTGTGTTTTGTATTTGTGCTGGAAACAGTGTGGACAATACAGGGACGTTTCATATGGAGTCAAGGACTTTTCTGATTCCCTCATCACCCCAGCAGTGTGTAGGCTGGGGGTGCAGCTGCCCCCAGCTGACCAAAGGGGTATTCCATACCATATGATGTCATGCTCAGCATATAAAGCTGGGGAAAGAGGGAAGAGGGGGATGTTCAGAGTGATGGCATTTGTCTTCCCAAGTAACCGTTATGTGCAACGGAGCCCTGCTGAACACTTGCCTGCCAATGGGAAGCAGTGAATGAATTCCTTGTTTTGCTTTGCTTGTGCAGTTTTTGCTTTACCTATTAAACTGTCTTCATCTCAACCCATGAGTTTTCTCTCTTTTCCTATTCTCTCCCCCATCTCACCACATGAGAGTGAGTGGCTGCATGGTACAACAAATTTTTTTTTTTAGTTTGCAAGCTTTAAACAGATTGACTTTTCTGACAATACCATCCCAAGATCCACAAAATTTTGCTTTTCTAGTTATTAATAAAAGTTCATTTTTCAGTTTCAAAATTCTGTAAAAATAAACCCAGATGGTTGAACAGTGAAAACTTACAGCAATGGCTACTACATTCTTAAAAATAAAAAAAAAATCCAACTATTTTCAGGTTACTTAGATTAAATTACTCTTGGCACGGTGATACTGGAGTTTTTCAAGATGTGATTGGACAGAGTGCTAGATAACCACATCTAGGCTTACTTTTCATACAAGCTTCTATCAGGTGAACTTTCAAAGGTGCTTTCCAACCTGGCCTGTTCAATTCCGTGATACCACTTTCCCCTTTCTACTTGTCAAAAGCAGAATCTGTTTCAGCAAACATTCTTTCCATTTCAATCCCCAAAACTATTTTTGAAGTGAAAATGAAAAACTAAGAAGAACTTGAATTACAGTGTTCACTGCCACCAAAAGGTTGCAATGAAGGCAGATTTCCAGCTGAAACCAGTTTTAATTAGCATAGTTGATGCCATGTTTTTGAGATGTCCAAAATTTTTGAGTGATCAATACAATGACTGTAAATACAAACAGAGCACCAAATCTGGTTCCTCACCTTTGTGTCTATGCAATAAAAGGTATTATTTATGGGCTATTCACTTTGTTGTGTAAGGATTTGCAAGACTACTATCATAAGTACAGTGTAGCTTACAGCATATATTATAGTACTCCTTAACTACTAAATTACATTGTGGATAAAATAATAAATTTTCCCAGTCAATAAGTCAATAAGGTGTTCCTGAAAGTTTCATAAAAGACAATTTGATAACCATTATGACAAACATTTTTTTGAAAAAATAATTATTCAGACTAACTTTTGGGGGATTAATTTATAATCAGCAATGACAAACTTATGAATCCTTGTGCTAGCCTATTCCTAGGCACAGATTACATTTATATGCAGTGACACAATATTTAAGAGTAGTTATCTAGAGTTAGAATTTCTAATCCATGCACCAAAGAATAAAAGAAGAGTGTGCTGATTTTAGACTGTACTTGTTCTAGGCAACAAGCAGAACAGATGAGTGTAAAAATACAGGTGAGAAAGTGAGGAAAAGAGCAATAGAAATGATGAAAGATTAAATTTTTGCTATTTCTGGGAAATCAGCATCAGAGAATTGATGACAGAATCGGGTAGACAAAGAGCTCACTGGATTATTCAAGACCCAGACATGATGCAACAGCATAGTTCTACAGAATAAACTAGCAGTAATACCAGGGCTGTTATCTTAGCTGAGTTTAGACAGCTGAAAATTGGAAAAGAAACAGAAATGTTACAGAATGGAACTCCTGTGGTTTTTTGATAAACAGTTACAAGAAATTATTTCCTAGTAGACTAGACCTCTGTTAGTGAACAGTACAAAGAAACATCCTAGTCAATGAAACAAAATTATCTATGCCATTATAATGACATTATAGCCTGGCACAGCTTTGACTCCAGATAACTAGGCCTACAGCTTTGACTCCAGATAACTAGGCCTTTCCTAAATAATTCCAGGACACTGTCTAAGAATTAATATGGAAAAAGAAACATTCCAAGTAGGAAATTTGCAAGTAACTTTCCTATTTTAGAGGATAAGAGGGATCAAACATGCAGAAAATGTTATTTTGTGCCAGCCAGCCCCAGTGCTAGAAATGTTAATTTACTAGCATATAAACAACCAGTCTAACTTGCAAAAGTAGAGTTTACAGACCAAATCCCAGGAGTAGTTTTGTTCATTACTTTAGTGGGGCTTTGACCCCAAAATTATTGACATTCAATAGTCCAGAAAAAAAATCAAAAGAACAGTTTTCTTTGGTTATATATGAGGGATATAAGTTATCCTATGCTAAGATTAAGTTGTAATGCACCTTCACTATGTGTTGGAAAAAAATGACTCTATGATTAGTTCAGCGAATTAGGTATTTCAAAATAGAGGTATTAATAGCAAAAATGTGGTGATTAAACCATGTTTAACACAAGAGTAAAAGCTTGGTCTCAGAAGTGCTGCCTGAGGAATGGAATACTTTGCCTTATCATGAAGCGTGGTGAGCACAGAAGTGGAGGTTGCATTGCATGGTGAACGTCAAAGGTTTCCTCTGAGAAGCTACTGGGTAACCTATCTTGCACAAAGCAGTGGAACAGGTGTGAATGGCAAAAGGCATGATGCATAGCCAGTTCCTAACTCAAGTAAGCATTTCACAGTTAAAGTTGTAGCTCTTCTTTCCTTGAAACAAGCCGTGCTGAGCACAGTGATGGGATTCCAGTAATTAATAAGAATCCATGCCAGTTTATAAACTGAAATACACCTCTTCTTTTACACAGATATCATTTCATCCTTTCATCCATCACTGACTGTCAGTACCTCAGGAAAACCCGTGGGAACTGCTACATAGCATGGTACTACATAAGCAGTTCCAGTTAAGCAGCAAACAAAAGTAATCTCCTTCTTAAATTGAAATTAAAGGGAAAGCCTTAGGATGGGAAAAAAGAAATTTGCCAAGTTGGATTTTGACAGTAGACTTAATCTAAACAATTCCTGGTCAGAGTAAAATACGAACCTGTCTTCCTGACTTTCTATATTTCATGTATTAAATATAGCACATTGCTCTGATAAATAATAGTTTATCTTTTATAACTAGTGTATTTCTGTCAAAATCTAATGAGGGCTTTTCACCTACATAAAAATGCATTAACTAGACATTCTGTACTCTTGACAAATTCTGACTCTGCTGTTCTGCATTTACTTACCCTGCATTAGACATGCAAATATAAATCCATTATTACCACAGTTCAATCATAGTAAAATATTAGGCAGTGTGGGGGAAAATATTTCATCTCCTCATTTGCAGCAATTGATAAAGTATCTCATATGTAGCCCTTATACTTCACTGTAAGATTATTAGCACGATTGATAACTAGGGTATAGGATCTGAATATCTTCTACTCGAGAAAATATGCAACAGGAAATAAGGTACTTTGTGAGTTAATAAATTCCATTCAGGTGGGATATATAATTTTCCCAAAAATTTCCTGTGGGTTGCATCCTTGCATAGCTCTTTGTGGACTCACTAGAGCTGTCTCTCTGTCAGGCAGAGGCTCATGAAGCATAACTCATATCTACCAGGCATCAGACATTCAGCAAATTTTCTCTTGTTTCTCCTACCTGAACATGTATCAAAATAGTAGTATTGTTCACATCTGGAAAAGATAGTAATAGATTTTCCCAGAAAACTGCTATCCAAATTGGATATGTAAGCAAAGGAGTCGGGTGCAGAGATCTACGATGTTCACTGTGGCCCAGGAGTGCTCAGATAAGCAACACCTCCTTGAAGGCTGAGAAGGCCAAGCCCCAAAACATTGCTAAAAGGATATCTGCTATCCCCTGAGAAAGCTGTTGATGCCTCAGGGTAGCAAACACAACCAGGAGACAATGATCAGCTAGTTCTCTGTATTAGTGGGTCTCAAAAAAATCCATTGCTGCATGTTTGGGTACGACCACATTTAAATATCAGGGATTTGATTGAATTTTCAACTGCAGTAACATTGAGCAGTTCTGAAAATTATTATCCTCTAATGTCATATAGCAGTCTGAAATACCTAAATTTGCATTCAGATCAGCAAAGACACCTCATCCAAACTGCCCTGGAAACATGAGCTTCTCTGTATGGTAGGTATGCTACATTGGAAGAGAACTTATCCATTCTCTTAATTCATTAGCTTCATGAATCCACCCTTCCTTCTTTCCCTCTTCTTGAATACAATCTAATACTCCACATATGTTAATCTCTCTAAGCAATCCTTTCTGCCTGCTAGAATGCCTCTCATAGCTTGTGGTCTACTATATTACTTGAAGCAAGTTTTGGAATTTTGAAGATAGTTCATTTACAACAGACAACATTTTCTGTTCATTCTAGGATTTGGTCCAGTGCTACTATTACTAATGTGTGCTACAACGACTGCTATATCTCAAATAACGTGCTTAGCCATTCCTGGGAGCTCTGAAATGCTTGTTTTGAACTTCATAGACATGCTTTCATTCCTCAGCTTACTCCTTCTCTGTCTTTTTAAAACTCAAGAATCAAAAAATATTCTGCAGAAATAAAAGGTCCCAGAGGTACATAGCCCCAAAATTGCATGTAAAATATTATTTTATCCAACTTTGTAACAATAATGATAGAAGATTCATATTACTTTTCCTAGTAGAAATGCAGGTAGAAGTTATTAGCCCTTAAAATCCTGGAGCAACATACTGTATCAAAGTGCAAATTCAGCTTCCCCCATTAACAAATTTATCCTCACAGAAACACTTTCATTTATAATTCTATCGAGCAAAATAAACATGAATACTCAAAATACGAGTCTTACAATTCAGAAGAGGGAAGGTAACAAAAGGTATCCCTTACAGCAAAAAATACAGATAATGCAATAATGATAGTAATTTTTTTTGTTGGTCCACTATCTATCACTACAATCCACTATAAGGATCTGAACACTTTTGCCAGACTGATTGCGGATTTCTGTTCTTTATCTTCTAATGCAGCCTACCTCATTATAATCCTCTTGACAGTACCGAAGTAAAAGATGATCTTATTAGCTGCCAGAAATAAGAGATGTTTTAGCAGAAGAAAGCCTCTTTAAACAATATATTTCTTCAGGGAAATTCATTGAGGACAAGAGCGGTAACAGAGTAATTCTTCAGGAGTTAAGACGTGAAGTATAGACTACTTTGTAGGCACAGCTTTGCTAAAATTCTTGTGTAAAACTGAAACACCACATTATGTGGCAGACCTCTGATAAGGCATCAGGGCCATTCAACAGTATTCTAATGCAACAATTCTAAATGGGATATTTGTCAGTTCAATCACAAGTTCAGGTTAAATTTCTGGAGCTCCTTGCATTCTTGGGAACATCAAAAATTCAAAATTAATCCAAACATTACCACTTGGACGATGAAATTTTGAGCCTCCTCATTGTCACAAACTTAATAAAAGCTTATTAGAAGTATCTCTAGTATGTATGCACCTACGGAAGACCACCTAGAACTGCATTTTGGAGTTTAATCATTAATGCAGCAGATATTATTATTTTTCCTCAGTAGAATCAAACATGTACAAGAACAATTTGGTTTAGTCTAGATCAGCACTTTACAACACATCAAGCCTATTTGGAGCTGGATCATGGTGTTTACCAGCTGGTCACGCTGTCTACATGGTGTCCTGAAACATCTTTAAACTGCAAACTGCAATGCAAATGAACCATAATTTCCATCTAATGGAAACTATTTTTGAGTCATGCATAACACAAATTAATTGCAGTTTAAAATAAATGTTGGATCTTTGTTTTGGGGCTTCTCACTTCTGTATCTTTGCAGATGCAACATTTAACAGGTGTTCCTGCTAAAGCACAGTTTCCTCTTTTTATAAATGAAATCCAAGAATCACATGATTCCATGATGTGGTATATTCATAAAATGCACAGGAAAATAAAACACAGCAAATAAAATACAGTACATTTTATAAGACAGAGAGATGCAGAAAATTGGCTGTTTTGCATGATAGGTGGTATAAACAGTTGAAAAATTATTTTCACCATAAGAATTACTTTAAGAATGCTGATCCTGTACTGTTATCATTTAGCTAGTGAGTAAGTATGGTGTTCTCTGTTGACAGAAACCATCCATCAGTCCCTGCAAGAGAAACACTACATTTCAGCAAAGAAAATAGCCCACATTATTACCAACCTGCAGGTGTCATACAACCTGGTAGAATGGGATGTCATGTCCCATTAGCAGTATGTTAATGACACCTGTCCTGAAGCAGAATTTCCAGTTTCAGAGCTCATGGATATGTTTGAGTTCTGGACAAGGTTAGGATTACATGGGCATCTTACTGAATTACAGCCCCTACAAATATCTCTTTGTTTTACGTTTTCCCTTCTAAGAGAAAAGCAGGTTGTTCAAAGTAAGGCTCTAAAGCAATAACCATATTATGTCCTGGATTGAAACATACATCCTAAAGCCATCAATATTTCCTCAGTCATTCAAACAAGTAAACATGATTTTGAAACTTGTTGCTGATCAGCTTCTGCATATCAGGAAGTGAGAATATTATGACTAAATCACAAGTAATCTTTCCTACCTGTAAGACATTATAATACTCTATACTATTTCATTTCTATTCCTACTTTTGCTAAAGATTAGGAAGGACTAGTTAGAAAAATGGTTAAAAGGCAGATCTATTAGTAAGAAGTAGCTTACATTATTTGACTTTAGAAACAAGACAGATGTTTATGGTTTAGAAAGCTTATTTTCTCGCATTAGTTAGCACTATGTAGGGCTGTAAATGCCCCTTTACTACCTTGAAGAGACTAAAAGAGAGACTCATTTTCAAATGAGTCAAAATTAACAATGCACAACAAATATACTTAGCAAAAAGCTGGCTAAATACAGCTTAACAGTCATATGCATTTCTGCAAATCAGTTTGGCATCTGGAGTGTGATTTTTTTATTCTGCTTCCCTTGCATCTTCTTCAAGCAATTTTAGGTGAAATAAATGGAGAAGTGGCATTGGCAACATATTGGAAAAATGCTGGTTACAGATGCTATAAAGAACACTATCTTGTTGAAAATCCTTAGACTCAAAGCAACACACAAAAAAAAAAAGGGGGGGGGGGGCGGAATACCAAAATAGTTCATAAATTCTAAATGCATTCTAGCTTAGTAGCTTTATTTCCAGAGTTAACTAAATACACTTGAAGTTTAGAGATTGCTAGCAGGTCATGTTCTTAGCAGGACTGACTCAAGGTTAAGTATTTTTTGCTCCAAGCTCTATTGGAGTCAATAGCTTCAACAGGGTAGTATTATATCACCTACTTTTAATAATGTTCTCAGCTTGACACCATCAAATTCCTATGTGTTTCTTTTCACAAAAGTAAATTTTATGATCCTCAAAATCCATTGCATGTGTTATTTACACGGGCTTTTTTTTTTTTTTGTAAGAAGAGATAAGGTGTACTGGAACACGAAATCTAACCTACAAGTGTCCAGAATGACCATCTTCCAGCATGACCATCTTCCAGCAGAACTCTCCTCACAAACACATTAATTAACAACATTCATTTTCTGTGTATGCTACAGTTTCTGTAGAGGTGTTTAGATGTTGATACAAATGTGAAATGAATGAAGACTGTAGGAAACTGTGCATAGGTGTGCAATAGCCAGGCTGCTGAAAGCTGAGAATGACTGATGTGCACATAGCAGGCTATGTTTGGAGAGTGATAAACATGGTGGGAGAAAAGATTAGTGCACACGTGAAAGGGAACTTGCTATATATTGCTTGAATTTGCAGCACACCCCCTCTCTCAAGGTTATGTCCCCTCTCCTCTATCCATATTTGATTACACTTGACAGAGTGATGAGTACTGAAGCCAGATAAGACACATTTATTCTGCTGAAAATTCCCGGAGGACTTAAAATTACAGAATAATCCCCCAGCCAAGATACAGCTTAGGTCTTCAGGATACAAGCTGGGCATTTTTATTTTTTGTTTAGAAACGCAGGTTCAGAGTAGCTGGGTCAAATTGAGAAAATAGCTTTAGCAAGATCTTCAATTTTTGATGGCTGACTTTATGTTTGTTCAAAGTCCTGCTGCATCAATGTAAATCATTTGCAGGGCTAATCTTTCCTATGACTCCTGCTCCTAACTAGCCACTCCAGTCACCAAGAGCATATGACTTTCCCCAAGGCTGTCCAAGGGATGAACACGGGCACTACAGGGCAAACACAAGTCCTTGGCTGGTGAGGCCACCGTTCTGACAGCCCCAGGGGAGCCCCTGTGGCTCCTTGTGCCTAGGAGGCCCCAGCCCTGGCTGCACCATGACAGTGTTCCTCTGTAGGTTTGAGTTAATAAAGGAACGTCAATGCCACCTTTCTTTCTCCCTCTTAAGCACTGGGGGTTGTAAAGTTTTACACAACTGTCATTGGACTGTCAGGGAAGGATTTTGAAGGCTATTGTCATCAAGCCCCTTCCATTATTTTGTGGCTTAGCAACAGAAAAAAAATCTTCATACACCTTCCTTCTCCAAAGGATTTGAGGTGATGAAAGTATTTATAACCACAGGGATTTAAAACTTAATGCTGAAAGAAGGTGACACTGAATAAGGTGGCACTAATAGGCACTAAACTTTCCAAAGCTTCATTGTCTTTCAAGTATTGAGACTGCTTTCACACATATTACCCAGGATCACTTGGAGATGTACTTTCTTCACAGACACTTAAACAGTGCTTGAAGTTACTCAACAGTCTTTCTGTGGCAATCCTTGTTATTCATTCAAGTTGGGCTCGAAGGTGCTGGAGGAGTTAATCCTTATTCTGTTTGGTGCAATAAAAACTGCATCCTGTCCTCATAAAGTTACCAACAAATTAAGTTACACAGTCAATTAGCAACTGAACAACAGTATCAGCCTTGCCTAGACTTTTGCTTTTATCTTTTGGAGGATTAACTTTTAGAAATAACTGCTTCATTGCATTCATTCCCTTACCGTTCCAAGACCTGCTCCCCTCACACTGAATGAGTTTTAAAATACCCATTTCAAATCCCATTTGGCTACACCAAAGATTCCAGTTACATTACTGCTGAAATTCAAAGTTGAGGCTTGACTGTACTTTCTTTTCCTACTGCTGCTGAGGTTATTGTTAGCAATTATTTCACCGAGAGAAGAGGGAGGTGGAGAAAAAAAAAATGAGAAAGAATGAGTGGTTAGATAGCAGTGTTCTGCAAGATATACTTAGAATCAATCATGTTACTGTTTTCTCAGCCAGTCTAGTGATCATAAATTCTGTATCTTTCCCTAAGCTCAGTGGCTGTGCCAGCCATTCATTCTGAAATTCTTCATGTGTTCTGTACAGGAATTCATAACAGGATTATGGATTCAGCAGAAAGCTCTGCTCAAAGAGGAGCAGGGAGTGAAAAGAGACTTGTTTGGTACAGCACTGCATAGTGTGCAAGAGGAAAAGCAAGCCAAGAAGATGGAGAAATGGAAAAGGAGGTAGAAAAAAAAAAGGTAATTTATTTGTTGTTCACGATAAGCGACTTGTTCAATGAGGACTTTCTCTGCCTTACCTTACTTTCATTTGGAAACTGGAACTGGAATTTCATTAAGCCAATTTGGAATTGACAACTACCACCTGGACAAACATTTCTGCACCTGGAAGACGCAAAGGAAAAAGGGATACACATACATGGTGGGCAATATTTTGTCTCTCTAACCTCCCAAATGTAAGTATGGCAGTGCCTAAAGCAAAATCTGCAAATGAAGTAAAGTCTCTTGTCAGTTTACTGGAAAAAAAAAAAGTGTCATTTCTCATAAGAAATGCAAAGTTCTTCCTCCCTTCCCCATACGTGTCTTAGAGGTCCCGATGCATAATGGCTGCCCTTTTGCATTTGTCTTGAATTTACCAGTCTGTGTCTAAGATACAGCAGAGCATGAGGGGAAGAATTTGCTAGTCAGAAGATCTTATCATGGAAAAACTCGTTACAGAGCTATGCAGTGGCCTTGCTGGGCTGAAAACAACAACAACAGAATAAAGAACAGCCAAATATTTTCAGTGCCACCAGTGGCTAAAGCAAATGGGAACACAAGCAGGGATGTGGTTGCAAGGTCTTATGGCTAAAGGAGCCATTCTACTACTGAAGTCACCAGGAGTTGTGGAATCCATAACAGTAACCTCTGCCTGACGTCTTTATCTTGAATATGTCAGGAGCAATGAGTGCTGGATTTCAGCAGTTTCTGATGAGTTTTGATTTGAGTGTTAGTTCAGAGGCATTAATCGTTGCCTTTGAAGAGGCAAGATCTCTTTGAGGTTCTTTGTTTATTTGTTTGTTTTCTGGTGAAAGAAGGTGCGTTGTTAGGAGTTTGCCTCTAGGATGCAGAGAAGATCTGCCTCCTTGAATACCCAGGTCTTGCACATTGTTCAAGGTTCAAAACTCAGATGAGGAACAACTGTAAGGGGAAGCTCCTGAGCACTCCACACTGTCTTGGTTGCATGTAGGAACTCAACAGGAACTGTGCAATAACTGAATGTAACCAGTTATCCTTCACTTTGCCCTGACACCATTTGTTTTGAAGTTAAGGTATGGAGATATGGCTAACCATTGGCCATCTCCTCAGGTCAGGCTGGCAAGCTAAAGACAGAGAGTGCGGGTGATAACACAGTTCACCTCTGTCTTCACATTAGAGAAAAAGGCTCTAGTCTTTTGGACCAAACTAATCAGGATAAGTCAAAACCTGACTACTCAAGAGTAATTTCCAATTGATAAATACATCCAAGAACTCTCCCTATCCAAAAACATTCTTGGGCAAAAAACAATTTAAAGTGGAATGTTTCAAAATGCAGGGCTAAATTTAAAGAATGATTTCTTCACTGCAGTGCAATACTGCAGATATAATTGACAACTGGACCATGATGTATGTATTTGTGTTGGCCCTAACACACTCAGAATTCTAACAAAAACATCTGAATACTTCAAATGGTGACATCACTAAAACTCCAAAAGTGTGTAGGGTTTTATATATTAAACATATAGAGACATATGGATGATTTTATAAGCATAATGATATACCTTTATAATTGCAATGGCTCATGTACGCTCAAAAATGTGACACTTAGAAATTTTTCTCCCAAAATATCAAAGGCAAACCAAAATACTTAGTTTTTCACATTTGTATGATGATTTGGGGTCAGTTTCTAGACTTCTTTCTCAGGACTGTATTTCTAGAAGTAGACTACAACCACCAGAGTGAAGGAGAGTAGCAGGTACTACACTTTGATTATGAACAGAACCTTGTCCCCTCTTCAGGGAATTCAGTGGGTGTTTCAATTGAAAGATTTTATCTCTACCCAGTTTTCTACTTATATTCACAAACAATACCGACTCAATCACTTTCAAACTCAAGAGTACATGACTAACTAGTAATTTCCTGCATTTGTGACATACCATGACCCTCCTTGATGCTGTCAAAGTTTGTGACTATACAGAAAAGCTCTGCCAAGTTGATAGCGAATGACCCTTGGTAAGTTGCTCTGCAATTGCTTGACTTTGCTCTGCAAGTTTATGCTCTCATAGCAACACAGGCAGCATATCATTCTATGCTGGCTTCATTAAAAGAAAACGATCCTGTCTTTCAGTTAAGAAAAAAAAAGAAAAGCTGTAACTGTTGAAGCAGCATGCACCTAATAAGCTACTTCTAAATCTGGCTCCATCATTTCAGTCTGTGGACTAGCAGAACAGAGCGTGCTGAATCCTTCTCAAGTAAGTATCTCTTTCTCTTAACAGCACGTTTGGGTTTTTTTCATTTAAAATGTATAACAGGGAGTAAAGAAGTCTTCAGCATTGAATTAGAAGTGCTGCAATATGACAACTGAAAGCCTGCTTTAAACATGAATTAACGTGCTTTGTTGTTTCATTTGGCAGACATTACTGTCTTAAAAAGAAAATATTTAATACATTAAGGTACAAGACAGCAAATTATATGGATGAAGCTTCCCAAAGCTGCAGTGCTAGAAAGTTAATGAAATTATTTATAATTGACAGTCATGATAGTTTGGGGTTTTTTGTGTGTGTGTTTGTTTTTTTGGGTTTTTTTTAATAAGCTATGTATCTTTTATTTGCATAATACACAGCATGAAACATGTCTATTTGATCTCATCAGAACCGCAATATTTATTCTGAATATGCTACTGGCCATT
The DNA here is from genome assembly GCF_963082525.1 of Nesoenas mayeri. NCBI lineage: Eukaryota > Metazoa > Chordata > Aves > Columbiformes > Columbidae > Nesoenas > Nesoenas mayeri. Next base: position 12,903,376 of record NC_137548.1, read on the forward strand.
AAGTATGAAATTAACAAAATCATTTCTATCTTCAAGATAGGAAAAAAGCAGATAGTGGCATTAATATTATTAATAAAGCTAGTATGTACACATTAAACCCACCTCAGGTTTATATTAAATGCTGAAAGAAAATATTTGCAATGGAAGACTTTGTATAACTACACAAAGTATTAGTTATTATTAAACCGAACAGAGCATAGGTAAATAATCGTTTGTATGAAAAATAACAAAAATGCATGTCATTTCCCAAAACAAACAGCTCATACTGTAGCATGCTTTCTGCAACAGTATTTAAACAGCTCTGATGAATGTCTGTTTAATATAATGAAATGGGGTGGGACTATGGGAGTTGAAGAAAAATATAGCAATATTTTTCTTCATGTTTAAATTGCAGCTGTTGTAGCAGAAAGGAGTTAGGAACAGGCAACTCACAGGGCTACCTTTGTATTTGGTGTGCAAATACACACAAAATCATATGCAAACAATCATTTTTTTTCTCATTTAGTCCTAGCTGCTTAGCACCAATTCCCATGACATGCAACTCTGATTGCAAACACGCAGGTTTGCAGCACTCAGCAAAACTATATTGTAGCTGCATCTGAGACATTACTGCTCTGGTACTAATATCCTAGAAACTTTTAACACAAACACATCCTATACATCCAAATAATATTCTTTATCATATTTTTTTATCTAGGGAAAAAATATGCACCCAAAAAATCAAATTGTTTAGTTAACTTCCATAAAAACTACCTAAATACTGTCTTCCCACTGATGTTATCCACCCCAAACACCCCCTGACAACAGGAGTCAAGAAATTACCATTTATTTCTCCCAGTGATTTTCAGATTACTCAGAACAACAAATTTAAAAGCATACTGCTAAGCCAACTCATTTATATGCAGGCAAGCTTTTTTAAGCAAACTTTTCCAGGGCATATTGAAGCATGGAACTGGAACAACCATTTCCTTATTTTCTGTGTAATAGAAATAGTAAGTCTTTGGCAGATTATGCATATGGAGAGATAAAGAATGAAAGCAGAGATAAGAAAATTACTGTGTTACAGTTAGGATGAACAATAATATATACTTCCTTTTGCAAGTAACACTAAGCTTCCTAAGGCCAGCTCTGAACAACTTAACAAATGAGACGCCAATAAAGGAGAGATTTAGCCTGATATCCCACAGCCCTTCACAAAATCTCAGGAAAACACAGAGTTTTTATAACAGGGCCAGTAAGTAGTAAAACTTATGGTACCATCCCCACAAGAGCAAGGGAAACATCAGTGAGTAGTAACACCGCTAACAAGCTTTGATAATTTCCACAGCTATTACTATTCAGCAACAAGAGGAAGCAATCATTGGGAACTATTTCTGAGACAGACTAGGAGGGTGAGGAGAAGGAGGAAGAGGGCTGCATTTGTGAGGCCTCCGAGGGGAAGTGGTGACTTCATGATCAAGGAGACAGCATTGCCTAGATAAAAAAGCTCATTCCTTCCTTGTCCTTTGTGATTTCCTAAGCCACCATAAGAACAATTCTAATGAAATCCCACAAACCTAGTACAGGTCAATCATTCTTATGAAAGTCAAAACCCCCAGGGGTTTGACGCACTACAAAGAGCTGTATATTTTAGTAATATGCTCTTAAACAACTCAGTCTAACACAGAATTTACTAATTTGAATCATCTCACTGGACAGGGATGGGAAAAAAAGAGAATATCATAGCAACATCTTATTCCTTTGTGGTTTATGCATTTGACAAAGACTTGCCTCCCAGTCTTGAACTTTCCTCTATGTTTAACATTTAATTAGTAGAATTACATACTCCTGCAGATGTAAAAAATATTACAAGAGAAATGCGGCTTTACTGAAAGATCTTTCCTATATTCCTGGAAGCATCACTGAGATGGACTTTGAGCAACCTTAATTCACCAGTGATGTGGTAACACATCAAAAAGGGATGTTATACAGATTCAGAGACAGCAAGGCCTTGCTCAGTGTGCCATGCAGTATCAAACTAGGAATGGATTTAAGTAAAAGAAGTTAAATTGGTATAAAAAATATAATTAATTTTAAAATAAAGCAGAATTCAATGGGTGGGAAATATTTTCATTCCACTTGAACAAAAAGTAAGTGTATTTTTATTCCAAGTCTGATTTTGCATGAGAACCTAATTCTAATCTTCCACTCACATTTCCTCTCTACTGTCTTAAATTTTCTTATGTCTTTTTCTCCTTTTTTGCATAATAATAATAATAATAATAATAATAGTAATAGTAATAATAATAATAAAGAGATATAGGGGCTTGGAAATAGGAAGAGAGAGAGTAGAATGAGGAAAACTATATGCTTAAATTGGAAAGTCACATTACACTGCCATCCTACCTCAGAGAAGCACAAGTTTAAGAATAGACTCAAAGCATTTTACTCTTTCCTGAAAACACACATGTTCAAGGAGCAGTGGAAGAAACTAAGACTCCTCATCTGTGTATTCTCAGAAGGATCAATTATTTTGCTATCTTTTCATCAAGCAACTAGAATGTGAACTGGAGACAGAATCAAATGCTAGTGTAATGCAGATGACCTACAGCTCTACTCATCCTACAGCACGGCTACAAAGAAGGTTCAGCACGTGAAGAAGAGTTCATGGAGCAGCTGGCTAAAGCAGAAGCTAAGCAAGAAAAAGAAGATGTTGGCAGAGGACAGAAGGCATGTTGAGGACTCATTCACAGTCAAGGTACGCAGCCACAGTAGGTCACTAAACACTAATCTGATAAAGAAACTGTTATCTGCAGGTGCTATTATCTTCCATTAGGTAGGAAACTCCATCTCTGTTGGATGAGGGCAGGCAAGTGACATAACAAGCTTTTAGTGCTAAGAAGTTCCAACACAAAGAAAATAGTATAGCGTATATGCTCTGAAGCTTGGCCTAACTAGCCCACAAATCTGTTCCCTATATTGTAGATCAGCCTTCATATAATTTTGCATTTCTTTCTTCAAAGCAGTCCACTGTCTGAAGTGTGGATAAACAAAAGATCACTTAAAACCCTTGAAAAAAGATCACAGTCTGAAGCTTCATTTCTTTGGCTTTTCTCAGCAAGAGTAAAATTTCTCTTCATGAAAGAATGAAAGGGAAAAAGTCCCTTGGGAATTAAGGGTAACCAAATGTCATTATCTAATGCCACAAGTGCCTGGTAGGTTTCTTTGAGCAGCTTTAAAAATATACACAGCAACATTTGTCCACAGTACAACTTTCTACTGCTAGGGAGCAGACAACACAACAGCCAACAGCTTACAACTAATACTAATTTGGCTGCTTGCACAGTAATGGAAGATGCTTAGACAGTAGGGCACTGAATGCACTAAGGAACCATTTCAAAAGACTCTTCTGTTGTACTGCCATAAAAATAATTTTAAAATTGGTATATTAAAAGATTTTGAGCTTACATTTTTCTCTTCCTTAATTTTTAATTCATTTTAAAGCTATAAATATTGCTTGCATGTTAAATGAGTGGCTGGCTCTAGTTTTATTGCAGCTGTAGCGTTTTTTCAGAGAACAGTGACTCTTTTCAGGGTGGTGCAGAATTTATGCTAAAAACATCTTTCTTCTAATGCTTGACACTTCTTACAAGCTTAGTACAGCTCTGTCTAGTACATAGCTATAAATTAAATGATTCAGACTTGTGACTATTGGTTAAAAAGATGGCACAGCAATTTGGTGCATTAAGTTTGTCCACTCTGTAGTTGTAAAACAGATAAATGTTTTCCTCATCATGGTGGACAGGCAGACTAATAAGAATTTAGAAGAATCTAGATCCTTTAGATCTTCAGATTTGGATTCCTGCATAGGAATATGAGTTTCTTAAATGTCTCTGGTCTGTAAGGCACTACAGTACTTATTCATGTCCTTATGTCCTTTTTCATGCCAATAAAATGTAACATTTGTTAAGAATACAGACTGATTAAATGGTGGCGGCACTGGTCCAATTTTTTGTTTGTCAGTACATTATACAGAGCCGCCAACAGTTGCCAGAGAGAGGAAAAACTCATTTTAAGATTTTTAACTTGTTCCCATTAAGAATCATTCATTAAAATAAAGGAACTGAGCTTTCATTCTACTGGTCCTGAAGACAGCTGGATCTTAGAGTTAGAGCAAACATCTGCTGAAATTTTCCTTATTACTTCAAGAATTTCAAGTGGAACCTAGTGAAGGAAAATGACCACAGGCAGCGTTGTCTGTGTCTTCCAGTCATTAGAAATAATTTGTTTAAAAAAAAAAAAAAAAAAAAAAAGGTGAAGGTAATACTCAGTGAAATTGAATTTTTGCTGTGTGACAGGTAACATCCTAGAAATAGATATTATTGCCGTTAATTTGGGCTATATAACCTTGTCTTAAAAACAACTTACTATTTGGCAACTATTACAGAAAAGAAAAATAAATAAAATAAAATAAATCCAGAGTGGAACATCTGTATTATTTAAAGAGACAAACTTAATTTTAGAACAGTGTAAAACAGTCCAAAATGAACTGCATTAAGTGCAAAGAGCAGTGGGTAGGATGCAATAATTTTTTCCTTAAAGGCAGAAGGAAAGAGTATATCTGAACAAGAATGGGGACTGGAAGAGTTGGTCTACATCTATTTTGAGAGTGGACTATATGCTGAAGGACTTACATATCTGTGGGGAAAACTGAGAACTTTGAAATTAATTGCAATGCCTTCCAACTCTGGTGGGTTTGGCTCTAGTGCTTCTGAACAACTGACAGGCTGACTGACAATAAGAAACAAAATTATTTACAGGAAATACACTCTATTATAATGGAAAAACTCACTCTTTGCTGCAACAAGAACAGCACAGAGAACAGTCTAATTATTGATGCAAAATCTTGGAGGCTACTCACTAACTAAAAAAAAGGCTCTGCAACCAAAATTAACTGGAATTAAAATAAACCCCAATATTGTTTAAAATCTGATTTCCGCTTTTTTTTTTTTTTCATTAACAACCTAAAATTTGCCTTTCAAAATTTTGGAAAATCTTTGTTTATTTTTAATGTAGATAACTTGTGGAGTATATTATCATTAATTTTCAAAAAAAAAAAAAAATTTAGATATACAAAAACTTTGCCCACTTCTTTAGTACTAGAACTGTTGAATATTGTCTGCTTTGACCCCAAAATGATCAAATCTTCCAGAGCTCTACACAAAGAAACTTTCAGTTGTCATAACAACCTACTGCAGCAAATACAAGATAGCTTATATTTCTTTTGATATTATTAGTAAAACTTAGAATCCCATGAAGTTTAAAAATCAGGGATATTATTTAAAAGTCAGGGAAGAATTACTATATTTTTTTTCCCCCACAAAACTCAGCTTTCAATTTTAAGTCTTCAGACATTGGTCTATAGAGACATTACATTGCATCAAGTCATGTTTGCAGATATCTCTGTTGTGCTCCATTTTTATACAAAATATGCACTCTTCCGATAATGTCCATGTAAAATGACACTCAGAATATAAACAGGCCTAAAGTAACCTTTAGAAAAATCTTCATGTGTTTTCCTAAGTAATAAGTTCACTAGACAATACCCTGAATGCTTCAGTGTTGTCAAATGAAATATCGAATCATTGTGAAAGTCTCATTTAAGCTGTGATCTTAGCTGTCATTCTAAGTGTATCAGATTCAGCAGTCAGTCTAGCAGGAAAGGATCAGTATTGCTCATTTTATGTTCTTATATCAATACTAAAACAGAATAGAACATTTTAGCCATTGAACTACACAAAATTATAAACTGGATCCACTTGAGTCCCTAGAAATGGTTCACTTATGAATTTTTACTATGTGAGTCTTGATAGAACCTAAAGACCCTTGATCAGGGTCAATACTCAAGATAGTGTACCAATGCATAGAAAAAGACAGTCCTTTCCTAATTTTTAAGGACAGTCAACTGTGGCTACAGAAGAAAGTGCAGATATTCACAAATGGTCAAAAAACAGGCCAATGACAGAGCTGCTAACAAAGGACTTCTTACTTACAGTGAAGTCCATCGCTTAGGTCAGATGTTTTGCAGTTGATTTGCCCAACCATGTTGTATTATTCCAAGAATTGTGCCCACTATTTCTCAAATAGGGAAAAATTGATGCATGAATTTTTCTCTTCAGATTATTTTAATATTAATGTGACAGAAGAACTTGGAAATCAGGTAAAGATCTACTTACCAGAGGCAGGTTGCAACAAGAAATAACAGATTTTGAGCTCTCTAAAGGTATTTGTTCCAAGAGTACAGCCCAGAATACTGCAGCAATGCATTGCTATTCAGAGACATACCTGCTTGCACTGGAATGAGAAATTCTCTTTATCAGCAATGTCTTCAAAGAGATTTAGATGTATAAGATGAAATAATTTTAACACTTTAAAAAGTAACTCACTTAACATCTGGAAAATAAATCATGCATATCAAATCATTAGAAAAAGAGTTCAAAGTGTCAAACATCTAGATTGTTAAGAATATTTTGGTTTAATATTCAGCTTCTCTATTTGTATATGTGACTAGTAGAAATAATATTCTCTCTATGTTTTATTATCTATTTAGGTGAATTTATTTAAGACAGATCACTGAATAGGTATTGTTACTATAAATTTTGATAACATCTATTCCAATCAAGATTTAGACAAATTGATGTGAAAAGACCTATATCATTGAATTAAGAAGACTTATTTGTCATTTTGCAGCTGTGGCTTACCTTAATAATTCGATAAGTCTACGTCATATGTCTAAGTTCACTAAGCAGAAACCATCAGAAGAAAGAGAAGCAGCAGCATCAGCAGTATAAAAACCCTACAACCTTACCTAGGTTATGTATAACCTACAATCTGACATTTTTCTTTTTTTAAAAATATATATATATTTGACTGCTATACAGATGACATATTTCAGAACATTCCTGACAATAGAAGAGAATTATATAAGCCATTTTTGTTGGTTGTACCACAGAGTTCTGTCACATTCACACCTTGAAATTTGCATATATGCAATGGATAACTGAATTTTTGCTTGTAGTTAACATAGCTTTGTTCATGCACAAATGAGCCCCTTCTCTCATGAATAAAAAAAACCTCTTCTCCAAATATGTACAAGCCATTACAGATTCTGGCTCAACAAAGAGAATTGCTCTGATTCTGAAACAGATATATTAATAAAGGCCATTAAAATTGCAGAACTTACACTTTGCCAAGCTCTAATGGACCCTGGAAGGCAAAGGACCTGAGATGCATTAGCATAGACTCTACCTCTTCGGGGAATCCTGTTTGTTTCAATGAGTAACTGTAAGTTTGCAGAGGTCTGTATTAGGACCTAAATTCTGGCTTTACAAGAAAAAAGTAGAGCATATTGTTCCCGGACTGCATTGAAAAGGTCATAACGAAAATCCTTGTGTTGACAACAGAAAGATTTGCCAACCCTTTAAACTGTTACCATTCACATTCAAGTGAGAGAGGAATCATAAAATCATAGAATAGTTCAGATTGAAAGGACATTAAAGATCATCTAGTTCCAACTCCTTTGCTATGGACCGGGACACCTTCAACTAGACCAGGTTGCTCAAAGCCCCGTCCAACCTGGCCTTGAACATTTCCAGGAATGGGGCATCTACAGTTTCTCTGGGCAACCTGTTCCAGTGCCTCACCACCCTCATGGTGGAGAATTTCTTCCTTACATTTAATCTCAGTCTACCCTCTTTCAGTTTAAAGTCTTTAACCCTTGTCCCATCACTGCATGCCCTCATAAGAAGTCCCTCTCCAGCTTTCTTGTAAGTCTTCTTTGGGTACTGGAAGGTTGCCATAAGGTGTCCCCAGCAACTTTAATAAATTCATCTAAAACAAGACAGTGTGGATACGATTTATGCATTTTAAGCCATATTGTCTCTGTGATCAGGATAAAGGTTGCAACATGCAATGGAATGACATAGTCCCATAGAAAATATGAAAGCATTTCTGAAAGTAATTCCAGTAAAAGCAATTGATTTCTTATGTGTTAAAGGGATCTTCTTGTCCCTCTGTTATTTGAAAAATTAATGCATTTACTATGTTAATTTGAGAGATTTGCATCACTTCAGCAGCTTTTATGAGCTATGATTTAAATGAGTCCTGGAATTACCAATGTGGAGATGATAAATTCTGTGCAGTGAGCAAAGTGACTTATAATGAAGGACCTAAATATAATGTCTGCTTCCTAAGCTCATTTCTACTCAAGATGCCACTGACCTGTCAGTTATGTGTGATACTTTTAAATATGGTCTTCACTGACTTTTTTTCCCCTTCCTTGCCACCTGCTGCTACTCCTCAGTTTTTCCTGGGATCCTTCTCATGTCATTTTGCCCAGTGTTTAAGGGAGGTTGTTCAGGTTTCTGCTTTTCTTTTCTTTCTCCACATGCTGCATTTCATCAGTCAGAAAGTCATGGTGTTGGCAATGATGGTGATTTAAGCGGAGCCTGAGTCCCACCAGACAAAAAGGGTTAAATGACTTGCTTTCACCCTTATCCTAAAGTAAGAAAATGCAAAAAAATCCCATTTTGAGTTTATCAGTCAGTTCATTCTCCAGTCAGTTCCTGGGGCAGCACATCATTGGGACATTCCAAACCTTCACATGGATTATAAAGTCAAACTATAGCCCTTGAGCTCACTTAAACTAGCCTTTAGGTTCCTGTACATATAAAGGAAGAACAGAAATTCTGCACTTCAGAGTTCAGGCTTGTCAGTCTATAAAGACAGTACAGAACAGAAGAGCTTCACATGCAAGATACTTGAATAACACATTACTACTTCAGATTCATTTACAACGCTGAAATATTGCACCTCACTTTGGGTTCAAACCTTTAGAGATATTTTAGAATTAAAATAATGGCAAGAACAATCAGGTAGAAAGTGAAAATCACATTCTCTTTTTGTCTTTCTGGGTCCAGCAGATCTGTCACTAAGCTTTCTAATAGAATAGCAAACACTACTAGCATTAGGACAATATAGCATGACCTTCTCTACTATCAGATTTTAAAAAGCCCTGAAATAGAACCACCCCAGACTTTACTTAGTGAGAATTGATCTACAACATGGTAGTTTGTTTTCCAGTTCAAGAGACAGGAATATATAATACGTTGGTTTGGATCAATGAAAGCCTATGTTCATCCACTAAGCACTCAATACACTGGAAAATTTGCATGTTCTCTAGATTCTGTTCATTAGTATGGTTAATTAGAATGATGAGAATGGGCTATTGATCTAATTATGAAACATATGCATATGGGATAAAATGTGGTGGCTGCACTGTTATGCTTTTCAAAGTGATGCCAGTTGTCTCACAAGATAAAGGATTTATGGGAATGCCACTTTCACTGATGCCAGCTGACATGCAGACACAAAAATAAATGGAGTCACTGTCAAAGAGCTCCATTTCCCCTGTTAAGCCAGAGGGTGCTGTGCCTGGAAGACCATCCAAGCAAGAGGGGGTTGGCAGGGTGACTGAAGAAAGAGCATGCAGTGCATCCACCACTGCATGTGTGCCAGGAGTGCAGACCGATGCAGAGAGGAAACTCTCTGGAGATTTGACAATGAACAGTTACTCAAAACCCTGCAGCTCCAGTGAGGACAGCTTTGAGTTACAGGGTAGCACAAGGTCAGAAGCTAAAAGCTTTGTTAAAAGCAAAAATAAGGATGAAGGCTATCGACCCCATCGATCAAAGCACTGTCAGAAAGGGGGTGAAAAATCCCACGGACTGGAACACTCTTCTCTATACCCAGCAGAAGTGGGAAATGCAAGCCAAAAGCTCCAGAGACAGAAGAAGACTCACAAGAAAAGCAGTTCCTCTGCATCTGATTTGAGCTTGTTGAGTCAAGGATCATCAAGTTCACTGTCTGTTGTGGAAGAAAAAATAGAAGCTAAACTCAAATTCTCTCAATTTATTAATGAAGTTACTTTCAGAGTGCTTGATCCCATGAGCCTGAGGGCATACAGAGCTGCTAAACTGAAAAACACCTTTCCAACCACTGCAAGAAGCCTAGATGATTTGCATATTAAGAGAAAGTCTCCTGAAAGCTGGAAAGCCAACATTCCAGATGGAAAAACCCATGAAGAAGTAGACTTAGACAGTCTGAGAAATGATGACATGGTGGCTGGACCACGAACACGCAAATTAGAGAAATCTTTGTCCCTGGATACAAGTCACTCTCTCAGGTCACTTGAAAATGGCACCTCATATAGAACAAGTTCTGGCTTACCTGTAGAAGTTATGATTTCCCAAAGCAAAGGAATGCCAGCCACAAAATCTGCATCTCTACCTAGAAGTACAAGCATGGTGAGCTTTCTCAAATCACTTCTTTGGGGGGTATGTGACAAGTACTTGTGCATTAATGTGACTATTTGAGCAGTGTTTCTGTCTTCCTGAATGAGTTCTTACTGTGGACACATACTTTTCACCAGGGTGAACCAAACATGGAAGGTTTATGTTTAGTAGCTGAAGAAACCAGCTCTAGGAGGTATGAGGGGAAGGAAATAGACGATACAACTCTCTACTAATTTTAGTCTGGTGTCTTCAAGGAAGACTTTATGGGATCAAACAAGAAAGGCATTTATATAACCAGGTCAGCTCTATACGAGCAGTAAAGGCACGCTCAGAAAAGGCTGAAGAGGGTACTGTGGGAAACTAATCAGGCAGTCAAGCTCACTAGCTTAAGAACTTGCTCAGGTCTCTCTGCATTCAACAAGCATGCTCAGGTAGTGGGTTTAAGTACTAGAAAGAGCTCTGACATCCTGGAAACACTGCTAAGGTTTGTGTGTCTGGAGTTAAAACAGCTAGATTGATAATTTCTTTCTTGATTTTTCTGAAAAAAAAGCTTTAAGAACTGAAAAAGACAGGAAAAAAAAGGATGAAGTTTTCTTCTATGGTCTGGCCAAAAATATTTAAGTTTTTAATTTTTTCTTATGAGATTCTTTGGTTGGTTAAGGAAGAAGTATTTACATCTATGGAGGGGGGTAAAGGGAAAATTGTTGTTCTTTGCTTGCATGATATTGTCGGAAATCCTGAGCTGCCCAATCTTGAACTGATAGATTATGGTATTACGTCTCCAGAGCAGTAGTTGCAATGCTGCTAAAACAATAAAGGTCCAGGAACTGTTGCTTAAGGCTATACACAGATATTGCTAAAATAGGAGCTGCTTCAGCTACATTATTCTTTAAAAGGTCTATTCAAATTTAAAAACAAAGAAACAAAAGACATCCCAGTCTTTCATGCAATCATTTCATGCAATCTTCCCCAATCCAAGCTTAGGATGTCCTTGAATGTTTTGCTTGTTACCTATCAAAGATGGCCGGAGGGAGAAGAGGTGAAAGATAATGAAGCATGGAGAGAATTTGCATGCTGTGTCATGCCACAGCTCCACAAAGGGAACTGTCCTGCAAAGGAGCCAGGAGGCTCCAGCCTGAGTCCATGGTAGGATGCACTTTTTTCACATTTCAATTAGCCATCTGTCAGAGCATCTTTTCCAGTGGACTTGCTCACACTGCACAGATTGGAACATCCAACCGATCGAGTACTAACTGACTAAACACTCCTGAGTGCTCTATAATTCCACTCAGTTAATGTAGGCATCAGTCTACTCCAATTTAAGTATCAGCCTGCTCTAAATCTAGTCATTTAAATTAAACACAGTAGTTACCAAGCATTTTACCCCAACTAACAATGCCTCACAATGCAAAGCTCCACACAAGAAAGGAGTGTCAGGATGAAAAACAAAACCAAAATACATTCAGCCACACTTACAGATTCATGTCTCCTATATGCAAAAAACTTTGACTTCAATGCAATTTATGGAGCCTAAGTCCTCATCTAAAGTATGTCTAGTATGAAGCAAAAGTATAACTGTACAAACAATCTTGGGTGCCATTATTGTAAAGATATTTTAAAAGTACTTAGTTATGTAATGTTCATTCGAATACACATCTAGAACATTGCCCAAAACTGTCTCAAGTTTCAGCTATCAAGTTATTATTCATATGCGGAAGATAATCTGTGAGAGAAAAAATGGATCCGGTTAGATTGACTTAGATATTAAAACAGGATAGCAGAAGTATAACAACATACATTCTGAAGAGCATAAAAGAACACGCTTGAAAGTCTGAGGTTAAACAAGCTGCACCTAATAAAAAAAAAATCTGACATAGAAGAGGAATGCTGTAACATTGCCTCCTGTCACATTTTTTGAAGACCCTGAGGTGTCCACAACTGTGTCTGCACTACATTTGATGTCTATATTGGATCCAGACCCACTAAAGTGATTTTGAGTTTTTAGACTTCTGAGAAATGGTCAAAAAGTTCAGGGACATTTCTGGAGCAAATATTTATCGGTTTGCAAACAGCTGCCACTGAAATGAGACCTCACAAAGAAAACAGCTTCACTGTAGATCCGTGCAGAGGAATTTCCAGACAGCTAGTAGCATCAAAAAGGATGCTCCATTTAGTGACTGAAGTTAAAGGGAATTCTGATAGGTAGAAGGCAATTACAAAATTCGATAGACATGACATTGCTATGGTCTAAATATTTTAGTAACCTGGACAGCAGGATGAAATTATTTCTCATGTCTATGCATTAATCTAAATTTGGAGTCACTGGATAAGTAAGTAGGAAAACAAATTGATTTGACCAGAGGAAAGAAAGTCTCTGAATCCACACCAGTGCAGAGGAGGGTATACAACTCAAGACTATGTTGTATTTCCAGGTTGAAATTAAATGACCAGTTCATTAGACTGAAAAATGCAATAAAAGTCTGAGAAGGGTTGTACACAATGAAAAGTTTGTTAGAACTGAGTAGGCATGCTTGTCAAAGTCTGTCAAAGAACTGATGAACACAGAGAGTAAGAAATGTGGATGGGTCCAAACAATACACATTTTCCTCAAATCCAGGGTATTTTTCAAACAAAGCCAGGCATGAAAGCAGACAGGTCTGTGTCTTTTAATACACATTTTATCTTAAATACATTTGTTCCAAGTAATCAGTGCCTTCAGGAAAGCTTTGGATACCACTGCTATTTTTCCAGGAGGAAACTATGGGAAAAATTTAGTTCTTAAATAATCATACAGGAGACTGACTTCAGACCATTTTGGAAGTTAAGACTTCAGATGCTATAAAATATGCCTGAATCAGGCAGGTGGTGAGAGGGCTCTATAGGAAGTAACTATGCATAAGTTTGAGAAAAATTTAGCTGCATGCATGCAAAGCTGCACCAATGAAGGTAGACTCAACAACAATTGCTTATTACCTAGACAACATCATGGCATGAACACAGACTCTTTCTGAAGCTGTCTACATGGCAACACACTAGGTGGGCTTCTCAGCTTGGTTTGCCTCCAGCTTCAGAGTTTCTTCCACATTTGACATACTGCAGCTACCAAGCTAACTGCATCCTTGCTCGTCTCACATCTCCATCTGTCCTTCATCTCTCAAAAGAATTGCACTAGTCTCATCACCCAGCTCAGGCTGATGCTACAGCCACTTGTCAGGACAAGGCACCTGAGGAGTCACTGGTATAGTCATGCTGCTTCCTGTGTAATTCAGTCTAAAGGGCCACACTTTGGCTCCATATAAGTATTTCAATTCCCTCCTGTGGCCTTAGCATAACTATCTGAAAACCAAGTATTCATTCTCACTCTGATTTCAATCAATGTATGACCTAAAGTATTTAATTTCTATAGCCCTCAAGACACAAGGGGACAAATGCCTGTTACAAAGGCTTGCATTTTTATAAAATGCAGAAGGGTGAAGCACAAGCTAGAATAACACTCCTTTTCACTCCCCTCACAAGAAATTAATATTACCAGAATTACTGTAAAGAAGAAATGTGACCAATCTAAACATTTATATAGGATGTGAAGAAGATTAAAACCCTGAAACACCTAATCCAGACAGGCTGTTTAATTCTTAAGGAACCTTGTAGGTAGCCTACTGAAGTGTCATAGAAATTAACACAAACAAGGAAAGTGACACAATTTTCTACTCTTTCTGCTTTCTGTCATGCAAGAAGATTCCTGCTGTTCATTACTGGTTCTCTTGCAAAAAAGAATGCCTTAGCATGAGGATGGCTCTCTGAAAGTGCAGAGGAATCTTTGGAAATTATACCCTTGCACACCTGAACTTCCAGGCATGCAGAAACCTGAGGCAGAGCAAGACTGTCCTGCAAAGGCTGTGGTAGAATGTCATAATAGTAGAAAATTCAACCAATCTTCCATTTCTAAAGAAACTCAGTTTCTAGGGCACCCAAGTTCTAGCAGAATCTCACTGAAAGAGCAGACAAGATGGTGATTTTTGTTGCTCGAGGCCAAAGCTCTTTTATAAAAGAAGGCTTCCAGTCCTCTTCCGGCCTTTCCAGTCTGCTACCATGTTGTGAAAAAGGCAATTGTTTTGTTCTTGGACGAATGCCTAATCTTTCATTTCCATTTACAGTACAGTGATGCTTACAAGTAAGATTTGGGTTCTAATACTTTATAGTGGAACATATCTATTATTTAACTGACTCATGCATGTAACACACTAAAAGATAAATAGTAAGACGTGGCACCAGAAGTGCAGAATGGTGAAGTGATTTGCCCAGATCAGTGATGAAGTCAGCAGGAGAACACAGGCCTGAAAATCTTCCGGTGTCCTGTTTTCTGGTGTGTTCCTGCTGCTCTTTCAGACAGGCAAAGGAATGTAGAATTGCCCTCAGCAGCAGCAAAATTGAAACTCTGATCCACAGCTCTGATAAGTCAAAGTTACCAGAGGAAGGTAAGAAGGAGAACTATATCAAATGCATCAGTTCTTCAGCATGTGACATGCATATGACAAATCATATAGTTAAGGCCTCATATGAGTCTTATATTACAATGGAAAATGACACATGACCACCTTTCCTGGCATTCTGGCCTCTGTCTTGCACTGCTACCTCACACTACATGGCTTAGATGTTTGCACCCCTCTGCCTTGCAAACTAGAGGTGACAATGAGGCTGTCGGTAGTCTAAAAATGTTCCATCAAAATAGATATTAAAATACATGGCTTAGTACCTTTACCAAAAACTTGATTGAGAGAAGATATCAGTCACTTCTTTTCAACATTCAGAGACATCAGACAAATACAGCAGTTTTCAGATTTACTAGTTTTAAACTCATTATCATAGGAAGTGAGCATAGCCACTGAGCTGCCAGCAATAAAAATAATGAAAACTTCACTCTGTTGTTTTTTCATCCTCTGCAGATCCCTGAAAACAGTCCCTGCATCTGGTAATACCGTATAAGAATAACAGGTCAAAACAATTGCATTCGGATGTGGAAAGTCGAGTACCACATCTTTAGTCAATTAGTGCTGCAGTTTCTCAGTACTTCCAAGTATTCCTATTGCATCATTATAACCTCTCTCCTGATACCAACATTGGCTGTTTTTCTATACACCACTATTATGAAATTGTCACTCCGGGTGCAGTAGTAATGAGAAGTATTACAAGTGTTTGCAGATGTGTACACTTGGAGCTCCCTAGTAGGTAAATTAGCTTTATAACACTTCATAGGTGTTAGGCAGCCAAATACTCTAAGGTATAAAATCTGACAGCCAAAAGAAATGGTAGTGTTTTCTGATCCTCACTCCATCTGGAATCAAAGACAGACTCAATTTTCCTTTGATAAAGCTATCTTAAATCTCTCCTCAATCTCTGAGCAGACTTGGCCATGTTAGGTTTGAAGCAAGTAAAAGTATTGGTTGTACCAGTAGCAGCCAAGCTGGGGCAAGATGGACCTCATCAAAGACTGACAGTGTAAGTACTTACCCAGATTCATCAGTTAAATATAGTGCTGACTCCTCTCCATTTTTTTTTGTAACATTTACGGTACAATCACAAGATATGGGAAGCCAAGAAGGCCATGAACAGTTTCATCTATAGTTAACTCAACACCTCTTGTCCCAATAATGTGGCACTGACTCCTTTTCCTACTGCTGAGAGGAGTGCAGCAGCCATGTACTGTAGGAGAGATCAGCATAATGTTTTTAGAGCAGCAGCTGTGACATCGTTTTACAAGAAACAGTATGAGCAGATGGTGTTTAGAGAGTTCTCCTTGCCTGCTCTAAAACACCTCCGTTGGGTCACTAATGGATCCTTCGTCTAGTCAAATACAGAGCATAAAGCTACAATGTTCCCAAGATGACGCATATGGTCATTTACAGCTTCTCAGCTCATCAAATACAAATTAGATCAAAATCTTCTTTACAGGGCGTAGACATCTATAAGCCAGAATTCGAAAGAGTAAGCTATTTATTCAAGACAGGATAAAATAAGACAGTCTGAGCTCCTTGGCAATAAAAAGAATGTGTTTTCAATGAAATTAAGTATATCACAATAAAGCCTGCAAGTTTTGAAGTTAGGGTTTGTTGTACTCTCTCCTCCCTGCCCAACTTTCCCTCTCCTCACCCCCCAACCCGCAAAGAAACAGAAGTTATTGTAATGGCAAATTTCTTCAGAGGATTCAGGGCTCCAGCCAGAATACAAAACCATTTTCCAGCCAAATCTACTATTTGCCTTCAGAGGGGCAGCTACTCAGCCAGAGAAAAATGCTGAGTGCATGCCGTTCACATTGCTTTCGATATCTCTTGGCATCAACAACAGAAAGGCAACACTGGCAATCAAAAATGTTTCATGTTCCTTTTCCAGTGATTTTCGCTAAAGGGACTTCTCCCCTTTCTTTGAGTTTGAAAATCACTTCTCAATTGCACTCTCTATCTTTGGGTGACTTTAGAAAGAAATGGTACTTTCAGAGTAATGCAAGCCACAACAGGCTTATACCAATTATCATCAGCATAGATGCCTGAAAACTGCAGAGCCAGACAAGGGAAGGCAAAAGAGCAAGAGGTGGAAAAGACCAATAGATCTTTCTTCTCTGGTGCAGGTTTGATCTAAAAGCCTTTCTGTGTAATATATGACAACAGATTTTAAAGGCATTTCAACCCATTTTTTGTTTTTTCTTTCATCCAGTAGCCTGTGTTTGTCATGTTTACAATCTCTGTTTTTTTCTGCTCTGCCATAGCGTGGTTTTGGTGTATTGCAGAAGATTTCAGCATACAGTAAATCGCTTCCACAGTCATATGTGATAATTAACACAACCATTTCATCTGGTCAACATAGTGAAAATCTCTAAATTTTACCAAGAAAGGTTCAAGTGCAGGGCACTGCCCAGAGTCAGAGGTCACTCTGATTTATTTTTTACTTGTAAGTGACTAATATTTTTGCCTCACACATTCTAAGGTTTTTGGGTCTATTAAAATTCTGCCCACTGATGTACTGTATGCCTTGTTCTCCCCCACACACCCTACCCTATTCCCCCATGCTCAAATGTCTAACCTGAGTAAAATAGAAGTTCACTTCTTAATATGAACTGAGCACAGCATGCATTTTGGGGACAGAAAAAAGGGAATCAGTATTACATTACTCTTCCAAAGCTTCACTTGAAATAACCTGTGTTCTCTGTAGGTCTTCATGCTCCATGAGTTTTAGTCTCACATAAGAAACTGTAGCATTAAAATTTTGAGACCAAAAAATTTCAAGAGCAGAAACTTTTATGAGTTATAAGATTGATTGAAGAGCTTCATACTAAATGTGGGCCTCATAAATGAAACCTACATGCCCCAACACCGTGACTCATGTCTCAGAACATCAGCAACTGCCGGTTTTGGCCTCAGGTATGATAAGGAGAAGCAGGACCCCATTTGGGAAGCTGTTTTATGTTTATAAAATAAATATTTTTTCATAAAGCTCTAAAAAATGGCATTTTCACAGACTGGCTCAGACATTTGTTTCAATGACTTCCTCTTTGCAAAGGGGCTTAAATTTGACCTTCTCAGATGAAACTCTTCAGTGCCAGGAGTTTTAGATGACAGGAAAACACATCTTGTGGATAAGAAAGAAGCAACAGATGCCATAAATCTTGGGTGTAAAACAGTCTCCCATTCTATTCTCATAAGCAAGCTAGGAAAACATTGGGAAAAAAATATTAATAGATAGACACAAAACTGATTGCAAAATCTTACTGAGAGGGTGGTTCATAATATTGTGAGTGGGGTGTCAGGGGGATCAATGCTATTTGGTATTAGCAAGTAGATGCATTTGCTTTGAGATAATATTGCTATCCGTCTATGGAGAGTAAATAAAACATGCAATTCTGCTCATTTGTCTGATTTGGAAACTACAGTAGCACACTTATACCCCTGAGTAATACTTTTGAAAGGATGCTTGTGAAATTTCCAAAATACTGACTTCCCAAGAATAAGCAGGCCTTTATCAACTTTAAATCACAGAGTCACAGAATCGACTGGGTTGGAAAAGACCTCAGAGATCATCGAGTCCAACCCTTGGTCCAACTCTAGTCTGTTTACTAGATCATGGCACTAAGTGCCATGTCCAACCTCACTTTAAAAACCTCCAGGGACGGCGAGTCCACCACCTCCCTGGGCAGGCCGTTCCAATGCCTGACCACTCTCTCTGTAAAGAATTTCTTCCTAATATCCAGCCTAAATTCCCCCTGGCAGAGTTTAAGCCCATGCTCCCTTGTCCTATTGCTGACTGCCTGGGAGAAGAAACCAATCCCCACCTGGCTATAACTTCCCTTCAGGTAGTTATAGAGAGTGATGAGGTCACCTCTGAGCCTCCTCTTCTCCAGACTAAACAACCCCAGCTCCCTTAGCCTCTCCCCATAGGTTTTGTGTTCAAGTCCCTTCACCAGTCATGTTGCTCTTCTCTGGACCCGCTCCAGCACTTCAATGTCTTTCCTGAACTGAGGGGCCCAGAACTGAACACAGTACTCCAGGTGTGGCCTCCCTAATGCAGAGTACAGGGGAAGGATCACTTCCCTTGTCCTGCTGACCACGCTATTTTTGATACAGGACAGGATTCCATTGGCCTTCTTGGCCACCTGGGCACACTGTTGGCTCATGTTGAGCTTCCTGTCAATTAGTATCCCCAGGTCCCTTTCTGTCTGACTGCTCTCCAGCCACTCTGCGCCCAGCCTGTAGTGCTGCAGGGGGTTGTTGTGACCAAAGTGCAGCACCCGGCACTTGGCCTTATTGAACTTCATCCCATTGGAATCAGCCCACTTTTGCAGTCTATCCAGATCCCTCTGCAGAGCCCTCCTGCCTTCCAGCAGGTCGACACACCCTCCCAACTTGGTGTCATCAGCAAATTTGCTGATGATGGTCTCAATCCCCTCATCTAAATCGTCAATAAAGATGTTAAACAGGACTGGACCCAACACTGACTCCTGGGGAACACCACTAGTGACTGGCTGCCAGCTGGATGCAGCCCCATTCACCAGCACTCTCTGGGCCCGGCCCTCTAGCCAGTTCTTAACCCAGTGTAGAGTGCACTTGTCCAAGCCACGGGCTACCAGCTTTTGCAGGAGTATATTATGGGAGTGTCAAAGGCCTTGCTGAAGCCCAGATAGACCACATCCACTGCTTTCCCCTCATCCACCAGGTGAAGGAAGCTTTCCCATTTGTGAAAATCAGCCTTGGTGGAAAAGCCTTCAAGTTGTTGTCTGTCTGTCTGTCTGTTTGTTTGTTTTTCCGGTGCTACAGAAAACTTATTCAGTACCTAGAATGGACAGAAGTTGTTTAAACATCCCACTATTCCTCCCATCCCTCAAATCACCACTGTATCTACAACTAAATTTTGGGAGATCAGTGTTGAAAATAACTCTAGTGAGCTGGATACAACAGCATTGGAGTATCACAGTATCACAGTATCACAGTATGTTTGGGATTGGAAGGGACCTCAAAAGATCATCTAGTCCAATCCCCCTGCTGGAGCAGGAACGCCTAGGTGAGGTCGCATAGGAACATGTCCAGGTGGGTCTTGAATGTCTCCAGAGAAGGAAACTCCACAACCTCCCTGGGCAGCCTGTTCCAGTGCTCTGTCACCCTTACTGAGAAGAATTTTTTTCTCAAATTTAAGTGGAACCTCTTGTGTTCCAGTTTGATCCCATTACCCCTTGTCCTATCATTGTTTGCCACCGAGAAGAGCCTGGCTCCATCGTCGTGGCACTCACCCTTTATATATTTATAAACATTAATAAGGTCACCCCTCAGTCTCCTCTTCTCCAAACTAAAGAGACCCAGCTCCCTCAGCCTTTCCTCATAAGGGAGGTGCTCCACTCCCTTCATCATCTTTGTTGCCCTACGCTGGACCCTCTCCAGCAGTTCCCTGTCCTTCTGGAACTGAGGGGCCCAGAACTGGACACAATATTCCAGATGTGGTCTCACCAGGGCAGAGTAGAGGGGAAGGAGGACCTCTCTTGATCTACTAACCACCCCCCTTCTAATACACGCCAGGATGCCATTGCCCTTCCTGGCCACAAGGGCACAGTGCTGGCTCATGGTCATCCTGTTGTCCACCAGGACCCTCAGGTCCCTTTCCCCTACACTGCTCTCTAATATGTAATTTCCCAACCTATACTGGAACCTGGGCTTGTTCCTGCCCAGATGCAGGACTCTACACTTTTTCTTGTTAAATTTCATTAGGTTATTCCCCGCCCAACTCTCCAGCCTGTCCAGGTCTCGCTGGATGGCAGCACAGCCTTCTGGCGTGTCAGCCACTCCTCCCAGCTTAGTGTCATCAGCAAACTTGCTGATAGTACACTCTATTCCCTCGTCTAAATCGTTAATGAATATACTGAATAATACTGGCCCCAGTACTGACCCCTGAGGCACTCCACTAGATACTGGCCTCCAACTAGACTCCGCACCATTGACTACCACTCTCTGGCTTCTCTCCTTAAGCCAGTTTGCAACCCACCTCACTACTCTATTGTCTAGACCACACCTCCTCAACTTAGCTGTGAGGATGCTGTGGGAGACTGTGTCAAAGGCTTTAATGAAGTCAAGGTAGACCACATCCACAGCTCTGCCATCATCCATCCACCCTGTCACATTCTCATAAAAGGCTATGAGGTTGGTCAAGCATGACCTACCCTTGGTAAAGCCATGCTGACTGCCCCTAATAACCCTCTTATCCTTGATATGCCTTGAGATGGCACCAAGGACAAGCTGTTCCATTACTTTCCCGGGGACAGAGGTGAGGCTGACCAGTCTATAATTACCCGGGTCCTCCTTCTTGCCCTTTTTGAAGACTGGAGTGACATTTGCTTTCCTCCAATCCTTGGGCACCTCTCTCGTTTCCCAACACTTGGCAAAGATGATGGAGAGTGGTCCAGCAATGACCTCAGCCAGCTCCCTCAGCACCCGCGGATGCATCCCGTCTGGACCCATGGATTTATGGATGTCCAGACTATTTAATTGGTCCTTAACCCAGTCCTCATCAACTAAAGCAAACTCCTCCATTGACCTGGCTTCATCCGGGGTCTCAGGGGTACAGGGCTCCCCAGGACAGCCTCCGGCAGAGTAGACAGAGACAAAGAAGGCATTCAGTAATTCTGCCTTCTCTGTATCTTCTGCCACCAGGGCACCCACCCCATTCCTCAGTGGGCCTACATTGCCTCTGGTATTAGTTTTATCTGCTATGTATTTGAAAAAGTTCTTTTTGCTGTCCTTGACCCCTCTCGCCAGCTGTAATTCTAAGGAGGCCTTGGCTATCCTAGCTGCCTTCCTACATCCTCTAACAGCAGCCTTATATTCTTCCCAAGTGGCCAGCCCCTGCTTCCATGATCTGTAAACTCTCCTCTTCCTCTTGAGCATACCCAACAGATCCCTATTCAACCACGCAGGCCTTCTGTCTCCCTTCCTTGACTTCCTACGTGTGGGGATGCTCTGATCCTGAGCGTGGAAGAAGCAATCTCTGAATGCAATCCAGCTATCTTGGGCCCCTTTTCCTTCAAGCAGTCTTGCCCACGGGATTTCCCCCAGCAATTGCTTGAAAAGGCCAAAGTTAGCCCTGCTAAAGTCCAGGGTTGCAATTCTACTTGCTATTCTGTTCCTGCCACACAAGATGCTGAACTCCACCATCTCGTGGTCACTGCAACCCAGGCAGCCCTCAACCTTTACTGCTTCAACCAGACCCTCCTTGTTAGTGAGGATGAGATCCAGCAGTGCACCTCTCCTAGTCGGCTCCTCCACCATCTGCATGAGGAAGTTATCATCAGTGCACTGGAGGAACCTCCTGGACTGTGGCTGGCTGGCTGAATGGTCCTTCCAGCAAACATCAGGGAAGTTAAAATCACCCACAACAACCAGGGCCTGTGACTGTGAGGCCACTCTCAGCTGCCCATAGAAGGCCTCATCAACTTCCTCAGCCTGATCTGGTGGCCTGTAATAGACGCCCACAACAGTGTCACCCCTGCCAGCCTGCCCCTTGATCCTGACCCATACACTCTCAACTCACTCATCATCCACTCCTGGGCAGAATTTAGTACATTGTAGTTGCTCTCTCACATAGAGAGCAACTCCACCACCACACCTGGCTGGCCTGTCTTTTCTGAAAAGGTCATAGCCATCCATGACCACATTCCAGTCATGTGAACTGTCCCACCATGTTTCTGTAATTGACACCAGATCATAATACCTATTCCTGAACACATAGCTCGTAGACTGTAGCCTGTAAAGCCTTCTGCTATGACACTGTTTGCCAACAGCTCTCAATTTCCAACACTAAATTCAATATCTGCAAAGATAAACTAAAATTATTCAAATGCACATCTGTATCTGTCAAGCTTATGAGCTGTTTGTATTAATAATTGATGATAGTTGGGCAAGAACCATCAGTGGTATGGCAGTCTCTGCCTCCTGCTCCGTGCTTTGATAGTGAGAGCATTTTCAAAAAAAAACCAGAGAATGAGGAATAAATACTAGGCCTGTTCATACAGCAAGACTTGTTATCTTGAAAATAAAGAGACATTTCACCCTTAAAACAGCTATTCCCTAGATAACCGTAGTAACAAAAACCTGCTTTGTGAGCACAGTTAAAATGAGCAGCTATTGAGGATTCAAAAACTGGTTCACAATCCCTTATTTCTACAGCAGCCAGCCAGACCTTTGCACCACTCACTATGCTGCGTTGTGCTGCGAGCTCACAGAAAGTACCAGACATGTCCTATTTCTATAGACTCAGAGCTGAATCACAGTCTTGCAACAAGAAAACTAGGACTGTCTGTGAGCCAGCAGGATGCAATAACACACCAATGGCTGCTGGTAAACAGGGGCTGGAGGGCACCATTGGGCCTCAATGGTCCTGTCTACTTGAGGTGTCCCCCATTCTGCCCACAGCCTCAGATCCCATTTCAGCCCCCCAGGGCTGCCAGCCCCTGTGTCAGCAATGCTGTACAAGGCCAGTCTCAACTTCCAATGGCCCTGCCCTGCCTGGCCATGGGCTCCATCAAGCCAGGCCCACAGCCCAGCCCAGCCCTGCTTCCAGGGAGGGACACCATTCCCCACAATGGAGCACACAAACAGAGGAAAGATGGAGGCAATGCTGTGCCAGACATTCACTTACCACTTCAGCAAAGCCTGTCCGCAAACAGCAGTAGAAGATAAAATATTTCCCAGTACACGAGAGATTGTCACAAGGAGGAACAGAATCACCATATTGCAAACTATGCAAAGCCAGAGTTACTCATCGTAAGAATTAAAATGGAATAACAAATTGGTAAAAATAACTGCTAAAATTGTCTTCATGGGTGCCAATATTAAACGTTAAAATGTAGAAAAGACTCTCCATTTGCTTTGGATGTACCCATCTTCTTCATCTTTCAGTATTTTGAAGTTTCTTCTTGCTTCTTTTTTTGACTTTGTAGTAAACCAAAATGGATGCTAAACCAGTCAACAAAGTTACATGAGGGAAGTGTACAGTCCATTACAATTAATGCAGTTAATTAAAAATACAATTAAAACAGAAACAGTAATGAGAATTGGAACACAATAAATAATTAAAACAAAATTAGTTTGGCTCTTTTGTTGAGCCACTCAGTCCCCAGTTAAAAGTAAATGGCTTTTTGCTTCATTGACAGCTACAACAGCAGACCTTATGCAGCTCTAAGTTCTCCTTACAGTGTTAGGGGGTAAGTGCACAATTCCCTCTTTTCCCACCTTCCCCTTGCTCTACCCACCTTCTGTAACCAGTCTGCTTTTCAACTCTCAGTGCTGCAAAACTGGGAGCTGGACTGAGGAGTTGCAAATGCAGAACGGGAAAGAAGCATATGGTGGTAGAAAATAACAAAAAGCCTGTTCATTATTCCAACAAAACATGAAACATTCCCCTACAGCAGGAGGGAAGCTGTTGGCAAATTATTATTTATCTGTTTATGTTGAAAATAGGCAAAGGCAGAAAGAAGTAGGATTGTTCCCCTCACAAGCTACTGCCAGCTTTTTTTTGTACCTTGCTCATAACCAGTTTGGGTTGTAAGAGCTAATATTGCAGGAAGCAATCTGGGAAGGAAAGGGGCTTTGTTCTTTAAACATCAAGCTTTCAAAACAAATTCTGGGTACTAACATGACTAACTGCTTCATTTTTGAGCTCAGGTCTACAGGAATCACTTTTACAGGTTATTGTCTCTCTGTCTGATATTACCACAGCAGCGTTACGGCTCTAGAAATTGTGTATTGACAGCTGTGGTTGGTTTCCTGCTTTTCTTGTATTCATTCACGTCTTAAGTGTTCCTTCCTTGAAGGAAATAAATCTCTCCCTCGAGTTGGGAAACGTTACTGACAAAGAGCAGGGTGCTGAGAAGAAATATTCAGCTTTGAATTTCTCGTTGCATAACCTCTCCAGTTCTTTGAGAAGGAAGAAACAAATGAACTCTTCTGTCTGAGTCACTATTTAATAACAGAATAATTAGCTAAACATCATGACAACTAGGGATTACGTATTTTCCACTCTTATTGGATTTCTATCATCAGAAGAAAAACAACAGGTAGCTCCTCTAATAACTTCGTTATTTTGGTACTACAGATCAATAGCTTGATTCTTGCATTGCTCAAAACTATGAAGCCTAATAGCTATAATAAATATTAGCATGTGTCCTCTAAGCTATAGTGGGATTTTATGAAGGTGTATGTGCATTGCAATAATATGTCAGGAAGAACTAGCTAACAAATGTCTTTCAAATCCTTACTTTCTGTTGAACAACAATTGTTAACATGACAGCTGCTCCATGCTGATTGTTGGTTTATGTACCAACAACTATTTTCCAGATAAACATTGCCGCAAAATGTAGGTGAAATTGGACATAGATTTATGGGGGTTTACCACTACATATGAGACCCTTCTATTAAATTTGGAGTATAACGGAAGCTCTTGAGGCAGATGAAAGCTTTCCTGAGACAGTCAAAGCAAGGGAGGGCATAATACTGGCTTTTCTTACAGTTGCCTTCACTGGTTTATTGTGTAACTTTTGACCCATCTTGTCACTGTTTCAGTTTCCCCAGCTGTAAAATAAGAATAGTTCTTTGTGTAGTGTTTTGAGATCATCTCATGGATGTGTTGCAAAAACAGACCTTAGAAAGCTGGAAGGAATGAACTCATCGAATGATCAATTATTTTCCTTATATACATAGTCTGAGGAGTCCATGCCAATGTACAGCAGAATTTTTTCATATACCTCTGTAGTGCTTACCCAATATAAAACCACAGTACTTGATCTATCCTGCTTAGGAGTGTTTCTGTTCTTGCTGTTCTTAAATGTTTATGCCTTGCTTTGCTTTTTGTTAAGAACTTTTAAGATGTAGCCTGTTACTGAAAACATGATATCTTTTCCTGAACTACAGAATAGAAAATTAAATTATGCTGAGTGCTAGAATATCAAATAATCTTTATATCTGAGAGGAAATAACTTCAAGAACACTGTGTGCAGTCTATTCGGCAAGGTAAAGGCATAGCGCTGAAAGATACTTATAAATGAAGGTATTATTTTAGTTTGGTGAGAGCATGGGTTGAACTTTCTTGAGGTACCAAGGGAAAACTGAGGTTTGTGCCATAATACCTCAATACATGGACAACTGTTTATTTCCCTCCTCAGTTTCCTAAAACTATGTGAAGTGAGCAGCCCTTTCTCAGTGGGCAGTTTTGCATGAGTGTCTCTCCCAGAGCCTTCTTTCAGCAACTAAATTAGACACACATTCTCCAAGAGAATTATCTGTTCCCACAGACCTCTGCACACCATTCTTTGTTTACCAGAGCAGACAGGTTGACACTGAATTGTGACACAAATAGCTTTTCTTAGCTATTTCACACTTAATAAAGCTTATGAACCCCCTAGTCATAACAGAATTTTATGAAAACATGGGCATGTCCCTCCTGGATGATGCAAAGAAAAAAATAGAGAATTACTGGCTTCTAGATTGCTTTAGTTTGTTGAGAAGAAAAATTCTATATGGCAGTGAACAGTCCTTAGCTCCAGACCAGTTAATCTGGTTATTTCTAAGGTTACTTAGACCCTATTATCACATTAACTCTTTTTTTCTTCCAAATCGGGGAGTCACCTCTGTCAACCTTAGTAATGGCATGAGTGTTATATTTTCTAGGGAGATTTCTTGGGTAACAAATATAACAAAGGTGCTGAATGTGCACAAATATATCTGCAAAGCTGTCTTCATTGGTCTTGTAAGGACATCTAAATCTATGAACTTCATAAACCCCATGTGTACCCTCTAAATTTCTGTTCCTGAAAACATTATTCCTTTGTACATATGTAATTCCCATTGGGCTGTATGTAACCAAAAAAAATTAAATCAATTCCATTTATAATGTCAGTACACTGTTAACCCCTGAATATTCTGTTTGCATGGAATGACTACATGAAGTGGCAAATTTAACTGTCTTGTCTAAGCTTTGTCCTGAGACTTCCAGCAGTCGTGCTGGTTTTGTCAGCCACAGCCTGGGACTCACAGCATCTCTGAACTGCAAAGTTGATGCAGTTCAGACTTAGTTCAGTCACAGACTTTCTATATTTGCACTTTCCTTTTATAGCTCAAAGTTAAAAATACCTTACGTTTCTGTGTCAAGTACAGCACTCAAACCCCTGTAATGCAGTTTTGCAGTTAAATTACTGTGTCTGGATCAGCTGGAAACAATTAACTTCAGTAAAAGTGCAGCAGAACTTGCTACTGTCAGAAATAAATGTACCTTTTTATTATCTTGCTTTCTGTAGTCATCCATTACTTTCACAGATGACGGGTATACCATTAAAATCTTTTCCAGTTGTTTTCTGTATTTCTAAAAATGCTCAAAAAAAACGTCTAGCAGACGTTTGCACAGCTTTGCTTCTCTTTATAATTGTTGTGTTTCTGTTTACAACTGGTTTAATGGGGTATTGTGTGTTCACTCTGGGCCTACAATACTTCAGATAAATACTCTTTATTCAGAAATACATTTCCACCTGTCTCTACTTAACAGAACACATTAAAACTTAACTGACAGCCATGTTAGTGTTTTATATTAACACTTTACCTCTCTAAATATCAAAAGCAGAAAACACAAAAGAGAACTCAGGAAAAAAGAAGCAAGCACTAAAGGAGTTATAGCTTTTTATGCACTTCTGCCCTAAAAGCCTGAAACTATCACTGGGTTTTATTTATTTGCAGAAAAATATGGTTTGAGGATTATGCCAAATACTGTAAGTAGGGAAGTCTAATGATATGAGTGCTGTTATTATCAATGTATAAAACATGATGGCCACTGTGGAACTGCTCATTACTGAAGAAGGTGAAGAAAAGGATTTGGGAGCCTAATCTTGCAAACACTCACTGTGCAGCATTTTGCTTTCTGATCTGTCAGACAAAGAAACAAATAAAGGCAGACAAGTACTTGCATGTGCTTGGAGTCACTGCTCTTCCTTACTCTTTGGGTTGTATGTCAAAACTGGATGAGATGCATGCAACAAGTACTGCTTGGAGGTAACAGAGGGGCAGCTTTGGGGCTGATTCCCAGGAGGTAAATGTAGTGACAGTTTCCCTTGGACTTCATCACATATGAACTGGTCAGCGTGGTAGTCTGGTAAGCTTGCAGAACCCCTCACAAGCTTGTCCCTCCCATGGAGTCAGATTCAGATCACCCCAAACTCCTGCTGACAGCTACCTTCCTGCTCATCTCAGCACAGGCACTGCTCAGTCCTGAAATGCCTTGAAAACTGTCCAGTTACAGCTCTTGTCATGGACATGGAGAAAGTTTATACAGCAATCAGGGAGCAGGGCAAATGCTGTGAAGGTCACATTTACCTGAGCCTTTTATTTCTTCATGGAGAAGGATGATGTAGCTTTTCCATTCTGGAGCCATGGGAGAAAAGCTGGCACTGCTAACAACCTTTGTAGACAACTTGATTTGCATAATTTCACCAAGAATTTAATTTCTGATGATAAAGAATGTTAAGATTTTCCTTTGGTTAAAAATAGTTTACTCCTGTGACTTCAGTTATTAATAGTTTATCCAGCATCAATTTGAAATATTTTGATAAATGTTCAGAACTTCACAGCCTTATATTTGATCATTTATTTAACTAAACTAATTAGTATAGAGGTAAGAATGTCTTCTAAGCAAGTGCATGTCTAAAACTCTATCTACATAAGTTATTAATTAGAAGTATAGCTGGTTTAAAAAATGTTCAAAAAAATTCTTGTTTTTTTTCCAAACAAGTCACGCTTCCCTTGCTTTTGGCTCCTTTGGAAAAAGGTCTTTTTTTTGTGAACAGGCCTTTCTTTATCTTGTTTATACTTTTCAGATGTCTTTTTATTATAAGTTGGCATAACTTTCTCAATATTTCTAAATAGAAATTTCAGTAGTCTTTCTTTAATGGTGCTTTGCCTTCAGGCTGTTTATCTGACAACACATTTACATTATTTTTGCATTTCCTTCCCCAACCTGCTTTTCCTTCAGAACTAACCACATATTTAAGTAGAAGAATTTATGTCTCCTTTTACCTGATGTTAATTGCAGTCAACTTTGCATGATTCTACACTCACATATAAGTCCCCAGTAATCCTGATTCTATGTAATGTCATATTCTGGATTGCATTGTCTCCCCTATCACTGTCCTGTCACACTTTTCAGGGAAGGAAAATCCAGCTGCCCTGTCCAGAAGGGAGCAACAGTGCATGTGTTTCAGCCAGGTCCCCAGTCTGAATGGAGAAGGTCAGGACCAAAGGACACCCTCAAAAGCAGTGGTTGCACAGTCCTCACAGAGCCTGAGTCTAAATTTATGCTGCTAAATAATTGTAACAACCGATTTCTCAGCCTGAGACTTGCATAATCACAGCAGGTTCAAAGGAAGGGATTAAACTGGGGTTTTTTTAAGTGCTATAAAGCTTCATCACTCTAATAAGAGGTACTGTGCTTCTTCTGTCCCTACAGACAATCTCAGCTTCACACTCTGGCCAACATTCCCTCAAGAACTGATGAGTTTAAAAGAGCAGATGTATCAGTCTTCTAAGGATATTTGATATAATATGACATGGTGCTTTCCTTTAAAAAAATGTATGGAGCTATACAGTAACGATAAAACACTGTTTCAGTGAATACAGAACTGACTAACAGCTCTCTGAAGGGTCGTTTCAGAGGAAATCACCTTACAAGGATCTCACAAATCAAGCCTAACAGTATTAAGCTTTTCCATTTGTGATTGCAAGGAAAACTTAAAATTATTAGTAATTCATGGGTAAAACAAACATTCACAGTGAGGTAAACAATTACGAGATTAGAACAAATTGATCTCACTTTCAATTTTTTAAAAGAGCATTAATATAGTCAATGATAAAATTATACATCTAGGTGTAAGAAGGAAGTGTTATACTTGCAGGCTAGAAGACTGTAAAATAGACTCTGTTGAGGGTGAAAGAGTTCTGACTATGTGGCTGAAAAGAAGCTACCATAACCTTGGATTTAAAACTAGAGGGATAGGAAGTTAATGAGGCATGTTCACTTTTGTGCACAGAACAGACAAGATTAGTGTTAGAAAGATTGACAAAAAGTTCGAAGACTGCATTGAAGAGAGACCCAAGAATTATACAACACCAGAGGAAATTCATATGCGTGGAAATAGATTCAAAGAGGGTATAGTCCATGCTCATTTGAGGAACAGAAGCAAAGTTTTCTGGTGTGTAACTCTCCAACACTTCCTTCTCAAAAGTTTCTTAAAGTTAGTGTTCTCCAGGTCATTCCATAAGATTGCATATGCTGTTTTTTCTAGGTCCTGGAGAGCTCTGTATAAAATGTGAGGTCCTATTAGATGAATCAAGTCAGAAAGGAGTGAGAGAGAAGTTTTGTTGTCATTCAAAATAAGCTACGAAAAAGAAAATATAAGACTAAGTTCTCCAAAGGTTAATAAAAGTTAAAGGTTACTAATAGGTTAACACAGTAACTGGTGAGTCATGCTTTAGCGATAATCTCAGAATAACAGATGAAGAATGAAGGAAAAAAACCTTAGAGATAGCACAAACTTATTTGGGGAAATCAAGAGATGATAGATTTCAAGGAGAACCTACAGAGCTGGATGCAGGTATAGCACAAGGGAAGGCAAAATTCAATACTGACAAATCCAAGTGTGCTTTGAGTCAAAAAAAATCTAGATTTCTTGTGGGAGAAAAGACAGGCACAGAACAAAAAACCTTCATGGAAAACTCAGTAGGAATACTTGATAAACCCTGCTGTAGTAAAAAAAAAAAAATAAGTAGGAAAAAAGGTAATTTTTGTCACAATATAACCCATTCTAGAGTACTGAAAAAATATCTGATCTTCATCTTGCTGAAACCAGGCAGAAACAGAAAGTTTTTAAGAGAGATGAACTAAAAGTAGTTAAAAGACTTTTTTAGGAAGAGACAGCAAAAATAATGAATTGAGTTTAGGAGAAACATATGCAAAAACTTGGGTAGAAAAACGAGTGTCAGGTGCTCCAGTTTCTACCTTCATAATGCAAGAATGAAAGGCTCAAATGACACAGAAAGGCAATACATTCAAAACTGATCAAAAGAAGTGATTTTTAAACAGATTAAGTTGCACATGGAACTCATTGTCACAAAACAATCTGAAGGTCTAAAGATGAGTAGAAATCAGACTAAAGTTAGACATTTATCTGAAGGT
Organism: Nesoenas mayeri; assembly: GCF_963082525.1. Taxonomy (NCBI): domain Eukaryota; kingdom Metazoa; phylum Chordata; class Aves; order Columbiformes; family Columbidae; genus Nesoenas; species Nesoenas mayeri. Next base: position 12,934,446 of record NC_137548.1, read on the forward strand.
ATATATATCCTCAGGCAGCAAGGTATAATCCAAATTCTACCTGACAGGAGTTAGAAAGTTAGTTCCTGCTTACAGGTTGTTTCATAATTACTCACTATGTCACTTTATACATTTTCTTGTGAAACATTAGGGATAAGACCTTTAGTTTAGATGCTATGATACCAGGAAGGATGAATTCCAAAACACACCTCTGAAGATCATTGATGTGGAAGATTAGGAGACAGAGGAGTGCTTAGGTCATCACCAAACTGAAGACAAGTGGGTCACACGCAAGGATATACAACATCCATAACATACGTTTTCACAGGCCTATTTTTGCTTCAAAAACATAAGGATATAAACAAGCAATGTTTGCAGGGCAAGAGAATTGGGCCAAGAGATACAAATGGGGAAAAAAAACAACAACAAATCTCTTTATGTGTTTAAATGTTTGTTTCTTCCAAATAAAACTGCAGGAACTTCGTGGTTTTCTGTTTGCTTCTCAGAATGTACTAACTGGTGTAATAAAATGTATTAATTCTCCCTGTAAAACTTGACTAACTCATTTCACATGTGTCAGTTATTGCTCTAAAGAGACAAAAATAATTACCTGACAGCATTAAATATTTTTGAGGGTTCATTTGGCTCTGTAGTCATGGCCATGCTGCTAGACTGACCTCACTGAAGCCTAAAGAGGAGATGACCCTGACAGCCCTTTCTCATGACATCTGAAGCACAGGCTTACAGGCAAATCCTTGCTGTTCCCTTTAGTTTAAGAGGGAGAAGAGTGAAGTCATTCTCTCCCTGATAAATACTAATATCTAACTGGAAGTTAAAGTGAATTCTTTACCCTAGAGGAATATGCCTGTTGGATGAAATTCTGGAGAAGTGAAATCAAATTATGAAAATCACACAGAGATTAATAAAGCCAGAATTTCAGTCTACAACTTTAGATCCTTTCCCAGTTAAAAAAAAGAACATCAGAGGATGGGCCTTCTCCAACTGGCTCAGGCATTTTCCTACAGTGTTTGTGAAAAAAAGGGCTCTTGTTATGTTGACTATAATTATGTAGATATATTAATAATATATACTGAAATTTCTATTTTTACTGCTGATCCTTTTATGTTCAATTTACTCCTGGGTTTTCTAGATATGCCATAGAATCGTAGAATACTGGCTTGGAAGGGACCTCAAGAGTCATCTGGTCCAACCTCTCTTGGCAAAAGCACAGTCTAGACAGGACAGCACAGCATTCTGTCCAGTTGAATGTGCTTTTTAATCCTCTCCTGATTTTAGTTGTCTCAATCCTTTTCATTTTATGCTTCATATGATTTGTTTCAGTGGATTATTTATTCTGCCACACTCGTGACAATGCCTCTTTTCCTGATTCTCTTCCCTTGGCGCTTCATGTTCATGCTCTTCAAATATGAAATGTACAACTGTATGAGATGATAATATTCTACCTTGAGGTTCAGATTCTCATTGTGACTCTTTCATTTTTGGACATCCAGAATGCTATTTAAAGAAAATACTCTCAGCTACTTCGCAGTTGCTTATATGCTTTACTGTTTAGTGGTCTGCCTGTCCCCAATTTATTGGGCTAGTTAATTTCTCAACCAGGTTTTTAGTGCTAAAATTCCATCTACTTTTCTATGAAACATTTCGCAAATTCATAGCTTCTCTTTGTTTATTTCTACATAAGAACACTTATTTCACAACTTGATATGCACAACTGTATTGTCACACCAAAGATCACTACCAATAGAAAAGTGCCTTGGGTTTAATTTATACCTAATGTAATGACCCACTTCCTTGCCATAGTCAGACATAAGTGTTTTAAAGATATGATGCTGCCTGTGATTTTTGTACTGAGTCCAGCTCCTTTTGTCTCTGAAGTCCTTAGTTCTTTTTTCTTTCTGAATATTTGTGACATTGGGAAGAGCTGTTTACAGCTATTGTTTTACAGGTATCAATATCAAGACACAAAACATCAATTTGTCTCCTGACTAGTCCTATTTTTAGACAAAGAATTTGTTGAAAAACAAGATTCAGGAAGCCAGATGAAATGGAGTCTTGAACCACAGCAACATCTTCTCTTTTTGATACAAAAATCCAGTTTAAATGGAAAACAGAACCTTTAACAGCTACTAAATACATTTCAGTTTATAGAGCTGAATCTTTATCAGTGATATTTTCCTTGCCTTTTTCATCAAATTAGTGTAGTGATAATACAGTGCTCCTAACTGATAGGGTCAGGAAGGCCAAGGTGCAGCTGGAGCTGCACTTGGCAAAGGACACAACAAATAACAAGAAGAGCTGGTATGTCAACCAGAAAAGAAAGGTCAAAGGAAGCATGCCCTCCCTGATGAGCGAGACTGGTGAACTGTTAACAATGGCTGAGGAGGAGACTGAGGTACTCAACAACTTCTTTGCCTCAGTCTTCACAGGCAAACTCTCTTCCCACATTTCTTGAGTGGAAAATGAACTGCAAGACAGGGACTAAGGGAGAAAAGTCCCTCCCTCTGTAAGTGAAGATCAGGTTTATGACCACTTAAGGTACCTGAACATACACAAGTCTATGAGACCCAATGAAATGCATTCCAGAGTCCTGAGAGAATTGGCTGATGCAGTTGCCAAGCCACTCTCCATGATATTTGAGAAGTCATGGAAGTCAGGTGAAGTCCCTGGTGACTAGAAAAAGGGAAACATTGCACTCATTTTTAAAAAAAGGTAGAAAGGAAGACCCTGGGAACTACAAAACCTGTCAGCTTCACATCTGTGCCTGGGAAGATCATGGAACAGATGGTAAGGTACATGGAGCAAAGGGAGGTGATTTGAGACAGCCAGCATGGCTTCACAAAGGGTAAGTCCCACCTGTCCAATTTAGTGACCTTCTACAACAGAGTAACTACGTCAGTCAACAAAGGCAGGGCTATGGATGTTGTCTATCTGGACTTCTGTAAAGCTTTTGATGTTGTCTCCCAAAACATCCTTCTCTCTAAATTAGAGAAACATGGATTTGATGGGTGGACTGTTTGGCAGATGAGAAACTGGCTGGATGGCCACACCCAGAAAGTGGTCAATGGCACAATGTCTGAATGGACACTTGTGACAAGTGGTTTCCCTTAGGGGACCAGGACTGTTTAATATCTTCATCAATTACATAGTGTAATTGAGTGCACCCTCAGCAAGTTTATGGATGACACCAGGATGAGTGATGCAGTTGACACGCCTGAGGGACCTGGACAAGCTCAAGAAGTGGGCCCATGTGAACTTCATGAGGTTCAACAAGGTCAAGTGCAAGGTCCTGCATCTGGGTCAGCGCAAGCCCCAGTATCAATACAGGCTGAGGGATGGAGGGATTGAGAGCAGCCATGCTGAGAAAGACTTGGGGATACTGGTAGATGAGAAATTGGACATGAGCCAGCAATGTGCGCTTGCAAGCTCTGAAGACCAATCTTGGGCTGCACTAAAAAAAGCATGGCCAGCAGGTCAAGGGAGGTGATTCTGTCCCTGTATTCTGCTATGGTGAGACCCCACCTGGACTACTGCATCCAGCTCTGGAGCCCTCAGTACAGGAAAGACACAGACCTGGTAGAGAGCCACCAAGATGATCAGAGGGATGGAACACTTCTCCTGTGAGGACAGGCTGAGAGAGTTGGGGTTGCTCAGCCTGGGGAGGAGAAAGGTTCAGGTAGAACTTATTGTGGCCTTTCAGTATTTAAAAGGAGCCTATAAGAAAGATGAGGACAGACTTTTTTAGCAGGGCCTGTTACAGCAGGACAAGGGGTAATGGTTTTAAACTGAATGAGGGGAGATTCACACTAGACATGAGGAAGAAATTTGTTACAATGCGGGTGGTGAAACACATGAAGAGGTTGCCCAGAGAAGCGGTAGATGCCCCATGCCTGGAAACATTCAAGACCAGGCTGGACAGGTCTCTGGGCAACCTGATGTAGTTGAAGATGTCTCCGTGCATTGCAGGAGGGGTTGGACTAGGTGACCTTTGAAGGTCCCTTTCAACTCAAACTATTCTATGATTCTATGAGCTGAAATAGGATTAGAATTGCAATTGTCATTACATGAGTTGTGATGTTTGCGGTGCAGGTACACTGTAAGCTATAGGAGTTTAAACCTCAAACCTCCATATGTGAGTACAGTTAATTACTTTTGCAATACTAAGGTTCAAAAGGCTTACTGAGAGTCACAAAGGAAATGTCAAGTAGATGAAGAAATTGAACCCAGGTTGCTAACATCCCCTTTGCTGTCTGAAACACTAGCTTCCTTTTTAGCTGACTTCTCAAAAGAAAGTCACTATGTCTTCATTTAACCTTGACTGGAAAGCCAGCAGGTTTTGACACTATTTATAGAGCATTGCTCATTAATTTATTAAGATCCTACTCAGACGTTTGTTTTTTCTCCAAACTTGTACAATATCCTTGAATCTCTGCAAGTGACTGTCCTTTTTCATCTCTGCGCATTTCTCTTCCTGATGCCAAGACTTGTCATTCTCTTAGTAGTGATGGACATAACACAGTTCTAAAGAAGCTCAGGCCCTTTGAAAAAATTACAACTAAAAAAAAAATAAACACTTTCAAAACAGTAGGTCTGATAACAGTGGAGGAAATTCTCCTTTACTCTTACTCTCTTTGCATTTGTACCTGCCCAGAAATTCTTTTGGAGTAATTAATAGGGATGCTTTGACTGAAGTCACTTTGATGTGGCCTGTTCAGTCTCTTTTATTGCCACCTGGCAAGGGAGAATTTTCCCTGGCCCATATTAAAAGCTTTTCTTTGACAAGCACTCAGAGTCCAGTGACTTTTTGTTGACATCTGGTGAAAGAGAGCAGTCCTGTAATGTCTCCACAGCTAGGGAAAGGCCAGAACCTCTCTGTTCCTGAGCTATCATCTTTGCCAGGTATTCATCAGAAAACCATTATGCTAGCAATGTACTGGAGGGCACACTATTAAGGCAATTATACTTCTCTTACAAATTTCATCAGTACAACATGACATGTTTGCAGGTGTAGGCTGTCATCATTTGATACTTCCCCATTCTTCTCCTCTCTATAGCCTTTTAGTAGGCTCTCCTTATGTTTCAGTTCCTTTTTCATCTCAATGACAGCCACCTGGGATGTGAACAGAAGACTGACTGACCTTGGTCAATAGCACTGCTTCACATATAGTCTGTGGCTCAGAAATAATTTAGGGTCACAAAGGAGAACAGTCTGTATAATGTGTCTGCCATATAACAAGAAATTAAACAACTTTGCTGGTGTGGGGATGAGTTTTACTATTGTGCTAAATAATGACGCAGGCATTAGGAAATAAATAATCTTGTTGAACAGAGAAAAATTGTATTTTCAGTCAAGAAATTCCATCATCATATTTTGCTAGTGAAGTAGTAGGATAAAAATAGAGATAATTTTAGGCCTGCTTATGATCTTGGTTTTTCCTGTAGAAGTCCAATTTGTAAGAAACTTTCCTTTTGGACCATTGCAATAATCATCTGACTGGCAGTGTCTACTGACAGCAAACACCAGAGAACTCACAGAAGGAGATTTCCCTGCCTCTGCAGTAACTTCTAAAAAGATATTGAATGTCAGAACTCCATACAAGCACAGAATCATATGTCTGCAATATTTCTTAGAAGTTACAGAAATCTAGAAGTTCTAGAAGTACCTATATAATTACTATACATAATTATCTCATAATTACTCCAAAAGGCCACAGTCCTCAAGTACAGAGGACTCCATCACCTGGAGGATCCCACTTCTCTTTACTGTAGCTTTGCTTACTGATTACATGCACAGCAATTAGTGGCAGCTCTTTTTGATATGCTACAAATAGAAGTGCTTTAAATAGAAGGAAAGTTCCCCTCCATCTTGCACTCAAGAGCTCAGGCAGGGCTGCTCTAGAGGACAGAGACATGACACTGCCTCTCATACTCTTCACTTCTCTTCTATCATCTCTTTTTTTTCACTCTAAAAGAAACGAAACAGATATTCTTACTACAAATGGTCTATTGTCCTTTGCCTATTAAAAGCAATAAGGGGAAGCCTCTATAATGAATGTAATAAAGACCAAACTTGTGAGGTTCTACGGCACTTAAACAATAATCAGCAGCAATGGATGAGAAATGCTGTCCTTTGTGTAATTATCACAATTGCCCTACAGAGACTTAACATACATGTATTCTCTATAGCACAGCTCAATAAGCAAAAATCTATTTTTGCTAATTCCAAGTTTTCTGAGAACTGATTTTGTACAGTTTATTCTCTTTGAATTCTCTTTGTTTCTTCAGAAAGCCACAGCTCGGGGGCGGGGGGGGGGGGGGGGGGGGGGGCGGGGTGTAATCTTTCTTAAAAAACATTGGTGAAGTCTCCTCTTTATCTTTCAGAAATCTGGTATTTCAGTCCCTTCCAACAAGTTCTGCCTGGCACTATGGTGCTTCCGGCTTCATTCATTAAAAATAGCAATGCAGCAGCATGAATATATCCTTTGGGATTCTACATTAAATGCAGAGTCTTGCATCCTGGGCTGGCTTACATCTGTGCAGCCCTTTTGATGTCTCTTGGCACACCGCTGCAGCTGTTCATCGTAGTAGGCATTTGAATTGATTAACAGGCTTGCTCCTTTTCCCTTTCCTTCTTGCTCTCAGGGTTGCACCCTGAAAGATTAACTGCACTTTGGAGGGATGAAGCACTGTGTGAATGCTCTGAGGACAACATAATTGCTGAATCAAAATCTCCCATGAGAATATGAGCTTTAAACTTTGCTTTCAAGATTTAAATTCTCTGTTTCTCAGCATATGTATAACAGATTGTCAGAGAATAATCTCCTAATAAGATGCGTGTAGATAACCAGGGGAAGAGAGAGAAGCAGTAGGTTTAAAATATTGTCTGCTAAAATTCAGACAGTAAATCTTTAGTCCAGCAAGTAATTAAATACATAAATAGTCACATGAAGTTCACTGGGACTTCTCATGTACACAGTTATGTGTATAAGTCTTTGCACTATTGGGATTTAGTAATGAGAATCTAATTAAACAAAATGAAAACAGTTAGCAGCTTCAACTGGGTTGAGTCAACTGTCAGAACTGTGCTACACTTGCAGACTAGTGCATTGTTACTCTGGACTGAAGATAAAAATCAAAATTCCTTATCTCATTAGGTGTGCATCCCAGTGTTTTATTTTGCAATATCTAGTGGCATTAACATATTTTAGGGACTATCAAAGAGAAGATTCTTAGAGGATCTGTGGTTGCTAGGAGACTGGTACTTCAGTCCTGCAAATATTCCACACTGCAAAGAGCAAACTGGCAATAATCAGGTTTTCCTGCCAGACAGTACTCAAACAATTGCAGTTTACACCTTACTGGTTAAAATTTGTGATTTAACTTCAAATTTGTAGAACAGGAAAGTTTAAGAGTTGTTGGATTTCTGCAAGTAGGTATTTTATCATGTATCTGTAATATACTATCCTTAAATCCTTTGTCAATCAATATTATTTTGTGTGTCTTATATCTATAAACTTAGTTTCAGTGCTCTGGCAAGGTTTCAGCCAACACAGAAAGCGCTGACAGTTCAGAGAATTTGGTCATCCCCAGCCCTGTCACCTCCATTCCCATACATGCACACAGTCTGTACCCTGAGAAGCCTCAGACCAGCGCCTTTACCATCTGAAGCTCCCTGTACCTTTGGGGCCTCCCAGCTTGGATATACAGCAAGTGCATTTGTCTTCCTGGCACCCAAACATCTCAGGATACATACACCCATTGCCAGTGGTGCCATTGTGGAGGTTTAGCCAGGTTGACTTTATTTCCTGATTTTAACTTCGTTAAAGGAAATATTCAATATCATCTTAATCAGTGTTTTTGTTACAGTGTCTGAGAGGGCACAGTTAGAAACTTGGAAATCACTGACGGCTATAGTTTAGTGATCTTTAAAATTCTGCATTCTTTATGACCCAGGAGATATGTTAATCGCAAGAGCACACGAGTTTCAGTGAAATAACCCTTGTTATCAGAACTGCATATGGGTTTTGTGCTTTGCTGTATCATTTCCTTTAGTACTGTTTAAATGTGTATACATCACAAAAATATTCACTTATTAAGAAAATATGTCTATTTTCTCACTCATGTCTTTTCAGTTGCTCAGTGTAACATCGCAATATTACACCTCAATCTGTAGCCCACTGAAGTCAACCTTTTCACAGATTTTGAGCCTGATTCTGTTTAACTGCAAATGCCCTCATTTCTTATCATGCACCAGGATAGGATAAAGTTCTGATATGATTCTTAACTGTCTGCATGTAAAACCACAGCCAAACTCTTTTCTTCTTCATGTGACAGTAAAGGTATATGAAATAGTGTCCATGGTGACATATGGGGCAGGAAAGAGTGGAAAAGGGCAAAATCGTAGCTGAAGTCAAAGATTGGGGGACTGACATTCCTTTCAGGAAAACTACAACTTCCCCCAGAGTCTTTTGATAACCTTCTACCTATTCTGTAATGATTCAAATTCAGTTTCTAATTATATTTTCGCACCTCATAATTTCAGTCTAAAACCTGACAGTTCCATGCAATTATATGTCCTGCATGCAGTATTTGTCCCCCAGTACAGTAAGATTATATAGTAATAGTAACAACGAACATGGCTGAATCATTGACAAATTCAACCTTAGCTATCTTCTCTTGCTTGCCTTGACAACTACTGAATTCCAACAGGATGAAAAATCTAAAAATAGCACTATGTGAAGAAAGACTGCAAGCAAAGCCACTAGATAATACAGGTTCAATGCTCCTGTGAAATGTGACACGTGCAAAAACGAGATGAAATTTTAACAATACAGCTTCCTTTTCGACAAAGGAATCTCCAGAGTCTGATTTAATGTCTCCACAGTAAAGTCTAACAATTCCACGTTTTGTGTAGGAGTAAGAACAGACTTCTTTCAACTCACAGAAAAGAACCCTGAGAAGAATACTAATGTGCAAGCGGTGAATAAAAAGAGATTTCTTATGACCCTGTAGCAATTAAGACAACATCCAAGTCCAGTGTAGAAGTCACTTCATACTTAAAATTATTGCAGTGACACAACTGGACTCAGCAATGTTGACAGAGATGAGTAACACCGTGGCTTGGCAGAAACCAAAATCACTGCAGCTTAGGAAATATTTTACCTTATTTGCTAGGCACTGTTAGAGTGGGAATCTGGTGGGTTCTTGTGCAGGAGTACAGAGAGGAGCAGACAAAATGAGCTTTTTTATTTTCAAATCCTGACTAAAAAGAGGTGAAGAAGAGGTAGATTAAATAGTCAGCAAATTAGCTGAAATATTGGGACAGTAAGGTTCAAGTCTCTTCTGTCTTTCAGCATCATCTGGACTCGGGACTCCCTTAAGGAACTGAAGCCCTTGGTAAAATAGGTACCTCTCTAAGCCCTATTTTATCTTACAGATTAATTGGATGGTAATTAATAGTCACCATCTTGAGGCTCTCAGTGAGTTATCCATGTAAATATAGGTATATGTTATATAGATATGTTATGAATATATAATGGTCCATCATCTCTCCTTGACCTCCAGATAGATGTCAAAAGATAGTTTATAACTTTAACAGTGAAAGAATGAGGCATGCAACTTTTTAAGGCTGTTTTACAGATGTGTATTTTGCATGTACCCGAACACCACCGAGGCTGCAAATGTGCAGAGTAGGTTTTCCACTGGTATTCTGAGGTAAAAAGAAAACCAGCATCAAACAACAGCACTTCTAGGAATATAGTCTCCTCTTTTCTTCCCTACACTTAGATTTTCCTGGCATGTAAGCCAAAGCAGTGACTAGAACCAGTTCCTTTGATTCAAGTAGCATCTTAATTCCCTTCTAGTCTGCTGTGGTTTTAGGGAGATATTTTTTTATCTCATCCATAATATTATTAGGAAGATGCTTCTCCTTTGGTGAAGAGAAAGACTAGTTTAAAGGAGGAAGATCAAAGATCTATTTAATATTGTTCTCTGGCCTCATTCTTTTACTGCTTCAATAAAATTCTTTACTTAAACAATTACAGGCACATATCCAAATGATCTATGATGGGCCATGGCTTTTTATTCACTGGAATACCCATTGTTCCAGAAATAGATATAGTCCCACCGATATGACTTTGAAGCATCACACACGTTGGTTGGAAATGGGATAAAAAAATGAGGCGAATCAATAAATAGATATTGTTTTCCACTAGTGTTGTGTGACAGGAGAAGTGAAAGCTTTGAAGTTTGCCTTTCTTTTCAAGGAAATATCCGTGACAGTGTCTGGGTATATCGCTGCACCTTGTTTATTTTACTCTTCCCTGTCCACAGATAAGTTCATAAGTGGCAAAAGCCATGAACACAAATGTCCTATTTTTAGGAGACTCAGCTCCCCAGTGCATGGGTCCCAGAGAAGCAATGGTGCCTTAGAAACTGACTTCTGTTGAAGGCAGTAAAGAACAGAGCAAATGCCATTTGTTGGAAGAAATGTTTGCTCTGGTTTATGTTGTTCTTTCTTTTAGGGGGAGCAGTCATAGTCAGAAGAGTCAGAAAGGACCATGAACAGTGTCTAATCTCTCCTCCCACCCCAAGACAGGAAAGCTGTATGTAAATCCTTCCAAAATTGATGGAACATCCCACAGCAATTGTGGTGATGCCCTCAGTACATAACTATCCCTGTGATTAAAACATTCCTGTTAACATTTTCACCAAATCTTTTGGCTTCACTTTGAACTCCATATTTGCTATTCAGTCCACAATGAACATGGAAAATGGTTGAACTCCTTTCTCTTTACAGTTATTTCTTCCCTGCTTGAAGACAATTACCTTTACTCATTTCAGCCTTGTTTTTGCTAGGAAGGGTTTTCTCTCTTAGCATTCTAGTTGCCTTCCTATGAATCCTTCCTTTAGTGATAGTGCTGAAAAAGCACAAAGCTAGTGACCACACAAGAAAAATAAAAGGTGAAGTTTTGTTTAACAGGTGATTACTCCTATCACCTAGGTAGATGTAGACATACAAGAGTAGGACGTAGGAATTTTGCAGTTCTGCTCCCCCTCTCGTCTTTCTCTCCCACTTTCCACCATCAACATTCATGAACAAAGCATCTCCAGTATGTAGAGACATATGTAGAGATATAAATATGTAAACACAGAAATGCATAGGATCAGCTATGTTAGAATTCATATGCCACCCTGGCTCACGATAACCCAGGCTTTGGTCCCACTCAGTATATGGCCACCCTTAACACACTAGGAGTCAGTACTCCAGGAGATTGCAGTTACTCCTGATTGTCTCAGATATCACTTTATGTTATCTATTGACAAACAGGAGCTTTTCAAATGACAACTACTGTGGCTAAATACTTTAATTTAATGTCTGTAATTACAGTTACCAATATCTGTAATACAGACATCCACGTAAGTATACTAGCAATGTGCAGTCAGTAGTGCTATGTATTAGTTTAAGAGACAAAGACTCTAGTTAGTCAATTAGACTGAATTTTCCTCTGGCTCCTCGGTCTCTACTCATTTACAATATTTACAGTTATACTATAGCTGGTGGAGTCGTACTGGAGTTAAGCTAGCTGGAAGTGAATGTACAGGGAGTCAGTTGAAAAGTGTGGCTTCACCTCACTATTTTAAGCTTTTGTAATTCTATGGCAGCATATGGTGCTGAATAACTGTAAAGAAAACATAGTTCATCGATCCATTCTCACAACAGAAAAGTGCTGCTGTGTCTCTGCATCATAAAGGAAACAAGAATACCGCACCTATCTGTCTCTATTTTAGCTGGCTGGATTGTTCAGGAAAGGCTTTTGTCTTCATATGAGAAGTTTGTACAGCTCCTAGCACCACAGATCCTCATCTCTGCTGGTGGCTACAATGCTGTTTTAATACAAATAAGCACTTTAATCACATTAATTTCATTCACAGGTTGAAATAATCTGATTGAGGAAAAGTATACTGAACAATTCGAGTGGAGTCCTAGCTGCCATTTTAAGTCAGGGAGATGCCTGTTTTCAGGCATCTTTGTTCAGGTTTCATTGGATAGTTTGCCAAGCAACATGGAGAATAGGTGTGGGTTCTTTTGAGACTGCATTTTTGAGAAGGACTATGACATTTCATGCTAGGTGAGAATGCTGGGTATGACAGAAATCAGCTTGACTCACTGAAACAGCCATTTAAGAGCAGACCCTCTAGTGGTATAAATCAGCAAGGCTTCACTTCACTGGAGCTCTATTGATTTGCCCCTGTTGGGAACCTGGCTTTGAGACTTTACAGAGTGAAAATGAAATTAAAGAAGCAAAACAAAGATCCTGAAATATCAGGAAATAAAAGAGCTTGAGAATGCCTTATTTTCCCAAGTATGCAAAAGAGAAGCCTGTAGGTTACAGTTTCAATTTAATTTGTGGTTATTCGATACATGTTCACATATGCAGTATGTGCCATAGAGAAATTAAAGGCCTGAGACTTCTTTTTCTCTTATTTCTGTTGTGGTTATTCCCCATTCTCTTTCAGCCAAAATTTCAGGGAAGTTTAACCCCGCCAAGGATTTTTACATGACCAGTGATGAGGAGATCTTCAGCCATGCAGACAGAAAAAGAAAAAAGAAGGAAGACCTTGTGTGTGCTGAAGGTCAGACAGAAGCTCAAAGTAACTTAGATGGGGTCCAGTTATTAAAGGGATACTTTGCCTCATCTTTCAGTAAGAATAGTGAAAATGGGAATGATTGTAGGATATCTGATAAAAAATGAGGAAGGTTTACCAGAAACTACCATAATTAAGGCAGGATCAAACTGAGCCTATTCACCCTGGAGATATCAGGAATCCTGCTGTAATCCACAGCTCCAAATCCTGGTCAACTGACACATGAAGTGGAAATCTCAGAAGCAAAGCATTTCACCGTGTGTATTGGTTCAAGAGTTAGAATGTAACTCATAAAGAGAAAAAGTAGCATGAAATGGAGCGAAGGCTTCATGGTCAAGCAAGCTGAGCAACCAAGGATACAGAGAATCGAGACACAAAGGTTTTAGCAAGAGTAAGTTTGTTAAGAGAACTGATTTCATACTCAAGGAGTATGTCTTGATTCATCTAGATTTGCATGAAGCAGTTCATAAAGTTATCAGCTGAGAATTACTGTCTAAAACTGATATAATGGAGAGTAATTCAAGAGTATTAACCTGAGTGACAATTGTATTTCTAAAAAAAGTGTAACATGTTAAAAAGGAAGTCTGTCTGACGGGGAGGAGGTTATCAGAACTTTGGAAGAAGGTTTTGGACACATCTTTTTACAAATATATGTGAATCTAAGTCAATAAACAGATTTGGCTAAATGATAAAGGCATTTGGAGGTATGGACAACAATGAGGAAGCTCATATAAGAATTGTTTTATTTATAAGCAGAATAATGGAAATGGAATGAAATTTAACAAAAAAACATCCACATCATGTTGTGGAGCTTGTCATTTGGAAGCAGCAGAGAAATGTGGACCTAAGCACACTGTTAGGCTGTAAAATAGCTATGAGCCTCTAATGTGACAGAACCACAGGAAATCTGAGACAAGCCAAAGATGCTCTGCAGATATATTTTCTTTAGAGTCACTGAAGCATTTATATTATTATACAAGTTACTGCCAATGTGTTTTACACATGATGTACAGCTCTGATCACCCACTTTCAAATCAGATTTAAGCTAACTTGGAATAGATCCAGAGAAGGGGTACTGAAATGACTGAGGGAAAGGAGTACCATCTTCTGAGAGCAGTCAAAGAATTATGTCTTGTTTTGCCTCTCAAATAAGATGTCTCTTTACAAATGCATATGAGAATTCAAAAACAGGGTGGGAGTAACAAGCTTTAAACATCAAACAGAGATAAACTGGTCATACAAAATTTAACATGGTTAGAATGACCCTGATTTCACTTTCATAGTGTTTGGGAACACACGGTGGGGGGGGGGGAAGATAAATCTTTCAAGATAGAGCCCAGCAGACTTATGGATGTTGCATGACAGAGTAGTGGTGTTCTGGAGATGCACATTCAGTTGCATTGAACTTAGTCATTTGCTCTGAGAATTCAAAAGACAATTTATCTATTTCTTTACTGTTTTGTGTCCATTTACGCCACTTTTTTGTTGGATGCAGTTATCCCCAAACATCTGAGTTCTATTTATCAACTAATTTTGCTGTGGAGGATTTCTTCTTTCACCCTGAGAAGGGTCAGAAGTTTTTCCCAGATAGGGAGGGAATGCCTGGAAGATGCAATGCTACTCTTGGTGGTGTGGAGAGATCTGGTATATCTTACTCATGGTTGCTTTTGTCTAAACTGGATGACAGATGCTTTTCCTCAGGCCACACATACAAAAACCCCCCAGCTTAACAAAACCCTAAAATTCTTTGCTTAACCAACTTCACAGCCTTTTATGAGGACATAACCAGGTGAACAGATGATAATAAAACAGTGGATGTGGTCTATCTTGATTTCAGTGAAGCATTTGACAGAGTCTCCCACAGCATCCTCACAGCTAAACTGAGGAACTGTGGTCTGGATGATCGGCTAGTGAGGTGGACTGTGAACTGGCTGAAGGAAAGAAGCCAGAGAGTTGAGGTGAATGGAGTGGAATCTAGTTGGAGGCTTGTATCTAGTGGAGTGCCTCAAGGGCTGGTACTGGGACCAGTACTATTCAATGTATTCATCACTGACTTAGATGAGGCAATAGAGTGCACTGTTGTTGATGACACCAAACTGGGAGGAGTGGCCGACACGCCAGAAGGGTGTACTGCCATCCAGCGAGACCTGGACAGGCTGGAGAGTTGTGCAGGGAGAAATTTAATGAAATATAAAAAGGGCAAGAATAGACTCTTGCATCTGGGCAGGAACAGCCCCATGTTCCAGTAGAAGTTGGGGAATGACCTGTTAGAGAGCAGTGTAGGGGAAAGGGAGCTGGAGGTCCTGGTGGACAGCAGGATGACCATAAGCCAGCACTGTGCCCTTGTGGCCAAGAAGGCCAATGGCATCCTGGGGTGTATTAGAAGGGGGGTGGTTAGCAGGTCTAGAGAGGTTCTCCTCCTCCTCCTCTACTCTGCCCTGGTGAGACCACATCTGGAATATTGTGTCCAGTTCTGGGCCCCTCAGTTCAAGAAGGACAAGGAACTGCTGGAGAGGGTCCAGCACAGGGCAACAAAGATGATTAAGGGAGTGGATCATCTCCCTCATGAGGAAAGGCTGAGGGAGCTGGGTCTCTTTAGCTTGGAGAAGAGGAGACTGAGGGATGAACTCATTAATGTTTATAAATATGTAAAGGGTGAGTTTCAGGAGGATGGAGCCAGCCAAGGCTCCATCAAGGGACAATGACTGCAAACTGGAACATATGAGGTTCCACTTAAGTGTGCGAAGAAACTTCTTCACAGTGATGGTGACCAAACACTGGAACAGGCTGCCCAGAGAGGTTATGGAATCTCCTTCTCTGGAGATATTTAAAACCCCCCTGGATGCCTTCCTGTGTATCCTCATCTAGTTGTTTCTGCTCTGGTAGGGGGATTGAACTAGATGAACTTTCAAGGTGCCTTACAGTCCCTAACATTCTATGATTCTGTGATTCTTTCTACTTTGTGTGATGTTCCTCTTTCCAGGGGAAAATGTCCGATTCTCCCAACAAGCTCCTCTGTGTTGTGGGTATATAGGGTGTTAGTCTTGACCTCTTCTGCCTTCTTCTCTCAGTCTTAATCCTCTCCACCTTTTATGTATTAACTGTCTTCAGGTAGGCTGAGAATAGGGGAGGTGTTCTATAGCTCATGGTGTGGAGGTATACATGGAGGAGAGGAGCTTTCTGAACAAAATATCTATTACAATGGCAATTGTGGAGAACTGGACTCAATTTTCTTTGTATCTCTATGACAGTTTCAGGCAAGATTTTTACAGAAAGATTTTTCTTCTTTCATAAACAGCAATTGCATATATTGCATACATTAAGCCAAATCAAATGCAGCCACATCCTTCCTCCAGCTCTGTTAAAGTTTCTATAGATTAAATTTTAGTCTTTCTTCAGGCATCAGAGTGGTACTTTAAAGTCTATACAAAGAAATCTCTAAAAATTGATTAAGAATCTAATTAAAGATTAATCCTATCAAATTATGTGGTCTGTCAATTTTATTAAATCAAATATTTACTCTTGTACCCCATAGATAAAAATTAAATAAATAAAATGGCCACAGTTGTTCCTATCAATAAAACTTTACTATAACTGTGAACACAAAAGAAATGCTGAACAAACTATTTGTGGTTAAAAACATGTGGCAGTTAACAAATGTGCCAGCAGTCCAGACATCTTTAGTGAACTCTCATTTATAGCTCTCGTCACAGAAGAAGGTAGAGTAATAACAGTCAGACTAAATGAGCAGCAGTAACTTCTTGTTATTCTTCTTATACATTTGCTAACAACTACCCACACTTCAATCCAAAGTCCACTGAACTCAATGGGAAGACTGGTGACCCAGGCTTTGGCTCCTATCCCTCCCTTTAAAATGAAACATCCTTTTCCAAGAAAATAACAACAAAAATAAATAAATAGATAGATAGATAAACAAGCAAACAAACAAATAAATAAATAAATATGTGACTTCCAGAGTATTTTACCTTTTTCATACATGTATTAGGAAGATTTCACTAGACATCTGGAAGATCTGAAATCTCATCATTGCTTGTCCTTCAGAAAGTGAAAATAAAACAAAGGAAATAAATTCTAAACACAGTATTTTACCAATGCTGTCACCATGTGAATTGAGCAGTGTCACGAGGATGGAGCCAGGCTCTTCTCTGTGACAATCAATGAAAGGACAAGGGGTAATGGGTACAAAATGGAACACAGGAGGTTCCACTTAAATTTGAGAAAAAACTACTTCTTAGTGAGGGTGACAGAACACTGGAACAGGCTGTCCAGGGAGGTTGTGGAGTCTCCTACTCTGGAGACATTCAAGACCTGCCTGGACGCCTTCCTGTGTAACCTCATCTGGGTGTTCCTGCTCCAGCAGGTGGACTGGACTGGATGATATTTGAGGTCCCTTCTAATCCCTGACATTCTGCGATTCTGTGATAGACAGACTATCAGTATAAATTTTTATTTTCTTTAAAAAGGTTTTGATTCAATAATCAACACTATAAATACTGATCATATAACAAAAAAAAAAATCAAATAATTACATTACTCTATGAAGTTTTATGTATGGCAGTGACTAAGAATGTTCTGTCATTGTCTTGAGGTTGACTCATTAATCAAACATAGGGAGATAAAAAATTAGGGGATCACAGTATTTTTCCTCATTCTGCTGATTTGAAAACAACTGAGAAGTTGTCATGCTGACTGAAACAGTAACTATATTCTAAAGAGAAAAAAAGCCACACTAAAATTTCCTGGAGTTTCCGTTAACAGCATTGCTTCTTTCATTCAAGACAGCAAATTACTTTGTGCTCAAAGGATATCAAAGAATATCAACTTGCAATCTACAATAAGCAGACAGTAGGGGAGGGGATGATTCAAAAAAGGACAACTGATTTGCCTTTTCAATACCTGCTCCAAAATGGACTTTCAAACACTCAGCACTTCCAGAAAAGGAGGATCTTGTCAGTTGTTCTGTTTTACACTTGCTTTCTTCAACTACTTGGAAACAAATCAAGTTTCTACCAGTACTCTTAGGCGTTGCCTGGAAGTGCTTCCACGCAAAGTTTCCACACCAGGTACTTCTGTTAAAAGGAAAATCTTCAAACAAGTTGCAATATTCTAGTAGGAAACTGTGTATGGAAATACAGGATATTGAATTAATGGACCTGACATTTTTGTTAAAAGCAAAAATTGTTATTTTTAGGCTGATTAAATAAATTCTTTAGTCACACTAATTTTCATGATGAGAACAATTAGCCATTGGAATAATCTCCCCAGGGAAGTGGTGGATTCCCCAACACTGGACTTTTTTAGGATTCAGCTGGACAGGTTGCTGGGCCATCTTGTCAAGACTGCTTTTGCCAAGAAAGTTTGGACCAGATGATCCTTGTGGTCCCTTCCAACCTGGTATTCTATGATTCTACAATGATTATATTATTTTGTTGAAAAAAAAAATAAAAGTTATTTAAATCATATCTATTATTTCTGCAATTAAAGTTAATTAGTAATCTTAATTAAAAATATTTTATTTTAAAAAAATCACGCAGCTTCAATCACACAGCTCAGTTCAGGGATCAAGAAACACTTGAAATAAATCAACTCACTAGCAAGCAGCAACTTAAAAATGACATACTATAAAGGATATTCTCATACCAACCTTTACTTCAGTCTTTCTGCTTGAAGTAAGTCCCACAAGACTTTCAGGACAAGATTGCTTCTAAAAGTGGCCAATTCAGAGCTGTTTAGAACATGCTTTAAAATCAATTCAGTAGGATATTTAGGTAAGAGCATTCTTAGAGAGTAGTGAGAGGATGATGTAGACTCTAAATTTCCACAGGCTATATCAATGGCAGGGATCTGGCTAGGAAACAGCAATTCTGCCTTAGTAAAAACTTCACCTGGTAAAAAGAGAGCTGTTTCAGAAAACCACAGACTTTTAACATTATTTTAAATTGCTGAGGCTTTTCCAAAAGAAGGGAGCAGGGAAGAGGGGTCAGGGAAGAAATGAGGAAAAAAAAATAAAAGGGAAAAAGAAGAAAAAGAGGAAAAAGTAAAGGATGAATAAAAAATGACCCTCCTAAGGAGCACAATTATCTGGGAGGAAAAAAAAAAAATACTTGAGATGAAATCCATGTTTCTACGGGTTCTCTTATCTTTGTTTTCAACATCTCAAGTTCTTACTCTCTAACCTTAAAGCTAGGACATTTCCCTGAAAAACACCTAGGCTCTAGTCCTTTCATCTGTTCCTATTTATTTGCTGAAAGTTGATCCCCATCAAAAGAAACAACTGAGCATTGCAATTCTGCAGCCTAGAAAGCTCCTTGAGGAGGACTCAGCTGAATCAATTGCTCCCACATCAGAGAGGAGCCCTCTCCTTGCTGCACAGCTTGTCAGGGAAAGGCAGAGCACAACATCCCTGATGGTCCAAAGGAAAATGGGCCGTGTTACACAAAACAAGCAGGTAGAAACAAAACAAAACAGAAAAAGGTGAAGAGTTCATACAGAAGTAACTGAAGTTCACTTTATCTTTTGTTTTGATATCAGGCATTTACTGCGCTTTTTTTTCCCCCACTAATTTCCTGTCAGGATTGGCAGCCAATGACTCACCTGCGTTCACTGATAAGTGTAGCCAGAAACCCAGCCTACAGCTCCTCTTCTCCATTCTGTGCTTTAATCACATGAAACAAACCCCACTCTGACCCCATGAGTAAAATAATATTCAAAGCACCAGGAAAAAGCAAGGCCAGGGAGCTTTCCCTTATCTCTGTAGATATTGCTATCATAGAAGCACTGAAATCAGATATTCTAAGTATTTTGTTTTCATGAGTGACTGTCACAGTTCAAGGCAAAGCAATAGTGAGTGGCCCTGGAGAAAACTCTGTGCAGCCTCACCAAAATTACAGGAGCATGGCGATTAGGACAGGTTTTGACAGTTCATCTCCAGAAAACCAGACTGGCAAGCCCTTGAGGCTGCCAGCAGCTTCCCATGCCCAGGGACAAAGCCCCTGTGATTCATTTTCTGGCCAGCAATCTTTAAATTATTTCCTGAATGCTACAGAATACACATGGACTCAATGGATGGATACAAATTAGAGAAAGAAACTATGAGTCTCTAGGTTAGATTTTTAATCTCAAAATCTGGGATTTACCACAGGCAAGTTTGTGCTTCCAACAGACGTGCAGGGACTATGTAAGACATATATTACATCCGTTACTGGAAAGCTAAGGAGGACTTTTCCTGCAGCTGGCTTCTCACATACAAAGTTACGGTGAATGCCTAAAATCCTTAATGCATGTGATCAGAAATTATCATGCAAACACCGGTCTGACTGACAATTTATCTAATAGATAAATCAAAAGTAAATAGGAAGAAAGGAAGATGAGTGACCCAATGAAGAACCAACAATTTGTCATTTAGGATGTTTTATTAAGGAGTTTGACAGATTTTTTTACTGGTTAACTGATTAAATTTACATTTCCCTATATTTAATCTTTAATTCATTTCATACTCAAATATGATTGTTAGCCATTAATCAATAAGGTTTAAAGTGTTCATGATTAATGGACAACGCCTTCAGTATAAATAAGAGAATCTGTGATGTTAGAATTTATCTGGCTCTGGAGATTGCAGGATGGCTGTGAGTGCCCATTCCTTAGTTACCAAAAGCAGAACCAGGAGGACTGATGAGATTCTGAGCCAGTGGTGTGATAAAATGAAGTGGAAGCAGCTATTAAGGATCTACAGAAGAGAATGTTGAACAAGGAACCAAAGGGTTAACAAGACTATGCTTTTGATATATGTCAGAGAGATTAATGAGTCTCTATGCTATAGAGTAGGGATTTACAGCATCGGTACAGTAAAAAGAAATGAGGCAGATTAATGAAATGACCACCTACGGTTCTGCTCGGATGTAAAGATTCAGGGCTGCAGGGGCATGGAGGTGCTGTCAGAGGATCAATGGGAGCCCGGACACAGCGGCAGGCAGAGGGACCTGAGGTGTTATCAGAGCTGTCAGCTGCAGCCCGTGTACAGAGCAGTGAAAGGGTTAACAAAAAGCCTCCATGTATTGAGATGCTAATTGTCAAGATAGTGTATTACTTGAGGAAAGTAATTTGATTACTCGAAACTCCCACTAAGGAGGCGAGCTTGTGTCCTTTCCATCTGCCGGGCTCTGAGAAAGATGATGAATTGAACTCAAAACGCACGTGTGATGAAGTCACCGCCGTTCCCCAGCCAGCAGCGCCCCACTGCCGTGCCCACCCTGCGGAGGGGAGCTCCGCATTTCAACTTTTCCTTTGAAACCCAGGAGGCACAATAACCTGTTACTCGCTGCCGCTCACTCATTCTTTTTTTTTTTTTCCTTTTCTTTCCCTCCCCATTTTCTGCCTCAGCGCTACAACTGAGTCATTCTGTTGCCCATGGCTCGTGGGTATACAGTGCTCCTGCAGTGTGCTGCATTATTCCCCAGTTCATCTGTCAATGTTATTTTCGGCTAATGCAGATGTGGGGTTCACTTACCGTCGCTTTGTAGACACTTGTCGAAAACCATTTGGAAAGCCTTAACTATGCATAAATCTGCAGAGTGAATGTTTTCTTTCATTCACTTGCTCCTATTATTTGATTTCTTGTAGGCCTCTGCAGCAGAGATGGAGAAAATAAGGTAAGTGAGACGTTTATTTACATCTCATTATCGAGAAGAAATGTTCTGTTGCACAATGGACGATACAGGCTCTCGGAAAATATTTTGCTTAATATGATCAGTGTAAAATACCGGATTGCATGATGATGCAAGGGAAGCTGTGTTTTAGAGACAAAAGAAAAGGAATGTGGTTAGTCTAGTAAATCTATTTTGCAGGGATGTCAATTCAGAAAGGATGTTTTACACATAAACATGTTTTATTGCCGGATGCGAAGGATATTTGATTATATAAATGTTGTAGTCACTTGTCCATTTACTGCAAGAGCCTGCCATTCCATTTAATGAGGAAAGTGGATCAATAATTCATGAAAAAGCTGAAGAAAATATAGGGTTGACTTCAAAGCATCTAATTACTGTGGTTTGTTTCAATATAATGCTGTAACATTGGTGTTCGATTTTTGTTTTATATTGTATACCAGCCAGATAAATCTTGTCTCCTCTGTGTTTAAAATGTTGTCATACTGTACTAGTTTCTCAGCACATCTCTCTGCTTTAAGCAAAAGGAGGTGGCTTTTATAAACATAACTTTTCCATCTCATGTCCGAGTGCAAGTCTGCTTTGGGGGATATTGCTTTTGTGTATGTTGTTAAGAAAGAAAAAGAAAGAAGAAAGCATTGTAGCCCATTTAAAAAAAAAAAAAAAATAATAATAAAAAAAAATCTGTCTATTAATAAAATCCCCAGGTATTATCAAAGTGATAAAGAAATACTGAACTTTTTACTACTCTTTCAATATTTTATGGAACTTATTAAAATAACCCAAAACTCTGGCTATGCTCTTACCTGGTTTTATTGGATAAGCCCAAATTCCTTCTCTGAACCTGGTGACTTTGGTTAGTGACAACTATTGTCCAAGCACAACTTCTTAGATTCCTTGAGTTTGGAATGGCTACTCTGAGTTATTAGAAATGCAGAAAAGTTCTAAAATTCTGGAAACAACTGGGGAAGTAGTGACAATATGAAAGAACAGAGATTTGACTGAGTGTTTAATGAATTCTGGGCTGTAAACCAAATCCTCCTTTTCATTTGAGAAGGAGAAGGAGGTTAAGTCTCTTACAGTGAAGATGCATGTCCAAAAGTTTCTGATCAAATTTATTTATAAAGTGCTTCAGTTGCACATTTTTCGTACTGTCTCATTATGATGGAAGTCTTATAAATTTTGAACTGAATAATAAACTCTACAAAAGACATTATGGGTTTACGTGGATATAAACACTATAATGTTAAAGCTGTGAGTTTTTCCTGAGCAATGACTGAGAAAGCACCACAGTATATGGTCCTGAGTTTAGTAAATAGTCCAAACAAGATCGCCTATGATGTACGCATGCTCATGTCATGAATTACTCTCCTAGAAGGTGCAAGCAAATACATATGTACATATTTGCTTGATAAGCATGTGTATACAAATGCAATACAATACTTGCAATATGTTCCTGAAGGTGCCTTAACCGCTGCTTTTAGCAGACAGGCTCTTGCCACATTTGCAGTCATGGGCTGCAGAGCCAAGGAGAATGAGCTCAGGAATGTATTGAAAATGAAAGAATATGCTATGACAAGAGTAAATAACCATAAAGCTCCATTTTCCTGGCACCCTGGTTTTGTAGCTTGTCAGGCATGCAGCAGTCCTTACCTCAGTGCTTCTTGAGCACTGTACAGATGTAAAAGCCCACACTGCCCTGCTATTAACTCCAACAAGAGAAGGGTCAGGCTGTGTCAGTAGTTTGTTAATGAAGTTTTCCGTTTACAATTCTCATCTGTAAAAACTGCTTCTGATAGCCCTTTGTCCCGATCATCCAAGCCAGTGCAGGGCCAGTGCAAGGGCCCCCTGCGCTCCTGAAGGGAGCAGCGAGTGGTGCTAGGGGACCTCTGGTAGGAGCTGTACTGCTCTGTCCCAAACTCTTCCAGGCTCCCTGTCTGTAGTCATCTTCTTGGTTGCAAACTGACAGAACCCTCAGCAGTTTAAGAAAACAGTAATCAAGTCTGGATTCATTATTTTAAATGATCTGTGAACCCACAGACCTCAGAGAATTAGATTTTTCCTAACCCTATCCAAGTCTAGCACCAATGTAAAAAGCAGGTTACCTTGTCTTTTAAGCACAGTGTCTTCAGAGAGACCATGAAGATAGATAGCCTGAAGCAAGGGGAAGGAAGAAAAAACAAGAGGGAAAAGGGTGGGCCAGGAAGAAAGAGGTATTTTTGTTACGTGTAGAAACCAATGCAATGTCACAGGAAAAGCCATTCCCACATGATACTTGAATATGTTCTGCCCTATCCCTTGAGCCCAGCTCCTTCCCCACTCTCTCTTTGCAACCAGCTGAGGATGTTCCATCCCACATGAGCTGGGATAGTGCTGGCCTGAGGATTAGAGCATGAGCCCATGTCAGTTGTGGAGCTGGGGTGCACAGAGACTACAAGGCTAGAGCAACAGAGGGAGAAAGGGGTCTGGAATTAGCAAAAAGGAAACAAACCAAATTCCTGTTGGAGAAACAGGAGAAGCAAGGTGGATACCCACAAAACAACCTACACAGCCAAGTGTAGGTTAAAACCCTCAGGGTTAGAGAAATCCAGGTTTTCATTCCACAGTGCACTTCAAGATAAGTCTTTTAAATATGAATAACAGGCACAGAAAATCAATCACACTTTTCAGAGGAGTTGCTCCACACTGGCAGTCCTTGGGAGCCCACAGGGTCAAACATTTTTAAAAGCAGCTCTAGAAGCCTTAGAGTGAGCTTTCCACATTGTCCAACCCAATGCATCTGGGGCATCCCCAAGGACTGGAGCAGGCGGGGCTCATTCAGACAGAGGGGCAAATACAGGAGCCTGCAAAACAGAACCACTGATGACTCATGCTCTGTTCAGCCCCAAATTCACTGAGGAAGGGCAGCACAACAAATGGTGTAGAAAACAAATACACATCTTGCTGCTACATTCCTTCACTCAGAATCTAGCTGTCAAGATGTAATTCATCTCACGTAATGCAGTAATAATTCCCCTCACAGACCAAGAAGCCACTGTGACCTGCAGTGTCACATCCTGCCCTTTTCAGCAGGGGCTTGCCATGACAGCATTAGAGGTGGAAGGAGTAACAGGAATCGGAGGTGGGAGGTTATCAATATTTAGTCTGACACAGGGATGACTTCCTCTAGATGTGGAAACATGCTATTTTGTGCTAAAACTTCAACTAGAAGAATTGGTTACTGCAATGAAGTGTTCACACTGTACAATTCTTAGCAGTACATAGTGTTTATAACATCTCAAGATACCAATATGTTAGGCAGGAAGTAAGGCTAACTGCTAATCACAAACCTCTTGAGGATCTGCAGTTATGTAGGTTGGCTGTGTATGGTTATACAGTCACTTTAAACATTAAATACATCTAGCTACAACCTTTTAAATACAGTTTTTTGAATCTAGTTCTTTTCATGTTGAAATGAGGACTGAAAATCTTAGTTAAGTAAATTTCAAATATACCTATACTATCTTATTTTGACTCTTAGCAATGTGCTATATTTGGTGCATATATTCAAGAGATGCACATGCCTTCCAAGTCTAAGGCCTTGCAAATCTGTGGTTGCTGGCACACAAAATTGCGATTACTCTGGAAACTGCTCTTTTAAGTCAAATTGAATCCATAGAACGTCTAGATGTGCAAATGAAATACCAATTCCACCACAACTCCTGTACAAATTCCTGGTAGCTTTTTCTTTGCTTCCTTTTAATCCTGCTTGAAATAAAGGTTACAACATTCAACCTTTCAGGTGAAAATGTTGTAATGTGTGGCATAACAGACCTCCAGATATATTTTTGTACACAAATATTGACCAGATTGTCAGTGTTCCTTACAGTGAGAAATATCTCACTTGGCAGGAAATACCAGTTAAAGTGATAGATATCGTTCAGTAACAGCTTTTTCTTTTTCAAAATACATTCCTAAAATTTCAGTGACAATTCAGAAACTCTGTAAATCAATATCTTCAGTTCTAAGCTTTCAAGATCCACAATAGGCAGAACTGTTTATCTAAAAGTACACAAAATGGGACACATCACCACTAACATCACCTGCCAGGCTCACATAATTAGTGCCTGTAAGGAGGTTGACTTTCTACTTTGCAATGTAACCATGGTATCCCCCAACTGAGGATTACATTATTTTGATAGCATCATTAGTAGTACTTTACTAACCATCCAGGGATCTCTGGTAAAAGTGATCTGTGTATCAAGGAACTTGTGAGACAACACCATTCATGGTAGTCCTTGCTTCAGAGCATATGAAAATGAAGTGATTTGTTTTGCATACACAGCTGGTAGTAAGTCAGCTGCTCAATCCAAGTCTCTTGAATTTTCAGACTTGGACTTTTCTCAAGTATGTTTGAGTTCATCTGCGGTAAGGAAGGAATAGCAGTCTCTTCAAAAGGAAAGTCAGAGGCACATGCAGTCCTAGAGAAAAGCTTTTGTGACAGTTCACTGAAAATGTGAATACCTTCCTAAATGCCCACTAGATCATGCTGCCTTCCTTGCACTTGATATAAATTTAGCCCTCTTCACATGCTAATGAACACACTGCAATTTCCTGCCATCCCCACCTTATCCTTGCTCCTTCTCTCATCCTGTATCTACATTAATTGTACCACAGTTATTTGAACAAAAAGAGAGGATTTTTTTCCCAGAAAGTTAACCAACAAACATGGTTTACTTTACCCTAGATCTTAACCTCACATCCACAGCTAAAACATTGGGAGCTGCTGCCTTGTATAGAGGCATAAAGCCACAGGACAGCAGTAGTGATGCGCAAGCAGCAGCTCCAGCATCTGCTCAGCAATGTCTGCAGTCTCTCACTTATGCTGGGACTTCAACCCCCCACTCAGGACACAGGCAAAGAGATGGCATGGGACAAGTTCAGAAGAAACAGAGAAGACGGAAATGATAGTGTGAAAGGGCTAAGAGTTTGGGGTGAATGTTGGGTCCATTTTGAAAGAAGGAAGAAAAAAAGGAAAAGAGAGCTGTCTACTTATATTCAAACAGGTAAAAAAGGTTTTAATTTTTATCTCCTATTTTCATTTCCCAAACAGCCCCAGCAGCAGTGACAGTACTGCAGTGCTATTTTTCATCACATGTGATTTGTTCACTCTGGTATCCAAGGTGTGAGTGCAGCACAGCTAAACCCCACTTTCCTCCTCCCAGACACTCCACTCAGTTTCAAGTTCAGTGGTGGTCAATCATAGCAATGGGAGCAATGTATACACAAGGATATATTCACAGCCCCCAGGGGAACTATAGCCCTGGACCTGGGATGGGCTGGGGCACAGAGCAACACTGATCTACCTATACTAGCACCTCTGAGAATTTTATTATTGCTATCAAGGGCACAATATGCTTGTGTAGGTTATAGTGGAAATTAAGTGTGATGGACTTCAGTATTACTTTTACCCAGGCTAGTCAGTCAAATTAGCACTACCTAGCTGAGCCAGGGGGGATTACTCTTCTGTTTCACTACAGCCCTGTACCCTGAACTGCTCTATGCTGCTTGGAAGAATGATCCAAAAGGCAGTGATGCTGATATGGAAAGAATCATCTCCAGTCACCTGCTGTAACAAGTGTTGTGTTATAATATCTTTTAGCTCTAGGTAAATATTGAGTAGAGTAAAAGCATTCAGCAAACAAGAAATATGACATGAACAGAGAGCAGAATAGATTCAAGTTGAATGAAACTGGGTATAGCTGTGTAAAGTGGCCTGCAGGGATAAGTGGAAGCTGAGCAAACATCTGAAGAGACCAAGGAAGTAGGTAGGAGGAGATGAGCCATGGCATCAACTGGAGCTGCAGTGAGTCATGAGGAAGAGACTGGACCAAGGTGATACCGAGCGTACAAATAATGCTCTGCCTAACCCTTTCTTGCAAGGCAAAGTGCATCACTGAGCAGTAGTATAACCTGCTCAGGGGAAAAAAAAAAAAAAAAAAAAAAAAAATTTAAAAAAATGAGGGGATGTTTTAGACAAATATTTAAGAAAGGGGGGGGGGGGGGGGGGTGCAGGAAATCATTGCTTATAATGCTTCTGATTACTTCAAAAACTTTGTAGCACAGGGAGTAGAGCTTCCAGAACAGGTTGTTTGTTTGTTTGTTTGTTTTCCTATTTTGGTGGGGTTTGTTTCCACTCCCTCCCCCCACCTCAAAAAGAGGCAATGATGCTCGATGGTCAGAAAATTCAAAGGAGGGAAAATTGGATGGTCTCTGCATCCTTTATATTGCTAACAGCAACTAGACTTCAGTTTATGTAAGTGCTCTGAGCAAAGCTATCAAGAGATTCGTGCTGAACAGTGAAAACAGTGACTTACAAAGCAAACAGCAGCAACAAAACATAAGCTGGAGAGTATAAGAGGTTCCAAGCTGCAAATCCCAGATGGTTCAAGGGCAGTACGGTTGGTGAACCACACTTGAGTGTGCTCTGTGGTGAAATCAAGTACAATTTGAATGCTTGCTGCTGCTACAGTGCACAGACTGATGAAAGGAAGGAGATAACTTGTCTGCAACACTCTATTACAGGCTTTTGCAATTGCCAGCTCCACTACTGCTGGCATGGCTTAGGCAATTTAATTTACCAATCAATCCTTGATTTACACACAAGTGACTTTAGAATGCATTCAAATAAAAACTCCATATCACCACATTTGATTCAATGTTCTTTAAAAGTTAAAAGCATCTGAAATATACCAAAACTGTGAAGGTTTTCACATTAAAAAAATCAAAAGGGATGAATTGCCTTAATATTTTAGTGATGACTTACAGCCAGCTTAGCATGAAGTATGATGTGCTGAAAAATAGATAGTAGATAGTGAGCTATAATCACGCTTTTTGGAATTCGTGAATACAAGGGTTGTATAATTTACAGAGCCCTCAAATGGGATAGCAATATCATAAGTGCCTGTAGCTCCTTGCTAGATTTCCCTCATGTGTGTGACCATCCTACTGCTCATGTGAACTGCACAACTCTTGTTATTCAACTCATTCAGGTGCAATAGGATCCACCTCATTGAATAGCACACAGAGTCACTGCTCATTGCTTGGTTTCTAATAGCGTTTATACTGGAATAAAAAAGGGCTCCACATTACAGTCAGTTATATTGCCTCTTAGAGCATGACTTTCTTCATACATGCATTTACAAAGCTTTGAAAATAATTGAGAAATCTAGCTTTTATCCTGAACTTGCCCAACTGTCACAGTGTTAGCAAAACCATAACTGAGAAACTGTGTGCGAGAGAACATACACACACCTCATGCAGCAGACTTGCATCTAGGAGGGCAAATGGTGTTTGAGAGGAATATTGTGGCATAGAGGCAACAAAGCAGCAGTTGACCGACTTACATGGAGTACTGGCACATCATGACTCATGACTACACAAATGCACTTTCCGCTACTCAGAGTAAAATGCAAATTTTGACCACTTATTCTTGATTTTATCCGTCTCTAAAAGAGAAGGAGGAAGAGAAGGGTGTCCTAGAAGAAAAAAAAAAAACCAGCTTTAAACTTGTCCTGGAAGCCACTGAGCTCTCTGGGGAGTCCCTGCTGTGGTACAAAGACCCTCATGTTCAGAAGGAGCTCCAATGACTCAACAGCTCCAAATTGCTGCCCTCTGTTCAACAAGACCAAGTTTCATATCCATGTCAGAGCAAAGGGCCTTCCTTAACTTTGAAGCTTCTATACAGATCCGGTCAAACAAATGAGCTCATTCTATGTTTCTGTTACCTCTAACTGTCGTTTTGACAAGAAGATCAGCCTAAGGAGCTGCTCTATTTTTAAGGTCTTCCAAGAACGATACTGGAATTCCCAGCAATGAATGGCTACTTAATCTTTTCCCTCAACATCCCCCAAGAGCTCATTCTTGCAGTAGCAATTTGAAGAGATAAGCAATCAGCACTCCTCTTTTCAGTGCTTTTCTGTTTTAAAACTGTTAAATCTTTGTGCTGCCATTTCACTCAGGGATGCTGGCTTAACCAAGGTACTGCACAAATTAATATAGATTTCACTGCTTCACCTGTATCTACAGATAGAAATTGTCTATATATCTGTATAATTGGTTTTACTGCCAACAATTCCTACAGATGTAGGTGCTTGAAATGACATTTAAGTAGCACTAAATGCATGGCAAATGACTTTGCCCCTGCGTATTTAACTAAGTTTATAACTGCTGGGTCACTTGACCTTTGAGATATTATTCTCTCTTGGTATTAATCCCATCTCTATTCTGTAACAAGGAAGTAGTATTTCTAGGCAGCTGATCAGAAACAGCCCAGACCAACATGTACCAAGTATATTCCAGGACTTAATGCAAATCCATGAGTGTCTGAAAAAGAAATGTTTTGCAGCTCTACCCAATATTCTCAAGAACTCAGTGGGGAGTTAGTAACAAAGTACATTCACAAACAGAGGCACATCCTTCATGATGGGGAAAGTGCTGCTTTCTGTAGGGAAATAAATATTTTTAGACTGCATACAAACAATCTATAGCACTGGAACAGTTCTATTTGAATTCAAGATAAATTGTATGCTTGGTTTTGACTCTCAGCTTGTGAATAGCTTGTGACGTTTTAATTTGTATTTGCATTCTGATATAGATTGATGAAAGACCAACAATTAAAGAGTGAAAGATCAAGTGAGTCAAATACTCTGAAGGCTGGATAAAAATGAGAAAGACAGCAAACTAGCCTGAAGCAATGCAAGTAGACTGGTGAAAGAGCAGCAATGATATTTAAGTAAATTACTTGGAAAACAACAGCATAGCTCCACACACAGAAAAATTTGATTGTTCTAGTCAAAGGAACAAGAAGTTTTTACACAAGTCCAAACTGTTCCCCGTCCTACTCCTTTCCAGTGCTGAATTCATAGACATTCATGCTAAATGGGGTGCATGAGTGGCCTGGCTTGTGTCCAAATCTGCACATCAGCAGACCCACTCTGCTATCTTCTTGTAGTCCTGCAAACACAGTGCCAGACAGAACCATGCAGAGAAGCTTCTGGTTTCTCAACCCATATCAGCAGTGCAACCCTGACAAATCTGAGCCTCAGCAGTTCCACTTCATTTCTGACCACTCACAAGCCTTTAGGAAGAGAAAAATCTTCCTGGATTATCCCTTTCCTTACTGTATGAATGCCACCAAGTGCAATGAGCATGAGAAGCAGGCTTCCAAGTAGAATGCCAGCCCATGCTTTGAAAAGTAGTCTAGGCTAGCCTGTTGATGCCAATCTTTGCTCTGGAGCTTAGAGTAAAGATGGAGTGAGGAGTAAAGAAGGCTGACAGAAAGTCCTGTCATTCACTTTGGTTCCATTTGACAACTTGTGGAAGGCAAAGCAGTACCCTTGCCCTGCAGCTGGAACAGTTGTGGTAGGTTTGGGAGACCCCTTGCTAAAATAACATTCCCAGTTGTGGAGTCCCCTGCAGCATGTTTTCATGTTTCTTAGGTCCTGTTTTATTTCTTCACAAGAGGCCATCAGTTTGTGTCTTGTCTTTATATCAAATGTTCTTTTACTCTTTTACTACTGGAGGAACCAAGGGCAGGAAAGGTCTAGGAGATAACACAGATATCCTCTCCAGTCCCATGTGAAGAAAGGACCAAGTTCCAGAGTCTTGGCCTTTTCATGGAAGGTTAATTAGTCCTTTGTATAACTTCAGGGGTAGCTCTGGCAACAGAGCATATGGGCAGGAGAGGGAAGAAATGAGTCAGATAGAGAAGACTGACAGTGGTTTCTTTGAGCCAAATTTAGCTGACCTACACTGTTTCATAACAAAACGACATCCCCTTCCCCTCAGCCCCTTCCCTCCTCAATCTTCAAGGGGGACCACAACCCAAAAGTCATGAAGTTGTTTTGTTGTTTTGTTTGGCTGGTTGTTTTTTTCTGAGAAATTAAAAGTACAGGAAATTGTAGCACTAAACAGGTAGTCTGCTAACAAATGTCAGTTTAAAGAAGTAAAGCTGTCTTGTCTACTTAATATATGGAAAAAGTTCTATATAACAGGTGACTTCAGACAGCAGGAACATTTTTTTCCTTCACATTGAAAAAGCTGCTGATGCAGATTTTTACAGTGACTGTAGACTTCAACTTGCTTTCCTTTAACTTTGTTATGCTTTGTAATCAGACAAAGCCTTAGCAGATTCAGTTACTAGAACTGGTGGATTTCACATGCTGTGAGCTTCTGAAGGGTTTTCTTTACAAACCAGGACTGAATATCACCTAAATATAAAAGAAAAAATCTGAGAGAGAGATGTCCCATTAATTCCAGCACACAGTGCTCTTGGAATGATTTAAGAGAAACAATGTTAATCTAGCCAGTTTTGCTTAAATATACTTTGCTTTGAAGAAGAATTGTTCTCCTCTAAAAGCATTTGTTTTTAATGTAGTGATAACCCTTCAATCATCCACCATGGACAACACCTTTCATTATAACACAGGAACACGTAGCAGACAAGCAACAACAGCTACATGTTGCTTGGATTCAAGGAACATGGAAGGTTTCAGTTAAAGTTTTGATTGGAAAATACTTTGCTGGTAACACAATAAGGACTGGACCTCTCTACTGTGGCTTTCCAGTTGTTTTGTATGCTTATCGCCACCCCCTGAAGAGCTCTCCAGATCCTATTGCACAGTAAGAACAAAGTTAACCAAGATTTTCATCTTAAGTTTCCTTTAGCACTGAACTACTAATTATCATGGCATGCAGACCAGACAGTTCTGATTAAATTGCCAGCCTGGATTTGTAGACCGTCCCATCTCCTTATTCATCATCTCTATATACACAACATTGGGAAAGCATCTTAAGATATAAATAGGCATAGATATGGTTGCATGCTGAATTCTAAGTAACTGAATGAATCCATTACTGCATCCTTGGAGGACTCCAATTTTTCCCAGAACTACAACTCCTTTTTGAGTGTTATCTATCTCATTATGCATAGATTAGTTACATTATGTGTTGGTTTGCACAGACCACACAGAAGCTGGAAACAGCTACAGATTTGCAGAGCGATTAATAGAATCATAAAACAACTCGAAAAAGCAACATATTCTTTTATCAAAAAGGCAATGTTATTTATAATATTTTACACTCATTGAAGAACAAAGTACTCACATGATACTCCTGTCACTCATATCTAGAACGTCGCCTGCTACAAGCCTGCATTAATCAGAACTATAGCCGGTGTACACCTACAGCATGGATTCATGGCACAAAGCTATTAACTATTCAAGATCTTGCAAACCCACTTGGAAATTGTTTCTTTATACCTATTCTATGAGCCAGCGAACTGAAGACTAGTTAACTACAACTTTCACAATGGCAGAACACATTCTTATTAACAACAGAATCTGTAAAATCAACAAAAACCTCTTATCCCTTTACTAGTGACAGCTCTTTTGCAGAAAGCTATTAGTTACATTTTCTATTCTTACCCTGAATATTTTCTTCAGCACTAGAAATTAGGGCATTGGCTTGCAGAGTCATGCCCTGATTGCTGAAATTAAGGGCAATTAGGCAATGGAAAGAGGAAGTATAATGGGTCAGAGATTGTACATCTACTTGAAATGCAGGTGGTGAAGGTGCTGCCATTACTAAGGTGAAAACATAGACCGAGGTTTAAAGCTTTGAAGAATCTGCTCTACAGACACAGGTTTCAGCCACAGCCATTAGGATTCTCTCTGAAGCACTGACAAAGTTCAAAGGATTTTCTTTTTTTTTTCCCTTTTTTTTTTTTCTTTTTTCCTTTTTTTTTTTTTTTTCTTTTCTAAGCACTGTATAAGTCACAAGCTTCCATCTTCTCAGGGGAACACTTACCACCCTTTCTAGAGTATTGAAGAGTTTCAGCTAGAAGCTGGCAATCTTTCATGGGCAATGTGCCAGACTGTATTTTTTTGTTCCTAATTTAGAGCCTAAACATGTTGGTAGACAGCACTGAGAACCTGGTAGCCACTGCTTCTCACAGATGCTTCTCTCACAACGCTGTGGATCCCAAATCCCAGTCCTGTGCTGACCCCGTCAGACTTGCAGGAATCCCCTGATGTCTGCAAACCACTGGGAACCCCTCAGAAAGGAAGTTTTATAAATGTGCCGAACACTGCTGCCTTCCCCCGCACCCAACTCACTCATTCTGCATCATTTGACATTTTAACATATTGCCATATTAACCACCAAAAGTCTGATCTGTGAACATGACTTATAACTTGTATTTACAAGAGCAGAGATGCAGTGGCATATGGACCACCAGCTGGTGAGAAGTAGGAATGGTACTTTGTGGAGTTTGAGTCACTAAGTGAATTAAAAAAAAAATAAAAATAAAAAAAAGACCATCTTCTATGCAGCCAAAAAGATAGAGAGAAACTCTTGGCATCTTAGAATCAGAGATGTCTGAAAGGACAACTGCAACAAGGCTGCTATGCAGAAAGCACAAAATCTCAAAACATTCAGAAAACTAGAAGCTATGTTGTTTATTAAAAGAAGTATATGCAAACAAGCTGTTTCCTGCTAAGGCTGTAAGAAATAGTACCACAGAGCGACTGATGCAAGACAAAATAAAAGAGGGTTGACAGTCTGTTCCTCTTAAACCAGAGGAATAAAAATCACTTTGAGAGAGAGGGTGACACTAGGGGAAGTTTCTTTTTATTGAGGTCATAACCACCTACACTCAAATTCAAAAGTCTCCAACGTTTTTTCCCACCTCTCCCTAGCCTTGTGTCTTTTCCTGATGTGTTTTCCACCTCTTCACCTTCTGGAGAGATGCTCCATCAACAACTTCACCCCTTCTCATCCCTAAACCATGACAGCACAATGTCAGCTCCAGACATTTTCCACTCCAGCAGTTTTTGGGAGTTGAATCTCTTATTTGAGCTATCAAAGCTCAAGTCCTCCCAGAACGTAGTTATTCTTTGTCATCCTGGTTTCTACCCTCGGACTGTTGGGTTTTGCCACTGTTACTCCAGGAACAGTTGAAAAGCCCCTGCCTAGTGTTATGCAACTCTAACAAAGACTAATTTTCATCAAACTTCAGAGACCAAAGTTCACTATTCTCATCAATGAGAGTCCATTTCATCAGTATTTTTGCTTTATCTATTTCCCTAGAAGCCCAAATAAGGAGAAACACAGGTTTTAGGGGACAGTTCTGTGGTCTAAGTCCACATTGCTGTTGACTGCTACTCCCCCACCACCTGCGCTCCCTTCCCAGCCCTG
Organism: Nesoenas mayeri; assembly: GCF_963082525.1. Taxonomy (NCBI): domain Eukaryota; kingdom Metazoa; phylum Chordata; class Aves; order Columbiformes; family Columbidae; genus Nesoenas; species Nesoenas mayeri. The sequence goes on from NC_137548.1 coordinate 12,969,011, forward strand.
CTGGTTCAGGAGCAGCTCCTGCGGCTTCCTCAGAGGGATGCAAGAAGAGGGAGTCTCCTGTGGCTCTATTGAGGCAGCTGCTAAGCAGAAGATGTCTTTCCATAACCAGGATCTTTTTGGAGAAAGTAGTAAACAGAAAGAAAAAAAATATTTGGCAAGGGGAAAAATTCATAGATAAACATTTTTTGTAATGGGGAGGAAGATACAGAAGGAAAGGCCTCTTCCTGCAAAAAATAGAATATTGTCTGGGGACTATTAAATAACAATATAACTAATGACCAAGATAATTATCTTCATGCTGGAGCACCAAACAGCTGAAATAGAGAAGTTGCTGAGAGCACTTACTATAGTAAATTACTGCAATGCTTCTCACGGTTTATTCTGCTGAATTAGGGTACTGAAAGAAGTGTGTTACATTATTAATCACATGTGGAAGAGTCAATAGATAATTTATTATTAGATTCATAAGTACAAATCAGGCAGGAAGGTCAAGTTACTAATGATTCTGGAGCCTTTTCAGCTGTACGACATTATCTGCACTGTATAGGTAGATACATTTTTTACCTGCATAATGAAAGTGATGTGAGTAATCATTAAAGTACTTGAATATCAGTCACAGAAAAAAAACAAAAAACAAAAAACACACACTAGATCAGCATGCAAAGCATTAAAATCGTGAATGTTGTACTAGAGTTGTAATGTAAAGGAAATATAAAACATGCCATTTTTGCCTGCCTGTCATTGAACAAAGAGCAGAAGTACAGGAGAGAGAGAGAGAAATCTGAAATTACTTTCTGCCTCTGCACTGTATAGGTTTGTTTGGCCAACAAAGGAACATTTGCACTTCTAGATGTCAACCAAGTCTCAGAAACCCTCTATGGCTCCTGCAGGATCTATTGCCTTCTTAAAGGTGAGATTGAGAATGGTTGAGTGACTTCTCCAAGTTCTTTGAGGGGCTTCTGTCAAAGTCAAAAGAGCAGATGTGAGTTATTTGCCTCAAGATGAAGAGGGCAGAGAACACAGAGCAAAGAACAAAGTTGTTGCTCCAGGAGCAGAATAACAATTTCTGAAATCAATAGTTTCATTCAGCCAAGAAGCAGGGATGAGTTTCAAAACACAACATCCCTCAGACAAATCAAAATGTTCGTAGCACTGCTTGCTGCTTCACTGTTTCACAAATTATTTCAAAACTTCTTTGTGACTGCTTTTTTTTCCCCAATACTATTTCCTCTCCACAGCATAGTAGCATAGACAACTTATGAGCAAGGACCCAGATACAAAGAGTTGTCCTTAAATACAAATAATCCCTACAAAATCAGTGCTACTCATTGCACAGGTACAGGCTCTTAACATCTCTTAGGGATACTGGATAAACACCACAGCATACGTTCTTGCAAGCAAGCTATTACTAGAAGTAGCTTTAAGAGCTAAATCCACCACCAGTGTGAGTGGACTCAGTTGTGTTCAGATCAAAATAGTTATTGCAGTTTTTATATGTAATGTCTTTGATTTATTCTGATGTTTTCTTGTGCATTAAAAAAGGTTAGCCAATAAGGAATAAAAAAATTGTGTGAGATTAAGGCAATTAATATGGCTTCTCTTTCAGTAGTGGGTTTCCCCCCTCCTCTTCCTGACATTTCACAGCTTCAGAGAGAGAAGACCAACTCTAGCTGCTATTTCTATGCCCTTTTCAGTTTATGGCAATTACTGTTGTGTAGCATCACAGCATTGGGGCCCCTGCCTTATCCTTCTCTGCATTTTGTGCAGGCAGCAGTGGGAAAATTTTCTTTTGATTTATTCTTCTAATAGCTTCAGCAATGTCAGAATATTAGAACTGCCTATTATCTAAAGGTTTCTTTGCAAATTCACATTAAATGAAAATGTAACTTTTCAGTCATTAATGCACTGAGAGAAGCTGTGGTTAAAGGAGGAGATGGATGGTTCGAAAGCTTATCCATTACATTTAAAAGCAAATTATCAGTGACAGAAGCTGGGCGAAACAGGCAGCAGTAGAAATCAAAAGACAGATTGAGATATCAATCAAAAAGACTTTGAGATCCTTCTCGTCTTACACAGACCACTAGAGGAGGCATTTAGAGGGATGTAACAAAGGAAAGAGAGTTTTCTGCCAAGCGGGAAAACCTGAGACATTTTTGCTGCCTGGTCACTGAGGGTGATGCACGCTGCACCCAGACAGGAGGAGCAGGAGTGCAGCAGCATCTGATGGCAGAAAGCTGCTGATGCCACAGGATACACCATGCCACACTGCCTGCTCCTTACAGGTGCAAAAGGCAAAGGTTAAAGAAACCAGGAGGGTTGTTTAGTAAGAAAAACATCTTTGCAAGAAAATTCTTGAAACAAACAAGTTTAAGACATTTACTTACCTCTCAAAAACCACCAAAATGCAAATAGATACTGCAAACATCTCAGAGGAGATTCAAGATTCAAATGACTGTATGGATCTGACCTTTAACTTTTTCAGGCCTCAGTTTTCATCTGTAAAATGGGGATGGTGGAAAGCTCTTTCCCAGACTAAAAGGACGACATGAGTTAACCATATAGAAATCTATGAGGCACCCCGATAAAGTGGTTATCTAATTCAAAAAAGCAGGTACAAGTAGAACATAGGAGTTTATTCATTAGTAATACACCAGAGGAAGATTCACATCTGCAGAACAGTTAACACTTGCTATTTGATGCTATGACATTGAAAGCTCACAAGTTATTTCGGTCTTCATTAGATAAATATGTATTGCAGTACTTTCTGTGTCGTACTTTACATTTGATGTTATACAATTGCTTTGACTTGGAAAGAAACAGTGCATTTGATTTATTTTTTTTATTTGTATCTTCTGCTTCCATTCTCAGAAGTACTGTTTGGCCTTTAAGTTCTGCATTATAAACTGCATTCTCGATATGGATCTCCCATATTTAGGTGCTGTGATTGTTCAAAGGACTCTCCAGCTGGGTAGCAAGACTATCTGAGTGCTAATACAGTGATTGTAAAGAATGGGACATCAGTTCCCATTTTAGAACATAAATTTTGGCAAGTTTGAATGGAATATATTCAAATGGGAACAAATGGACATTTTAAGCATGTAATTTAAAACAAAAGATTCAGCATTTACATGAATAAGCTTAGCAACTGCAGCTCCCCTAGCCCAGCAACTAAGAGCCTACGGGTGACAGTTCCAAGTTCACAGCCACCAGCCAGCCCATGAAAGCACCCAGCCCCTTTGTTCAGCAATGGGGACCTCTAACTCCAGGTCCCCTTCCTGTAGTTGCAGGTTTTGGCTCTGCTTTCTAAGGCATTCACCTGCCTTCCTTGTCTGTGACTCCCAGACAGACACTCCTCACTTCTTGTGGTTTTCAAGAGAGAAACAGTCTTAGCTCTGCATCTATTCAAGCATCAGGCTTTGGTACATCGTAAATCAGGCTGCTTTTCCTCACAAGTGAGTACCTTGTCTGCTTGTGGCATTTTGCTCTAGCAGAGAAGGTGTCACGCATCCAATTAGACAGGTATCCAAAGAGACAAGGTTGGAATGAGAATGAATAAATGCTACAGCTGTAGTGGGCAGAGTTAGCTACAAAGCACACAACTGGCAGAAATATTGTCTTCTCAACCATTCCTCCAGTATCAATGATAATACTAAAGCACAAGAACAAAATTGGATCATCTGCTGCATATTACAGACATGCCTCCTCCTTAATCCAGTGCATTTATTTCATTAACTGAAAAAGTAGGGAAGTCCAGCCTTTCACTGTGCAGCAGCTCTTAAAGGTACTGAAAAGACAAGCATACAGGGATTTTTTTCTGATTCCCATTCCAGCAGTGCTCCTCTCAATGTCTGCATAGTCGGATCCCCACAACCATCTGTTTCACGCAACGGGAGGACCACCTGCACTGGGGTCCCATGACAGGAAAGTTGACACCCTGCCCTCAGTAGGGACAGAATCCTAAGCCTTGCAGAAACTATTCAGACTGTCAGAGGAGAAAGCAAGAAGCAAGCTAAAGAACAGATAAGTTATTCTGGAAGGCTGAGTCTGCTCATTTAGTCATCGTTTGAGCATGTCCTGTTGGAGCAGGTCCAAAGGAGACCACAAAGATGATCAGAGAGATGGAACACATCTCCTGTTAAGAAAGGCTGAAAGAGTTGGGTTTGTTCAGCCTGGAGAAGAGGAGGCTTCAGGGAGACCTTATTGTGGTCTTTCAATAGCTGAAGAGGGCTTATAAGATGGGGACAGACATTTTAGCAGGGCCTGTTACAACAGGGCAAGGGGTAATGGTTTTAAACTAAAAGGTGGGAGATTCAGGCTAGATATAAGGAAGAATTTCTTTACAATGCGGGTGGTGAAACGCTGGCACAGGTTGCCCAGAGAGGTGGTGGATGCTGCATCCTTGGAAACATTCAAGGCCAGGCTGGACGGGGCTCTGAGCAACCTGATCTGGTTGAAGATGTCCCTGCTCATTGCATGGGGCTTGGACTAGATGACCTTTAAATGTCCCTTCCAACCCAGACTATGCTGTGATTCTAAGTCTACACTCAAGGCTAAGCAAGAATTAGTCCCACAAAATTTTTGCTAGAAATTACAAAGCAGGCCTGAAAGTCTGAAATTCTCTAACACATTCAGTGATTTGCTATCAAATCATCCCCTCTCTTCACCAGGTTTCACTAGTGATGTTTATAGCAGTTACTGGAAAATTTTGTGGGACCTCTGGCTTTGGTTTGTTTCTGTTTTTCTTTAAATTTTTTCTTAGTGTGAATTTTGGTCACATTTAATTCTGCCTTTGGCAATAGCCTGAGACTAGACCATAGGGGAGAGGAAAGGTCATGTAGACAGCTTAGAGAGGTTTTGAAATCTCCATCCTTCAAGATGTTCAAAATTTGACTGGAAAAGGCCCTAGGCATCCTGATCTGACTGAATCTGCCTTGAACAAGATGTTGGATCAGATGATCTCCAGAAACACTTCTAGTCTGATTCCTTCTATGATTCTACATACCCCAAGTCCCAGCTCCTTTCTACTTCAGAATTCCCATTTGAAGGGCAACACCTGTATTAACTGCAGATGTATTGCTTTTCAGAAGTTTTTCTTTTACATGGTTCGATTTAAGGACATTAGCATTTACTTCCCCACACCTTGTGAAAGACACCATCCAGCAGAGTAATTTCTGATAAACATCAAGCTCAGTCAGTTATAATTACATGGTTTTGCAACTCTATTTCACTTAAAGAAAAGCATTTGCCAGAAAGAGACAAAGTATTTCTATCCGGAAATGACTGTGGCAAGTACCCTGTTTTCCTTTAGAATTTTAAGCTGTGAGCAGAGGTAGGCAGACATGAACACACACACACTCACTTCTCATGTGTAGATGTACACATCATATTTGTGCTTGTAGCTGGGGTTGGTTAGGAGACTGATTCTATGTCTGCCCATGCCAGTGTTAGATTTTTGTGTATCCTTACGCTCATGCATGAAATATGGCATGCTCTTTTACCTGATGAAGTTCCTCCTCATCATTGTAAAGATGAAGAACCAAAAGTCTGACATTGGCAAAGTAACTAAAGCCCTATTGAAGTCAATACAATGCAAGAATATAGCCAAGAGCAAGAGTATAAACCTGGTAAGTAAATACCAAAACATCTATTAAAAAGTTTTAGTCACTTGAGACATTTGAATATGGGCTGCTTAACAAAAGCAATTATACAAAGTTATTACACAATTGAATGCAGTCTGTTTGGAGGTATTCTGGCAGGACTCCTAATACTTCTATTGCACTCCTCACTGAGCATCATAGTAACTGAAGAGATCTGCAGGGAGGGCAGATCACTTCTTGGCCAGTGGTTTGCTGGCTAAAACCACTGCCTAGTTGTTTCCAGACTACTCAAAGTAAAAAGCAAAAGACCCATAAGATTGAGTCCAACTGTAAACTTAGCACTGCCAAGTCCACCAGTGCACCATGTCCCTAAGTGCCATGTCTACACGTCTTTCAAATACCTCCAGGGATGATGACTCAACCACTACCCTGGGCAGCCTGTTCCAGGGCTTGATGACTCTTTCATTCATCTTATGCTAATTAAAGGGTGATACATTTAGAAATATTTAGAAGAACCTTCATGAAACTTCTCTTGATTCAATACCTGTCCATTGAGGAAAAATGTCATGAGAGTGCCCCCACAAATGCAGCTGTGGGGAAGTAGGTACTTAAGATAACTTGATGGAGTATGAGTGTCCAAGATAATGGGATTAATTATCTGACCCAGTCTGAGGACCGATTTCTCATCTGGGGACTAGGTCTGAGGGACCTTAGAGAAAATAGCAAGGAATGAGCTAGAGAACAGGTGCCAAGAACAAACTTGGAGCCTCAGAGTAGAGGCTGCTCCAACCAGACAGTTTGGAGAGTACCCTACTCTCTGTCCCTCTATGCCAACCAAGTATGGGAAATGGTCACAATGGTAAATACCCAAGAAGCTTCTGAAAGTCAGAAATTCCCCTGGCTCCTGCGCACCACAGTGCCTATCAAGAACCCTCCTATCCCATTCCTGACACCACCATCTCTCCCAGACTGTTCCCAGTGTGCTTCCCAGTTCCTAATCACACTTACTTCCTCAGGATGCACTTACATGGGAGAGGAAAAGACCTCCATGTGAGAGCCACTGCCCAGGGGAAGTGCTTTTCCATCTGCCCAAAAAGCACCACTGCTGGGCACGTTTGTTATATCACTGCTTCCAAGAAGCCAGGCCCCACCGTTTCCGTGAACATGCAGAATTCCTTTCTCGAAGACTAAATGGAACAGACTTGTGGAAGTCTCTTTTATAAAACACATCAGGGTGTGAATCTCAGGCCATTACACACGACTAAATATTCGCTGAAATGGCAGCTTGTACTGAATTTTGTGAACTGATTTTTATTGAACGTAATTACTCAACAGGAAGTACAGAACATAATTAATCTTAGTGTGGAACTCCATTTTAAGCTAGTTGATCCAGTATTGCAGAATAATGTGGTTGCTCTTCGATTAATTTTTGCTCTTTCATTTATGGAAGTGGATAGTCTGTATTTTCTCCAATTAGTTGAGTAAACATCAAATGCTTCTAAACACCATATCTGAAAATGTCTAAATATTTCAGTAATAGGTATGCTGCAAATACATAGATTAGCTACAGCTCAGAGCTAGTGAGAAAATTAATGTGTGGTATGCAGTTATATAAAATAGTTTTTGCTTTGAACCAAATGGTGGCATTCTTCATGTTAACACAGACATCTTTTCCAATTACCTTTGCTAGCGCTGCTAAGGCACTCCCATTACTACTAATAGATAGATGACAGTCATGTTTTACAACAGGGAAGTGAACGGTGTGGTTCCAGGGACAGTTTTTAAGTGCTTGCTAATGCAAAATAAAATAACAATTAAAAAAATACAATACTTAACTGTGCATACCTATCCAGAACAGATTATTACTTGTAGAACATGATGTTTCCTCAAGTTCAAGAATCCCTCAGAGCCCTTTACTTTTATTCCATTATCCACATGTGCAGGCAAGAACCATTCCAACTTAGGGCTATAAAGCATCCTGTGTAAAGTGGAAAGTGATTAAACATGTTGAACTGGATGCACTGTGCAATCAATAGATCTTCCAATGTAGCGTAATCAGCCTGTCCATCACTGTGCCTTCTCACCCTCTTCCCACTATAACTTTTTCATATGAATATCAGTTTACAAGCACCTACCTGGAAAGCCAGAGGCTTTAATCTCTTCCTAAAAAAAAGATCTTACAGTAACCTATATTAATTTAGTATTCTGAGGAAATCTTAAAAATCACTTCTCAAGATTCTGTAACCCCAACCAGCATACCTACTCCAAAGCAACCTGAAATAAGTCATTAGTTTGATTTGTTGTTCAATTAAGATCCCTGTTCACTCTGTGAACTCACAAAAATGCTGTTTTCCCAACACATGATGTTGAACGTTTTCATTCTGTGAACACCCCAATACTGGATTCAGCCTACAAGAGGAGAGGAGGTTCCTTAGTTATAGCACTATAAAAACACCTGCCAGAGAACTGAATATGCTATTAAAAACAAGCCATAATAAAGATCAGAGGGTGGCCTGCAAAAAAATCACAGGCATCACTAGGAAGGAAAGCTGTGTCACTGAGTCCAGCAGTCAATGGGACCACACTGAGCAAACAAATATAGCCATCCACTCACAGAATTTTGAACCTGCCCCAGAGGACTTTGATTGACCAGCAAAAGCAGAGAACTTAATATTAAGGAAGGTCACAACATTAAAATTTATTTGAGATTATTCTGTACAGCTCATGAGAATTCATGAGAAGATCAAAGCTTTTGCTTAGGACTGAAAGGGTTGAAATCACACAGAAAGTATCTACAAGGTAGAAAAAAATCTCAGACTCTCCTTATCAGCTCCCCAGCCAAGATGTATTACTTGAACAACAATAACAAACAAATAGTTGTAGCCTGTGCTGCAAATGACACAGCAAAATACAAATCTCCCAGTGATTTGACATTTATGACACCTGCATTTCTGCCAGAGCAGGCTTCTTCCTTGGAAACATCTTAGCTTAGTCCAAGGTGTGGATTCTGCTCTTCTGGGGGAGCATGCAGCCTTGTTATGCAGGGCACATGTTACTGTTTCAAAGGAATGATTTCTGATGAAACACTTCTCATTTCACAGCAACCTCCCCAGGTCTACCTGCAGAGCATGGCAAAACCACAGACACCTGGGTGAAGAGGCAGCTCAGCACTGCACAGAGAATTCAGGGGTAGGAAGGTCTTTGCTCCCACCCTGCCTCTGACACTGGGCTTTGAGCCTTGGTCTCTTTGACTTACCTCATTGCACTGTTACTGTGGTGGTAAAGGCTATCTGTGTTTGGGAGATTTACACCATTACATTTGCACTGTTCATTGGGAGAACACAAGGAGCAGGCTGCCAAGAGCAGCAATCAGCAAACCCTCCTTAAAAAACCACCAAAATAACTATTCCATCTTTCTTGAAATTATTAAACTGCTTCAGTGACAACAGCAAACATCCAGAGATCAAATAGAAGAGAACATTCTTCAAGAGAGAAACAGCAAAAGTGCTCTTCATCTCATACAACTCTTGGTCAGCCCCTTCCCCTCAGTGCCCTGTCCTGACTCTCTCAGTGCCCTCTAACCTCACCCCATGAGGTGTTAGGGTGCTCTTGCAGGTTGTCCTTACATTTGCCTCAGTTGGGTTTTTGTGATTCCTTTTTCATGGAGCCAAATCTCACAAATCTGTGGATATAACTGGCTTAAGCCAACGCTAACAGGAAGACAAAAGAAAAGAAAAGGTCAGTCTCTGAATTCAACACCTCAACTACCTGGAGATTCCTTGTTAAACCTCACTTATTCCTGAGTAATTTTTCTGGCTGCTGCCTCCTCCCCCCATCCCATCTTGTTCTTTATAAGCTGACAAAAAGTATGAACAAGCAGAGAGGGAGATAAATGCTTTAAGTTATGGGGCAGCACAGGTATAAAAACAAATGAGCATGAACTGAGCAGGTATGCATTTATTCTTGCTGTTGAAAGACTATTTGTAACCATAAAGATGGGGATAAAGGCTAAAACTGAATGAATTTTAAGAAAAATTCTGGTCAGTCGATGAAGCGGATTATAGAACACTGTAGCAGGGAGCACATCCCTGTGGCCTTATTTCAGTCTTCTATTACTGTAACATTTGTGAAAACTTTCTTCAGCTGTTTCTTTGTGCCTTGTTTTCTGCTGAGATTGTCCAAGATTTGATTAGGTAAGAAGCTGAAGGAAGAAAAAAATGGATCAGGTGCAGCAGCCAAACAGCATTGAATAGCAGGTAATCTAGCACAGACGAAGATAAACTGTATCACAAACATCTACCCATACTATACACTAAAAGGCAGATCTGATAGACTTTGAAGCATGATCTTTCTTTACCCCCAAACAATAAGGGAGATGGAGATTACAGCAATAATCCATTTACCTTTAGCATTGGCAGCTGTACCCATGTAATTCACTACTGAGTGTCCATTAGACATGTACTGCAGTGCCTCATCCACGTAAAACAGGCCAGAAGGTACTCGTAATCTGGGGTCCTAACATTTCCCTTCCTTGGATTAGTTCTAGAGCTTCAAAGCCTTATGTTTACCCGGATGGTGGACACCGGAAAAACTAAGCACTACACTTGCATTCTGCGAATACTGCCTGTGATATTTTATATGGTTTGTGAAATAAAAAAATTGAAGCATACTCTGCTATACTGTCAGAGGGAAACTGTACTGACTATAAACTATTCCTATTTTTGAAGCATAGGTAAACACCTCATGCTGTAATCATTTTTAATAGCAGCAATATACTTATTCACTGGCCAAGACACAACTGGTAAATCGGCCCAAAGATTGTGTTTGCAGCCTGTTCACTACAAGCAATATCTGAAAGTGTTTTGTTTAGCTCACTTAGAATTTGCATACACCTAAAGTGTTTCAGGGCCACAGCAGAGAATCACAGAATGTTAGGGATTGGAAGGGACCTCGAAAGATCATCCAGTCCAATCCCCTGGCCAGAGCAGGAACACCTAGATGAGGTTACACAGGAATGTGTCCAGGCAGGTTTTGAATGTCTCCAGAGTAGGAAACTCCACAACCCCCCTGGGCAGCCTGTTCCAGTGTCTGTTACCCTCACGGAGAAGAAGTTTCTTCTCAAATTTAAGTGGAACATCTTGTGTTCCAGTTTGAACCCATTACCCCTTGTCCTACCATTGGTTGTCATCGAGAAGAGCCTGGCTCCATCCTGCTGACACTCACCCTTTATATATTTATAAACATTAATAAGGTCACCCCTCAGTCTCCTCTTCTCCAAGCTCAAGAGCTCCAGCTCCCTCAGCCTTTCCTCACACGGGAGATGCTCCACTCCCTTAATCATCTTTGCTGTCCTGTGCTGGACTCTCTCCAGCAGTTCTCTGTCCTTCTTGAACTGAGGGGCCCAGAACTGGACACAATATTCCAGATGTGGTCTCACCACGGCAGAGTAGAGGGGAAGGAAAACCTCTCTCCATCTACTAACCACCGCCCTTCTAATACACCCCATGATGCCATTGGCCTTCTTGGCCACAAAGGCACAGTGCTGGCTCATGGTCATCCTGCTGTCCACCAGGACCCCCGGGTCCCTTTCCCCTACACTGATCTCTAACAGGTTATTCCCTAATTTATACTGGAGCCTGAGGTTGTTCCTACCCAGATGCAATACTTTACACTTGTCCTTTTTATATTTCATTAAATTTTCCCTGCCTAACTCTCCAGCCTGTCCAGGCCTCGCTGGATGGCACCAATATTGCATCTATCTCCTTCAATACAGAGGTTTCCTCACTGACTGTGTGACACAAACATAGCTTCCTTGAAGAGTGAAAAATGGGGCAGGGCAGGGCTGGGGCGCAGACTGGAATTCCAGCAAAGGGTATTACTTGATTAAAACCTTTGTGTCTGATGTTTACAAGAGAAGCCTTTCCTATCTGCCATCAGCAATTCAATATCTAAAGCACAGACTTTTACCCAAGGTTCTGCACATGGCACTAACCTTAAGCACTCAAATTCACACACTTTTCATCTAAATTAGCATACTGAAGTACTTCATAGCAACAATGCCTCACTGTAGAGTTATTGTTCCAAGACTACTGATACTTAAAATATCTCTACCTTAGATTTTTCTAAGTATTTCCAGTCACACTAACTAAAAAGGATGAGGAACAAAACCTAAAGCCAAAATATAATCCTTGTTTTTAAGACAGCATGAAATACCATCAGCCAGAAGTTTACCTGGTACATGTTACTGTAGGTTCAATGACATCAGTCCTGTGACCTGAGGGTTCATCCTAAGGTTTCTCCACAGGGGACCTCAGGTTTGGATTTTACTGGTTGTATCAGGCTCCCCAAGGGTAGAGGTCTCTGCTTCAGGAGGGTGGAGTGACTGATGGAGCTTACTCACTGCTCCTTTCCCACATTGCAAAGGGCAGGTGAGGCTACAGCTGCCCCAGGCAACAGAAACCTCAGCTGTGGTGTATAAGGAGGCACAAATATCTTGCAAATTGTTGGAAAAAGGAGTATGTGCTCTTTTTCTGTTCCTGTATCTTGTCTCCAACCCTTTCACCTTTCTGCTTCACAGTCTATGCTCTCAAATGAGGATTCCTCAGACCTTTCCACATTGCAGTTCACCTGGAGCAATGTACCCTGTAGGCTGCTGGTAGCCTTCTCAAGAGTTGTGCATCAGGCACCTCTTTCTGCAGCCTTCCTAAATCCTAGTGGTTTCTCTCACGAACTTTTCAAATGGTCCTCAGCAAATGTTAGAGGGAGGCAATGCTGGGAGTGAGCATTCTTCCCTTGAGATCTGTCCCCACAGCCCACCTGCACCAAGTAATCTGCAGGTTAAAGTGCTTTCAGGAAAGCACTCCTGTGGCCCATCACTACCATCAGAATCTGATGATTAGGTAGCCATATGTGCTGCTGGGAGTATAACCTAAAAAACCTGGTGTGTGTGCCGCCTCTACAGCACTTGTGGTGGTTCACCTGCCTGCTCCTTATTCATCTTCAGTGGGGCTAATCACGTGTTTCCACCTCCTGAATTAGTAGGACTATCCATTTTAACTAAAAGCTGTTATATGTCATATTTATATTTAAATTCACTTTACAGAAAAGAGAACAAGTTGTTCAGTATCTATTATTCCATGCTCCAGTAGACACTGTCATTTTGCAGTACATCATTTCCATTAACACATAAGAAAGGTTCTTTTCTATATTCATTTATGTGGTGTTTGACATACACTAGCTGGTCTGAACAGAATGAATGGCTATAAAATAAGAAAAAAATAATTTCAACACCATCAAGTGGGCTCAATAAATCCAGACAACTGCATTTTCTTTGCATCTACCTTTCCTGTTTCATTTTTATTACTCATTTACCTTGTCAGGTCCAAATGAAGAGGAAAGTTCAGGGATATATAGAAAAAATTACTGCTTAACATAAAAGAAATCTGAAGAAATCGATAAATCTGGAGAGACCTCAGCTTATTTAAAGCCATTTTTCTGACTTGTACCTCATTTGAAGGAGGGAAATGGAAATGGAACATATTGTTAATTGTAATCAGATTGACACCAGCTTGCTAAGAATTCCTTCAGCAAATTACTGTCCTCTAAAAAGGTGCAAAGTTGGAAAGAACCTGTCACTGAACATCAGTGAGGCAAAGACAGAAAAATGTATCCATACTTTTACCCTACTCATAGGAGTTAATCAGAGAGCAAGACTTGTCTGAAATTAAGTCATTTCACACCAGTATGTAGACCCCTTACAAATGAAAATAAAATTTTATTTGCCATAATGCTTAATGAAATATTTAGCAAAGGTTGAAATGATCACACAACTTTCTTCAATGTGTGTAAAATACAATTTTATTTTAGGGAGCTATGCCCATACTTACTACTCATACTTAATGCAGTAACTAATTTTAACTCATGCCATAAACCAGAAATTTGCAAAGCTAATTGAATGCATCACTAGCTAATGTTAAAGTTTTCCTTTTGCTCCTTTAGTTTCACATTTCTGTAGCCTTATCTTGATCTAACTGCCCAAGAAAAATAATTTGTTTGAAATGTTTCTGGAATATTTTGAGAAGAAAAGCATTGAAAAGGGATCAAATATCAAAGCATTCTAACATGTAGGGATTTTTGCTAACTTGAGTCTGATTAATATGAGGTGATAGAGCTGATCATCTGCCTAGATTAGTCTTCAGGACTCAGAAAGTAGCTGCTCATGGCTCTGCCAGGTTATAAATACATAATCTGTAAGTAGACAGTCCACCATGGAATGTAAAGCTCTTGTCATATAATGTGATACAAGTCTTAAGAGTTAACTTTGGCCACAGGTTTGGACCATAGTTCAAAAAACTCACAAGAAATCAAAGAAGCTCATATCAAAATTCTCACTGGCCCTTCAACATTAACTTCACCATGACAGGAATTAATCCCAAAATGTCAAAATGTGCTTTTAAGACAAGTCTTATGAAAAAAGAATCGTGGAGATTCATTGCTTGACTCCCATGATGCTCTCCCAGATATTGGCCAGTGATACATGCAGAGGACAGGGCTGGGGCCATACACTTCCACTCTGTTGCTGTCCAAACAGGTCAACATGTCTATAGTCCCAGAAGTGCAGGAGCTGCCATTCCTCTTGCACTTGAACACAGCAAGGGAGAAATAATAGGATTTTTTCATTCCCATACGACTTCATTCATTCCAAGGTCCATAGGGAGCAGGGGGACTCTAAGTCTTATCAGAAAGAGGCCAAGACGCACAGATAGGGAGTATGCCAAGATGTCTGGAGCTGTTCAGAGTAGATTACATGAAAACAAGACAGGAACAAGACTCTGGGCGTTAGACCGTGAAAGGATGTCATTTCTCAGCAAAGAGGTAGTTGCCAGTAGGAAGTTCAGACATGATGCTGAAGTACACTTTGCAAAGGAGGAATAGAGTCAGGCAGAAAAAATTCTGTCAGAAAAAAAGCATAAAGACCCTAACTGGATTCTCCTTCAAGAAAATTGCTCAACAGCTGTTAACATCAAGCCTAAACCTTTCAGTAGCTTCTTTCCAAAAGAGGATGGATAGATTGAGAGAAAGTGCTGCTGAAATAACCAAAGAGATGCACTGTTTAGCTATGCTCAGAGGCAGAGAAATAGAGAAAAAATATGTTGTAAAAGATTCTGAACCTAATACCAAAAGCTCGGATGTTCACCAGTTGCAATGGTGCAGTGGTTAGCAGTGAGTCAGAGCAGCGTCTGGTTATAGTTGAGGTTGTCACCCTTCCTGCATAATAGCTGCTCCTCAGGTAGAACCAAAATTTCTGTCCTTTCTGTGATCTTGTGCTGTACCTATGCAATCCAAGGACATGGGAAAGTTAAAGCTCTCTTAATTTTATACTCTTCACTTCTCATTATGCAGAGGAAATCACAGGGGTGTTAGGGATAAGCTGCCTACAAGCAAGACCAATGGAGCTGAGTGGAGATAGCCCTTCAGCTCCCCAAATTCTCTTTCTATAAAGAAGAAGAACATGTCATAACAAAAAGAAAATCCAAACCATTCTGAATTAACTACCTGATAATTGAGGACTTACTGTTTTCACACTGAGCTGCTTTAAATATGGCCATAGTATTATTCAACTTATTTAGTGCATTTTTCTCTCCCAAACACTTCCTTTCACATTCCTAGGGGTTCCTTGGAGAATATAACATTATTAAGTAGTCATGAGCTTCTGCAAATACCATTTAGGTCATTTGATTGGGGTGGGGGAGGACTGTTTACCTGTTAATTAAGACCTACCCATTCCCTGTCATTTTCATTAGCTAAGTTGTCATGTCTATTTATCAGGCATGATGATTTCCCCAGTTCAGAAGTCAAGAAAAGTAGTTCTTTCACCTAAAGACAAACCTTTGATCTATCCTGGTTTAACCCAATACCTTCTGCACTTGCAGGAGCTGCAGCTCTGGTCTGGAACTGGCAGAAGCCTGAAGCTTGTATTTTGCAGAGACAAAACCCATTACTCAGCTATTAAGCAGTAGCACATTTCTGGCAAAGGAGGAAGCTTTTATCAGGGCCCGTGGGAAAGTTAGAGGATGCAGAATTACATGAGAGTGAGGGGAGGACAATCTGGTATTGACAGGTTCACTTGACCTTTGTGTGCCTAAAAGATTCAATTATATGGGCCACCTGATACTCTTCCAACTCCTGAAGGACCGGCACAGAGCCTCAGTATACATTAGGATGTATTGGAATGCTATTCTTTGGCTGAGGTGGGAATTTGATTCTAATTGCTTATGGCCAATAAAGATTGCACAAGTAGGAAACAGGTTTCCACAAGTCTTGGCCCCATTATCATGCTGGAAATTCTGCCTCCCTGGCTTCTTGTACAGGTTTTCATTTTGTTTGAGAGGATCAGCTACCATATCAGACCTTCTGGTTTCCATGTTTGTACCATAACAAATTAACACTGTTACAATTAGCTATCAGTTGCACTTTGCAGCCAAATCCAAGAGAATGTATTAAATTTCAATTATTTGCACAGCCAAGTTAGCATTAGCATACTGCACCTAAAGTCATGCATACTTGCTCTTCTGGTATCTGAGACTGATCATATTCTGGGCACAAAATACAGGCTTTGCATTCCTTCAAGAAGAGATCCCTGGGTCCATAGGGGACTTTCAAATCACCTGAATAAGGAGCCCTGAGTACTTAAGCAGTTGAAGAAAGACTGCATGCTGTTCTCCCATGCAGTCAAGGAAATAAGAGCTACAGAACCAATGTCTTCTTTTCTTCTTTCTTGCTAAATTCATGACTTTGTATTCCTGGTTACCCAGTGTCAGGTTTCAATGGAAGGCACAGAGATCTCCACCGACAGCCACCTAGCAAGGTATAGCCTGAGAAAAAGAAGAACCAGGACTGAAGTCTCTCAAATTGAAACAAATAAGTTTCAAATTACCAAAAGTGTGTGATATATACTGTCACCACTGTGTCCTTAAAAAAAGAGTTCACAGCTGCTGGGCTCTGTACTAACTCTGTACTGCTCATCCCTATGGGTTAGGTGGGTTTGAAGCACCATGAGTGGGTCAAGCTTCTCCATGGACCTGTACCACTTGTCCTGCAAAGGAGCCACAGCAGTGCTGGGGAGCTCAGCTGCTTGACTCCATGTAGCTGGGCATCTGTCCAACCTCCTAGGGCACTCCAGAATCCCAAATGTAGGTGTCTGTGACAGTGTCTGGAGCAAATAACCTTTCTGTATTCACCTCTTGATAGCAGTACCTGCACTTCAGCCAAGTACTACTTCAGAGCCTGTCTCACCGTTAATCCTCAATGTTCTCACTTTGAGAGCTGTATTCCATGTCATTGACTTCTCACCATTCTGCATCCTGCATTTGACAGACTGAGAGAATAGGGGCTGCTCTTCCTGAAGAAGAGAAGGCTCCAGGGAGACTTTGTTGCAGCTTTTCAGTACTTAAAAGAGCCTTTAAGAAAGATGAGGACAGACTTTTTAGAAGAGCATATTAAGACAGGGCAAGGGGTAATGGTTTGAAACTAAAAGGGGGGATTCAGGCTGGACATGAGGAAGAATTTTTTTACAATGAGGGTGGTAAAATATTGGAACAGGCTGCGCAGAGGGGTGGTAGATGCCTCATCCCTGGAAACATTCAAGGCCAGGCTGGACAGGGCTCTGAGCAACCTGATCTGGTTAAAGATGTCCCTGCTCATTGCGGGGGGCTTGGACTAGGTAACCTTGGAAGGTCTTTCCCAATCCAGACTACTCTATGATTCTATGATTTATGTCTCTCTAGTTCTTTCAAAGTATCCATTAGTTTGCTGTTATCACAGTTAGACATTATCTTTACTGAATAAAGCAGTCTTGTGCCCATGACTCACTGATGTACATCTGGATGAAGACTGAATCTGTTTTCTGCAACAGAGCCAGTTCTGGCAAAAGAAGCATATGACAGGAGTTAGCCAAGCAGTAACAAGACTCACCTGAACATATACATTTTTTAATTGGTACACAAAACAAGTTCCACAACAGCTAATATTTTTTAAGGAGATAATTCATTCAATTCGTAATAGATTTAATTGTGCTCTTATTGCTCACACCTGGCAATTTTCTTTTGCAGCACTTTTTTTTTTTTCCCTCCAAAGCATTTTCAAAGCATAGAATGGGCCTTATGCCAGGTGTAGTATATGGCTTAAGCCGTGAAATAAATAGAATGGGATTTGCAGAGCCAGCTCTAGACATCGACAAAGTATGCAGTTGCTGGGGCAGCTGCCTGTTTTGTGTCTGTCAGAGACCTGCCACTGCTACTGCCAAGAGAAAGGATTATGTGAGTAGGCTAAAAACTCTTGCTCATCCCTCTTGTAGAAGCAGCTGTCATGGCCCCTTGCTCTGACACAAGCAGGAGCACAGTGCCTGCTTCTTCATCCCAATGCTGCCCCCTCCCCTGGTAGCACCCATCTGTGAGGTGGTGAGATTCTGCATTTTCTTTACCTCTGAGCCTGTTCTGGTTCCTGTGTTGTCCTGGACTCAACCTTTTAGTTAAATTTGTCTGGTTTAAAATGGTATTCAGGATAATAAAGTAATTTCCAAGTCTTCCCATTAGCTAATTTGAAATATAATCTCAAACAAATATGAGAATATTGAGGTGTTTTCAATATATGACAAGGACTTCCATCACCTGGATATTGCTCTTCCTAGGCTTTTTCTAGATTTCTCAAAAGACCTTCCACTCAACTAACACCATCAGGATCTTTCTTTCATTTTCTTTTTACTGCATCCCTTGAAGTTCCATCATGAGATAAGGATTCTTTATACTGCATGCTGTTCTCCCAAAATCCTAAGAGAATTGTCCTCCCTCAATGAACTCGTACTTTAAATGGATGAGAAAGGAAAACGGTAGGAAAGCAAGCTGAGTGGCAGAGAAATGAACTGATTTTCTCTACATTGGGAGCCATATTGTTTATTTGACAAACCCGAGAGTCCAATGTAACAGTGCCTGACATGGATGACTGTTTCAAAATGAATGTAGGATACCCTAAGACAAGAGAGAATCGGTTCTCTATGATGGAAAACACATAAAACTAGAAGGAATCAATTTCAAATAGCCCCACAGAGTGCAAGATGGACTGAGAAAATCGGTGTGGAAATACAAGAGATAAATTCTATGCCAGTCAGCCCAGGCAATTCCACTGAATTATTTCATCAGAGGTACAGTCAGTGATGAATACCTTCTTCACTAAGAGCAGCATGTAACAAAAATAATATAAATCTGTGGTGGAAGACAGGAGGGGGGACTCGACTGCATTTCTGAGCAGACAGAAGAAAAACAATTTGTGAACTGAAATCTAGTCTCTTTCTTTTTAATTAATTCCTTCTTCTAACCTACCAAACTATAACACAAAAATAGCACAGATTATACTCTAGGGCAGTTGTTTACATGCATATTTACCAACTCTCCAGTGAACAGATATCTGAAGCAGATCACTCAGTGCTTAATATTCTCAGCAAAAGGAATGTAAATATCTATCCACAGAGAAAGCACCTATTCTCTTCAGGGTAAAAGATAATGGTATACAGACAAACCAGAAGCACAGTCTGAAGAGATGTAAAATACTCATAGTTTCTATTGATTTTAAACTGCCTGGAAGCATCTCCTGGGAATGTTTCTCAGGATATTACATCTGTAATCATAGTATTCTCAATTGAAAATACAACTACTCTGTTACAGTGCATTGGTATTGTAAACATGTGAAAGTGTTGGACTGATAAATGGATTGCCAGCAGAGATCAGAAGACAAATTCATTAGCCACATCAGGTTCTGGAAAGTAGAACTTGGCACTGGCTTTCTCTATGAGATTTCTTCCAGTCCTGTCATTGGCAGAACTGAGCTGCTGTCTGGTTCAGCTCTCTCACAAGTACCACTTTACTTCAATGTCACTGAGCACTGAAGTGAGTAAGATTTGAAAGGACTGAGATCCACTGTTAGAATAAACCTAATGACAATAGCCTTGTTGCGAAAAAGAAATTTAGCAAAAGACACAGACATTTTGAAACAGTTATCTCCATTCACAGGCAACCACATGCTCCATCTTCTAAGTGGTTTTCTATCTGCTATTCTTATAGGAAGGCTGTTCCAGAATAATGTTGTTCCATCATTAGAAGTCTTCTGGTGATTTCCAGAAGTGTAGTCATAACTAGTTCTGTTCACTTGTTCTTAAGCCAATGTTTTTCTTCAGAGGAAATTATTTTTTCCCTCTCCCTGATACATTTAAAATGGCAGCCACATCCCCACTCAGCCTTTCTTTTCTTGGACTGATCTGAACCAGCTTTGCTTTTGAGTTTGCTTTCTAAGATGCCGCTTAAGTCTCAGAAAAAGCCACCTCGTGGAGACTGAATCCCTCTCTTGAAAACAGGTGACTGGGATTCTGTACAGCATTCCCAGAGAGACATCACTGCCCTTTCCCTGGCATGCAGGCGCTTCCCTCTCTTGCTGAAACACCTCACTCTATAGTTTACTGGAGCTGCTTAGTAAACAGACCTTTAGCCTGTGTAATCTGTGAGTAAATAAAAGTTATTAAGCTATCAGATACAATTTAGGGTATCTGTTCAGAGTGAAAGGAATATATATCGGTCTTAAATGTTAGCTTTATTCTACTTGCCATGTAACCAGGTACCATTTAAAAAGGAAGGTTTTGCAATGACTAGTTCTTTCAGATTCTCTGGAGGCACCAGGCATGGATTGCTGGAACCATGCAAGGACAGACCAGTCTTTGCACAAAAGAGCTGCTATTCTCAGTCAACTTAATTCTACTCTATATTCAGTATGCTTTTAGTCACACATTCACATACCTACTTTAAAACATCATACCAGATTTTGGAAAAGGTATGACATATAAATATGAACACAGCTGATGTTTGCAGTAAATGCATCCATATATTTAGAAAAGGCACCTTACATGGTCCATTCCTAGATGATAAAATCAGTGATTATCCAAAGTTCCCAAACTTAGAGGCTCCAAGCAAGACAATGGAAAAATGAGAAAATGAGATAATTACACTGGTAATAAACAACTTAGAAGACAGCTTTTAATGTACTGCTAATTTATGCAGGTGATATCTTAAGCATCTATAGTCCTTATTTCCATAATAAGAAACCAAAATATCTTTCCAAATTTGTCTCATTAAGACCGATAAAAATTCACTTCTAGACACAGAAGTCTTCTTGTCCAGACATGTACTGCCAGCTACCCCATAACGTTCTCCATGTTGAAACAAAGCTTTGTAAAGTGCACTCAGGGCAGCTGGACCTGTGTGAAGACTGCCTGAAGTCAAACCATGACAAAGGATGAAAAACGCATCTGCTACCAGGACACTGGAGCAAAGCATTTATGATAGAGAAAAAATACTGACGGGGTGCAGGAGAGGATTGAAATGATTCATGACGGCCTAATTACATTAGAAACAACACTTCTTCAGTGAGTTGAAGAAAAGAGCCCAGGGGAAACTGAGGGAAGGACAGCCCTTAGGTCAGTTTGATATTTATTTTCCTGCATGTGGACAACCATTCCTCATGAAAACTGAGTTCTGCCACTATACCAAAACTCAGCATCAAATTATGCCTCAAAGAAGCAGTTGGATGTTATCATTGACAGCACTGGAGGGCCATTACTAATACTGAAACATCCTGAGACATATAAAACACTTAAGCAAGTATAGTTCCAGTGGGAAATGTCTGCAGACAACAGGTACATTTTGGCATCTATATAATGTGTTTATGGCTATTGCTTCCCACAGAAAATAACAGAATATATTTAAGCAGTATGCAAACCATCAGCTGTCACTGAATTATATTACAAAGATGATCTATAATCCTGAAAAGTGTGACTGTGTTTATTCTATAGTAATAGTTTATAAGCTGCAAGACAATAATCCTAGCTAATGCTTTTCACAATATGCAGATGATCAGCTTCCCAAGTAGGAGACTCAGAATGAAATATTATTAACAATTTGTGATTATTTCCATGCAGATACTGAATGACTAATTCCTATCAAATTTTTCTGTAGTTGCAGGAGGGAGTGTTTCTGCACCTGTTTCTCTTTCCCCAAATCTAATCATCAGTAAAAAAGTACTCAGCCAGCTGTTAAATTTCAAATCAGTTAGTATATTTCATGCATTTAAAAACTGACAAAATATGAAGACATATAGCCATAATAAAACACCACAGCAATACCAAGAGAAGTGATTGTCAAGCTTACAAAGCTTCACACGGTCATGCAAACTAGAATACTCAGTTAATACAATAAAGTTAGAAAAATTTGGGGAAAATGTGGAAAGAGCTTAAAGTAGTTGTTAATTATTAGAAATTTATGTAAAACTGGTTAGCTCAT
The DNA here is from genome assembly GCF_963082525.1 of Nesoenas mayeri. NCBI lineage: Eukaryota > Metazoa > Chordata > Aves > Columbiformes > Columbidae > Nesoenas > Nesoenas mayeri. The sequence continues at coordinate 12,990,987 of NC_137548.1, forward strand.
GTCATCTCCTGTGGCATTATTCACAGAGGGGATGGCAATTTAACATTTTGAGAACAGAATGTTCATTAATTCATATAGTCATAAATCTTTACATTTTTTCGATAGACCTGGACTGAGCCAACTGCCTTCTGTCTGAACAAAACTTAAATTCTTTTGTCTACACACATATTTGAAGGCAGCAACAAACTAAATCAGACATTGCAGATAGTTCCAATCCCACTACAACTTCTCTGTCAACATGTCCAATACAATGATAATTATTCATTCATATATTGATAATATGAGCACAGAAGTTTAACTCTAAAGGTTTTGTATAATATTTACCACGTGTGTTTTCTGAAAATAGTTACATTTTTGAAATAGTCAAGAATTTGTGCTACGACATTTTTATAAACATTCAAAGTTGCACACTTCAAAAGTATCTGAAAAAAAAATCATGCCTGGTTAACAGAGACATATCAGTTTGGCAACCAAATCTCACATAGGTTCTATCAGTTAAGTGTTCTTGGTCTCACATTTTCAAGACCGAAGATTTCCTCCCTAAGTCTTCCTGGCAGATGAAGCTTGCTGTAGTGTCTGGTTTCCAAGAGGGGACATGGAAGTCGTCTTTTACCTTCAGCATTGCAGCAGCTGATGGAGGAGCTAGTGGCCATAGCAGAAATATATTAGATAGGGATTGCAGAGATGGGAAAAGCTGGAGATAGAGACAAGGCAGGAGTGTGTTAGAAAAATGGTGGGAAAAAAAGAAATGGGATGCAGAAAAAGGGTGGATTTTTGTGCCTGGTTAGAAAGATACTGAGGTTCCCAGGCCAGCAGGCCTTTTGCCAATGAAACACTCTCTTCTAAAATGTGTTAAACTGAGCTGGCAGAGCAACATCTCTCTATCCATATACTGTCAGAAAATAGGTATTAGCTTTGTTGATAATAAGTGTTCTCATCTTCCTTCCTTTTCTGCTCAATGGACATTCCCAGTCTTGTTATATTCTCAGGCTCTTCTCAGTGACATCCAGTGGTAGGACAAGGGGCAGTGGGTTCAAACTGGAACACAAGCGGTTCCGCTTAAATTTGAGAAGAAACCTCTTCACAGTGAGGGTGACAGAGCACTGGAACAAGCTGCCCAGGGTGGTTGTGGAGTCTCCTGTTCTGGAGACATTCAAAACCCACCTGGACACATTCCTGTGTAACCTCATCTAGGTGTTCCTGCTCCGGCAGGGGGATTGAACTAAATGATCTTTTGAGGTCCCTTCCAATCCCTAACATTCTGTGATTTTGTGATTCTGTGATACCCTGTTAGCATCTGTGTCCACACTATGGTGTTACTGGTCAAGTCCTAGTACTGCAGGGATGCAAGGTCCCTTAGGACTCTGTTTTTCAATTAGGAATTATATTTAAAATAGTCATTAAGGTATATTGTTGCAGTCCCTGCAGCAGTTTTACATTATTTAAAGCTATGGTCATAGGCAGTTCTGGGTAACTGCAGGAATAGAACTGCCACCCCCTCACAGAAGATGGATTGTTTGACATTTTTATTAGCTCCAGCCTTTGTTCTGTGGAGATGTCAGCCAGTTACCTACATTGGCATGACTGGTAGGAAAGTAGGTAGCAATTGCAGCTGGTAGTGTCTTGCAAGTCTGTGATGCTAAATCAGCATCACTGCCACGTGCTTCTTCAATGAGGTCGGGATGTGGAGGTAGAGTCGTGACAGTATGTTCCAAGGTGTCTCTGCACTTCTTCCAGCTTGCTCTGTCAATGTTTCATCTGGAGTTATTAGTGTTTATAAAAGCCCTTAAAATAGCTGCATGGTGTTCATAGAAGCAAATATAGAAGTTCTTGTGCTTAACTTCCTCATACTGGGGTAAAATAGGGCTAAATTGGACAAGTACAGCGATCATAATAGCACAACCCAGTTTAAGGGCGACTTTCAAATCCCCTTCAGGTCCTAAAGATAACTGAGTTTAAGCTAAAATCAGACCAGAACTCATTCTTTCCTGCTCTACAGAAACACCTTCTCCCTTTAACAGATGCAAGATTTTGGGGTGTCTACACTAAGTCCTCCACTTGCAGGTGGAGCAACCATGAAATTCTGTAATTTCTGAAAAACACATTATTTCAGAAAAATCATTAAGATTTGTATTAGCCCTTATAAAATAACCATGCATATTCTAGCATAAAAGAATGGTGTTTTTGAAGAACAGATACAAATCAGGGGTTTTTATACACATCAGATGCTAAAAATCTTACCACCTATGAAATATGGAAAAGGGAACATAATGGACATTGTATTTACTTTCTCATAACATTATTTCCGAAATAGACAAAGCAGTGTGTATGAGTCCATTCCAGGCACAGTGGATCAATCACCATCTGTCACCAAAACTCACAAACTCTTAGTTGTTCTTCTCTAGACAGTGAAATAAAGAGTTGACCATGTTTCACTGAGAAATCCACCTTTTTTTGTTTTTCAAATGGGCTGTAGGTCTCTAAGCATCTTCCACGATTACTGTCAGATGAACCACAGACAGTATTTGAAGTAACATACTGCATCTTCTAGGACAAGACAAGGAAACACAGGCTATTACAGCAGTATGCCCAAATTCAAACCTCACTTGACACTGGAGTCTGTTTCAATCACATCAATGAGGGATAAGGGAAGCTCTGTAGAAAGAAGAGGAAAATGAGTTGATTTATCATGCGTCAGTGTAACAAAAAAAGTCTCTAAAAATTGATAATCTGAAATATTTTATCATTAGTAAACTACAATTTGCACACTGTGACTATACAATACTATTTATAAAAATACTTTTTTATTCTTTTCAGTACTTACAAATTTCTTATAACTGCTGTTTCAAAAAGGAAACAACACAGTATCAGACCTGGAAGCATCTCCCATTTATTTCCTTTAAAATTTGCAATTGCTTTAGAGAAAAATATATGTGTGTGTGTCTTACTGATTTCTGATTTGCCAATGCTAAAACAATATCCCATGTAAATTATAGAAGCTGACAAATTAATTTTTGTGTTTGTATATCAGGCAAATAAATAAATCTTACAGTTACTAATTAATTTTCAACCTTGCACATGAGAATGTGATTAGACTGACTACAACTGACACTGATTAACTGAGACAGGATGTTATTAAATCCCTTTGGGGAGTTTTTGAAAGACCCACCACATTTAGAGCAGAGAGCTTTCCTCTGCATTAGCTCATTTATGGAGCAATTACATGGGACTTACTACTGAAAAGATGTCAGGAAAAACACTGAGCAAACCATTGAAGTGGAATTCACACCCCTCTCCTCTCTGTCAAAACATCTCAAAACCTCTTAGCCGTAAAACATTTTTTCAAGATTATCTATGGCAAAGCTATCCATTATATATCAGTAAAAGGTATGAGGTTAGATTAAGATGGAAGAGAGCTGGTGATGGATCTGAAAACAGCAGAGATTTGTCCCTGCTGAAATGGCTTCTTTACTCCAAGACTCCAAATTTAACTAGATTTTGGGTCTGAAAAGCCAGACGGTGTTTTCATTTCATCCGTTTCAAAATTTGCAAGTTTTGTTAATTCATTAGAAAACTACTATGGAGGGTTTCTCAGTGAAGTGCAGAGAAATATGCAATATGCACTGGTTTGAAAAATTCCCACTGGTTCTGGAAAAACGTATGGCTGAATTTTCCAATTTTGTTCAAAATTAAGATTTCAAAGACCTGAATTTTAGGAGCAGTTTATAATTTTGTACCTAAAATATACAGATACAAAATGGAGAGCCAGGTAGAGACCATTTTCAAACTCATACTCCTACAATGCACTGTTTTTCTGTCAGACATATTTGAGAATGCAAATATATAGTGAAGTACCACAGAACTGGTATGCATTAAATAAGTACATATGTATTGATTATGAGCTTTGCAGTTTGACAATATCAGAAAAACTGTGAGAGATACATAATACAAAATAGTACTTACAGTGCACTGAAGAACCAACAATACTGAGTCATTATAGATTACAGAGATTTATTCTCACCTCCACTTTGATTTTAAAGCCAATATTGCTATACATTCAAGTGATGACAACATCATTTTTTCTGTCAACCCTGGATGTCTTCACTTACTTAAGACAAGTCTGGTATGGCAGTTAAAAGGTACTTAAATGTTCCCCCTGTATTCAGTGAACAACTCAGTGGTACAACTAGAGTACTGTGCTGGAATTCACTTAGTGTTTTTCCTTAGAGTGCCTCAAAGAGCATCATCTTCCTGCCAGTAATTATTGATGTGAGGTTGATCCCAGAGTTGCAAGAGACTCAGCAGAGTTCTTCTTTCCCATAAACACTGAGATTCTCTGCTGCTCTCTATAGCACAATTCCACCTGAAATGTTTCCCTCTATGTAAACATGTGTTCACAGTACAAAAGGTCCCTATTTTGCAGTACAAAAGGTCCCTACTATGCAGTACCACCTGCAATTGATGACAAATACTAGAATGTAGGATTTTCTGCATGTATAGCAAACACTGACCACAAGGAAAGCTTATGCAAAAATTCTGGTTCATAAATATGAATGTGCTTGAGTGAGGAAAAACTGATCTTTTATTAAGTTTATCCTTCAAGGCACGTTATGTTGCATTTCTGATATTGCAAGGGAACACAGCAATACTGTATGAGGAATTCTGTGTAACGAAACACTGTAGTCCTTACTCAGATTTTACTCAGGAAAAAACACCTTTGACTTGAGTGACAATTTGCTTGACTAAGGACTGAACAGGATGTTTTGAAACTTACCTGCATTGCTTGATGCTAATTTTGGGCAACAGTTCTTATTGCTAATTTACCTGCCTTGTTGGCCTTCTCCTGGGCTCTCGATCTGCTTTTGCTGTGCATTATTCATAGCTTATATTGCTAGTTCAGGTTGTTTGTGTTTTTCATTTCCAGCAAATACTTGCAGCAATTGTTCTGCTGCTGGTAGATGTGTGTGGAACCTGGTATGTGGAACTTGAACCTCAGCCCAGATTTAATTAAAACTGTTAAACACGTTCTCACTATGGTGCTCAGAAGGAATTTTGCTGACCTTCTTTCAATGAAGCATAAATTTGTTTAATCTGATGTTTTTACAATGCAAAAATATAAGGGCTTGATTCATAAATCTTAAGAGCAAATGCTTTTTAAGGTAGATGGAGTAGCACCCATATACAACTATTATAAGGTCAATTATAAATGCTTATTCTGACCTACAATAGTCATACAAGAAAACCACTAAACATGTGTGCTGTAACATCACCTTGTTTTGTAGTTCTAATACTGCTGTAAAGTAAGATATCCTGAATAATAATTAGTACCAAATTATGCCGTAGCCTACTGATATGCAGCAAATCTAGCTAGGTTTTCACTCGTATGTCTTATGAGCCACACCTAGCCATGGTTTATCCTCTATTCATGCTGCAGGGTACGAAATTCCTGGGTGCCAACCTGCCTATGGCAACCTAGAATTCTCCAGGGCAGGCTCGCAAAATCTTCACCTACTCTCTGGGACAGGTAAATAATAAGTGATGTTTTGTGAAGTTATGCTTTCTTTCTAACTTTCTGATGTCTGTAAAAACGTTTCATCTCTTCACATCAGTCTGTAATTTCTCATCATTCAGTTGTGTTCTGTTTTCTGAACTGGAGGATTGACAGCAGATCTGTTTGTTATAGTGCTCTAGCCAAGCCTTTAAGAGTTATTATTAATGTGCATAAAAACGGAAAGCTGTTTAAGAAGATGCAAAATCCACAGCTGCTTGCTATCAGTTAATATTTTTTTCTGATGGAGTAGTTGTTATAATGCAAATACATTGAATTTAATTGTTGATACCACAGTTATCTGGGCAGTTAACCCACTTTTCCTAATTGCTGGTATGTGTATAGTCTCTCTCCTTCATCAGGTTTGCATTAATCTTCGGTCTCCCGAAGGAAGGATTTTTTTCACTTCTACAGATACAAAGACACTGAAAGGATGGAAGAGTTGTGACTGATTCTACTGTGTGTTTCTATGCAGTACATAGTATATGTTTAACTAATGACTATTTTTCCATATTTTGCTTAGATTCTCTTTCACTTTTCTTCAGAATTTACTCTTTATTCTTTGTTACTTGGTTTAATTTCAAGGGACAACTATGTAGAAGAAAAGTCATTCACTTATCCAATAGTTTTCAATGACAAGTGAAATATTGAAATATACTTTAATGTAAGAAATTAATTAGATTAAAAAAATAAAGACCGGGTAAGCTTTAGATTTTCTTCGTGCAGTTTATTGATTTTCTTCGAACAATGTGTGCGAATTTTCATCTTAAGAGTGCTGCTAGTGTAGTAAAGACATAAGTAAGATTCTTTTGGTATTTTTTTGCATGGTTTATACTCTGTGGAATGAAAAAAAAAAAAAGGAAAAAACATCTTGGAAAATTGATTCAAATTCCTGTTTTTCAAACCCCTGGAGCTCTGCACATGCACTCTATTCTTATCTGTGTTTAGACGAGCTTGATGCAAAAAATTACTTTGTTCTATTGCTTGTCTCTGTTAAAACCAGGAGATCACCAGTGAAGTGAAATATAATCAGAGCATGTAAAACTGTTTTTCAAATTGTTTGACCTTGATTCCAATTTGATTGACTATTTTGAAGTCTTTCTTAATCAGAACGAATTCACAGAGCCACAGTGTAATCACTGAGTTTGATTTTACGTGGTGTTTTTAAATGGATGCCTGTGGGAAATTTCAGAGTTTTGGGATGATATTTAGTAGCCTTTCTGTAGGGGTCTCTCAAAAAATCTCTTTTCTACCATCACTGTCCACTTGTAGTTCTTACTTTCAAAAGAAAAAAAGCTTACTCTTATGGATGACAATACCACAGTTTATCTCCAAGTATACAAGTATACCAAAGCTTAAAATGTTGGCTCAGACTATTTAGCCATTTCATAAAATAAATAAAGAGCCATTCAAAGATTTCAGTTCCCGCTTATCATTTTAAAAAGCTCAAAAGTATCTAAATTTTTACAGAGAAATTTTAGTATTTCCTGCTTGTTTCTTTCCTGTTTATTAACTCAAATCTGAATCAAACTGTTTCAGCATATTTAGACTTTAAAGTTTATCTGGAAACTTGCCTTCCAATAGTATTGAAAAGCATCAGCTTGCTGATGGTACTAAACAAAAAGACATTTGTTTATGAAAATGAAAGATAGTGAGTTTGACAACTGTCAGCACTTATATAATGAGGATAGATTCTACTTTATCCAACCTGGTGCAGCTTAACCTTTAAAAAAATAATAACAAAGCAACAAAAATTTCAGCAAGAGAGTAAAAAAAAAAAAAAAAAAATCAAGTCTGAATTCACCCAGAATGTTAAAGTAGTTCAGTTATAAGGCAAAAAAACCGTTATGTGTTTAGGTAATACACATCTCAGGCCACAAGAGAAAATTTGGAATAAGTTTGTAGAATACAAAGCTACTTTCTCACTCTTCATGATTCTTTAGGGTATGACATCCACAAGGTAGGTGGAAACGAAGGGCTCCTGGGTCCCCTCTGAAGCAACACCCTTCATATTGCTTTTCACATGAATAGCATAAGCATCTTTTCAGAAGGATGCCTGCTGCCTGGTTTGGTCTCTCCACACTTGCAGAGAGCTCCTTCATTTACTTTCTAACTCCAAAAATGACAGAAGAGCTAATGCCAAGGTGCTGGACTGCTAACAGGAGTTAGGAGGAATGCAGTCCTGTTCCCTCTCCTTCCCCATACACCCACAAAAAAAAAGGCAAGAAAACAGTCTTACACTGAAAAGCCAGTTCAGCCAAGGGAACAGGACAAAATGGACTTTGAACTAATAAATCATGACATTAAATTGGGAGGAAGGTTGTATGAAATGATGGCACAACATGCTGAGCAGTGGGGAACTTGCTGGTGGTGAACTCACTTATACTCTTGCAGAGTAGAAGACTTCTCAGTTAACAAGTCCTAAAATAATGTGCTGCAGTGTATAAAACAAGGTAGGGCCAGAAATAATTAACCAAAGGTGACAGATGGCAAGTCCTTTCTCTTTTTTTCCTTCTCATCTTTTGCTGTAACATCAAGTTGATCAAAGAACTTGGGATAATTTGTTATTGTAGGAAAACTAAAAATATCTTGAAATATTCAGGCAAAATAACTTCATTCAGATAACAGCCAGTAACTCCCATTGTTCGTGTTCAATTCCTTATGCACGAGTCTGTGTGTATTAATAATTTCCCTCCAAACCTGAATTACATGTGCACAGCTGAGAATTTGGGTGTGTCCGGGCTAAGGCATATTATTTAATCAGTGCATCTAAATCAATTTATTAATTTATTTAATTTGTTTGCTTGTATTAACAAACTGATTATCTATTCTACTGCCAGTAAACTTCACAGCTTCTGTGGCATGTTGCTTTATTAGTGTCACACAGCTATGTGAGGGGGCAACTAAATGATAAAAAAGCAGAGACTGCAGTAGAACTGCACCAATAGCAGTGTCTGTGAGGTCAATGTGTGGTCTGTGAGGTCTCACTCTAAGCCATAGTAGCATTCTCTCCTATGGTCTTCAGTAATAATATCTGGCAAACACTGACAATTTTTTAAAGGCAAGCATCTATGGATTCAAGTTAGAGATACAACATGAGCTTCTGCCTTGTATGTCTTCTGACACAAAAGAGGATCAGAAAAACAACTGTGACCACATATAATTAAAAAACAAATTCAGTAATTTGCTCAAAGCACATAATATTAATTGGTTATAAAGGAAAAAAGCAATGGTATCTGCAGTTCCTCCTTCCCCCCAGTCTCAGTAGTAATTCTAACTGGTCCCAGAGCCAAAAGAGTATATTTAATTTTTTCAAGTACTAAGCATAACCTTTTTGATGGGAAGTGCTAAGCCAGCCAACCAAAATGAGTCCCTTGAGCCAGACACAGATGAATTTCAAATCAGAAGAAAGAGAAAGGGATTGGGAAAGGAAGGAAATAGCTAAGGTGAGAATAGAGGTGATAACCTCTGTGCACCAACTTATGAGTAGGTGCTTTATAGCAAATGAAACAGGAACAAAATTACTTCCCTACTAGTAGAGCACATTTCTATAGTACTCCCCTACCCTGCCTCCAGCCTCAGTCCTTTAACAGAAATATTAATTTCAGCTTGCTTCTGAACAGTGGGTTTCACCCATTCTCATTACACGTCCTATGACAAATAAAAAGCACAATTCAAGAGGAAACATATTCCTGTTCCAGCACAGTTTGATCCAGATGAATCAGGAACGTAAACAGACAAAAGCAAAAGTGAGAAAAGTTTAATAGCACAATTAAAATATAACTTCATAAGCTTGTGAGCTGATATGTCAAGCTGCTTTCAGTAATTTCCAGAGGGAGTGCTTACCGATGACTACAAACCAAAGCAATCTAGAAGCTGGCCACCCGAAGCTGTAAGGGGAGCTGCTGCAACCGAAGGCTGCTTGCTCAATTGCCTGGACAGCTCTCTTTGGTTTCCAAATCATAAATTGAAGTTTGCCTCTAATTTTGCTACCTCAATTTCTCAATACCTCACTCCTGTTTTTTTCTCTCTTTTCTCATCACTGCTTAGTAGTCTGGATTCCCTAGTGAGATGCAGTGCAGACTGCTAGGACTCTGCCAGACATTAAAAAGCAGGCAACGTCTGTTCGACAGCTTCAAATCACTTTCTGTGGGAAGCAGCCCCCCCCCAACAGCCTTTGTCATAGCAAAAAGAATTTGTTGCAGTCAGCCCTTTCTCCTGCTTTTCTTATCTTTTCATACCCTGCAACTCTACATTTTAGCTCACCATTTCTTCTGGCAAAATGTTTTATGCAAACAATATCAGTCTCTGGGAAGCCAAAAAATGGCAGCTCTTACAGAGATGAACCTTCTTCCAGAGTCTTGTCAAGAGTAGATTCTGGGCAGCAAGCATTGTGAAGATCCCTTCATTCTTGGTAATTGTCAGGGTGGTTATGTCTCTGGTCTCTTGGAAAATGATGGCTGAAGGTTACCATGTTAGAATTTAACTCCCTTCTCTCTTAGCATCACCAACTGCCTCATTTCAGATCTGGTCCAGAGCACTAGACAATCTTGGACATGTGGGAAATCTGGAGTACAGCATGAACACATGCAGAGTCCTCACTGGTTATGAGAAAACAAACATACTCTTCCTGCCTCTAGAGAATGAGTCATAAACCACATATCGCCCCTTGAATTGCATGCTTTTCTTCTTCTTTTGCAACCTTGTTTTCCACCTGTTCATCCCCTCATTTTCTGGCAACACAGAGAAAAAAACTTGAACCTAACAGTTTTCCTTTAAGCTACTGACTCTAAGAGTCTACCTACAAGTGCCAAAATCAGTCAGTCACCTCAGACTTTGGGGAGAACCTAATAGTGCCACTGGAAGTAGGCAGAGATTGTAATGGCTTCTGCTGCTTCCACTGTTTCACTCTGCCCTGGTCACATTCGAGTTTGGGCACAAGGCTCTTGGTTTTTTGTCGTGCACTGTATTCATTTCTCACATACAGCCAGCCTGACTATACTCAGGTATTTGACCTCCAAAGTGTCTCGTAAGCAAAAGCAGCCACCTGCTTGAGAGGAAACAGAAACATATTTTTAAGACTTCAGATCCAAACCAAGTTAGCAGAAGTATTACATCAGTCTTGAGAGGACTGGCTCAGATCTCCAGTCTCGGTGCAAGCTGTGAGTGGTGGATGGTGCACATCCCAGTTTGTAAAGCCACATTGTTTCCTCCTCATGGGGTGCTCTGCACCCTGGATTACTTAGTGCTCTATGCAGGTCTGGATTCTAGCTGTTCATTTTCATTTACCCTTTGCAGTTTTCAGCACACTGAACGAATCACAGTTGCCTGCTGGAGAAATTTCATTTAAAATAACAAAAACACCTTTAGTGTCTATTTATGAAAGCCAGAATTTTATTAATGGTATTTCCATTCAATCTATTCAGACTCTTAGGTTATGGATAGTGCCTTTAAATAAAGAAAAACGTGGATATCTTTATTATGAGCATATTTCTAAAATCTTGCCACGTTCCACTGACGATAATGGCATTCATCTAAGAAAACTCAATGCTGACAGCTGCTCCTCTAAGGGTTTTCTACATGTTAATGTGTAACTGAATTTTCATATATTTATCACCTCATATTATGTTTAATATTGAATGCTGTTGTTGGATAAATGTGTCTGTGAGCTTTGAGTACTTGTTATAGAAGTCATCCATTATGCAATGAAAGACTGTCAGGTCAATATGACCAAAAATAATTCAGTTCTATTTTTGAGATCTCTCTTTTCTACCTCTTACAAATAAGCTCAACACAGTTTACATGCACCACATAATATCTCTTGCCTGGTCTGAATTTTCAATTGTGTAAATTATGCAACAGTCATATACCCACATCCTAGGTGACAAAAGAGCTGCTTTCCAAAATTCAGTGATACTTCTGTTTTAACATAGTTGTATCAGCTCTCAGGTGCTGTAAATAGGCTCTAATGCTAAGGATCTGTCCCACAGCACTTAGGACTTCAACTGCTAAACACATTTTCCTTTATCTTTCCCCACCTCCCTTCCACATGATTCTCTTTAATGTTTCTGATAAAGCATCCTTCTTCTCTGGTTTAAATTCTGCCAGAATGCCTGGAACCTAAGAAAAGAACTCAGTTACTTGTTTTACGTGTCCATCATCTGGAAAGTATCTGAGCTCCAGAATTGGATCAAGCACACATTTATTTTGAAACATATGTACAGGCCTTCCCTCTAACATTCCCAGCCCAGCTTCATGTTCTTTATTTTGAAAATAAATAGTAGAAAGCAAATTAAAATGGTTTAATACTTGTGGGAAAAAAAAAATCTCAAAAAGTTATCTGTCTATATATGTGTGTGTGTGTGTACATATATATCTATAGGAAGAAAAGATCTGCATGCAATTTGTCAGGCAAACTGTTAATACTCCAAGGTTTCAAATATTTAACAAACTTCTTTGAAAGGAATGGAGATACTTGGTGGGTCTGTTTTAGTGACAGAAAACCTGACACACCTTTGTGAAAATTTGCAGAAAATTAGGTGAGCAGAACGAAGTGTGTGTGAGCCTGAATTATGGGAAAATGCCTATTGTAGAAGTTGAATACACATTTGTTTGGGTCCAAATGAAGCTGTTGATTAAAGAGCACAAGAACTTTAGGATTCATAGGCTGGGCTCTAGGTCTGTGCTACAGCAACGTATTTTTTTTGCCAATAAAACTAATTTCAAGTCTGTAGTTAGATTCTCAGAATCTGGATCTAGACTTTTTGATTTGATCACCTCCCCCTCCTAATCAGATGGAGCAAGCACAAGATTAGGCACAAAAACTGCAGACAAGGAAGATAGTTTTGACATTAGCCTTTTCAAACAGTGACCCTGAGCATGTAACACATAATCAAAACCTGATTAACACAGAAATTCAATTACTGCTTCATTAAAGATCTTTCATTAATCTAAAAAACACTTGTAAAATGCTTGGGCTCCATTTCCCAACAACTACAAATCTAAAAAGAATCGTCAAGGGGTCAGATTCAATGACACAACTATCGTCTCCAAGCTATTCCTCCTAGGCCAAGGTCTGGGTGCCTTTCTTGCCTTTCTGTCCTGGGCAACACACAGATTTACCATGACCCTGTGACCAGCAGCAGAGCCATGCTGGAATAAAAGGTCCTGAGTAATCCAGACCACCAGCCATGGATCAGCGGGAACTGCTGAAGCCAAAATTCTATGGTAGCCCCAAGATCAACTTGGCAATGCAGCCCAGCTCCATTCAATAGCAATGCAGTGGCACTGAGGACCTGATGGCATCTCTGTTAGCTATGAACATCCTCAGAGTTCTCTGTCCCAGCTTGCTGCTCCCTGGGGTGTGAGCCACATGTTGGGCAGAGGTCTCCCAGGGCCTTACCTTCCACCTGCCTGACTGCCCTCATCTCTGTGATGATAGACTCCATTCAAAGATCAGAAACAAAAATAGGGACTCGTCTGTTTGCTCCCCTTGAGCCAAATAGGCCATCCCTTCACAGAGGTCCACAGCAGCCTCATGCTGTTACAAAAGTGTTTCCAGAAAATCAAGTGCACAAACGTGGCCCCGTGCTCTCTGCCTGCCCACCAGGTCTCCGCTCCTGGCTGTCATCAACAGTCTAAGATGGCACAGCATGGCTGGGCTCACAGGCGGTGCCTTGGCCCTTGCCACAGACCCTCTCCTGTTCTTTAGACTCCTTCACAGCTGACTGTTTATGACTTTGTCCTACATAAAAACCCACAGGGTGGAAGAAGAAAAGGTGCTTTTTGAAATTCTATTCCAGAATGTTTTAAAAATTTCCCTCAGTGGTCCCAAATTCCAGATTGCATGAAGCCTTTTTTTAGAATGTGACACAAAAGAGACATGAAAGAGATCTGATAAACACTTTAAAAACATCAAGCAGTTCTTTTTTGAGGGCCTCCACGCAATCTAAGCAAGCAAGAAACAGATTACCATTACCTCATCTCGTACACACAGTACTGAGTCAGGAAGTGGGGGAGTTATCTGATGAGATGTGGTTGTCTATGTCTGAGCTACTTGACTAGATTCCCTTTGTAATTAACAGAAATGGGTACTTCCAGATTTGCATCACCTCATCTAAAAGTAGGCTTCTAAAATAGGTCAGATTAGTCTCATCCTGATAGTGCCTGCTCTTCACAACTCACTAAGAATGGGAGCCAGAGTTGACCAACAGTTTTGACATTTGTTTCTGGTCAGGTCAGTCTTGCCTTAACTCACCTGTCCTGTATAATCCCAGACACATTTGGCAAATCCAGGTACAAGACCAAAAGCCCCAAGCCCCAGTTCAGGGATTTCCTTCTCCCAAGACGAGATGTTTACCCACAAAATACAATTGGTTTGACTCAGGATTTCACAGCTGTATTAAAATTTCCATTTCACTACCTGGAACTGAGAACCTTCAATACGTTTTTTCAGTGTATTTGACATGGGCATTTATCTTGACCTTGTTTTGCACTCTTTTCACTGCTAATTTCCCTCCTAACCTCCTAACACCATTAGTCATACTTTGTTTCACTCACTCCTAGAGCTGTGGGAAGGAGTGTAATCAGTCCATTCAGGGAGAATTTATTTCAATAGTTAAAAAAATGGGTCTGCTCCAGTTTTAAACAACATTGCATAACCACCTACAGGTGTCAAGCAGATGTGAAAGTGCTGCCAAAGCAGTCAGAGCTGGAGACCTGGCGTTTCCAGGATGCTCCACAGATGGGGCAGCCCCATAGACATCAACTCTTAGGGAGTAAAAGCTCAGGGGGCAACATATTTGTGGGCTGTCTGAGGGTAAAAAGTTCTAGAATCCTCTGACCTGCAAGCAGATGAACAGCCCCAATTCTGCATGCCAGCACTCCTCTGTCATCAGGCCATCTGCCAGGCAGATGAGCTGGCAGAAGATCAGACAGGTACAATGAAAACCTGCTTGTTTCCCAGCACACCTTCCTCAGAATAGAGTTGTTGCCACACAGCATCTTAGCTTTGCCTGAAATATTCTGGTGGAAATATGTTCATCTGGAGCTTCTCCAGCCAAGACTACAGATGAATCCTGACCGATGGTTGCAGGCTGAGATAGGAACACGTTATTGGTCTCCATTGTACCCTGCACACCTTTCCTTGGGGCTGAAGCTGTGCAGAGTGGATTGATGCCCAGCTTAAAGTATGGACTGGTGGGAACATCTAGAAAAAAAAAAACATCCATTTTGGCAACTCACAAGCCTTTGTGGACAGAGGTCTATTGAAGAGGGAGAGGTGACACCAGGAATGCAAACATCTCTTTGTTTCAATTTTTGTGCAAGCTAGGGTGGTAATACTTTTACACCAGGAAAGTAGGAAGAGTATTTGATGCTACTTGAATTTTCCTGCACAGCCATCTGCTGTAAAATAGACCTGTTTTCTTCATGAAATGTAGAGCCTGGGTAGTGCTAACTCCCACGTGATAATATCTCCCCTGAATGGCCTCTGAATTGCTGCTGACAATCAACTCCAGCAACAGGATTCAAGGGAAATTTGGTGTCTCTCTGTAGCAGCACAGCCTGAGGGAAGAGGGCTTCAAGGTCTCTGGTAGGGAGCAACTCAGAATTCAAACCTGGCAACTACTAGTAGCATTACAATGTTTCTGGGCACAAATTTCTGTGCCAATTATGTTTTCATATCTATTCTATATTTTTGTAAGTAGAAACAGAGCTAATTGGTGTAAGTCAGTCTTTGGAAGGTCTGAAGACCTGTTTTTAATAAACTTTAAAGTAGATTCCCTCGAGATTTGTTGTTTTTGTTTTTTTTTTACACCAGTGTAAATATTTAAGATTGCACTTACTGTCCTTGTTTTTAGAGAAATACTTTAATGAAGCAAAATGGGAAATGACTTTCAAGCCACTGGTTGTCATGAGAGCAGGACTTTGGAAATCATTAGAAGAAACAGAGAACCATTCATACAAAATGTCCAGGATTTTTAATCCCATCTGATAATTCCTCAATCCTCCCAGCTGTCAGAGTTTCAGAAAGTCCATAGAATGTAGGATTGCTGTTTTCTGAGACATAGCACTACCAGCTTTCCCAATACTGTTTTTTAGCTGCAAATACATCCTCTCCTTGCTCTCAGCTGTACTTTTTCCATTTAATTATTTTCTTAGTTTTTAAACTAAATTAATATATAAAAATATATATCTAAAAATAAATATTTTTGCTGAATACATATAAATTCTTTATTATATACACATTATAATAAAGAATCATGAGGGAAGGAAGAGAAATTATGAATTAAAGTATATTGATTTACCAACATTAAAACAATGGTGCAGCGAACTTTTCTAATTAACTGGTATGTGACAATCAGAAACAAAAAGGAGCTAGTCTGTGAAGTTTGTTGCTTTGGAGAGAAGGGAAAATGCTAAATTACTTCCATGACTTTTTGACTTCTTATTTTATCCCTCCTTTCAATGTCGTCTGAATTACCACTACCAAATATGCAAGGGTACACAATAAAATTAAGCACTCCTTGTGAGAAACACAGACTTGTAGAACAAAAAACAGAACACAGTATAAGTAAAGAGAATCCAGGCATGGCATTTTGAGATGCCACTGGAAGCTAACATTAAGAGGAAGGTTTTCAGAAAAAGATCATCCTTTCCTTTCCTTTCCTTTCCTTTCCTTTCCTTTCCTTTCCTTTCCTTTCCTTTCCTTTCCTTTCCTTTCCTTTCCTTTCCTTTCCTTTCCTTTCCTTCCCTTCCCTTCCCTTCCCTTCCCTTCCCTTCCCTTCCCTCCCCTTCCCTCCCCTTCCCTCCCCTTCCCTCCCCTTCCCTTCCCTCCCCTTCCCCTTCCCTTCCCTTCCCTTCCCTCCCCTTCCCCTTCCCCTTCCCCTTCCCCTTCCCCTTCCCCTTCCTCTTCCCCTTCCCCTTCCCCTTCCCCTTCCCCTTCCTCTTCCCCTTCCCCTTCCCCTTCCCCTTCCCCTTCCCCTTCCCCTTCCCCTTTCCTTCTTTCCTTTCTCCTTCCCTTCCTTTTCCTTTCTCCTTGTCATTCACTTTCTATTTGTACCCCTAGAACCTCTCTTTCTCCCAGAGGTCAAATTCTGCCTGTGGCCAGAACTCCCCAGTGCAGCAGGTTGTTGTAACCTCCTTTGATCTGACTTAATTTTCATTAATTGCACTTACCCAGTACAGAACAGCAGCCTGGGTAATTTTATCCAAAAACGTAGCTGGAAGACCTACTGTCTATTATTTGTACAAACCCTAGTGGTTAGATTTTTAGAGCAGCAGAAGACGTGAGATCAAATCTCTCTCCATCTAAACAGTTTTGACCATTCTTCTTTCCCAAGATGAGCAGATGAGTAGCAAGAACAGGCCAGAAGTAGAGCAAGCACATCAGGTGAAAGGTGGTGTGATGTGGCAACATCATGAATGACGACATGCAGAAATGAGCAGCATGGGTCCAGGTTCTCATTTCCCTAGATAATTCGGGGCTTTTATTCACCTTTTGAAATATAAAATCTAAATGATTGCATTAACTGGAGTTGCATTCAATGTCTGAATTAGAATATATTATTTTAAGATAACGTAACTAAAAGTGGTAATCTAAGTATAACTGTAACCACGCAATATGTGTAATTGAAATAGAGCACAGTGTTGGCAAAACATTAGACTGTTTCCTGGATCTAAGCTGCATGGATCAAGTAAGCAGCAATTGTAAAACTTTCACATTAATTTACTAAAGTTCCTATCGCCACAGTCACACTAGAGCCAGCTCAGTTAAGTGTTTCTTGAAGAACAGCATGTTGTTCCCATGTCCCTTGTCTAATTGAAGACTCAAAACATCATTCTACTGAAGCTGAAGGCCATGTCTATTTAACATCAAAGGGAATAAAGATTTGTCATTCTTTTAGGAAGAATTATTTTAAACATATTATTAAAACCAAACAAGGCTATTCACAATGCATCACATGGTAGCACTTTTATCTCTAGGTGATAGCAGACTCCAGTTCTGTAGAGCCTCAGAGCTCTCACCTGAAGCCAAGAAAACAGCTCAGTACCGTATGTGAATCAATGCAGTATCTGAACCCAGCTACAGTCACCTCCAGTGATACCAGCTCTGACTGGAAACCTGTCCTACTGTGCAAGTGGCAAACATGCTAGAAGAAAGGGGAGCTTACATACTAAATAGACAAGGATAAATTATCTCCATTGTGCAGACGAGAACTGAGGTGAGAGCAGTTCTAGCTCACCCGAAATCACGCAGTCAAGCTCCAGTAAAGCAGGGGAAGGATGCCCAGGTTCATTGCTGCAAACCCAGCGGGACTATTTGGGTGCAGGTGGCACTTCAACCCCTCATGATAAAATTTTTGCTTGGATCTCCTGGCTTTATGTTTATTTAATCTCTAAAATGAAGAGAAAACAACAAAGTGAAAAACTCTCCAAATTCCATGTCTAGTGCTTTGTTTTGTCAAGGAGTGTAACTGAAGGTATCTTACCAACAGAGCATAACTTCTTTATTAGTAAAAATACTGCGAAAAATTATGGGTGAAACCTGAGGCTGGGAAGTCTTTGCTCCCAAATAAGTGGGAAAATGGGAAAAGAGTTATAACTTTAAAATTACTATAATATTGATTACCATTCTCAGGATTAAATGCTGAACAATAACATTTCTAGCAGCTCTATGGCAAGGGATAGGGGTGGAAGTTGAATCAAAGAAGACGTTTTCTTTCTCCACAAAACATATTAAAACTTGGATTATTGGCAAGGGAATATTTTTGCACAGTTTATTTAGAGTTACTGCTATACTGATATATGCTACTTCAGTCATAGTATTTTAAGATAACTCTAAATGGAAAGTCCTGTGTGAAACCAAACCTTAGCCTGTATTTTGTATTTTAATGAGGATTCTTTCACAAAATATTCCATTATGGATAATAAGATATTAGCAATGAATGTGCCAGAAAGGACAGATGGGAAGATAGTCAACTGTCTAAATCAGAAGATTTTCAAAGTGCAGTAAAGAAGTTATTAAGCACACTTCTCTGGCTTAATGCCAACCTATACTGTAGGGAATTGGTCAAAGAGTGGATCATGAAAAGCTTTTTGGGAGCAGCTAAATTCTACAGCTGTGGTCTTTGTTTTTCCAGCACTTTGCAAGAACAGAAGGGGGAATTACGAAAGCGTCTGTCATACACTACCCATAAGCTGGAAATGCTTGAAACGGAGTTTGATTCTACACGTCAGTATCTTGAAATAGAACTGAGACGTGCTCAGGAAGAACTTGAAAAAGTAACTGAAAAACTGAGAAGGTTAGTGACTAACTTTTTGAAATATACAGAGTTATTAGGAATTTACAAGGGGCTGTGTTAAAGACATATGTAAGTAAAAATATAAGCTTATAGTCTCAAACATACATCATTTATTATTTATGGATTACACATTGTGTTTTCACATTGAGCATATATGTTTCACTCACCTGAATATAAATTACCTACAACATGAAGTTATTTACATTTGATATGTAAGATGTGCATGTGTTGAAAGTAAACATGCAAATAGAAATATATGTACATAGCTGCATATGTAATATCTTTTGTGTGCAAACATACATGTCAGTCAGTGCCATGTTGTGTTATTCATACAAAGGCTATAAATATGCTACATATATATGCTTATACCATATATATACAGATATATTATTTTAGTGCATTTTGCTGCATATTTTCTGTTTTTACTCACCATTGCACTGATATAAGAGAATGGAATTTGGTCTTCCATCTCTCAAAGCTGAGACTGTGTTTAATTCACATAGTGTTATGAGATTTCACATTATGCTAGAGCAAATAATTTGCTTTTCAGTCCCAAGTAGAATAGAATGATACTGAAAACCTGTGACTTAAAATTGTTTAAGCTGTGGTACAGTGCTATTGTAAATCAGGGGCCCAGTTAATGTTAATGACAAATTATAATAAGTATGCACTCCTGACATTCCTGGCCCTGATTAAAATGGTCTGTAATGTAACTTTAAATTTATCAGTGATTCTTAATATCATTTTTTTTCACTTTTTTGCAAAACTTCTGAACCTGCAATTATCCATTTATGCAGGAATGTATTTGCATGTCTTGTGAGGACTTTCTTAAACTGATGTAGATAATTGAACTGTTTGATTTAGTTTATTGGATGAGTCAAAATGAAATTCAGAATAAATCATTCCGAGCTATACCCAAAGAAATATCTTTCATTCTTTACAGATGACAAAAAAAAAAGAAAAAAGCCAAAAACTGCTGACAAACTGAGTCAACCAAATTGGTTTATGAAAATTTTAAACAGAAAGAGGCTGTAAAACCTCAAATTAGAATACATCCTAGTGTGCTTTCATAAATTACATGCTTCCTTATTTAGGGAAACAAGGTTAAAATAAGACAGTGTCATGATAATCTTGAAATCTATACACATGTATCAATAGCAGCCTGAAGATTCTCCATGTTGTTTTCTTGACAACAAAATTTTTCCTATCACTTCACTTAGAGTGGAGCTATTGAAAGTAACTTCCCTCCTGATGTAGTTGTGTTCCAACATAATTCAGCTTTAAGGACAGGGAACGCTGGTACTCTTTTCTCCTGAAACGTTATTTCAGGCATGGATGACATAAATCTTGTGTCATATTTAGCAGAGGGGGTGAACATCCACTTGTGTTAAAACAACAGGGCTTCCTAGTCAGAAGAAAGCCTTTTATCAGCTTCATTGGGCACTGATGAGTTAAGCACCCTTCAAAACTCAGGCCACTCAGTCTTTTTTTGCTCATGGCAAAGTCTAACACTCATATACAAGCATCAGATTCGTAGAACTGACTTTCCAATATTCTAATGGAACATCGTACCATATTATGAAGAAAACTTATATTAAAAATTATGTTTCAGGCAGGTGATTACTCCCATGAAGACATATGATACTGGAAGCCCAAAATATTTTACGAGGTGAGCTTTAAAAATGTTTCTATTGAGAATAGCAAGGCATACTGCAAGTTGAACAACTAGATTTCTCAACCTGGAGAAGGATAATGTCTGAAAAAATACTGTCATCCAAAAGTGTGTCAGCAACATGTCACAGAGGAAAATCATTGTGAGAAAAACAAGGAACTAAAATTAGTGTCAATAACATGTGTCTTGCTTCACTCCCTGTACAGGGAGATAAATTCACCCTCCTCCCCCCCGCAATAAATAACCCTTGTGTAACAAGATCCCACTTGCATACTAGAGAGCATCTCTGTAATTAAATTTCCATTACTGTAAAATGCAGATTTTTTTTTCTGAGAGGCTGAATGACCATCCTTTTCAAATCCTTTCTGAAAGCCTTTATGGTCTTAATTCATCCAGAATTACCTGTGTTGCTGCTAGGCCTCCCTTCTCTTACTCAAGCAAACAGGTCAGTTATGTGGTTTAATGGCCAAGTTTTAGACCTCTCTACAAACATCTAGAGGTGGCCTTTTTCTTTTTCCCAATGGGAGCAAAAGCAGGGCAGTCCTGAGTATGTTTGAAAATATTAACTATAAAGCATAGCAGGCTTTGAAAAGTGACTGAAAAGAGATTGGGGATTTCATATACCTCACATTGATTTCCTATCTGATGTGACCAGCATGGCTTTTTAAAGACAATATAAAAAAAAAAAAAAGAAAAAAAAATCAAATATCAGTCTTGGAACCAAAGTTCATGTTGTGTTTACTCCTTGAGACTCTGCCCTCGGTAACAACCTGGCAAGATCCCCATTCTAGCTTTTACCAGAGAGTAGAGTTATTTTAAGACACAAGAAATAAACCCATACAAGCATATATTTAGCACTGAGATTAGCCTCCACACATAATTGTTTCACTAAAAGGGAAACATTTCACAGACTGAAGAGGTGTTCTGAACAGTAATCCTGTAGTTCTGTTAGCTTTGGAATAAATGGTGGGAAAACACTCTTGTTTTCTTAAAGGAATCGGTGTAATTTTTTTATAAGAGAGAGGGAAAAGGTTTTTTGAACAAGAAGTTTCTATTTTAACAGCCTGAGAGCTAAACTGCACTCTGGGTAAAATTACCTTCTTTAGAGAAAGTCAGCCCAAGCCTGTGTTTTACTTTAGATATATCTCATGGCCTTAAGAGGGCTTGAGACTCAGTGGAAGCAGAGGCTTTTGCAGGCTTCCTCTGCAGTGGTGATGCGTAGTCTCTGAGAGGAGTGTGTTATCTCCACAATATGATCAGAGTAGTTTTAATTAGGCCCTCATTTGGTCAAGAATCTAAACCTGCATTTAATACATGCACACATATGTACCTGGAGGCATATGGGTGTCACCTAATAATATGAACAACACAAAAAGCCATCAATTTTTATAAGAAGCTATCAATTCACATGAGTTTATTCTTATAGTAGTTTCAGAGGGTTGTGAAGTTGACCTGCTCGTCACTTTATTTACAAAGACGCCAGATTTTCAACATTAAAATGTTTCATACTTCATAACCTTCAGGCTATCTGAGTGTATTTTTCCTGCAAACAGGGTTACTATTTGCTCATCTGGTCATTTTCAAATTGGAATAATTTTCCCTACTCCTCCTTTATTTTACAGTGTTGCCCAAAGATTGATTTGATTACTCTGTTCCTCTTTTATCCCGTTAACACTTTCTTTCATATATAGCTGGGTCCATTTCTCTCCTTAACACCTACATTTGCTGACACTTCTTTTGGCACAGTGGATTTCCAATTTGGGTTTTATGCATATATGTGCATGTGTATGTGTTTGTGTATGTGTGCACGTGTTTGTGCTTATTTTGACTACCTTTGCATAATACTCTCAATAGAAACATTTTTTGAAGCTCAGCTTCCTACTTACTGTGGATTTTTTGTTTAGATTGGATTTGATTTTACTGGGAGGTGGTCCATATTTTTGAGTGCAAAATGAATGTGTTAGAGAGCTAGGGTTTGTGGGCTACTTACTCCTAAACATACAACAGAGGAAAATTTCATGGGCAAAGACAAAAGAAGTTAAAAGCAAAGAAGCAGATTGTGATAAGCTCTTGCAAAAACCATCTACCACCTATGGCACGGAAGTGTTGCCATCCAAAAGAAGATATATTAACGGTAACCAACTTTCCAGTCATCTGTATCAAGAGAAAAAATGCCAACAGAAGTTGAGGATCAAACCCAGTGACGCATTGCAACCATCGTGAGCCAGATATCCAAGTAAAAATTGCTGCTGTTTTTATTAACGATCTTAAACCTATGGAAAGGGACCTTCAGGGTCTCCCTTGAGCTCTCCACATAGGTCTACACTGCAGAACAGACTGGAGTACAGAGACCCCTGAGCTAGAAAAGCCCCAACCCAATAATTTCTTTCCCTTTTTTTTTTCAAGAATTTATACAGATTCTTTTGGACCCATGCAAACTTTTAGGAGGCTGCAGGTGCTAAAAGTTTACATCAGTTTCATACCACCTCTAGTTGAGCCATGAGCTGCCTGGGTGCAAAGCATGTTTGAGCTGTTCTATTTTGGTTTACTAGAGAAAAACTGTAGACCATGACAGAGAAGATAGTGGGGCAATTCTGCTCTCAGACAGCAGGCCTTACCTTAATTTTCTAAATCCATGTTCCCAGCACCATGGCATGCAGCCTTACCTGGAAAACATAACTATGTTAGTGCTGAGTAGCTGTTTACATGCAAAACCAGTTTAAATCTCCTTGCTCCCACTGATTTGTCAAGACCGTCTCTTCCTTCTCCTTTGCCCTGAAAAGCTGGGTACAGGGTAGCCTAAGATTCGTCTCTGTTGTGCTGACTCTGGCTAAATAGCTGTGAAAATCCCAAGTATATCTAGAGCTGCACAAATAAATGTCTATACAGAGGCTTAGTGGTAAAGGCTGCATCTAACAGGAGCATGGACAAAGCAGAGATCCATAAACTTCAACCTTTTAAGTCACCTGGACATTTACACAACATCACTGTGACAACTGATGAGGAATGACCAACCTGTAGGTTAGTACAGGTCTCAAAGATTTTCAACCCATTTGGTTCACCACCTGGGCAAACGCTCTTCACTGTAGGTCCTCCTTACAGGGAGGAGATTTCCTCTGTTCAGCAGCTCTGTAAAATGTACACGACGCCAAAAGTTCCCACAGATTTGTAATGTCCATTTGAAATGGCTGCCCTGAGTCTGGGCTGAACCTTAGTGTCCTGGGGAGTTTCACTCATGGGGATGTCGTTATTTATGCCCACCGAGCAGCTATGCTTGGCACAGACCTCTCCTAACAGGTCCATGTGGCAGATGTTATGGTACGACTGGGAGCCCCAGCAAGAGCTCTGAAAACCTCGTGAGGTGCTCCATGAGCCACTGGCCTGACCCCGGACAGAGAGTTTTGATCAATTAACTGGAAAAAGAAAATCTCCATGGCAACAGAAGCAGGGAGAGACACTTCACTGTGGCAAAGGGGTGGGCTGGATCTCTCAATTCGCAGCCATGACATAGTTCAAATGCAGGTCTTAGTTCTGATTTCAACAGCCGCTACTAACCATGTGATAAATCGAAAAGACTTCTTTAATCCCAGTCCCTTCCTGATCACCATGGAAACTACTCCCAGATCCAAGCTTCTCGGAGGAAGCAGTTGTCTGCTGAATGAATGTGTATTACATCTGAGTTCACTATTACAGTGAATGCACTTGCACACTACCTCAAATCAACTCACCACTGAAAATGTTTCAACCTATTGACCTGAGATTCCCAGTACTAGCATAGATGTGTTTAGACAAACTTTTCACAGCTGAACTTCTGAAATTTGCTTTAAACTTGTTATACATCCTGTTGAGGTGAGGTGTGCCCTCCTTACCTTCTGTGAAGAGAAAGGCACAACTACCATCAAAATAATAATATTTTTCTCACAGCACAGGCTGCACAGCTTGCTCATTACAATACAAAACAACCTAAAGATGTACAGATTGAAACTTTTCTTTGGTGTATTGCTCTGGAATAAGCTGGGAAGTCTCATTTTGATAATCCATTCAATCCCTCAGTGCTGATAAAAGTAAATACCCACATTTTTCAGGCTAAGATATCTAAAAGTATTTCCTAAAGAAAGAGGATGTGTTTAGCTCTTGAAAACAAGCAATTCCTTCAACTTCTGTCGAAGGAAGGAATATTCTCTTCTAAGTCATGTAGCAATGCCTACATGTTGCTTTTGCTGCAGTCACTATGTTTCTGCTGCAATTCTCCATATTAAGAGAGGTCTGTAAACCTTTTTATGTACTCTCTAAGCATACAGCTCAGGCTTCCCCTCTGACATATTATTCCTGAGCCTGATGTAAAGATACAATCTCTTTGTGTAAGCTCTTGTGCTGCTATGCATGTCTGCACACAAATGTCAAACGGCAAACATATTTTCACTTCTTAATGGCATTGGCTCCTAAATATAGCAAAAAGGCATGACAACAAAGTTTTGCTTAGGAGGTAGGTGGTAATTACATTTCACTGAATGGCAACAGGAGGTAAAATAGATTTCAAGTAGTTCAAAACAAGGTTTTGTACTAATGTGAAAATTGCAGGTAAAAAAAAAAAAACAAACACAAAAAACGATACATTCAATTATATGATATCATCTTTGTTTTAGGATACAAAACAATTACCTAGCCTTACAAAGAATTAATCAGGATCTGGAGGATAAACTTTACAGAATGGTAAGTTATCATAAGTGAACTTTTAAAAAAATATTAAGTGTGTTTTAATGGTTCTTAATTCATGGGACAAACATATATGTATCCAAAACAAACAAACAAACAAACAAACAAACCCACAACTCATGCTCCAAATGCAGTATGCTTAAAAAATATATATGACTTTATCAATATCATGATCTAAAGCTCAAGCTGTGTACAACACAGCTCCATCAGTTTAAATGGAGATTGCATTGGCTGATGATCTGGCTGAGTAAATTCTACCTTTAAAATAATTCTCGTTAATTTAGTTAATAATTTCATGGGTTTTAAATATTTATGTTTGCATTAAGTAACAAATGTAAATAAGGTAATCCAAGGTTTTCTCATGTTCCTTAGACACTTTTCATTCAGCCTTTACTAAGTGATTTAATAGAGCATGGATGGTCTGACTTTTATATACTGTCATAACTATTAGTCTCAGTGTATTAATTTCCAATCTAATGTGTCTGCAATCACAATGTCAATGTCACTGTCACAACCCAATTAGTGACTGAGGAAATCACTGCACCATTCATGAGCTTCACATCCAGGACTAAAATTACAAGACACAGCACCATTCATTCAAAATATTTTTATGTTTAAAAGAAATGGCAGTGCCTTTAGTGCCCTGGTTCATTGCTAATGCTTCTGGGACATCACATTCAATGTTAGGAGGAAATTAAAATTTACAGAGAAAGGTGAGGGTAATGTTTAAAAAGGAAAGACCAGCAATATTGAACTTCAGATCTCCAGGTCCTGAGCACAGCCTGAGCTGATTCCTCCTCTCCTGGCTTAATAAGGTCAGTTGTTCCCTGGTCTTCATCCTGCCCAGCCCCATCTCTGGCACAGCCCTAGCAAGCACAGTGCACACAGATCAATACATGGTTTACGGGTCTGGGCAGATTCCTCACATACAGCTATAAGGATGCTAAGATAAGCCTACAATTTACACAAGTCTCATATGTAGCATTTTCATGGGTAGGCAGCCTGGAATGAAGGGAACAGATTACGGTGCTTTGAGAGTAAATAAGGACTATGGCAACCTACTGGAGGGACACCAGCCTTTACTAAGAAGCAGAAAACAAATCTTTGAAAATGTCATCGTTTTTATCTCTGGAGTCTGTTTAAATAGCTGACAAAGAATAAAATGCTGATGTTTTTGTAACTGGCTAACAACAGGGCAAAGTTACAACCAGGTTATAGCTGATATTTGTTCATAAATATAAACACTGTATAAGCATAAATAGCATTTGTTCTCATGTTGTTGGGGGTTTTTTCTCCATTCTTACTTTGTTTCATTCTTTTTCCCTTTACCAAAATCATTTTGGGATTTTATCTCCACCTGTGGCCTAGTATTTATTACATATGTGCTACAAAAGATAAACAAAGTAGAGGCATTCTGGCAGGTAAATTATTAAAAAAAAGTTTAGAAACACAGAAAGAAGGACTCCAAAAAATCCATGGTTTTTTATCGGGTATTTCAGACCAAAGAAAAGAATTTTTAAACTGATGTTTCATCATCCGCTTAAAACAATGAGGAAAGATTACAGAGCATAGCACAGAAAGAAGGAATTCTGGTTCCATGGAGCTCTGTACCTTTCTTTTTTCCATTAGCATGACAGTCATTGCAGGTAGCTTTAGAGGCTTGAAGAAGATCAGTCAGGCTCTGTACACCACTTAGCTCCAGGCTGCTTTGCCTACTGAAGCAATCAAACTGAAGACACAAAACAAAACCAAAGATGTCTAATGGAAACTCTATTAAAAACAAAAACATGGGGGAAATAGTACCATATTTCATTTACATAAGTCAAAACACTTGATTTTTGGGGCACTCAAAAAACCCTCAACACTTCAGAGAAAGCTGTATTAAACAACAGATTGTCTGGTTAATTAACAGCTTATAGTGGACTGGGTTGTTGGATACCTTTCTCTCCCTTTCCTGCTTAGGAAGAACAACTGTGGGTTTGTTTTTTTTGTTTTTTGTCTAATTTAGTCAGTTTGTCATTCCAAAATCAAAAGCCTTTTTATTTCTTTACCTTTATACAAATCCAAATATGTAAACTATGTATTTACTTTCTCCCTCTCCCCCCTACCCCATCCATCTATACACACACATTTGAATGTATACACACACACACATATATACACACAGACTCTTAAAGAAGTTTTGACCATTTGATGTGTCCAAATGCAACAAGTAGAGAAAAGTAGACCCTCAGGGCACTGGTCCCTTGCTCCCCCTGCCTGAAGGGGATGCTCCCAAGAGACAACTTTCTCCCTTCCTTTACAGGTGACCCATAACTCCCCCTCTCACAGTGACTGGCCCCAGTCCAACACCACTAATCTAGGACTCTACCTTGGCTTCCCTCTTCAATGTTTTTGGGTATCCTGAATATTAAAGCCTTCCATGCCTGCTATTGGTATAAGGGATGTAAAAGATAATAATTAATTCATTAGCAGTCACAGAAAAGAAACTGAAGTAGCAGTTCTTCTATGCTCTGCTTCCTTTTGAGTGCTAATCTATAAAATATTTAAAAATATTTGAAAGCATACTTCTGATCACAGCAAATGGTATCCAATTGAAACTTCTATCACATCAGAACTTAAAATAAAAATATAAAATATAAACTACAGTGTCTGTGTTGGCTAAGAGCTAAAGAATGCAATCCTGAAATCAGTGGAGGGTTTGCTATGTTCAACTGGGCAAGACTAAATATATGACTCTGTAGAAACATACATAACACAGAACTAAAATTCTGCTGTCACTACTCATAAATTCCATTTCTCACCACAGTTGGGGTCTTTAACCAGAGATTTGTTTTGTCTTGTAAGCACTGGTGAAGCAGGGGAATATACAGGCTCTCTTCTTAAATAATTAAGCTTTATATTTTTTTTCCATTAAGATATGGGAAAAGATTAAGCAGAGACCTTTAATTTTGCACTGCAATTCCATGACAGGGCTGTTCAGTTAAAGAACTTTTTATAATGTCTAGTTCCAGTTATCACCAGTAGTGTTTGTTTTCTCTGGCACTGGTCTGAATTTCCTGAGGATGCTCTGCCATGGTCTTTTTGTTCACAAACAGTAGTTATAAGCAGATGATGCAAGCCATCCCAAGTACAGATTATTATAGGAAATCCTTTATATGATCTCAGACCAGCTGTATCACACTTTCAATCCTCACTGGAATTAAGCCATATTTTTTAAAATGCTTCTGAAGTTTTAAGGCTTTTTTTTGCAGTTAGTTCTGTAACTTTAGCTTTAAAGCCATAAGCCAGATTTTTAATGGTATCTACATTTGGGAAGAACTGTTAGATACCTAATAATAGCTGCTTAATAAACCTAACTGCTAGTGAAAATCGCACCCATTTCTCCTCCCCCATCTCCATTTTGAATGTTCTTGAAAACCTGATCTCAGAAATCCAGCTGCAAAGAGCTCATGAGACTATATTCCCCAGAAACACCCTAAAAATGTGTCTTTTGTAACTAGAAAGTAACAGTTTGACAGACAGATTACTTAATGATATAAGCTCCCTTATGCAAGGTTCTTCAAGAGGCCAGAATAGAAACCTCTGCTCTATCTAAAATGCATGCTATTGGCACCTAATAAAAGCCTACAAATGCAACAGTGGAAGTGGACAAGGAAGGTGACAGCCCTGTGACAAGGAGCAGAGCCCCCTGATGACCAGGTGAACCACCAGATAAATCAGTGAGCACACTTGTAAACCCTCACTCATACACATCCCTCAGCTTACCAAGACATCTCCCTCAAGCCTGCTGCCAAACCAAAACCTCTGGTTCTTCCAAGCGTCATCCCTGGTCCTGTTGGGTTTGGTTACTGTTTTCAAGGAAGGAAATTACTTTCTTCTCCATCAGGGCCAGTTCAGGACTTTTCAGCAGTATAGGCAATACTGAATGCTGTCAGACATCAGGGATGTGACTGGACTTCTATGCTCTGTGATGCAGGAGGTGCTGGGCAGCAGGTCCCCCAGCCCTGCCAGGCTCCCCAGCACAGTCCCAGACCCTGGGGCTTCAGTTCCTCCTCTGCAAAGCCAACGTTGTCTCTCTGCACACAGTGCACTATATGTTTTATCACCTGCCAAGATTAATACTGTTACATCACATTAATGCTTGATTTTCAGTTTACTTTAAGGCAGCCTGGGGGGTGTGACTCAGCCATAATGTTGGAAGAAATTATTATATAAACAGGCACTAAAGAGGGATTTGTGGTAGGGATGATCAGGTCTGAAATGCTGCACTATATGAACACTGCACAGATTTTTATCCTGTGTCTTCCTCTGCCTGTGAGCCAGAGGAGGACTAAGAGGTACAGCAAATACTTTATGCTCTATATTATTAAAGAGTTATTTATCCAGTTCTTGAATAACCGGGGCTTTCCAGTCTGCTAGCCATAATATATACCCAAGCATCTCCAGCTGGAGAAATCCAAAAATGAATTAAGTATGAACTGAGCAATTTTAAGTGATGGTCAGAGACTTCGTGTCAGGGGAATGTAATTTTAAAGGAAGCAGCTTACTGTCCAGGCCAGGAAGGTAAAGAATATGGAAAGTGGTGAGGAAACTGATGAAGAATTTAATTGAGGCATTAGAAGCATCTAACAAGGTCAGCCCAGTGCTTTGGCTTTGGATTTTAAGCTAGTCACTAGATTGCACCAAAGTCGCCCATGACACCACCCAGTCACCCCCCAATATGGTTTAAATCACAAGTGAAAGATGAAGGCAACAGAGAAAAAGCCTATTTCGGACACAAACCTAGGGAAAGCAGAAGCCCAGCACGCTTAGATTCCTGCATGGAGGATGATGACTTTGACAGTGACTTTGAACAGAGTGATTTCAAGCACATCTTTTTCATTTTCTCTCCTTTATGAAGAAAAACTTGCTTCCATATCCTACTGTATGCCCCATGAAAATCAAATAGAGATGACCTAAATATACTTAAAAGGATTTGCATCCCAAAGACAAGAAAAGTTGAGAGTCAGCTCAACCTGACAGGCTCATTTGCTCACATTCAGTGAAGACAGCTGTGAATTTCAAGAGAAATTTATACTGGTTAGTTAGTTAAGACAGAAGCCAGAGAAGGTCTGTGTTTTGTGGACTACAACAACTGCAAAACAACATTTCCAAGGAAGGAAATGGCCATAAATGCTACAGAAACCATTTATAAAAATAGCAGTTGAAAAAATGCATTTCTAAGAGGCCTTTAGGTTTCATCTTTTTATGCTTACAGGCATTTTGAACTAAAGATTTCCATCTCTCACTAACTCTTTTCACGCTCATTTTCCAGGTAAAATATATTGCTAAGTAGGTAATAAGGCCAACCTTATAAACCCACACACAGGTTCAGACTGAGTAGATCCATCAGTTTTGCAGTCAAATAAATGCATCCTCCTGGGTTAGCTGGGAACACAGCTCCACATCGCACAAGCACAGAAGTGCACACAGCCTTTAAGACATCCTCAGTCCTTTCTACCTCTCTACACAGAGATTAATTTCCCATTGTTATTCCAATGGTATGTGGCTGGCAGGGCAATCCTTCTTCCCAGAAGCCTTGTAAGGCAGTTCAGCTTCTTCCTAATTGTTGGTAATGAATATGATATCAGAAGAAACTTTTCTGGAATCTACTTTCTTTATTTGAAAAGCCATGGGAAAGCTTCTGCTTTGTTTCTCCCTCTTAGGACATTTTCCACAAGTACCAGCAGCCTAAGGAAGCTGTAAACTGACAATAGACGCTTCCAGCATCCTCTCTGTTGCATGATTACAGAGTTCCAAGACCTCTTTCCTTCTCAGAATGTGTCTTATCTCTCAGCCACTGGAATGCATTTCTGATACCTGAGGTTTTTGATCATTTTTTTCATGGTGATCTCCATGATTTGGTCTCTGCCTCTCAGGACACCTTCCAGGGCTACCATCTCGACCAGCTATGAATAGAAAAAGCTGCTGTTTACAAAGTAGCTGGAAAGAATGTGGGTATCTTTGACCTCTATCTTCCCTGTAAGCACCTTGGCCCTTTGTGTTTATCTGGCAATTCACCACAAAGAAAGGGAAAGCAAGAACAAGTAACAATAAGCCTGAAAAGTTGTTGTATAACAGGCACTCCACATTTAAAAGTCCTTTATAAAAGCTAGTGTCACCTATGAACGTGGAAAACATGACACAGAAGAGCAAAGTGTATTGACCAAGGTAATCAAGAAGGAAGAACCAAATTTCCAAATGACTCCTAGGTCTTCTTTATCCATATTCCCTGCCAACAGAAAGGATCAAAGGACTTCCTAGGTTCTCTTGGCTTGAATTTATTATGTTAGTTACTTATCTCTTGTTTACAAAATAAATGGAAAATTACAAAGGCAGAGGTTATCACTGTTTTGGGTTTTGTTTTGTTTTGTTTTTTAAAAGCATAAATAAAGCATAAATAAGCAGAGTATTGGTCAATTTAGTCCAGGTCCCTGTAGGGGGGGTTCTGTCTTTTCTCTCTGTAATCTATTTTATTTCTAAATAAAGGAAATTGCCTTTTGGAAATAGTATAGCCACTACAGAACCCAAAACCATGTAATTTTGTCGATATCGGAGGGAATGTGTAATTAATTAATTAACACAAGAAACAATGAATTATTTTTAGATAAAATGAAAAGAGGGATGGAGAAAGATTTATTTGTATATTTTCTTGTTCTAATTGGATACTTTATGCTCACAAAACAGTACTAAAGGTGTGTAGGATCATCAAAATCATAAGCTCTTTGGTTAATTTTGTTGTCACAAGTGGCATGTACCTCCAGCAGCGTCCTCTTTGCTCTCTAGAGATGTAATATGTAATATTTTACTTTTTTTCCTTTTCCTTATTCCCCCAGAAACAAACATTTATTCTTTTAGCATACTGTCACTAACACAGCCTCAAAAGATACTATTACATTGACTTCAGGGAATCAGCATCAATCAACACCATCTCTTTTCCCTCCAGCTATAATTTATTTAGCATTGTATTATCCAGCAGGGCTCTACCCTGGCAAGGCATGTCACTGATGTGAAATGTGGGAGACAATAGGTACACAGAAAGACTATAAGCCCATTTTGTCAGCTTCATCTGTATTTCTAGCAGAAAGAGCACAGGCTGTGAAGCTGACTAGCCGGCTTAGAAAGGCTTATAATAAGCTGATTTTTTTCAAGCATAGTTGCAATGCTGGCAGACCAAGGAAGGTGATGAAAAATAAAATCACCTCTCTGCCTCCCAGCAAGTTGGTCCTGCTGTCAGTGTAGTTAGGCAACAAACTGATTTTGTTCAATTATAAACAGCAGATCTTCTGGTTTCCTGAAGAACTGGTCCTGAGTCAGCAGGATAAAACAGTTATAAACCAGCAAGAAACTTCTTTCCACAGAAGATATCCAGTGCCTGAAGTAAAGTCCTGAACACTTGAAAAAGACGAGCAGTCAGTTAATTCATGCTTAAAGGAGAAATCAGCATGTGCATTGATACCCTGTTCATCCATATTTTATATAAAAGAGTATATCTAAGTAGAACCTCCATCAAGAATGACAGGATCTTTCCCCAGCCTAGGTCCATGCTTATTTGCAGTCATTGAATTTAGGTGCAGTATTCCTGTTCACAACTGAATTTTGCTGCTCAGGTTTCTGTTCCAAAAGAGCTAGGTAAGAGGTGACAGGTGCCTTTACCCTGACCTCATGTGAGATGCAGGGTGTTCATTGAATGGGAAACCTCAGGAATATTTCCAGATGACACTGTGACACGAAGACCTTTAGTAGGAGGTGCAGATGTCAGCAGTTTTTATTATAATGTAGTTTTACACACTGTATGCTGTGAAAGTTGGCTTTATTTCACATAAGGGGCAAACACCTACAGCTGCCAGTGATAAGTTGTATGAACTGATGTACCCTACTCAGAAAGGCAATATCCCTATGGACCTCAGTCAATTCATGCTTGCCCCCAGGAAGAAGCACTGAAGACCAACACTAATATTGTTTTATACTAGGAAGACAAATAATCATCCTGCATATGCTTTACAAATCACTTGCAAAGCGAAGCATGCCTTTATTTCACAAGCAGCACCTTGACAATATTTCACTAATCAGATTTCCTTTTGTGATAAGTTGTTAATTATACAACAGTGTTGATTTTTTTTTTCTTTTTTTTTTTTTTTTTTGCTGTTACTGCTATGGAATTACATTTCAAGCCTTTGACATGGGGTAGTCAAGGAAACAAGTCTTTATAAGACCTTTGCTAGGACAAAGTTGAATATGATATTAAGAGCAAATCATTCTTCAAGTGAAATGCCATAGAGCATTAGATCAAAATCCTCAGACAACACACTATAACCCCACAATGTTGTCTTTAATAACATTATACTCTTTGGAAATCAAGAAGAGAAATCAGATTCTACTGCAGGTCATTTTTTAACCCGCAACCAGTGTTGTTTATTAAAGAGGATAAATTCTGTAATTTAACTCTGATGAACAAATTAGATCAGGTCAGTAATTTGGACTTGAGGCAATACATCATTTATTAGAGAAAAAGATGGTGCTTATTTCCATAGGTCTATTTTGCAGAATATACTTTTAAGTGTTATGGACACAGAAGATGTATTGGCAGCACATTTATATATTCAGTTCCTCTGATCTGTCATTAAAAGAAGAGAATGCCAAGCCTTAGTTTTTCTTCCTGAATTCCATCCCCAATCCTTAATAACTTTTCCCTCTCATTCAAGCCTTTTTTTTTCTTTTTTTTCTTTTTTTTTTTTTAATACTTCATGCCTTGGAATCCCCTTGATCCCAGACTTGCATCTTGAAAACAACTGACCAGGCATATACAGGCACATCAGTGTGCCTCAGTAAAGCATTTTCTCATTCTTCTGTGATTTCTCAGCTATGTCTTGGCTTTGTTTTCTGTGTCTTCTTTCTGATAGCCTTGTTTAGTTCTGCATCATTAGACAAAATAGTAAGAAGTAGGTAAAAGAAAGTGAATGCTCATGAACAATGGTACCCTGTCCTTTTCCATTAAGACACCTGAAAGCAACTGTCTGAAATTGCTTGCTGGTATGTGGGTTTCACTATCTGTTGTATAATTTTGCTGGATTTCCTTAAAACCATTTCATTCCTAGCCATATTTTCAGTCTTGCTGCCTCTATACACTTATTAATTATTGCAGATTAAGTACAGAAATATACATGTATTTATTTTAGAAAGTGATTAATATCCCAAACATTCATGATGTGACTATGGATTTTTTTCAATGAGCTTAAATTAACTAAATGCATACTTTTGACTATTCTCTTCCCTAAAGTGCCATAGAATAATCTGGCATGAGGAGGATTAGAAAAGGCTTGATTTAATTATACGCTCTGTCTGAGCAAATACAATTCAATTAAGTAAGATGTGATTATTAAATCTAAAATGCATTAGCATGCATCAATCAGCTGTATGAGTTTTAAATTAATAAATAGTTCTTTTACAGTTACTCAACTACTAGACAGAGAATCAGAATTACAACCTCTAATAAAATTAGCCAAAGTCTCTCAATGCAGTTTTGAAAGCATAGTTTACTGAATGGATCTTTAGGCACCAGCTGTAGTAAGCTCAATGAAGTTCGTTCCAGTGTGGATAATACCGAACTAGTAATATATTCTATTTTGTCACAAAGTGCACTTTTCTGTGAGGCAAGACTAATTTCAGAGAGCACAATACAATACAATTTGCTTTTGTCTCAAATTACCTAATACTTTAAGGTTTCTTCCAAAACTTCTATACTTTCCTCTTTAAATATTTTAGCAATTTTTCTTTCAAATTTCCAGTATGGATACAGAGAGATATCAAAGAATTCAGTGCATGCATAGACAAAGGACATCACTTAAAGTAAATCTGTAATTTCTACACAGGATGTCAGGAAAGGAGATTAAAGGCTATCAGAGATGTCTAGGTTATCAATTATTAAATCTATCTTATTAGGATAGATTTAATTCCTTCTAATGGGATACAGCAATCAAATACACAGCTCAAAATGCTAATGAGAGGTGTCTCAAGGAAGAATTCAGTTTTGCTAGATCTCAAAATAAGCCCAGTAAGAAAATGTAGGGAGTGCAAACTACAGCTGTGTCAACCTGCTGTGCTGAGATTTCCATATGTAAAGCTCAAAACATCTGTCTTTATGGCATTGACGTGAGCAAGCTGAGCAAGCAAAACCCTTGGAGCCATTCTAGGAGTAGTAACACCTTGATCCTTGGCTGGAGTCCTGGGACAAGACCACCCCAGGAGCAGGAGAGATCCCTGCATTGGATACTGCCAGCAGGTCACAGAAAGCAGAACTTTTGAACTCAGCTACCTGTTTCTTCCTAGAGTGCACTGGTGATGGAAATAGTCTCTAGGCGGGGGTGATGCCAACAGCCCGGTGCAATGCTCTGTGCCAAGGAAAGCAGCTGTCTCCCCTTCCCAGTGTGACTGGAGAGTCATCTACCTGTTAGATGCCTCTCTAGTACCTGCTCTGTTCCTCTGTGAATTTTCATACTGTTATATTAATGTATCTACATCTCAGAGTTCCTCGTTACAGTGACACAGGAGCTCAGTAAATATAGCATCACAAGGAGAAAATTCATTTGCACAAGGCTTATTTTACTCCATGGTGACACAGGTAATTAGTTTGATCTGCTGCAATGAGATTTTGATAAACCCTCAATACATGGTTTTGCCCAGCTTTCCATTGGATAACTCCCAGGAATTTGTCTTCTGGGTAAATAGCCAGAGATGAAAGAGTATCATGTATTCCATGAGAAAGACATACAGGCCAGAAGCCCTTTTGAAAGAGAGACCTAAAGAAGCATGGATCTGCCTGCTTCTTCCAACATTTTGACTGCATATAATCTTCCTTAAGGTGATTTAACACAATTCTAAAGACTCAGAGATTAGAATGAGGAATGTTATTGGTATTTTTGCCACAGGAACTAGTGCCATCTAGCTTTGTTGTCCCCAAAAGAAGAGTTCCCAGTAGAATGCTGAAAGACAGAAGCCATCCATATAACTCCTGCTCAGAGAACCTTCCTCTCCTACAAATAAAACAAGATAAAAAGCAGAATGCCCAGGAAGAGAATTGTTAACTCAACATGGGGCTTGAGGTGGAGGACTTGGGCCCTTTGAAGTACTGATCCATCTGCTACGAGGAAATTAAGCTGTTTGGTCTTAGCTGTATTTTGCTAAAGCTAGTAGGAAAGTACTGTCTGTGGAACTGGTGAGCTGTACCACCCAGGCATCAACCTAAATAACATTAAAAAAAAGGGGGGAAGGAGGGATGGAAAGGAAAAAAATTAAGTATTCTCATTTGCCATGAATCAATGAGTCAAGGATAAAACCAATCCAGTCACCAAGGATTATGAAAAGAGACTCTCTAGATGCCTATGTGTCAGCACTAAGAATCTAGCAGTAAACCAGAAGAACTGGAAGCAATGCATATGCATCGGTGCCAGACTTTAGCTGGAGCTCATGGAAAAGACTTGTGTGAATGAAATGGTTAATGCAAGTCAGCTTGTTTGGGATAGATCAAGTGGATTGCAGAGCTTGGGAATGGCATTCTGCATGGTGCCTGGCAGCTCTAAAATAGGAGTCTTGAATATTCCTGAATTATTAATAGAAGGCAAAGGCAGATCACATGCTGGTCTGTGTCTGCTACAGACCATCACACTGCAATGAGTTGTGCAATACCTTTATAATCAGCTATTTGCACCACACAGAGGAAAAAAAATGCTGTCATCTTTACCTTTAAATGACCTGTGCTGATGGTCACTTACAGCCAGTACAGAGCTCGTCAGAAGCAATTTAAAAAGTTACAATGACAGTTGCCTGATTATGAAAATATTGCATTAAACACAAAGGAAGTAGAAAGAAGAACTAATAGCAGTCAATAGTAGTTACAAGCCCTGAAATATAGAGAATAGATAAAGGAAGCACAAAGATACAGGAAAAAAAAATCTACAATATTAGGTATAATTATGCATCTGAAGTTCATATATCTAGAAGAAATTTAAATTACTTTCTTATTTTACCTACTAGGAAGGGCAGAGAGTACATTGGCTTTAGTACTGTAATGGAGAAGTCAATGAGCTTTTTGTGTTCAAGAAAACAAGATATTTTTATATCATGAGGTGACAAAATATTTTATATTTTAACAGTAAGCAAGTATGATAGAAAATACAGATAACTAAAAATGGTTGGTTTTAACTTAGCAACTCTTTATAATCACGGTTTCACATTTTTTAATGACCATATAAAACATGCATTTGAGGTTTAAATATGTATTACTAATAACCATGGAGAATTTTCAGAAGACTGAAAGAAAACTAACATGCCATTATATAAAAAATGGAAATGCAATGAGCAGTGAACTAAAGGTCTTATTACTTTTTTTTCTAAGAGCTTCACTGCTGTTCACCTACTAGATTTTCAACAAAGTTAATACAGGGAAGTGGTAGTTGGAACTTAAGACAAAATGTGTGCTTCATGTCACCTGCTTTTAGCTTATTAATTAGGTATAAGGGCTCAGCTGGTCCTCGGGCTCCTACATAGTTGAATAAGAGATAGAAACACCTCAACAACATGACTGTGATATCTTAATACAGGTGTTGAAACATACAGGCATAAACACCCTTTGGACACAACTATTAAAAACAATTCAGGAATTATTATTTAAGTATGCAGAGCTGTCCTCAAGGGTCTAAAGCAGGGGTGCCAAACTCATTTTCACTGGAGGCCACATCAGCCTCGTGGTTGCCTTAAAAGGGCCAAAATGTACTATGTTATATATTATATATAAGGGTTATATATATTATATGTTATATATATTATATATAAATGTTACTTACGTATATATACATATATATAAAAGTTACATTTATACAGTCCTAAAATTATGCCCTTTGAAGGCAACCGTGAGGCTGATGTGGCCCCCTGTGAAAATGAGTTTGACATCCCTGGTCTA
Source organism: Nesoenas mayeri (assembly GCF_963082525.1). Lineage (NCBI taxonomy): Eukaryota > Metazoa > Chordata > Aves > Columbiformes > Columbidae > Nesoenas > Nesoenas mayeri. The sequence goes on from NC_137548.1 coordinate 13,029,227, forward strand.
AAGCATAATCCCTTTTCTAAACATGTTTTTCATATTTACTGTACTCTATTAAGCTAAGAACACCACAGAATTATCAGATAGCTACCCAGTGCTAGGGCATTTATGATTAGGTGGTTTTCAGATGGTTTTCTTCTCACATCTATTATCTAAAAATTACACTCGCATTCCAGGTATGATTCTCTAAGTTCAACAGCAATAGGTGTTTGTTAGTATGTTTGAGTGAGGGGATGTGGTCTTGTAGAGATGACTGTACAAGTAGCATCCCTAAATATCATGCTGTGTTTAGCAGGGTACAAAATCTCATCTTTTGCTCTTTCCAGGCTTAGCTGTTCCTGTTGTTCCAACAGTGCTTTCTAAAACAAAATAGTTCCTTTACTGAGGCCTAGGAGTTAGAAAATCTTTATTTATTATAAACAGGAGATCAGATTTAACCTGAAGTGAACAAAGGCTTTGCACAACCTGAAGGGTGTCCCTGTAGCTTAAAGCCTGTGGGTTTTTAAATCAAAATCTGATAAGCTCTAAGGGCTTAGATCATCCTCTCCTAAGGTTTCAACTGTTGGAGAAAGCCTCAGAAGAAGGTCATTTATACAAAGATCCTCTTACAAATTTTCTGAGCCTCTCCACCTGCTCTCATCTTCTTCTGCCAAACACACTGACGTCTGCTCAGATTTGCAGCAGCATATTGGGTTTTGAAGAGAGTTCCTGTAGTCTTACACTGTATGATGATTTTGCAGTGGGTCCACTCACCTTTCTCCATCCTACTCAGACTCTGTTCCCTCCTCCTGCATCAACAACAGGTGGCCTAAGTAATTCTGCAGAAATTTTTGATTCTGCAGGATGTGAAGTTCTTGCTTATTATGTCAAAATTTGGTAATGCAATAAGCAGAGACCACAATTCCTGACTCTGTTTTCTAAATTATTGACTTTCTTGGGAATTTCCATTTGTGCCATTACACTATAGAGTGAGTTTCAGGCAAATATTCACCTGAAGAGGAAGAGTGACAAGATCAGATTTAATGATGTCAATGTAGGTTTCTTAGTATAAATACAGTAGTTATTTCTAAGCATAACCTTGCATCTATAGAATTCAATTGCAAAACTCTGCAGAACAGATATAGGTACCAAAGTCAACTCTCAGCTGCAACATTTTATGTTGAAAGTGACTCAGTAATTGGATGAACACTTCCTTGTGATGACATCCATGATTTCCTATTTAAAACATACAGCTCCACCCCACACCACTCCTTCTGGAGTATAAAATGTTTTTATTGGTATACAGCTGCTGCAGGAAACAGTGGGCTGGGAGGCTCTTGGCAGGAGGTTGTTGGTTTTTGCTGTTTGGTTTTGTCTTGGTTTGGGTTGTGTTGGGGTTTTTTTTGGGGTGTGTGATAATACAGTTCATTTGTATAGGCTCAAAAAGTCTATAAATCTTTTCAAAGTTTGACCACTTCCCATGGAGTAGGTAACACTCTGTTTTCATATTCCCCCTAGATTAGAAATCTATGCTGTATATTTGTTCTGGTAATGCATAAAGAAGAGTCACCTGTGTAAAAGAAAGATTAAAATAGACCATGAGGTACACAAGTGCCCTCCCTAAGTGCCCAGTTGCAGAATAGGACCAGCTATTGTCCTGAACAGGACAGTGTGGGTACAAAAGTAAAGAAATCATGCTTACAGTGGGCTGAGGAGAGTTGACTATTTCTGATGGGGAAAAACTTTTGAGTGGGGAGAGCAGGGAACTGAATCTAAGAAGTCTTCAGATGTTTGAAAGCCTTGATGGGAACAGGCTGATGGTTGGGAAATGATGGCAAGAGAGAAAAGAGGAATTGTTTCTCCATGACCACACTTTGTCAGTGGGAGGTCTGGTCTCACACAGGAAGAATGTAATAGATTGTGAAGTAGAAAGACTTAACAGGAATTGACAGCAGAAATTAAGAAGGAGCAGAATGGTCATATAAACTACTGTCTTTATAGTAAAATGGGGCCCTGAAGAATAACCTGTTTTCATAAATTTTCTCCTAGAACTCCTGAAATACAGTCAAATACCTGCACCAAGTGAAAGATGCCAGGAGAAAGGAAAATGCTCTTTGTTCATATCTTCTAATTTAATGTGTTTAATAATTGCATAGCTAACTCCTGCACAGCTTGCCTCTGGCAGTCAGGTTTATTTAATACCACAATAGACAAATTAACTGACAATTTTATAGAAAACATTAACATTGCATTAAGAAGTTGGGCAACTTTGATATCAATCATTTGGATTATTGTTGCACTCAAACTTTTCTGTCCTGAATCCCTGCATATAAGGTAAAGAATTAAAATTCAGCAGTACAACTATTTAAGCATGAGTCAAGTTAAACAGAGTTAGGTCTTAAATCAAAATCTTGTCAGCAGGACATACTTGTAACCGGAGAGAGTTTTTAAACTTGAACTGAAATCTCTCTACTTAAGAGACTTTATACAGCAATTAAGGATAACTAAATGGCAACATCAACAGATGTTAAGACACAGCTTATTATAGCATAAACTGCATAAAGAATTCTGAATTATATTAAATTGGGATGCCAAGAATTTTAGAGGAACACAGATTGTTTCACAGGGAAAGGATATGTAAAGTTAGTGTAAGGAAAAATTATTGGAGATGCATCTTGGACATGGCATTTAAAGGAACTTTGAAGGCAAAATTTTATGCATGATCAAGCTGGGGTTTCAACAATTCTGTAAAGCTAAGCATATTAGCTAAATATAACAATGAGTTCTTGAAGTGATAAGTGCAGGAATATTTTTTAGCGTCCAATTGAGGCAGATAGAGTAGAAAGTCTAGGAACATAGCTGCTAAAATATCACAAGCATCTGTCAATCCTGTCTTGCCTGCTCTGTCCATCGACAGCAGAATTGCTTTTCCTCCTCTGCTAAGGTACCTTATAGCTATCTCTAATTATATTTATTGTAGGAAGACAGATGGTCTGACTTTTCAAAAATATATATTTCCCTTATTATACCACAGTTGGGCAATCTGCTGGTGGAAGGAAGAACTTGTATGCAAAACAGTCTGGATGAGATTAATTCCTAAATAAATTATCTTCTGACAATAGTAATAGGAAAGCAGACCTTACCCTTCTGAGCTAGGAAAAACCTTGAACACACTTCAAAACTTGCCGGAGCCCTCCCCATTAAGCTCAACATATGTTAACACTCTTCCAGTTAATCAGCAGATACTGCCATCCATTCTCGTTAGACTAAATAAGTTCCTTGGGAGATATCCCAATAAACTGGTGATCCCACTTAAACTCTTTCCAATTAATTTGCACTTCATGGGGCTTTTAATGTTATTTCACTTAAATCCAGTCTGAGACTTCTGCTATACTGCATGTGACTCCAGCAGCATTTTTCCCATAAATAGGGGCTATAGAATGCATTCCAGAGAAAGGGTATGTCTTAATAATTTAGTACTAAGAGGTGCTAGTTTTCAATGTACTTCCTGATATCAAAGTGTGGGTGTTGAATGGCAAAGTCCTTAACTGGATATGAAGAACCATAGCCTCATTCATCAGTTTCCATGCATGGTTGTCTTGTCACCTCCACGGACTCCAGGCTTATTTCTCCCAGGTATCTTCTACCTTTCCCAGTGTCCATCAGATCTCCTTCCCAAAGAAGTCCTCATCAGCTGCTGTATGCTCACAAAGAAAAATTACAACTTACTCAGTACTTTTCAACTAGACGATGCCATACTTAAGCCTCTGTTAAATGTGTTACGTACAAAACCTTCACCCTTTTCTTAAGCATAATAGTCATTACTCATAAGTGACTGGCTGTGTGGTTGCAAAAATCTTCTAGGTTTGGGGCTGAAACTGAGACACCTACTTTGCCATAATGATGGAAAATTATGAAGATGGAAAAGGACAGTTTCTTGCATTTGCAAACCCCACAGCTCTCAAATTTGTTTTGCAACAATAGCTGATGGGTTTAACTTATCATTTTTTTACTTTTTTAACAAACAAGTGTAGAAGTAAAATAATTCAAAAGAGTAAGTAGCCAGGTGTCTACAAGATTAATTTCTTCATTATAATTGAAAAAACACCTTACATTTGCACTATGAAAAAGAAGATAATTTAAACATATTTGTACAAAAGACAAAATAAAGGAAAAGTAAATCTTATATTTCAGTTGTCAGGTTAACTGAACATGTAAGTGGGAAAATACATTAACCCATTGAGTACAGACCTACTAAGGCTCTACCAAAAAGGCTTATACCTTAGGTCAGTAGTTACCATCCTTCGGTCATTGTAGCAGATGCCTTCTGTATCTCTTCAAGCAAGTATTTAATGATTCAGATATTACTTATGGCCTGAATGTAGAACCAACTACCAGTGAGATGCTGTTATTGATGTTCTTTATACCTGTATCCCATTACATTCATCAATACACAAAAGTATACATTTTATTTTATCATGTACCTACAGCAACCCAGACAATGCTGAATGTCTCTACCCATAGAAGCAGAATTAGTGAATTTGCAGAACAGAATGACAGTTAATTCAGAGAAGAACAGCTAGAGTTATAACAGAAATGTGTATGAGAGATACATGGCTTTCAGGCATACGATGTATCTTTTCCCCAAGAAAAAGGATAGAATGGGCTTGTGAGGTGACAGATTTGGAACAGGATAGATTTGGGCAGGTTTGGGACTGGATAGACTGAAGAGTAGCACAAATGTCAGTGAAAAAAATGATTGTGTGGCAAACAAACAAGAAGATAAAACTGACATAAAGGTGTCAGGATAGGGAACAAAAGGAAGTTACATTTAAGTAATACTGAAATAAGAAGGAAAAGGAAAATGGACACAGTAAAAATGAATCATCAGAATGACTGGAAATTAGTACCACTGACTGCAAAATTAGGAAACCTGAAGTTCTGCTGTCTACAAAAATTTTAAAGTTTTCTGGCTTAGGAGGAGAGCACAAGCACAGGAAGCAGAAGGGCACATGGAGGTCATGCATTTATGGTACAGCCTGGGTAGAACATGGGACAGTAGTGAATAGTAGCCATAATGTCCCTGCTGCTCCTTGTAGTGACAGTATCAGTACCAGTATCTTTTCCCCTCCCAGTAGTTTGTAGAGGAAGGATGGAGACCAGGGCTGTTCTTGTGGGAAATGGTGAGGATTGTCAGCTATGTGGTGGTGAGAAAAGTCCTGTACTACAGAGGAACGGGGGAAAGAAGGTAGAAACGTAAGATTCCTGTGTGGATCCACACTGAACTCTTTGCCTGTTTCTACCCCATTATCTACAGTTCTTCCAAAGTCCAAATTTGACCTACATCAGTGAGATGCATGGGCCAGTTTTGTCACTCAGGTTTGAGACTGGTCTCTGGTTCCCAAAGACAAAGGGTGAATAAAAAGACTGTCTTGATGGTGGCTGCAGATCCCTTTCTAACAGTATTTTTCCCTATCCTCCCTCTAATATCCTGGCAGGGAGAAAATGTGTTATCCTGTCAGCCTGGGAGTAGAAAACACCAACGGAAAAACAGATATGCAGAGTCTTCCACAGAATAGAACTGATGAGAGATGTGGTAGCAGATGGGTGCAAAGTCTGATAACTGACCAAGGATAAAAATAAATGCCTAAAATTTTCAGCTACCTTCAAGTCCTGTGTCTGAGACCAATCACACATTGATGGGAGAAAAAAAAAAATACACACAAGAACCCAAGGATTATTTTGACAGGAGGTACAATGAAATTTGCCTACATTATAGATGTTCCTCAGCCAACACATACTATTTGCCTTAGTGCAAGATTGGAATTCAATGAACTAATTCATACATGAGATTATATTATCTAATTTAATATTATCTTTAAACCCTAAAACCTATGACTCACTCAATTTTACATATCCTTAATCCAAAAATAAAACACACATGCTCAAATATTTGCTTATACTTAAAGCTTTTCTTAATAAAAGGGGTAAAATTGCTCTTTTGTTGTAGTTTATCAGAGAATAGAAGTGTCAGTTCAACAGCCTTGTAATTTTTCTGCCCTTAAAGCAGGAGCTTTGCTGCAGAAAATATTACAGACTTTCTGCCTGAAATTATCCCCTTAAGGCCAACACTAATGTAAGCCTAAATAGATAAATCACTCATTTTGTGCTTTAATATTTTAGGATGCACAACAAGAGAAAGAAATAAGCAATTCTTGTGAATTTCAGTAACATGAATAAAGCTTTTTTTGAAAATCCTTGCAATACAGCTTTAAATGCTCAATTTTAAAGTAGTGGCAGGGCAAGAAAACAAATGGAGAGTTCATTACCAAAGAAAAAAAATTATGCAAAATATTAAATTACAGAAAAGACAATCCCAGTAGTATATTGATTTCCATAGGGGTTTATACTTCATTAGATATGTAGATAATTACCAATGTAGTGCTGAAGTTTTTCAGCAGTCTTTGATTCCCATCATTTTACATTTGTCACCTTTACCTACTGTTTGTAGAATTTTATAGATCAGAATTATTATTATTTTACAGTGCTACTAAGCAGAACTATAAACCTTTGAATGACCATGGAGTCTGTACAGCTCATCCACTCATTACTGAAGTGGCTCATTCCATCAAGGACTGAGAAGATGCTCAGAGTTATTTTGGTACGAGATATGTCTCTAGGGCTGAGGATTTCCATAGTGAAATAGAAGCACTCAAATATTCCATGTGAGAAATACACCACACAAAACTCTCATGTACAACTTAAGCTCCACAATGATGATTAAAGGGGCTTGAAGGCAAGAGTAAATAGAGCTTTGTGCAGGCTCTTTGCACCTGCATGAGCATTACTCTAATTACTTGAGCTTATTTACTTTTCCTCTCACAGCCAGAACCTAGAGATAAGCTTCCAGTGCAAATCAGTTTGAATAAAACAGTCTGCAACAGCAGCAGAAGGAAGTGAGCCCATGAATGTGTTCATTTTACTTTCCAGGCATGAACAGTCCATTATTACAACCAATTATTCCCACTTCTTCTCCAACCAAACACTAAGCAAAACATGAAAATTAAAGCCTTTGAGTTGGCAGTACACGTACTTAATTAGAATGGGCTACCAAGCAGATGACTGGTGGATCCAGGAGCAGTATCATAGCTTTTTCTCTCCAACTTTTCTTCAGCTGCTAAAGATAAAACTTCTCCAAAATAAAAAGAATGAGGATAGGGGAAGGAGGACAATGATTACATGTCTAAGCAAACCGGCCCACTCCAGATTCATAACTTCACACGCATTATTTCTAATTATCTGCACTAGAAATACATGATGTGGAAGTCAAGGTGTGTTCCTTGTAGTGCTTGTATTCTGGCAACCAGAAAAAAAAGGCATTAAAGTTGTTATTGTTATAAACTTGCTGAAATTTAAACACGTTACATTTAGAAAACGTACAGAAGACAAGTGGTTATATTTAAATTATGGTATAACTGATGATGCTGGATATAAATTAGTGTTTTCCTACTGTTAAAAGATAATAAATGTTAGAAAAGTAAATGTAATTGGTTCGTTTTGTCAATGAATCAAAATGAGGGGCAGTGCATGTTTAGGGATGTCCTGTAAAAGGAAGATGGCCAGTGCAATGAGAGCATTCCCTGAAGGCAGTGAGGGCAAAAGGAGATTGTGACAATCTGCAGAAGGATTTCTGAGCAGAGTGCCTGACAGTGTGTTGGAAACCCAGCTCCAACCTCACACATGCCCCAAGAGATTCAGAACTAGCTACTACCACTCAGGGTTTTTAGTAATAATAGATATTTCTAATAAAACACCAATTTAAATCTATTCTGTATATTTTCTGTATATTATCCCATCTGGGGCCAGATGTGATACATCCAAGAGTGCTGAGTAAACTGGCAGAGGTGATCACTAAGTCACTTTCCATTATCTATCAGCAACCTCGGCTAACAGAGGAGCTCCCAGTTGACTGGAAGTTGACTAACATGATGCCCATCTATAAGAAGGGCCAGAAGAAGGATCTGGAGAACTACAGACCTGTCAATCTAACCTTGGTGCCAGGGAAGGTCCTGGAGCAGATCATTCTGAGTGACGTCACATGGCACATACAAGAAAACCATGAGATCAGGTCCAGTCAACATGGGTTTATGAAAGGCAGGTCCTGTTTGACCAACCTGGTCTCCTTCTATGACAAGATGATCCACCTAGTAGATGAGGGAAAGGATATGGATGTTGTGTACTTAGACTTCAGTAAAGCCTTTGACACCATATCCCACAGCATTCTCCTGGAGAAGCTGGCAGCTCATGGCCTGGATGGGTGTACTCTGTGATGGGTAAAGAACTGGATAGATGGCCAGGCCCAAAGAGTTATGGTGAATGGAGCCAAATCCAGTTGGCAGCTGATCACTAGTGGTGTTCCCCAGGGCTCAGTATTTGGGGATAGTACTGTTTAATCTCTTTATCAATGATCTGGATGAGGGGATTGAGTGAACCTTTAGTAAGTTTACAGACAACAACAAATTGGGTGGGAGTGTTGATCTGCTCAAGAGCAGGAATGCCACAGAGATGGATCTGGACCAGTTGGATTGCTGGGCTGAAGCCAATTGTATGAGGTTCAACAAGGCCATGTGCCAGGTCCTGCACTTGGGTCATAACAATCCCAGGCAGCACTACAGGCTTTCAGAAGAGTGGCTGGAAAGCTGCCCAACAGAAAAGGATTTGGGGGTGTTGTTTGTTAGCTGCCTGAATATGAGCCAGCAGTGTGCCCAGTTGGCCAAAAAGGCTAACAGCATCCTGGCTTGTATCAGGAATAGCGTGACCAGCAGGACTAGGGAAGTGATCATGCCACTGTACTCGGCACTGGTGAGGTCCCACCTCGAATACTGTGTTCGGTTTTAGGCCCCTCATCATGAAAGACATTGAGGTACTAGAGAGCGTGCAGAGGAGGGTGATGAAGGAGGAGGGTCTTATGCAGCAGTTGAGGGAACTGGGGCTGTTTAACTTGGAGAAAAGGAGGATGAGGGGAAACCTTATCACTCTCTATAACTACCTGAAAGGAGGGTGTAGTACGGAGGGTGTTGGTCTCTTCTCCCAAGTAACAAGTGACAGCATAAGAGCAAACAGCCTCAAGTTGCACCAGGTGAGGTTTAGATTGCTTATTAGGAAAAAATTCTTCACCAAAAGGGTTGTCGGGCATTGGAACAGGCTGCCCAGGGAAGTGGTGGAGTCACCATCCCTGGAGGTTTTTAAAAGGGTTTAGATGAGGTTCTTCAGGACATGGTTTAGTGCTAGAGTTAGGTTACGGTTGGACTTGATGAGGCTGAGGGTCTCTTCCAACTGAAATGATTCTATGATTATTTGATTCTATTATAAAGGATTAAAGAATAGAAACATTTTTATGCCATAGTAAAAGTCAATGGTGCATCCATAAGCTGACTATTGTATGCAGCTTCAGTTTCTCCATCTCAAATATTATATAGCAGAAATGGAAAAAATACAGCAAATAGCAACAAGATGAGAAAATTATGGAGCGTGTTTCATGCAAAGTACAAATACACAGACAGAATTCCTCAGCTTGTAGAAGAAACAGCAGAAAGAGGAAGATCCCAGAAAAAACACCTAAAAAGCAATGGAAGAGCAAGGAAAAAGTAAATAGGCATGATTTCTCATGACAGTCAATAAAAGAACCAGAGGACATCAAATGACAGGGGCAAGTGACTGATTCAAAACAAAAAAGGGGAGACACATCCACACATCATCTAGATAAACAGTCTTCCTGCCACAGGATATTATGGATGCTGAAATCACATCTGGATTAAGGAAGTTATAAGACAATACTATCTTCCTACAGTATAACCTGTAAGTAAAGAAGCCTTTAAATTGCAAATTAACAGAGGCTAGGAGGATATTCTGGGAAATTATGACTCAATGCTTGCGCTGTCCCTACACACTTCTCTGGGCATTGCTGCTCTCGAACAGGTAATAGGGTAGATACACCTCTGGCCTCACTAGTACATTTCTTCTGTTGTTTAGAACTTTTATCGGTCTCAATATAATATTTAACTTGAAAAATGCAAGCTGACACACATAGACCAGAAGGGTAAATCATGAAAATTAAACAGCTTTTGTTTCATTCCTTCTTAGTTAGATACCTTACCAGGATATTTTTATATCCACTTTTCACAACTTTTCCTGCTTCATCTTTTTCTACCTAGCCCAGTAGCAAATTGCTACCCCATTCATACCGAGAGGCTCAGTATTCTGTCAGAATCTATCCCCAGCTGTTTGCAAGGGGGGAATACATGAGCAAAGATGTGAAGGCGTAAAGCAGTAAAGGTGTAAAGAAGTAAATGTGTAAAGTTAAAGAATGATCAGAGTTTGCATTTGATTTAGAAATATCCAGGGCAAACAGACAGCCACAATGCTCTCTGCAGGAGTGGATGATTTTAGCTTAGTAGAAACAGAGAGTAAAAGCCTAGAAGGCCTTCTATAAGGCTGGTAGAAGAGTTTTGTTTTAAATCTTTTTCCGTGGAAATTTACCCAGTCTGATGTTTCGTCTCCAAAATGATGATGCTGGATTTTTTTCTCAGACAGTGGCAAATTTTTAAGGTCAAATTTCAGCTTTTCATTTAGAAAGTAATCAAAAGGTGTTCAGTTTGTGACTGCAAACTCGACTGAACACACTGTGTCAGAAATGGCACCAAAGTGTCTCAGGGATTTGTCATTTGGGTCCTTGTCTCACTGACTTCTATGCACCATCTGTGTTGAATGAACAACAGTTCCCATGAGGTACAGCAGTGATTCAGAGCAAAAATAGACTACAGAATACATCAGAAGCCCAGGGATCCCATTTCACAAAACAGAAGCGTGCAGGAGCTATCTACACTTCAGTTTTCTGGAGGGAACACTTCTGAAATCACATTTTTGGCCAAAACCAAAGTTCAGCTCTCTCCCTCATCCTTCATTTTTGCAGCACAAGTCCTGAAACCATGAGATCCAAAATGTTTTGTCAGTGGTGACAGACTTTTCTTTAAAATTTGAATGCAAAAATTGGGTAAAAATCAGTGGCAGGCATAGGAAGAGATAGTGTATCTAGCAAGATTTCTCTACAGTGACTGAGAATAGTACCACCTAAGCTTTTTAGAGCAAAATGATGTTTCAATGAAGCTTTAATCCTATTACACTTTGCTGTGTTAATGCAACATAAAAATCAACAGATTTGAATCTGGAAACATTTAACATCTCAACATGCTGAGCGAAATGTTTTTGTTTAAGGTAATATTCTTCTCCCTACCAACAGACTTTAAATATTGCAATTGCTGTTTAGGTGCTAGGTAATAAATAGAATTCAGTCCACTGGGGTTTTTCACACTCTGCAGTTTAGAGCAGAAGTAGCTGAAGCATTGTTCTTTAATAGTGACAGAAGTCCTTGTATGAGCAATAAAAGCTGCCACTTTCTTTATGAGGCAAGCTAAATGCTATTAAAATTATTAATGTACTAGTTCCATTTTATTTGTTCAGTTTTTCCCAGTGCTATTCCCATTTAAATCACCAGCCTGTATTCTACATAAGTTACCATGTGCTCGAAATGCACAGGTGCCTGCATAAAAGCCTTTCAGAATGTCAGTTAAGTTTTCTTTTCTTTTCCATTGAGCAAACAGTTAAAGAATTGAAATGGAACTGAAATACACAGTCAAGATTAATTCCCATTTTCTAAGGCAGCCTTTTTCCAGGTAGTTGGAACAAAGTGCTGCTGGTTATCCATGGGAAGCTGAATCTCAGACTGATCAGTCCCTCCAGACTGCAACACAGAACAATAATGTTCAGATCAAAAGCATCTTGATTAAATAACCTAATTAAAAGGTAGACAGAACTGGTGTTGTAGCAGAGTTTTCCCCTCCTATGAGGATGAAAAAATCTCCAAATTTACTTTCTTTTCAAAATTTAGGGTAAATATTTTCTTCCAGTGACATGTTTATGACCTATTAATTAGTTCCTACAAGGACAGTTGAAATCCCAGCCCTGCTTTAACATAGTTCAAGGAGCTAAAATTATCTTAGGCCAAACATCCCAAGATAGAGACTGTGAAAGAAAACAAACACATCTCACTGAAGTTTCTCTGGGTGATCAGAAATGGATCTCCAAGGTGCCAGCTTTAATTCCAGAGGAGAGGGAGAGGGAGAGGGAGAGGGAGAGGGAGAGGGAGAGGGAGAGGGAGAGGGAGAGGGAGAGGGAGAGGGAGAGGAGAGGAGAGGAGAGGAGAGGAGAGGAGAGGAGAGGAGAGGAGAGGAGAGGAGAGGAGAGGAGAGGAGAGGAGGAGAGGAGAGGAGAGGAGAGGAGAGGAGAGGAGAGGAGAGGAGAGGAGAGGAGAGGAGAGGAGAGGAGAGGAGAGGAGAGGAGAGGAGAGGAGAGGAGAGGAGAGGAGAGGAGAGGAGAGGAGAGGAGAGGAGAGGAGAGGAGAGGAGAGGAGAGGAGAGGAGAGGAGAGGAGAGGAGAGGAGGCACACAGGTGAGCACGCTAGAGCAATCAAACTGTCAACCAAAGAAGCTGTTGACCAAAGTCCTTAACCCATGCTTTATTTTAGATGAGCACAGTGGTCAGCATGTGCTGTATGTCACCAGTCTGCTCCAGGCCTTACTGGTCCAGGAGGATTTTTAGCTCTAGTCTCTGGTGTATTAGGACAAACAGGTATGCCTAAGGAATGGGCTTAATTGGGTAAGAAATTGTAAGAAGATATGGAACTGCGATAGTCATTTGCTGTGGATAGCACTGTAATTTAACACATGAGTCACTAATTTTTCTAAAGTCTTTTGCTGTTACGCACCTTATAATTACAATGCAATAAGTTTAATCTAGTTGAAAGTGAGCCAGTTAGATGGCTGAGATCTGAGTAAAGAATACCAATTTTTTATTTCATACCCTTCCTGCAAAGCTAAGAGATATAACTTTGAGCCATATTTGTAAACTTAGAGGAAAAATTGAGAAGTTGTTCATTCCATAGTGATGTGAATGGCCTGGAAGAACAGCTCTTATAATTGTTTTCTTCTATAATTCTCCTCCAAAAATAGAAAAAGTAACTAAAATCCAGTCAATAGAAATGTGGGGTACTGGTTAGGTTGAAACTAATTCACTGCTTGTCACGGGAACAGCTACAGCCACAGTTAAGTTAGAAGTGTAACAGAACACAAGTTCATTTCTTTTCTTCCTTATTTGATATTAATTTTTATCAGCCTATCTATTGACGGTGCTTTCTACACAGAGCACAGAGTGCAATTAAAAGAGATTGCTTAGTCACTACAATGGCACCACAAGATCAGTGCACAGAAAAGGTTCACACAGTTGTAAATGGGATATAATCCACACTAAGCAAAGGTAGTTTGAGAAGTTCAACTACTACTAGCTTGCAGGACCACTCAAATGGTTGCCATTAAAGAATTAATGTTTAGAAAAACACTTTGTTGAGAAAGACATTCAAGACAGAGTAATGTCAGATTTGCATGTGCAGCTCTGACTTTAGATTTTACAGAATAATTCAGAAAAAGTAAGAGGAATATTCCTCTGGGCTAATAGAATTCAGAGGAAGTAAAAGAACTGTTTAAATTGAGTAAATAATTCAAGAATGTGGAAAAGACCAGAAAGCTCTTGAAATCAAAGATACAGGATTATGCACTGAAAATTAGAGGGGTAAATTGTATACAGCAGTTCTGGGATTAGCTGAATGAGGACTTGCCTCCCAGGTAATATTTTTTAATAAAGAAAGCATCTGAAAGGCATGGAAGGAGAAACTTGTATGCCATGAAGCGTAGAAATAAAGTTACAAATGCCAAAACTCAAAGTGAGTTAGACTTCACAAGGGAAAGTAAAATATATAGTAAAAGGAACTTTGTGTAAATAGTAGTTGGACAAGAAAAAAGAAGCTATCTAAGAGGAGAGCAGAGAATTTGGTGCTTAGGACAGCCCAAAAAGAAGTGAAGCACAGAGCACACAGAGCAAAGCAAAAGGTGTAACTCATACAAATTAAGATATTAAATAGAAAATTACCACACAGAAGCAGGACATGATCTTGCTAAGGGAAAAGGCAGCTGAACCACTGACATTCTAGGGAACCAAGGATGCCATTTTATGGTCAGAGAAAGCCAGTATAAGGCCTTTCTACAGTGATCACTTGTTATACATTAGACCCAGCAATTGTGCTGCCATGGTGGCAACTGGGAAGCATACAAGAGAATGGATGCCCCTGAGTCATAGGAACAAGACGGAATTTTGTAGCACACGCTAAAAGGTGTGTGCTGCACATCTCTGGCCAGATTCAGCCCACCCTGCCAAGTAACCCAATTTAGGAACATGGAGTTCCTGTGTTAATTTTATAGTCAGCAGGGAAAGACAAGCTCTTCCAGCATCAGTTAGAGCATGAACCAGTCTCTTGGAGGAATTGGTTGTGTTACTCCACTGAGTACATGAGCTTCAACAGTCTGTTCAGGTAGATGCCCAGCCATAGGCAGAACAAAGTTATGCCCTCTAACAAAGAAAATCTGTTATAAATTAGGAATTGCCCACTGAAGCTGCCAGAAAGGAAGAAAATTCTTGCTTGATTAGTCAATCATAGCTGTAAAAATAATTTGGTTTGAGATGTCCCTTGTGAGGCATTTTTAGAGAACCAGGCCATGATGAGGCCATCTGGAATCCAATATGCAGTCCTGGGCACCCAGATGCCGGGAAGATTAATTCAGTCTGTAACAGGACTATAATAATCAAGGAAATGAAGAATTTATCTTCTGAAATTAGAGTAAAAGATGCTGGCTTGTTTAGCCTAGGAGAATTAAGTTGTGGGGGTTCTGTCTGCTTTCTATAAACTCATCAGTCTAAGTTTCAATAAACTTAGCAGAGGCTAAAAAGTATTTAAACTAAAAGACACTGCTGCTACAATAACAAATGGATAGACACTAGCCATTAAAAAATTTAGGCTGGATATTAGACAAAGGTTGAACATCATCAGAGGACTAGAACAACTTTTATTAGGGGCATCTCCACTGTTTAGTTACATTGATGCTGGAGTGTGGTCAGTTTACAGTTAGGATTTACAGCACAGCTGCCTGCAATAGCAAGGAGTGAGACTCATTAACTCACAGGGTCAAATGCACCTTTGGCCTCAAGCATTTCTGGTTTTGAACAGAGCATTTTCTCAGCATTGCTCTGTATTCAATGCAATTATATGTGTAGTGCCAGATTTTCAAAGCCCTTCATGCCTCACAGAAACAAAGGCCAAATCTTTAGAAGAGGTCTGCAGTCACAGGGCTACTCTCCTTCGTTACACCTACTTGAGTGTGTTTACTCTTCAGCAGATGACAAATTTTCTTTCATATCATATACTCTTTCAGGGGCCATGTTCTGTGCCAGAAATGAAAATGAAGGCTACCAGGGGTTTACAGCCAAAATAATCTAGGCCAGAAGAAAAAGGTCCTTGTTTCCTTGATATTTCACGGAAGCAGGGAGTCAGCTACAAGCCATCTGGCTGCAGTCTGGCTAATGCAAAAGTGACAGGGGTGGTTGTTTGCAAAGGGGAGGTAATGGGGACAGAGGAAGCGAAGGACTTACCAGCATACTCTGTTTATATATAGAACTATTATATCCAGATGAAAACATAGAAACAGTACCTAAAATAGAATATGAAAGGTAATTTCTGTTCTTCTGAATACCACCATGTAATCACATTTTTAGATGACCATCAGCATCTCTGTGACAGCATCTCCTGTGCAAGGCAGCAGCCCTCATCCATCACTCTTTGAGCATTGCTTATAGAAAATGTGTGTATATTAGGTGACATATTTGAAACCCGCCACATTTTCCACCAACTGAAGAGTATCGAGAATTGTGTGTCTTGGACAAGAGTAATCTTTTAAGTATGAATACAAACTGATGATGCAGATGGAATAGCATGAGTCTTAAAGGGTTCTTTTAACAAACAAAACTAGGCTCCCTTATTCAAGAATATAGAATTTAGCTCAGGTATGTTTAGGCAGTTGAGACCTACAATGATCCTGCTGATGTTGGGATCTCTTCATTTTTCTTCTCTACATGGCATTTTGCTATTGACTGGGATCCTGATCCATGAATAAGTCTCCCAGGCTCTACTGCAATACTAGGGAATGCAGTAACATCCTAGTAGAAAATTTCTGTTTATTTCAGTGAGCAATCATCCTTGCAGTGTTTGCATATGCCATAACACCATATGGCACCTGCATTTTTTTCTTCCAGTACTACTGTCATAATTGACATTATTTTTAATTTTTCCTAAAGGGCAAAATACATTTCACTTGTCCTGATCTCAGGAGGCGTTTGAAGGTAGGAGCATTAAGTAGCTCCTCAGCACTCTCAGGCCATTAATTTTCCAGATTTAATCACTAAAGTTCCTTTGTGTTCAACCTCAGGGAGCAGGAGCACATTCAGTACTTGTTAACCCTTGATTTTCCATAGTTAGGAATGCCAGAACAGCAGGACTTTCAGAGTCCTGCACAGGTTAATATACAAAGTAACTTAGAGTAATTTTGAGAATGGGTCCTAATAGTAATTGTCATCAAGAAGTACTATTGCATGTAGTTGAGGAGCTGAAAAATGGACACATTTTCTATTCAGGCTCTTATTGTCAGTTCTGACTCTTATCCAGCAGTCCTTCCCACTAGTCAAGAGGTGGCTGCCTCTGTAATCACTACAGAAACAGTCAATCATATTTTTCCCCCACTTTCAGGAGAATTGAAAAGTGCCTTTAAAAATGAGCTTTGGGACAGGAGAGAAATTAACATCAGTGTAAAAAAAGGCTCAGGCTGGAGGGATTATACACACACACACACACACACTTGATTCTTCAATTTGGAAATTCCTATTCATCCTCATGAGTATGATGGTTCTCCCATCAACTCTGTTTTGACGCCACAGTATTTCCCAATGAGATTATTGTATATTTAATCCTCTTTTAAAAGAAATGTTGTGCATCTTTTGTATTATGAGCACAGTAATGTTTTACAATTTTAAGCCTGGGAAGCAAATTCTAATTTAAAGTTCTGTTTTGTCCATTGTGTTTTGAAATGCAGAAGAGAGCTTTTTTAGTAATAATTTGAAGAACATTTTTTAGCAACATATGAATAATTGAAAATCAGCCTTAGAGGAAATCCCTTAATATTTTTAAATGTTCAGGCCACTATATTTAAGCAACACTACAACTACAACAACAACAAAAGAAATATACATCTTCAAGACTTGTAGAAGTTGTTGAAGTTGTACAAGATGTGTGGTTTCTGGTCAGGGATTTTCTGATTGAAACTTGGAAAGAAGTCATAACTTGAGCTTTTTTTCTGCATCTGCATCACATTAACATTGAAATACCAACCTGAGTCAAGGTATACTACTCTATCTTCACAGGTAGTGTAAACACTTGCAAGGTGCTGTTTCCACCTCTTCCTTCCTGTTCACAGAGGACTTGAGTATCTTAACCTACTGTTCTTATGCAGCTCCACATCTTCCAGAAGACTCCCTAGCACAGAGCTTAGAAGTTCTTGAAGTCTTTTCTTAGACTAGAAATGCAAATATGATTCCAGCTTTCATTCTCCAAAATTAGAAAGGAGTCACCATCAGTTCTGCTATATATTTAAAGTAGTGTTGGAGACAGCCACAAAGCTAGATGAAGATGAATGCATACTGCAGAAATCCATTAGCAGGACTGTTTCCAATTATTGCAATCAGAATTAGGGATTTGTAAAAAAAAAAAATGCCAGTGAAAATGGGTGGTAGAGATTGCAGCTACATAGCGGCAGACTGATATCATAGGACTCTCTAAATAATGCACAGAGAAGCTGAGTCACATGTAGTAGGAACACTTTAGGCTGCTGCATAATTCAGGAGCTTTTGTTCCTATAAAGAATACATTAAGGTTTTCAATTCTAAACTTCTAACAGGTCCGTGGTCACTTGACAGTGATAAATAGTGACAATTAACATATTGTACAGTTTAAAGATCTCACTGTTTGACATTCATTTTTCCTTTTGATGTCTCCTACAGTCCTCACACTCCCAATCACCCTCATGTCAATGACCTGATTCTAGGCCCTATTCAATGCAGTTTTTCTTCTCACTGAAGCTGATCTGTGGTGAGCCCTCCTGAGGCTTTCCCAGGGAAAACTGGACAGATTCATATGGCCATTCAGAGTAGCCCACCACAGCTCAAATCCTTCACAAAAATGCCAAACCCAAAGTGCTGATCTGGTACTGACCTTCAACTATGTGGAGCAGTGAACCACTTGGAGGGTGGTTCTTACTGCAATGGGACACACTGTGGACATGTATGGACTCAGCCTTCTTCAACTACGCAAGAAGCATCTCATGAAATGTTGGCGACCTTTCTGCAGGGTCTTCAGGGAGTTACTCAACAAAAAAAAAGAAAAAAAAAACTATTTTTCAAACACAGGATTTGCTGATTGAAATGTTTATGGCATGAACTAGATGGAACAGATGAGCTGATCACAGTGGTCTTCTTTCTGACATAGAAAGCCTATTAAAAAAATATGTTGCTTTGACTGGGTTCGCTAAATTATTTATGAATGCCCACATTTTCACACAAGACAGATCTAGAGAATCTAAAATCTGACATGGCACCTCATGCCAGCTCTTAAGTTGCATTTTTGTTAGCAATCAAATAGCAATTAGGGCATTGCTTAGAATCAACCTTCTGTATCTAATCTGCTGGAAAATATGGACTTTGAAATCATGCAAGACTGGTAGGAAGTGTTTCTTTACCTTCCAATAGTGCCTAGTTTTATCACCATAAGCAGTTAGCACAGGCTCTGATGAAGTTTAAATAGTATAGATCTCCCTTTTCCTGCAATGAAAGTAATTTTATTTCCTCCTGCTTGCCTGTATTAAATTCTACTTTAACATATTTTAAAATATCTATTTTAGATTTTTTTTTTTCCTAGACCTATAGCAAGCAAATTGAGAGGAAGCCAAGCTTTGTTTTTTCTGATGACTTTAAGCCATTTACTAGAGCTAGATCCTGGAACACACCAATACCTTTCTCTAGCACAGCAGGTTAGAGAAGGGAATTTAAACAAGTTTTGATCCAGCATACAGTTGACCTTCTCCCCTCTAAGAATGACACCTATGTCTTCTGCTGAACTTTGAGACTAGTGCAGGGGCATCCAGCACTAGTTTCTAGCAGTCAGGTTGTCTAAAGCTTAGTGTCTTAATTGCCTCAAATATATTAATGCATGGGAAGAGTATTCATTCTCTTATTTTGGAGTGTCAAAATGGAAAGATCATTTGTTAAGGTTCAAAGCTACAGCTAGAAATTAGGATAAAAGAGCCCTTTTGACCATCAGAGAATTTGTCTAAAGCCTTGATATAAATTTCTTATCACCGTTGAGAATCAGCACAGCTCTTCAGTGTCCTTCCACATTAGCATGTTTCTCTCAATAAACAGACCTCAAAAGCCGAAAAGCAGATTATGTATCTACTCCTAAAACACAAAATGTTATGACAGGAAGTCTTAGAAAAAGACCAGTAAATTAGATTTCAGTTCCGAAGACAACTAGTAAATGCAGTTTATCACATTGTGTGGAGGACACTTTCAAACAGAATTATGTGGAAATAAAAGGAAAACAAAAGCCAGTAAACCAAGTCATAAACAAAAGTAGCAAAACAAAAGTTGGGGACAAAGTCTTACTAATTAGATTTAAAGTTTCATGAATTTAAAACTATGTTCCTAGGAATACTTTTTAACAACAGTGAGACACAGAATGGAAGGAATCAGAAGGCAAGCAACAGGAGGAGAAGGATATGGACTTTTCCAAAGTGATGCCTTTGGATCTACCTGCAACCTTTAATTTCATGGCAGTGTTCTCTGACAAATATTTTCCATTCTTTCCCAAATTTTGTGATTAAAAAGGGTGTCCCCATAAAGTTTCTTCCTAAGTTCTAATCTTCTAAATGCCAGAGGATATTTTACATGCCAGGCTCCCAAAGTCTTCCATTTTCCCTTTACAGGAAGGAAGTAGCTGTTAGATGATTTCAGCGTCCATGATTGAAGGACCACCCCTTAGAGAAGGTGAAAAAATACTAGAAGAGCAGATTAAAACCAATTCATTTTAACATTGTCTGTTTACCAGGAAGTTTTGTATTTTAGTTTGGCTTTGAGTATTGGGTTTTGGTTTTAGTTTTTCCCAGAGAGCTGCATCTGAAAGTAAATGAAATAGTTATAAGCAGTAATTAACTTTCAAAGCAATGTCACTCAACAAATGGCACAGCTAAAAAAACAAATTGTGTTAAGGTTGGACTGAAAAGTTCATTACAGAAAGAGTTTCTGATCCTTTGCAGAAGAGTTTTTCAAAATCAGTTGGTGTAGCACCCAGAGATATACTGCTGCTGGGGTACCTTAAAACTCAGGGACAATAATGCTGAGTAAAGTCCCCCCACCTTGTCTCTATGTCCCTGAGTTGTCCAAATGTGAAGCAGCTCCCTCCTCACTATAGTATAACTGTCATGTGCTTCTTACACCAGCTTTGCAAAGCCAATATCTCAGACTGCCTGTGCTGGAAAACATCTCCATCTCACATAAATGGGGCACTTCGTGCCACTTCAAGTCCTTGCCTTACCACATGGGCCAGAAAACACATGAGTATCTTTCCCTCTTCACTGAATAGTTATTAGCAGGAGGCAGAGCTCTTGTGCCACACTTTGTTTTAAGCCAGAAGATTTTTTACTATTGTTGGTAATCCAACTTCCAAATTCAATGGAAACTACAGATGATGTTGACCAATATGTCTTATTAAACAAAAAACCAGCAGCCTACATAAACTTCCACCTAAGAGTCCTAAAAGAACTGGTTGAGTGGATTCCTAGCTTCCAGCTCCAAGCTAAATTAAAAGCACATACTAATGTGTTTAGATGATGTTTATATTAAATAAGTCTCTGAATGTTGGGATAATACTGAGAGGCTGAAAAAAAAAATGCCCATCTGCACCAATATCCAAGAGAACAAGCATAGAATGAGGTAAATAGAAGCTGTACAAAACACAAAATGATTGTTCATGAAGTTCAGTTACTGCAAAACTAAATCACAGGAGTATAAATAATGGAAGTCAACACATTTTTAGGAAAATTTTTTAGATAAACCATGGTTTCCATAGCAAAGGCAATCAAATACAGATGCTTGAATAGTAAGACATGGCACACATCTCTTCATAAGATTCTGATTAAAAAGCCACAGCGATACAGTATCAAAAGTAGATGAGGTGCAAAGTGACTGAAAGCCATCTCAAAAAAGTAGTAGGCACTGGGGTATTTACATTATAAAAGAGTTTTTTCAGAGGGCTGGATCAGGACAGCTCGGTGACTGGTACAGTTTTCAGCATTAATCACTGTTTTCTGCAGTGTCCTAAAAATGAACATAAAATTATTGTTGATAAAATGAAATCAAAAGGCTTAGCAACATTGTTAACTGGTGATGAGTGCCCATTCAATCAAAATATCTTTTCCCACAGACAACTAGAAGCATAAAATCTACAGAGATAGTTTACAGACCGTATCCAAAAAACAGGGAGTGGGAAGCAGAGGGTGGGGGCCATAATCTAGAAAACAGTAACTCAGGAAAGGTCAGTGACTCTGAAAGTCACACTGGCTGAACAATTCAACAGGAGGTCCCAGCAGCATGTCATGACAAATATAGTACTTGTATAACCATGGAAAAAGTGAATAGACTAAAACAATGATTTTGCCAGAGTTTCAGACAAGGGAAAATCCAGTTTGAGTACAGTGGATGAATTTTTTTAAAAGGGTGTGGAAAATCACTCAATCTGACTGACAACTGAAAAAATAAAACTGAGAGGTAAAGAAATTGCCTCAGCAAGAGACTCAGGGAGATCACTTGTTTAGCGTAGCAAAGAAAAGCAACTGACTTGTATAAATTTCTTCACAGGGAGAAAATGCTAAATATCAGAGAGCTTTTTTTTAATCAGACGAAACAAGAATGATGACTACAGTCAGGAACCAGACTTATTCAAATGGGGAAAAATATTTGCAAATGCAGAGGCACAGAGGTCTTGTTACCCAGAGAAGTAGCATATTGTCCATTTCTTGAGGTTGTCCCATCAAAACTGGCAACAGGTCATTTGCAACCAATTTACTGAAAACCCACCTCAGCTAGTTCCAAAATCTCTTCATGCTCCCCTTCCCGAGGGACAGTTACAGACCCAGACAAGCGAGCTACTGAGGAATTACAGGATTTACATCTTGAGAGACATGGATTCAGTCTTTGCCTCTGCCAAACATGATTTGTATGACATTGAGCTAGTTGCTTAAAATAAGCTTCATATTACCTAGTTTTAGGCATCTAAAAGCTAGATATCTATGTAGCATGTAAATGTCTGAAGCATTTCCATCCTCAGTATCTCGATTAGCCAGTGGAAAAAAGCAGGCACTGTTGGAGAGCTGTTACTCCAATAATGCTCAAAAAAGCACTATACAATCAGGAATTTCATGCTTCGAAGAAATTTCCATGTTGATTGAAGGAAGACAGGAAAGTGACTGGCTTAGGCTTGGACAACAACACTCTAGACATATAAATAAGGTCTGCCTTAACCTCTGCTGAGGAGGATATTAATGTTTATAAGCTGTTCTGAAAATAATACCTTAGAGACTTAATATTATTAGGAGATATATTAATAGCTATGATAAAAGGCATCAAGAAATCACAGTGTTCAAATTTTTGCAAAGCTCTAGGGTCAAAGAAAACTGAATCTTGAGATACCAGAAAATATTTAGACCGTGAGCCAGATTTCTGAATACCTCAAAGAAATACTGAGGGCATTGAATCCATGTACACTTTTCTTAATGGCAAAGAGAGCTTAAAAGACCTCTTTCCCAAACAAAGGGTTTTTTCCATTTTAAATGGTTATTTTTCAGCTACCAGACTTCCATGATGGCAATGAAGTTGTGCCAGCACAACTGATGGAGCTGTGGACTGCTGTGTGGCAGCAAAGGCCTCTTAAACCAGATTCACCCCTGAAAAAAAGGACTATGAAGTTACAGCATAATTCAGAGCAGTTAAGAAGGCAAAAAAAATTCCAGAATAGCTCTGAAATGGCATAGAGAAGAGTAGAGCTGATTCAAGTAAGACAGTTGATCCATATAGCAATCATCTTGTGACATTGAAGAAAGGTTATGACATTTCTCTTGACCAAAAGGCAGATTCTAACCAAAATTATTCCATGATTCTGTCTGCACAAACTCCAGAGACAACAGTTTAAGTGACCACTCTGACTAGCAACGTAAGGAGCATACAGCACTGAGCTTCCTATCTGCTTGTAAGAGCAAATATTTCATAAAAATATATCTGTCTTTTGTTTTCTTTGGATTTGATCTCAGCAGTCCGATGGGGAGGAAATGTTGCACTTCTTTTATAGTAAAGCTTAACCAGTACTCTGAGACATCCATTCTGCAGCCTTTCCTTATACCAGGAGAGTTTACTCCTTGAACACTAGTCAGCAAAAACAGTGGCTGTCATATAAGGGTCAAGTGTGACTATATCTATTATTCCAAAGCCTCATGTGACCACAACCACACAGCAAACTTCACTCCAGCTCTCCAGCACACTCCTGCCTGTCCCTCCACCCAGGCTTTCTCAGCAATTCCAAAGAGCTACAATTAAGCCCATATAAAAAAGCACTACAACAGCAACCACCAAAACAGCTCTGCAAAGAGCTGCATTAGGAGGCAGAGGAGACTTGAGTAACATATTAGGAGAACTGGAAGTAAAATTCTCTCTTTGTTTAAGCAATTTACGTAATGACTTTTTTTTCTTTTTTTTTTTAACTTTTTCATACTGGTTATTTAATATAGTCATTGTACTTGATTATAGGAGTTTGAATTGGGATGCTGCCAAAAAGACAAAAATATGCAGTTTAGCAGAGTCTGAAGGGCTGGATACTTGAGCAGAACATTTTACTTCAATGAACTTCCCCTGATCTGACTTGAAAAGAACTTATAGGGATTTTCTCGTAATGTTCTCAAGGAGCTGGGGTTGCTTTGAGGCATATGGAAACCACCAAACCTTAAATAGTTTTACCCAGCATGAGATTTTACCAAGTAAATAGCAGATATATATACATATTTTTACTAAAAAAAAAAAAAAAAAAAAAAAATAAAAAAAAAAAGGACTGGTTCACACAGAAAAGACACAGGTGCATTGTGCTTATTCCCTGTACTACACCCTCAATTTTGCAGCCAGCTCACAAAATCTTTCCAATCAATATCCGTGTTGATGTTTCAATGTATATTAGATTTAACCGATGAAATAGCAGCATATAAAGGCATACACATTGGATGTGGATATGTTTTTAATGATTCATTTCAAGAAGAGGAAGAGCCCTAGATGTGAGCTGGGGTGGTCAGGAGACAGAATGACAATAATACAGCAATAAGAGTAATACCAGGGCTCCTACGGTGACAGGCGCTGCAGGGACAGCAGAGCTGCTGTCGCTGGCCAGGCTCCACCAGGCAGGGCTTGGGCACAGATCTGGCTCAGCATAAGTCTTTGCTGCAAGAATAGGTCTTCTGCACTCAAGTTCTACTATGTACCTAGAGAGGAAAAGTCAGCCTTGCCGCAGGAGCGTGATAGATCAGAACAAACTTTTCTGAGAGACAAATATCTTAACCCCCAAGAGAGAGCATCTAGCTAAATAGTTATTTTAAGACAGTAATTACAGGGGGAAGGGGAGTTTCATTTCTATTCTACACAACTAATTATTAGGAAAAAAAAAAGTCAAGAGGTGACAGGAAATGTGTATTTAAAAATTCCTAGAGCAGAACAAAGTATTAAAGAGCAAAGTACTGTAAACAGTCTAACCTTAGTTTTGTTGTTTGGTTGGGAAATTGCCCTTGCTTAAATAGTCAACTCTAATTAGAATTCACTTGCATATTACAAAGATCTGAAATTATTATGCACTAATATAAGATTCCAAATTTCAGAATTCCACAGTTTCCTTCCTAGGCCATTTTACTGCTTTAATCAGAGAAATTAACGAAACTTTCTCTTCCCAGTCCATTTAAGCAGAATCTAAGCAATATTGTATCTCCACTAATTTCTTCATTTCTAGAGATGAACCTACATGGCTAGAAAATTTGAGCATCAAACAGTCAGTCATTAGAGTGACAGTTTCAAGCTGCAAGCCTGACAAACCCACCTAGTGTGGCCTGAAGTAATGGTATTTCTCCTTTGCTACTTATTGACATAACTTCTTTTCCTCTTTGCAAAACATTCCACTTCTTACCTGTAGTTCGGTTGAAGCCTCTATTGCTTTCATTTCACTGTTACCACATAACTCTTTTAAATTATTTTGATGAGCTCCTAGATAAAGTCACAAAATGCAAAAAACTATTCTATGGCAAGAGCAGATAATTGAGTCTCTTCCTGAGCCAATCCACGGCTTATACAACTGTCACTTCCTTTTATCCCATGTGTTCGTCATAAGAAAGGCCTGTCGCACTGGAATAATCGTCTTGCCACTATCATCTTTATGTGGAAGAACTCCAACATGATACAGGTTTTTGCAGTAGGTAAGGCCTCAGAAAAGTGAGCATTTTAAAACCTTAATGCCATACATTTGTCTCAGAAGAATGCAGCCTTACCTGTGTCCTTGGCAGTTGGGAAACAGAAAATTCCTTTAAATAATTATCTAGCGTACCATAGAGTAAATAAAATTAATTAACTGTTACTCTTTATGGTAATGTAATACCATTCCTGAAAGCCAGGCTCTATAGCATTATAAAGAGGTGTTGCAACAAGGATGGGTGTCCTGAGGATTACCACAGTGGGAAGCAAAGATGAGAAAATAGTGCATCACCGAGTGCAATCAGGATGCTACCACAGATTCTGCATACATCACTATAGGTTCCTGCAGATTTGTTTGCAGCTTGACAAAGAATTACCTAACAGATTAGCTAAACATTTGACTCTTTTTCTCTAGTTGCTAGTAAAGACGCGTATTCTTAACAGACTTGTGGGGTCAGTGAGTCTGTAAGTGAAGAGCTCCCTCGGATACTCATTTTGCTGCTAAACCAAAATAAGACTGTTATACAAAGAAGTAAATAAAAAAATTAAATATGTACTAAATAATGCTCTTAGACAATGATCAGAATAAAATCCTGCACCCCAAGGATCATGTCATGAACTGTTATCAGTTGATACAGGTTCATTATTCATTGAAATGTCTTTCATTATTCTTACTTGTTGTTCTCATCCTGTCAGTTCACTGGCTTTATTACAGTTTCTACCCATGGGTGCAGGCAAGTGTGAGTAGGAGATATCCATAGCGAGCCTCTAAACTGTCAGAAAAACTCACATAGCTCCAAAGCATCCATAAACATGTACAGACACAAACGCATCATTTGTCATAACAGCATGGAGATCTGCAGAGCAGAAACTAACATGCAGTAAAGCTTGAAATCATGAATTGCTGCAGAGAATATCCAGTGATATCTGCAAATCTAAACCATATTTTGTTTTTTATGAGCCAATTGATAAAACATATGTTGTGCATATGGTCTATAGGGAAGTACTGTAGATAGAAAAATTGTTAACTTTAAGAGTTACAATAGAAAAAAAGGTCTTGTTTCCACCACAAGTTTTCTCATTCTTGTTTTCTTTACATTTTTAGATATGCCCCTGGGCTAGCCATCCCCTCCACCACCCTGGTATCTATTTAAGACTCCACCAGCAAGCTAAGAGGTCCCTTGGTTCAAACACTGTATTTCAAACCTGTGTCTTGCTCAGCAGGGACCATGACACACCTAGATGGGAAGAAGAGTGTACATAAGCTTGAACTAAGCTACATTATTACTCTCTGCAACAGTTAAAAGTCTCCACACCTTGTGGGAGAGACTATTGTATACTTTCCCAACATTCAGTTCCACAAGGGATGACTATTTTATGTATTTCTCACCAGGATATGAGATACGCACTGACAGATGTTATAAAACAAATTCATCCTCACTCGTTGTTGAAGTACTGTCATTGAACAATTACTGAGAATGCATGGAGCATCTGGGTGCCTTTTCTTTGTGATAGATAACACACCCTCATCCTCCATTCTTAATGTAATTTTCAGTAATAATTAGACAATGCTTCACTGACTCCAAAAGACAGGCATTCACATGCATCAAATATAACTTGAGGTCTGTCTGAAGTCTTGATGGAATACCAGGGAGAAACATAAGTAAACTTAGACCATATTCAATGCATACCTTTTTCCTATTTTATTAGGACCTAAACATGTATTAATTATATATTAAGTAATTTTTGCAGAATGTCTATGGCAGATGTGTTTCCTAATGGAAGGATTTTAAAATACCCTATATCATATCAACCCCAAATGCCGCTTACCAGTTATCACAGCAGTTGAGTGAAGTGTGATAGTCATAATCAGTTACAGATCTCACAGAACTGCAGAATGGTTGAGGTCTAAAGGGACCTCTGGAGGTCATCTGGTCCAACACCCTTGCTCAGGCGCCTGGAGCAGGTTGCCCAGGGCCATGTCCAGACAGCTTTTGAGTATCTCCAAGGATGGAAACTACACAACATTTCTGGGCAACCTTTCCAAGTGCTCAGTCACCCTCACAGTAAAAGTGTTTCCTGATTTATGTTTCAGTTTGTGCCCATTAACTCTTGTCCTGTCACTGGGCAGCACTGAAGAGAGTCTGGTTCTCTCTTCTTTTTACCTTCCCTTCAGATATTTATATACATTGATGATATCCCACCAGAGCCTTGTCTTCTCCAGGCTAAACAGTCCCAGGTCTCTCAGCTTTTTCTCATGAGAGATTCTACAATTCCTTAATAATCTTCCTGGACATTTTTTGGACTCTCTCTCTAGTATGTCCATATCTATCTCATAACTGGACACAATTTTCCAGATGTGACCTTCCCAATGTTGAATAGAGGGGAAGGATCACCTCCCTCAATTTGCTGGCAACACTTCTCCCAGCACAGCTCTTGTTACATTCTTTGCCATAAGGGCACGTTGCTGGCTCATGTTCAACTTGGAGTCCATCAGGACCTCCAGGTCATTTTCTGCAAAGCTGCTTTCCAGTTGTGTGTCCTTCAGACTATATTGATGTATGGGGTTCTCCCTCCCCAGGTGCAGGACCTCATACTTCTCTTTGTTGTACTTCATGAGGTTCCCTTCATCTCATTTCTCCATCCTGTAGAGGTCCCTCTGGGTGGCAGAACAACTCTTCAGTATACTAGCTACTCCTCCCAGTTTTGTGTCATCTGCAACTAGTATTTTATCCTTCATATGATGATTTCAATGAGATTATAAAATACCACCTAAAAATATATAGACTTTGTTTTGAAAATATGCTCCCACAAGCACTTCTTTGCCAACTACCATCCACAGAACAACAGTAAACACATTGCAGTTGCTTGGCAGATACCTTACAGCACCTATTAATATCTGCAATGACAAGATCATGACTGGTGCTCTGTGAGAAAAAAACGAACAAAGTTCTGCCTGTATACCACATCAAAA
Organism: Nesoenas mayeri; assembly: GCF_963082525.1. Classification (NCBI taxonomy): domain Eukaryota; kingdom Metazoa; phylum Chordata; class Aves; order Columbiformes; family Columbidae; genus Nesoenas; species Nesoenas mayeri. The sequence continues at coordinate 13,057,767 of NC_137548.1, forward strand.
GACCTTGCAGTAAACCTCTGTCCAGGCATTCAAGGTGGGATACCACTGCCACTTTGGTGACACTTGTAACAGAACAAGTCTCTCTTTCTGTTTGTCATTCAGGGGTATTTCCAATGGAACGCTGCTGGCCTGCCTTGATGGTCTCAACTACCACTGTATGATTCTCACATTAGCATTTACATGCTATTCATTGAAATGTTCCTTACAGGAACATAAAGAACAGATCTACTTTGCCATCTTTGAAAAGGCTGACATTTACATAGACCAGCACTGCTCATTTGCAAAATTGAGGCTGATTTCAAAAGACCTTTAGTCAAAGCTCCCACAGGACAGCAGAGATGACAGTAACCAACCTAGCCATGACTAATAGTCTGACACTGCTTTACAGTAGGACACTCTCCAGTTGCTGGAAAGCATTGAAGGGAGACTGAAACATTACCAGAGAGAGAGCCAACTTTTAGGCTGCTCAATTTCTGCTGAAGTACTAGAGCAGGAGCCTTTGTGGATCCACTAATACACAAGAAAAGCAGACCTTTTCATCCTGCTTTTGAAACTTTCCAAATCACACTGATCTGTTAATTACTTCATGCTATACCAACCTACCAAAAGCCTTTTCAGCCCACTTAAACCACAAATAACAGGTGCAGGGACTAGATGATACCGAACACTTTTGAAAGTCACGCATGATATTTTTATGGATCTGTGAAGGTATGATAGATATTGTCACTGTGATAGATACCAAGTATAAGAAAAACAAGGTTCTAGGCAAAGGCAATATCTAATATATATATATATAAAATATCTGATCCCACTGTGAGGAGCAAATACTCTGTTCCTTCATCAGATTCAAGAAGGCAGCAATGAGGTTCACGTCAAATCCTGGGTAGGAGCAAGTGCTTCGAATGCTTGGTTCTTCCAACATTAATATCAGTGCTGTGCACTGCTGAAGTCATCCAGCAGTATGAATTTGATCTGACTCAGACATGGGCACATGACTGCAGTTCTGTCAAGTTAGTCAGATGCTATGGAGCTGCATTCTTTTATGCTGGCTCTGTGCTGGGTGAGGAGGTGGGGGCAAAATGCACTAAGCTGACTCAACAAAGACTTCTGAACGAAGATCCACCAGAAGCTCAATCCATTGCAGCCTATAGCTATGGCATTTTGGAGTGGACTTTAGGAGCCTTCAGCCCAGCTGCAAGCTATTGGCATATCAATAACACCATTTGAGAGACAATTTGTAAGCACCTGCAGAGCAGAAATCGATGTTAAAAGGAGACGTGTGAGGTCACCAGCCTTATGGAAGAGCAGGAGGAGCAAACATCTAAAATCCACTAAACATGGAGAGGTCTGTTCAAAAGTAGTTTAAATAAAATAAGCATTTCTATTTGTAACTTGCAGTCATAGCTTGATATCATGATTTCTGTCCTCGATTCATCCCTTTCTGTCTTTTGTACCCAATGCTGAAAATATGATTGTCCAAGTGCAACTAGTGGGCTCAAAGTTGCAGTCCCTAGTAACGGACAACATTTCTAATTCAGTGATCCAGCACTACAATGCTATGTCTTCCAGCTGCACCATTTTCCCCAGAGTGGTGTCAGGATTAAGCCTCTGCCCTGTTGCTGCCACCACTGGACCACAATAACATCTATCTGAAGTCCTGAACTTCATAAGATGGACACGCAGTATGTGGTCAATATGTCAAAATCTTTCAGGGTCCTGTCCAGCCTTAGGCTCCCTCATTTTGTCATAGTGTGACAGACATTTTGCTCATGTTAACAACAGCGATTTCAAGAGAAAGATGCCAATATCTACCAGTGCACAATATTTGTTGAAGTCAGAGTTGGCCAGGTACAAAGCCTGGGAAACATCAGCCCAAAAGTTATCAGTAATTGAAATAAAATGAAAGCATAATTCAGTGAGATTCAGCATGACTCTGCAATGAAAATGTTGCTTCCAAAGCCTGAATCTGCTGTCCTTTTATGAGCTACTTTCTATGCTGAAGACTATAAATCCTTGATCAGATTATCTTCCTGAACTGTAGAATATATTGAGTCAAGTTCAATTTAGTTAGGCAAGAGCAACACTTATTGAAATCAGAGAGAGAGTAAAAGGGATTCCTACGAATCAGCTGCCCTGGCATTGACAACAGATTGTCATACAAGGATTAATAAAATCTTCAACATAAATGGTTATTTGGAAGAATAAGTCTGTGCTCAGTGGGCCTAGACCCTACAGAAGCATGAAATGACTTGGCAAATTGAGGGGACACATCTTTCCCAGGTGCTTAGGTAGCTGGAGATTCCAGTATAGTACTTGTCTACCTCATTACACAGCTAAATACCATTGAAAATGTAATCTTCAGTCATACTCTCAAAGGAGACAGATTTCTAGAGGTGCGCAGATGTACAGGAGGTTTACAAATTGCCTAGTTTTTTAGTTCACAATAAAATCAATGCAAGTTAAGGGCCTCATATAAAACCACATCGATCCACCTAATTAAAAAACACAGCCCCTAAAATCAGTGAGGTTGGAGCTCTTGGAAGCTCTCAAAACTACGCTTTGGCTTTCCATGATATAGTCCCCAGGCAGCTGGGAGCAGGACCTGATCAATGGGAGTGAGGATGGGTGAGGTGTCAAGCCTGAACCAGAGCTGGGCTGTAAGGACAGAGGTCTTGGAATGGTGGGAAACAGATGGCCCTTAGAAAAGCTGACATTAAAACAGGCCAGTCCAGACTTTCACAAAGACACCTTAATCATATCTGCACTGTTTAAAGCAAGCCGTGGGTTTGCTTAGACCATTTGAGAAGGTGTTTTTCTTTAAATAGCAATGTGGGATGAGAGTTGCCACTTTCAATTTAATCACCCTTCCTTAATATAGCCTGGTGCTTTGCAGCTGTATAATTAACCTTGATATTCATTTGGACTTCAAAACACACAACTCCCATTGCTGTCAATTAGCTGACAGTGCCGACTGTGTGTTGATGGAAGATTTTTGTGTGACCCTGGCAATATGGCATTTGGGAAATTTCAGTAGCTAATACAATCATCCTGCTGGAGAAAGTCCTTCACAAATGACTCTAACAATTTTAGAATGGGAAGTGAGATTGTGAATTTGTCACTGGAATGAGTTTGCAAACAAAACAGATGTTCATTAAAGTTTGCTCTACTTCTTGTTCCTACTGCAACGCTGCTTTCTAAAAGTTCCCTCCACATAATTCTCAGACCTTCTTTGTTACCTGGTCATGTACAGCTCTGAGTACAAGGAAGATGCCTTGATCTCAGCTAGAGCATTCAGAAGTTATCACACTTTTTAATAGTAACATAAGGCTGGAGAGAGGGTTATAAATGCTACAAACCAATTTTTAATGTATGAGGCGGTGCAATATACACTGCAACATGAAAATGAAACACAGTATGGGAAGGGCCAGTGGCACTTTACTTTTTACACTGATTTCTTTGTGTTAATAATACAGAGTTACAGCCTACTGGTAACAAGATTAAATTAGCAGGCAGCAAGAAGTTTGAAGACTATTTTCCTGTTATCCCACAGTGGGTCACACTCTGCTAATGAGTGTTAACCCTGCAATCAGGTAAACATTCATCTTGAGAAATGAACAACCTCATTCATGGATTTTAAAGCAGTCAGAACAGTCAACAACTAAAATGAAATTGGCTCAAACACAGCTACTTTCCTTTTTAAGTATTGTTCTTTCTCGCCTATGAGAATGGGAGCTAATGGCATAAGTGAAACATTCCTGTAGCAAAAGCCAAGAGCAGCCCAAGTCACTTCCAGGCTAGAAACCTGCCTTGTAGCGAATAAGGAATAGCTGATGCTCTATCTAACATTTTTGCATGGACTAGCTAGAGACTTTTGTGAAGGTTTCTAATGTGAGTTCGATTTGACCTCCACATTTTCAAAATACGTTGCCTCATCTACTGATTAAAGATAACAAAAAAATAGTAAAAAATATATCGGTCTGTTGTGATTTTCCCTGGATTTGAGAATAACATCAGCCTTTGGGTCTTTTTCTGAAATATTCTGACAGCTGCAAAAATACTGACTACTCCGTTTTTTATACAGGGTCAACATTACGAAGAGGAAAAACGGGCTTTGAGCCATGAAATAATTGCACTCAATAATCACTTAATAGAGGCCAAGGTGACAATAGATAAGTTGTCAGAAGACAATGTAAGTATTTAATTATGGATACATCTTGAGATTATATTCAGAAATAAATTAGGCCATGCGCTTTCCAGGAAACTATAGAATAATTTCTTATTGTTTACATAAAAAGTAACTTGTCGCCTTGACAGCTAAAAGTCATGTTTGATTGTCCTCGTAATTTTGTAAATCCAGTTTTCCTTATGATATGGTGTTGTGGTGAGGTTTTCCACTAATGTTTTTTTCCTTACATCTAACCTAAAACAGATGAAAAAAAAATATTCCAAGAAATGGCAATATTTCCACATTGATTTTGTCATTGGTTCCAGTCTGGCAGAGCAAACTGGTGGACGTACGTGCTCAGAGCTATTGTGTGAATGCATGTATGGGGTGAGGATTCATCATAAAGACTTTAGGTACCAGGTAGAGCCTGACATTTACTGCATTTCCTCTGCAAATGGGATACTCAGCACAAGTGAGCTCTACTAGCATAAGACAGAATTAACCCAACCTGGTCACTCAGATTATTCGGGGATCAGGAGCCAGGTTTTTCCCAGCTGTGGTGCATCTGTAATAATTTAACAATTTCTGTGTAGAACAAAACAGGGAATATCTTTGGCAATTGTCACCCTGCATCTCATTAAACACTGCTGAAAACTGGTATGTACACTGCAGCTGGCAACCCAACTCATGAAAACCTTCCAGGGACAAACCTAAAACAGAGGGCAAAGAAAGGAACATTGCAGGCATTTAGTTCATTATTGTGCCATTCCTTAGACACCTAATAAAAATTCATCTACAGAAGACATGTTTCTCTTAGCACTTATTTTTCAGCATCTTACATTAAACCTTCCCATATTTCATATGAACATTTAATCATGGCAGGGAGCATTTGATCCCATTAATGTGACTGTTGATGTGAATTGTGCCTATGTGATTAATAGCTTTCCAGCGGAAACAAAGAGTTCTCAATCTGGCCCTTTATTTTTTACAGAAATTGTGCTGAAACAATGGTTAGTTCATAACTCTAATAGCTGTAACTAAAGGAACCTGGCAAGTGAAGTGGACTAAATTTAGGTTTTAGAAACACGGGTATAAATCCAGAATAATTTGGCTGATATCAGTGGCATTATTTCAGGCCTAAAATGAAAGGGAAAATATTGTAACAATCTCCCAACATGTATTCATGCATTTACACTACTTCTCTGAGTCAGGACTGAGCCTAGATTTGAAGGTGTGTTTTCAATAATCATAGCTTTTAAAAGGCATCTTAGACTGGACTGAACTACAGAGTATTCTTTTTCCAAGAATTATTCTGGACTACAGCGAACATTAGAGTACAGTCCAGAAGCCTCAAATAACAGCACCACTTCTTCATAATCGAGGTTGATTCAGAAACAAAATTCTACCCTTAGTTGTGCAGCATGACTAGCTAAAGGTTAGATTCTGAACTCTAAAATAAAGAACTATGAAAAAAAAATATTATGCCTAATAAGTAGAGAGTGTTAAACTGAAGAATCCTGCATGGGGAGAACAGGTTTTTGTCTTGCCAATATTTCTTCTTTTGATTATATTTCCCCTTATTCTTCTGACAGATATGTAAAAGGATGATTTTGATGCAAAAACATGTTTTAGACTATGAAGAACACTTTTGGCATTAATTGCCAATTATTGTTCTAGTTGCCACAGATGTGGCTAGTTTCCATTCAGATAAACATTAAAAGACAGAAAGTCACCCCAGTCCCATGGCATGTCCTGCATGTTGAGAGCAAAGTACACGTGGTACATTCAACCCATATATAATTTTTCTGTCGCAATTTTTAAAGCTACTAAAAATAAAGTGTCAGAAATACTTTTTGTACTCTCCATGACAACTGCTTCACAGAAACAGAGCCTCACAGCTTTTGAAGAAAGGATTAGATTTTGGAGTGATTTAATTTTTTGTGTGCCTAGTAATTCCATATGGAACTTGGAGTACTTGTCTGTGCTGTATATTGTGCAGCAATGTATTATGTGTTTAATGTGCATGTAACATGTCAAAACCACTTGCACATGCAACAGATTTTGCTTCTAAATTATTGAAGTCCTACTGTTTGCATCTGTTTTCAGGAATAAAAATAGTGTGTACCAATATAAATTTTAAGACTTGCATAGATGAATGTATCTCCCCAGTACATTTAAGGCAGAAGTGGCATGTATAAAAGATCATATAGACACACACACACAAAAGAGTATCTAAAGACCTTTGAATATGAAGATATAATGAACTAATGATCATAGAAAAAACACCTTTACTACCTTCATGCCTCACAGACTCCCAGGAATGTCTCATTGTATCTGTTATTACAGAATAGTTCTAAAATTGTATTTCAAAACAAAGAGAATTTCCACCTTTTCTTTTCATAGAAAATTTCTTTATCAGTTCTGCAAAGAACAAGAGGAACAGTAAAAATCTGCATATGATAAAATTAAAACACTAGCACCGAAGAAAATTAAAATCATTTCAGTATTCAACACCTTTTCTCTATAAGCATTTTCTAATTTTTACAGGTTAGCCCAGCCTTGTGTCCATAGTACCTTTATGCTTTGTCTGTCTTATCTATGCCCACCTATAAAGTCAACTTCTGAAGCCAATTTGGTTTTTAATGGCACCTTGATTAGAAGCAACATACAACTCTTACCTCCAGGGACCCAAAGATACTGGTTGAAGGATACAGTTATAGTCATGTGTGCTAAATTAAATTTAGCTGAAGGGCAAATCTATGTACTGAGTTTTCCCATTAAATAGGCTGTGGGAGCCATTCAATACAAAAAAAGTATAAGAGGCTTGTTGAAATTCTCTTTTTCCCTGTGTGGAATTCTCATGGTAATTTCTTACCAAGTGAAAATACCCTGTTCTGCAGTATCAAATATTTGCAGTGAGATTTAATATGTTTGAGTAGCTGCATTCTGCAAGATATGAAAGGAGCCAGGAACCAGCAAGAAAGTTTCATAAGACAAAGGCCGTCCTTTTATAAAACAATACAATGTGTATTTCTGCAATGAATTTCTCCCACAGTCTCATAAAACTATTTAAGCATTTTCTAAAGTAGTATCTTAGTGTTGATCTGGATAAGACTCAGTAAAAGTTATCTGTTCTTGCATTTTCTTTTTGTTTAAAAGATCAGATTTATTTTAGCCTTCATAGAGCCATGCATGTTAACGATACAAAGTCCAGTTCCTAATGGTAAGTATCCATCTTTTGAAATGCAGATTACTGTTCTGTAGTAAGAGTTCTCAAAATTCTCTTTTTAGTAATTTTATCTGCCCTCAAGGAGTAAAAGGGGCAAACATCTCAGGACTGTGGAAGAAACACGGAATCTTAACCTTAAATTGAACTGTGTTCCACACCTCCCCAGAGTCAATTTTTAAAAGATTGCTCAGGCATGAAAGAAAGGCTGAAAGCCACAAGCTACTTGCAGACTTTGAAAAACAGGCTATTTTTTGTTTTTCTAGGAACTCTATAGGAAGGACTGCAATTTAGCTGCTCAGTTGCTCCAGTGCAGCAAGAATTACGACAGGGCACATAAGCTTTCGGAGGTAATGTGACCGAACTTGGTGAATATTCAAATAAATAAATATTTTATGGAAAACAGATTATTTTACATGCATCAATTCCAGAACTTGTGTGGCCTTAAGGCTTTGATTCCACACACCCTTGGGCTTGTGCACCTGCTGGTGCCCTGTGCTGACAAAACCACAGCCAGTGATGGAACTGGAAGGTGAACTCTTCCTCAGAATCTCGGCTGTCCGGTAGAATGGGCCTGCACTGATCACATGAAAAACAAACATTTTAGCAAAACCAAAGTGTTGAGAACACTAGACTGAAAAATGCAGGGGGGCAAGCGGGGGGGTGAGAGTCGGGAAATGACAAGCTACAGGCATCAGAGATTCTGACATAATCAATTTTCCTCCTGAAGCTATTTTCCAGTCCAGCTAATTTCTAAACCTGAATTTTAAAATGGACTGACAGAACAAATATCTTTCTCTAAAGCAACCAGAGCACTGAATGATTGATTTCCAGGTGTAGACTTTAATTAGTAATCCTCGCTTCCAAGGAAACCTGGCTTGAGAACAGACTCCTTGAAGGGGAGGCAAATATTATCTTAGTGAACAAGACCGTCTTTAGGGATGCAAGACCTACACAAAGCAATAGCACCTTCCTCATGTGTATTGCTTTGTTGAAGGTCATGGATAAAAGTCTTCTCTTTATCAATCCCATCAGGTTAATGTCCCCTCAAAATGGTCTCACTCGTGCAATTCTGTGGCAGAATAATGCAAATTGAATGTGGAATGTATAAACAATTTCTGAGCCAGTAGAGTGCTCCAGAGCACTAAACAACTTTGGTAAACAAGGATAGAGCAAAAGTTCTGTCAAAAGGGCAATGATTTTCTGGAACTGAGACAGAACTTCCAAATTAATCATTGTCCTGGTCATGCTGTTTTTTTCCTGGTAACTGACTTTGCTTAGCAATTCATATCCAGGAGTTACCAGGACTTTACTGACACTTGAAAGCACCCTACCTGTTAGCAAGTATTAGGACCTCAAATGTAGTGGTTCACTTGTAGAAAACTATCACAATTGTGGGATCTCCCCACCATTTCCCAGCCTATCATACACTCAATTGAATAGTCAAGGCCTCCACTCTTAAGCTCAAGTATTTATTAATTTAGGAAGTATGAATGTGCTGTCACAGCCAATAAATTCCTTGCAAATGCAAATGTTGCCTGACAAAGTATTGTAGATTATCCAAAAGCCTAAACTATAGTACAATACAGTAATGTGACAGCAATATCATTATAGTTATTCCAGTTTCCAGTGCAATACCTTAAAAATAATGTTCTTTTTCTTAACACATTTCATAATCTATATAATGTATAAAAAAATAGATCAAACAGTAGTGTTACAGTATACTAAAATAATAGCTGCCCCATACAGCAGTTTCGTATTAAATGAACTGTATTTTTTCCTCATTTCTGTGGCAATTTACAGCAGCCCTATTTTACAACCTGTTTATTCAATCTTTGCTGCATCTGTACTTACTATGACTAATATTGCTGTCTGCCAGCAGATTGGCAATATCACACTCTTTATTTCCAATGGAAGACATATGAGCTCATTAACAACACAAAGATTAATCCAAAATATCCTGGAAGGTCTGTCGGTTAAAAAAACATTCATTCTACTTCACATTAAGAATGCCATTTCAAAACATGCCATATTTTGAATACATTGAGTTGGGGGGACTAAGACAATTTTTAAAACTTCACAAAGAATCTACAAGAGGAGCTCTGTACCTTATACAACATAAGATCATTATAACGAGCAGGCATCTTAAATTTCTCTTTCTTAAAATAGCAACAGGAGGACACCACTTCAGTATTTGTTGGGTTCTCTCTTTAGAGAAACAAAGGAGGGAGTGGTTCGTTAGGATGAGAAGGGAAACCACTGAATATTTGGTAAAGAGGAACATGATTTCTAGTTATAAAACACAAGTGCTGAGTAAATCAGAGTTCAGCCAAGTATTTAAGGGCTGAACTCCTAAGTAGTGTAGATCAACATGGGTATCAAAAGACTTATCACAGTTACAAACTTGAAACCTAGTGCAAACGTGAGTTCTTTTGATTTCCAGCAAGAAATACTGAGAGATAGCCACCATGCAGCACTCTCTCATATCCCTGTCTGATCATTGATTGAGATCCAAAATGAGCAAGGAGGATAATACTGGACAGGCAAGCATGCCTGGCGAAACCTGCCTCGGCATCACCTACCAGGATTTTTAGCTACACTGAGGAACACAGGGTCTCAGTCTCTTCTGGTCCACATGACAGAATGCCAGGTGGAACCACTGTCCACAGTCCTGATCCTGACTTTCTCCAAAAACAATATGAGTTATGATGCATAACAGACTTATTGATTAATTCTGAATAGTTTGCCCCAGGAATCATAATGCATATTCAGGTTTCAGCTCTTGTTTTTGTCAGTGTAGTAAGAAACCAGAAAAGCAGTCAGCTAGCAGCTGCTGGAAAGGAAGATGTTGAGGCTTATATAGATGGGTGATCTGACAAGCAGTGTCCGAGTGCTGGGGCAAAGCAGTCAGTTTGATTTGCTTCTTACCCTGCACAGGAAAGCTCCTGTCACAGCAGTCAGTACCATGGCTTTAAGTGTCAGTGAAACCAACTTTCCTCCCTCTTCAAAGAGCATTGTATATCAAATGCAATGTTTGATGGCAGGAGCCAATTTGGCACCAGGTTGGAGGCAAGATGAGCTCAAAAAAAGGCAAAAGAAGAATAGAATAGATGTGATCTCTTCCTCCTCTTTCCTCACCTTAGTAGAGACCTCCGCATTCCTCCACTCCAACTGCAAATCAGACATATGCACACAGTCTGGAAAGTGTTGCTGTAGGCTGTAATTCCCTACCTGCCTTTTTAAAATTGTTGTTTAATACATTCTTTACAACCTGAATTAACTTGGCAGGAAACATTTCAATTTCACAATGTTTTCCATGAGGGGAAGAAGATGAAGATTTCCAAATGTTAATAAGTGAAAGTAATTTGATTACATTTGTTTTCAGAAATGCACAAAGATCATGGCCATTACATTAGTCATAGAACCATGTATAGTGAGCCATATACTGTAAAGAGCACTCTTCTATCAATGTTGTATAGGCCCAAGCAAACACCAGCACTGTTGTTCACTCTTTTTTCCTGTCCCCTTTGCCATCTCTTTATGCTACAGTTGCCATCCGAATTTCAGGAAAGAGTCAGCATCCATCTGGAAAAACACGGCTGCAGCCTTTCTGTCCCCTTGTGCCACACATCATACGCTGATACCATACCCACTTGTGTCATTGCCAAAGTACTGGAAAAACCAGATCCAAACAGCTTGTCTTCACACTTGTCAAGCCCATCTACAAGGGATTTTCAGGACTCTACTGGAAAACTTGGACAAAGGCCCCAGTACAAGTCAGACATCTACTGCAGTGACACCGCCCTTTACTGCCCAGAGGAGAGGAGAAGGGAGAGGAGACAGAGCGTGGACACACAGGTGAAAGATGTGGGGTTCCTGAGGTCCCAGAACTCCACAGACAGCACCGTTGAAGAAGATGGTTTCCATTCTAGCTTCTCTCATGAAGCCTTCCCAGAGTACATTACCTCCCTGCCAACCTCCAGCTCCTATTCCAGCTTCAGCGTCACCTCCGAGGAGAAGGAGAATGCCCAAGCCAACACTCTGACGGCCTCTCAGCAAGCGATCTACATGAGTAGCCGAGATGAACTGTTTGAAAGAAAGTCACCTGCAGGTTACGAGCATCAGGGAAGTCCTAGGTTTGCCAAGTCCAAACCTGCGCAGCACATGGAGCTTGCCGATGACAATGAGAACTCACCCAGTTTTACTAGAACTCTGTCTCCTTATGCGAATGAACCTTTTCATTTCTCAGCCATAACACCACAGCAGGCTTTAGCAAACCAGAAAATGAGGAATGAATGCAGGGGCACCCACCTTTCAGAAGAAGACTTGCCTGGGCGATGGAGGCAATTGAGCGTGGAGGACATTGGTGCATACTCTTACAGAAACACTGGCAGGCTGTCACCCTGTAGCTTTTCGGAGCAGTACTACAGCAGCCCAATTAAGAAGGGAGACAGCTGCACAAGCCCCATCTATGCTAGTTACAAAGCAGATAGCTGCTCAGAAGGAGATGATATCTGCCAAAGCAGACTTGTGGATTCTTGCTTCCTGAGAACAGACAGTGGTCTGAATATTGACATCAGCACTAGTTGTAAACAGGAAAAATTGCCCACTTACAAAACAAAAGAATCAAGAGACCAAAAAAATGAAAGGATCACTGTCCAGTTATGCAGTAGCAAAAACATCGAAAATAGCCCAGTATTGAAAAGAGAATACGTGGACGTGAGCCCCAACAGCTCAGCAGAGTCCCTCAACCAGAGTTCAGTGGAGGCTTCAGAAATCCACCAGTCTTCCATGGAGCAAGGAAGCCATTCGGGTATTCACACCAAACAGCAGCAGTTTCAACGGACTGGGAGTACTGGTTTGAGTCGGAAGGACAGCCTTACAAAAGCACAATTATACGGAACCCTTCTGAACTAGGCATCTTCCAAAACGGCAATAAGACAACAAACAAAAGGAAGCAAACAGCATTTGATACTTCTGGTGAACAATAAGGTTCTAAGAAACAGGATTATATTCATAATGGTACTATATGTTTAAAAAAAAATCTCTTCAAAAATGTTACACAGCACTTTTCACTTAACATCCTTTCCACATGGGAGACTGTCCCCTCCCCTCTTTTATAAACCTGAAATATTTTTATAAACAAAATGGTATTTATTAGACTATCCTAAGCTATTTGAGCAGAATTCTTTTCCCTTCAAGCAGCTTTCTTATTTATTTTTGTGCATGAGGCCATCTGTGCCTATACTCTTGGAGGAAAAGGGTAAAATCATGACGGCGGTGATAAAAAATAAATCCACCTGATAAAATACCATAAAATGTCATGTGAAAACAAAACAAAAAAGAATGGTGAATTTGAATAAGTATATTTTTTAACAAGAATGGAATTGTATCTTAAATTATTTCATACAAATGTATTTATGAGTGACTAATGTATGCACAAAGTGATACTAATATTTTGTTCTTTTAATCCACTGTGTTTCTGCTTTCCTATTTTTCCTTGTATACTACCTCAAAAGTAATTGAGGGTTTCTTTGTCACATTTTCTGTAGGCTTGCATTTATATTGTCTAAAATGCATGCAGTGTCATAATTAATACTGTATTTTGCATTACTTAATAAAAGACACCAGTGGATATATTTGGTTTGGGGTTTGTTGCATTGGTTTGAGGTTTTTTCCTTCATTAAAATACACTCTGGTCAATAGAACATGGCATTGCTCTGGGTGGCATCAGTCCAGCAGAAGTTAATGAGTAAAGCTCCTGGTTTAGATTTTTTCTAAAGGAGCCTCTCTTTCTCTGTAAGCTCCAGAGCACTGGCTCTCAGTCCACAACCCTGGACGTGGAAGGACTGCTTCTAATCAACCCGGGGAAAGTAAACAAGAGAACAAAATTTTTATCAAGAAGCCTGAATTCACTAAGCAGGGCTCTACACACAGAAAACTCAAAACTTGTCACTTAACTTCCTCTATGTCACACATATTCAACACAATCTTTTTGGTCTTTAGGGCTGCTACCTTCTACAGTTGCCTTTTTTTTCATATGTAGCTTGGTATTTCTAAGAGATATTTCTAAAGCTTAAGGTAAATTCGGCCTTCTGTAGCCTAAGGAAATTTCTCCTCTGGCTCTCAGGAGCTGTAGTTTTACCTGTAGTTTTTGCATTTCCTCTGCAGAATTTTTTGTTTCTCATAATTTCACCTCCAAGGAGTACACAACTTGGTCAGCAGCAGAAAGAAATGAGCAAAATGAGAAAAACAAAGAAGAGAGGAAGGTGAATCCTGTGGATTTTCTTCCTAGCCTCAGTATTGCTACTTGGTGACAAGCAGAATACAGTCATAAATATTTAACAACTATTTTAAGTCATGTTCATTGAACATGTATCCTATACTTGAAATACTGACTCTTACCAGCTCATGCATGGGGCAAGACCTTATTTAGCTCAATATGTGGTAGTAATCAGTGAGATCACTGTGGCTGTCTAAAATAGTTCCTTATAGAGCTAAAATAATAACCTACCATTCAATATCTATTTTAAAAACCCATATATTTTCTGCTGATTCTATGAAAGAGAACTGGTAAGTAACTGATAAGTACCTGGTAAGTAACTATGAAGCAGCAATACAGAACTGCTCATTTCTCACATAAGTATCTTAAATCAAGATTCAGTGCATTTCGTATCAACAGTTCCTACTGCTTTCTGTATTCTTCATGGATAATATAAAAATTTGACCATTATTGATGTGTGTAAGCACTTGCTGTGCTGTTTTGAAGATCTGGCATCCAATCTCTACAGCACCTCCAAGATCTCTACTGGCACTGTGGAGAATAATGGTAGGTAACAATATCACGTAGATAAGGCACAACATAACTCTAAAGCGAGGCTTATTTCAGTACAAAAGCTGTAACACACCTTGTGCTTTTATGCTCCCATACTTGCTCACAGAGAGTGTGAGTGGCAGGTCATGCCACGAATAATTCCATTAAGTCCATAAAAAACACACAGAATAAAGTTCCCCAAGGCCAACTGCTTCTTATGGCAGAATCTGATCTGCAGTAAATAGACTTGGAAATAAAAAAAAAAGTTGCTATTTCACATTCGAAACACTAAGATAGAAAACAGAAGCAAAAAAAATTTCACTGTTGACTCATTCAGGTATGTAACACTTAGACTATCTCTAAGGCAGGACATCCACTTATTTGATCAATGAATACAAGGATTTGAATGTAAGAAGTTAAAATTAACTGTTATCTAACCTAAGAAAACATGTAAGCTATAGAAAAATAAATCATTACTTTTATGAACTAGAACACAGTATCAGCCTAACTCTTTTATAATATCATTCATTATTTGACACTAAACTGCTATTTTGGCCATTACACAAAATTAAGTTTCTACTAGATATTATATATCTGATTATTTAATATCCTGTTCTATTATGTTCTTTCATACTACTGCAGTTTCAAATTCAGCTTCTATGTTTCACTTGACTCTTTTTCCTAGTTTATGTGCACTGATATGTAGATCAAAACCAGCCTTTACACTGAATTAGTATGGAGTTTTCCTTGAAATATAGCCTATGACTTTGCAATATTTTTTCTGTAATGAATCCTGTTATGGAACAATATGTGACCCCATAATGAATTTCAACTGAATTAATCAAAATGGCTAGAAAAGCTATTCAACTTCAATTTTAATTTCTCCTTGATCAGAAAAACTGACAGTAAATTTGCAAAACTTCTATGAACATGAGAAAAAAAAAATCACCAAAATCTTCTCAGGTTTACAAGTTTAGCTATAGTTTGGTTTAATTTTTCAAAACAGAAGACCTTTGAAAGATTATAAGAAGATATTCCTTCTGTTTTGGCATGTTTTGTTTTGATTGTTTTGACATAAGACTAGAAATACATTAAGTGTTTTCACAATAGATTTACATTTTCCTTGTGGTAGCGTTTCAATCTTTTGTATACCTTCAGTTTTCGCAGTGAGAGAAAATCATCCAAAGAATCCAGTCATGGAGAAGATTTTTGGAGTATGTCATTGGTGATATTCTTCGCTTGTTGTCTCCAGACTCACCATTGTGTGCTGTGAATTTAGAAGGGCTCTGTTGGGCCTCCAGATGACATGTTTGGCCCAAGTAGAGATTTAATAGTCATGGAGGTTTTAGGAGGTTGAACCTGGTTAAAAATAGAAAAGTAGTAGAGAGAAAGCAAATCAATAATATATCATTCAGAAGGAGAAGATCTAGTTTGACCCAGGTGAAAGGAGTGGTAGGCCTGTCTGCTGCAATGTTCCTCAGAGCTCTTACCTTCTGTAGGACGTTTCTGATGGAAGGCAGCACCTGAAACATTGTCCTCAGAACAGCTTATTTATATTTCATTCAAACAGGTGTGGTTTGATGAACTTGACACTACTCTTGGGTTCATTTAGTGACAAGTGACTCCAAAAATGCAAAACAGATCTTCAGACAAAGAAATATGCCACAGACTCCTCCACTCCACTAGCTGAGAATTTGCCTTGAAATACCTTTTCCCAAGGACATAAATGCCCAGTTTTCTCTTAAACATTATAAAAATGCCAAGGTGTCTCCATGCTGGCACAAAACCTCACTTTTCCAAGTGACATCTGAAGGGGTTTGTAGATACCTACAGCAGAATTTTTTGTTTGATTAATTATTTCATCTGCCATGAGTAAGAGCAGAGGGGGTGAGGAAAATAAGTGGCAAGTCCTCAGCAGTGCAGTGAAGCAGAAGATGAGAAATGTCATTTTAATGAATGAAAACTGAAAGTAAAATGTGCATGACACAGAACAATGATCAGGGGAAAACAAAGGAGTCTTAAAGAGATCAGAGTGAGGCATATCAAACCACATATTAAAAGAGATACAAAACAGATACAAAAAAGATACCAGGGAAATAGGATACGATCCATTAGGAACAACAGTGCATAAGTATTATGAAATCATGCAAAGCAAATGCATTTTTGAGATGTGAAAATCGTTTTCTCACTCAAAATTAAGGCTGAAAAAAAAAAAAAAGAGGCAAAATCTCAATTTTGAATAACACATACAAATTTCTTTTAAACTTTTTAGAAGCTATTTCTATAGTTGTAATTTCTGAGTTTCAATCATGGCAAGCCACAAAACAGGTAGTTTCAATTCAACAGTTTCTTACTTCTCCTAAACTAGAAAATTTATCAAACTAATATTTTCCCCTTCCAGCACTTCTATTTTAAAATAATTTTCACTCCAACATCTATAATAGAGCATGATTATACAGCTACTTAGATTAATTTTGCCTTGTTTAATTTTAAAATACTAATTAACATCTTTTGAACTTTCCTATAAAATTCTTGTCCCCCATTCAGGTTTACAATATTGTAATCCTTACTGACTATTATGTTGTTTTTCCTTAAATATTGTTTAAATTGAGCAGATGTGGTCGTCTCAGCTTTTCCTTGGAAGATACTCCCTTCAGGACTGTTTCTAATTTTTTCAAGGAACATCCTCCTCACCTTTCTACTACTGAACACCAGAATATTTTAATATGAACACTGAGTTGTTCAAATGCACTGTATGGAAAAGCAGTACTAGAAAAGGGGGGACTACACAGACCAGAGCAACTGCATGTGGGATGTTCCCAGCACTGAAATTCTCAGTAACTATAGGTAGTTGGTCAGAGTGATCCACAAGCAAAGAAGCCTCACTCAGAGAAATGTATTTTCATATAGCCAAATTTAAAGGTTTGAATTTTCATGCAAAGAATGCCAGGCCATGTTTCTAGTATGGCAGCTTGTCTCCTGGAAATTGATGCATTTGAAAAGCAAGCATTTTTCATATGCTTGCCTTTTGTTTTGTCTGTAATTTCCTCAGCTATTATGCAGTAGCATACTGGATGTTCATGAGGAAACTTTGGGTTTGCTCATGATGGACTTGAGCCCTATAGAGTTGATTTGTATTCTTCTTGTTCCTCCATCTCTGCTAAGTTTGAAGATACATTTTCAGGTACATTGTTTTCAAGTCCTGCACAGGTTTAGTTGCAAGTTTGTTAGACTCTAATGTACTTCCCAAAATGAATAGACCTGAGTCATCTTAGTACCAGGTTTTCTAAGTCTGTAACCCTCATACAGCAGTTCTATTTCCGGCCTTAGAAATCTATGTCACTTTTTAGAAAAGCGCTAAGGCAACTTTTCAAAAGTACCTTGGTTCTAACAACAGTCCTCAGCATAAGCAGCAGCTTCTAATGACCTTCAGCCAGACATCTTGATCTGTACGTGTTAAATATTTCACATTCCTGTCCATGTGGTATTATATCAACATTATCAGAAGATTTTCATTGTTTTCCCAATCTTTCCTCCATGTCTTTTTTAAAAACCACATTGTTATAAATCAACTTTACTAATTCGGTCATTCTTTAATAGCCTGTCACTAATTCCAGTTCCCCTCTCAAGTTGTGGTATTTTGATATTTTCTTTTGACTATATTAGTAAAGCTATTTTAGGAATTGAGAGCTTTTGTTTAGCTGGAGCTAAAAAGAATAGCTAGGATTCTCATGCAATGAAAGGCTTTGCTGCTTGTGGACTGGATGTGCCTCCACTGATGTTTAGTCTTGCCCTTTTCACTTGCTGGTTTTACATTTTTATTCTGAGGAAAAAATGACTTTTCTCCCCTCACTTGAGAAAGCTTCTCTTGTGACTCTTCTCCACCTCCCAGTGTGGGATCTTCTGTAACACTCAGATCCAAAGGCTATCTTGCTTACAAAGCCGCAATTATCACTCCTCAGTCTATGTTAATTCCTCCATATTTGTTTTCTAAATTAAACAATAAGTGCCTGAGGAGAAACTTGACCTCAGAAGTGTGTACTTAAGTGCTCTGCTGAACAAAGTCCTATATGACGTGGCTGGAGAGGATGCACCATTATATGTAGATCCACTATGTGCCATGAAAATTTGCCTAAGTATTAGCAATATATTTTTATCCTTTACGACAATAGTTAAGTGTATATATATATATATATGTTCTGTCTCTAATGAATAGCTACTAACCATTTTCACGCCAAACTATACTGATGTTAAGCGTTAACTAGAAAAGCAGATAAATATAAGTTTCTTGCTCATAACCTCTTAATTGCTTCAGTATAGTTAAAATGACATTTCCCTACAATAAAACAATTTTAACAAACAGGTCTTCAATGTAGGTTTCAAAGTGCAAATAGATTTATTAAGATTTAATCCATAATTATCTTATATTTATTAAGACTTTCTCTTTTAAAAGACAAGTAACTTGTCTTATAAACTATCCCCAAATACCCACAAACCCAGACCTCTGATTAGTAAGACAGAGCAGATAAGAATGCCACTCTTTCGAGGAATCACAAGAGAAACACGATCCTAATGTCATTTTTAGGGCCATGTAACACTAAACCAAGGTTTCCTAAAGCCTTTTAAAATGTGACTTAAACTGCAGCTGGCCATACAGGTCAGAATTCCAGAGAGATCCTGGAGTAAAGTGTCCACCTGCAACAGAGGTGGGCAGGAGGCTCAGGTGGTGAACATCCATTAGTGGTCCCCAGGCAGCTTTTTACCTCACAATGTTGGCTTAGACACCAGCTTAGTGTCAAAGGCACTACTGTGAAGAGCCTGGCACTGTCTTCCTGATAACCTCCTTGCAGGTTTTGGAAGGTTTCTGTTTGGTGCCCCTGATCTTCCTCTCCTCTGTCTTTCTGGGGCACTCATGCTGCAGAGAAGTGCACTCTGCTTTCTGCCAGGTGGGAGCTCCTCAAAGCTGCTGACAGCCCCACATCCTACATCTGTGTGAGGTGAAAAGGTCCCTTCTACCCCACTCCTCTTTTGCTGAGGCAAAGATCATCCCTGCAGACAGTTATTACATCCCTGAGCAGGGAGAACATCTTTATCTGCGAGGGTCAAAAATGTGATTGATAATAGATGCAATCATTGGAAAAGACCCCCGATGAGAGTTAAATACCTTCTCAGCAGCATGCCCATCACCAACTTACATACATTAATACTCTAACTATGATTATTCAGACTAATTCTTATTTTTGAAGACAGCTCTAATGAATTCATATTTAAATTTATACGCCCATCTAGATTTTTTCTTCGTAATTTATGAATCAGAGCAGACACACATAAGAGCTGCAGAGCCACAATATTTACTACACATGACAGCTCTATGATTTAGAAGAAGAGGAACAGCAGCAAGTCCCAGATTAATTAAATTCATAGTGTCAGCATCCTTTCCCTTTCCGGTTCTTCACAAGTGACATTGTAAAACAGATCACATGGAATCTTCTTCTGTGGAGGTCCCTTCCAACCCCAACCATTCTGCAACTCTGTGTGACTCTGTGAATAAAAAGTATTCTCAGCACGTAAGGGCTACGAATTTCAGTGGGCTCCCAGTCAAGCCCTCATTTAGCTTTTTTCCTGCAATAGAAAGCCTCTTAGTCTGGACACCAGTTGTGTGTGAGGTGGTATGAGGAGGAAGCCCTCTACCAAATAGCAGAGAGCACACAGCCTCTCACAAGGAAGTTTCTGTGTCACCAAACTGAGGAGGTAGAGACAACAGCAGCAGCACTTCTAACTGAGACATTTCTAGCACTGATTCTGGTGGGCTTATTTTTGGCAGGGAGATAAGTCAGGGTTTATGATTCACTTGACCATAATTTGACAATTTATTTCAATGAACCTTCAGAACCTCACAGTCCTTATCCTCCAGAAGTGAGGGAAATGCTTTTATCCCCAAAGCCTGTAGAGTTCCACTAAGATGAGATGCCTAATCCAGCTAGATAGTGAGGAGTTAGCTACTTTAGTTCTAGCAGATTTTAAGAATCTGCGCCTTCTGCTTATGATATAACTTGAGAAAGAGATAAAGAATGAAAGCTTGATTTCTCAAGCCTGGTCTTAGCACAGGAACTGAATCATCATTTTCTTATTCATCCCCACTTACCTCTGCTTTCAGAGTCCACAACAGCCTGAACGTGAAGAAGGCAAGACATGAAAATGGAAGAAAGAAAATTCAGAAATGAATCTGTACATCAAAACTATTAAAATGCAAAATAATTTCTAAGACATTAGTGCTCACGTGTGATAAAACAGGGGTTTTTTTCATATTTTTACCAGAGAACACACACAATGCAGCTTCCCAGAAAAAAATACATAACTGAGTGGAGAACTTGCAGCTTGCTTTTTTGGACCAGCTTGAATTTTCCTGACAAGCTGCTGGATAGATAAGAGAAAGGAGACAGAGCAAGGATGATGGCTGTGTCAGCACAAAATGCAGCAAAACATTCCAGTCACAACATTTACTGTGTTTCCCTGATCTTTAGGGTACGTTATGAAAAAGTCCCAGGAAAAGGCTTTTAGCAACACAAACTATTTTCTTTCAGTCTCATTTTAACTTTTTTTCCCCTCTCTTTTTCAGAGAGAAAAACAAAATCATGTTTTGCAAGCTACAGTGACATGGGGTTTTTTGCTGGAGCTGGCAGCCATGTCTATAATGACCTGACTTGTATCAGTAGGGAAAAAAAAAATCCCCAAACTAAATCAGTTAAACAAAAGAAAATTTGTTACTCAAGAAGAAATGGTCTAATTGAAAAGAATGTCAGTAAGTAGCTCATTACTGAGATCTCAGACCCCAGAGAGCCAAGGTATGGAAACACAACAAATTCACTGAAGTCACGCTTGCAAAGATCCTGAACAAGTATTTTATTTAAAATAGGTTTAGACTGCCTTTTACTTTTCTTTCATTCTCTATTGATGTTGAAGATGAAATGCACTTTTTGGCACTCTAGACGGCACCAATTAAACTTGATTTCTTTCTTGAGCTTCACATAACTCCACTTGTCTCTCACTTCTAAGATTATTTTGTTTTGAGCTTTAAGTTTCTGCTTTGTTTAAGGAGAAAGTGTTGCTCCTGCTCAAATAACCCAACTTGCAACTCATGAAAACACACACACAATTCCCAAACTCTGCCAAACAGTTAATTTGTCCAACATTAGCATTTTATCCTTATCAAAATTTAGGATATTTTTTCTATCTTTTTTATCCTGTAAGCTTATGAAGGACAGATTGTCTCTTATTACTTGATTATACAGTACTTGACATAATAGTCTCTTGATTGTAATTGCATAGGCCATGCATATTGCATTACCTGCCTAGATTTACTAAATATCATGTTTTCTTTAGCTTTTTTTTCCCTTTGGTTGTGAAATCTAAAATTTCCTCTTTATAGCCCAGTTCCTGCGCAACAGTACCTCACTGCAGAGCTACACATACCTTACATGTTGGATGAAGTTCAAATAGTCCCCTTCATTTCTCTAAGATTCAGAAAAAATATGGACTTTCAGCTTTCTGGGGTCAAGTATCTAGTTTATGTCCAAAACCAGCAATTAATCAGCTACATAACATGTTCATTTTTCTCACGGATGCACCTCAGGTAGAATAATTTCTGTTAACATGAACATGGCTGCCTACACATCCCTCCAGTGCCCCTAAGAAACTCCTCTTGCCTCTAGAGGGCCTTTGTGGGAACCACTGCAGCCTCTGTGATCCCAACCATAGCCGTTCCAGCCCTCTAGGCTTGGCTTAGTACATGATGAAAGCCAGAGCTCTTCAGAACCAGAGGATCTAGCATTGACTTTTGACTGCCCTCCAGTATTTGCAGAAAGTATATTACTGTGAACCACCCCTTCCTCTGCTAGTCCTTTCTCCTTACAAAGCCTTCAAACTCAAACAAAGCAGATGTCTCAATGTACAGTATTCCAAAATTACTACGGAGCAGATGGGCTTCACCTCGTGTTTCTACAGGCACTGACATTGCATGTATCACATTTCTTAACACTCATCAGTTTATAATTATACTTTCTTGCAAGCCAAAGCTATTTATCAATCTATGCGGAGGATCTAATAAAAAAGGCAACACCCTTGACACAAACTACCTTGACACATCTGGACCTTCTTCCATTAGTGCCATCCACGCTAGCTGGATGAATCAATGCTTATGGACTGAGTTGAATCTTTTCATATTCTGCTGCTGAGTGGATACTGCTTCACACAACTGTTGAAAGAAATAGCTTTTCCTGGGAAAAAAATAAAAAAATGGAAGGCTTCAAAGAGGCAGGACTGTGCAGGGAGTTCATTGGACTGATACAGCTATGAACGAGGCAACAAAGAAATACCAGCCATCTGAGAAAGACTTTCCAGAGGAACCCACTTCACTGCAGAGCACGTTCACTCTCTTTAGCAGGTGGTTAACTAGCAAGAGTCTACAAGAGGCCTCATAAATGTAATGTTGCTGACAGATGGCAACAAGCAAAGTCTCTTTTTCAGTAGTTCTTTCAGAGACCGGTGACAGTTAGTCAGATTTTGGTCACATTTACACCAGTACAAACCTAGGATGATTCCTTTAAGGCTATGCAGATGCTGTTGCATTAGTTGTACTCCACACAGCAACATTTCCTCATTACAGCAGTGACAAAGGTAACATGGGCCATCTGGGAAGGTTTTGACATTTGGGGAATGTACAATGTGAGGGGAGTGCGCAGCTGTGAATACTGGGGCGGGGGATACATCTATATATATATGTATGTAAAAAAATGTAAAAAATAAAACAAGAGCACAAGAGAGAAAAAGGTACATTTACATTTCAAGTCTTGGGATATACAATCTCAGCCCAGGTTTGTGCAGTGACAAAAAACAGAATTAAGTGGGACACATCAGAGAACAAGGGAGAAAACAGCAGTCAAACCTGGGGACCTTCCAGAGCCTCAGGATCTATGGTGAGATTTACCATCATTATTGCTGAGCCTGCTGCCCATTGTCCAGGCAACAGAGCCTGGAAAGCAGGAGAGGATCAGTTCTGAATTTTCCCACAGGCTGACAGGGCAGACCAGAGAAAATCATCATGTGTCCTTGTGTTGTAGCTCCACATCTGCAGAGCAGGCACTGGGGCAGCAACTCCTTGGAAATACAGAACAGAGGTAAAAAAATATATAGTATAACCGGACTTACCTCTCAGAATTTTTCCTAATTAATGGTAATGTTAGAATCAGGCTTCTACCTCACTGTGCTGGCTGAATCAATTAATTTTTCTCTGCTCCAGCCCTATGCATGTGTCAGGCAGGAGTTACCCACTGCATTCAAATGTTATCATTTTGACATCCATCAGCATTTTCTCTCCTCTCTGGGCAATAGTGAAATTTTTCATGCCATAGTTTATTTACAGTAAATTCAATTCATGCCTCTAGCCATTCTGGGGACATCCCACACACCAAATCTTATAAAGGCTTTAGGGCTTATTTTAAACCTACTGATGATACACAGAGTGTACTATCTGGCAGTGGAACGTCACATTTAATTGCCTTACACATCTGAATCACATTAAAATTATTCAGGAATTTAAACAAATTAGAACACAAACTGCAGATAAACTACTCATCTTGATCCTTGTCAGCATAACCCCCCCAGCAGCTACAGCAACCTGCTCTGAATTCTATTTAACAAATGAATTACAATTTGACTGTTGTATTATATTGTTTGCATAGAAAAATAGAAGATATTTTTCTTTGCATGTATACCCACATCCTGATTATGACAAAGATATTTTCTACCATTGATCTTGTAAACTTACATGCATTATTCCCAATACCTAAATTGTGACAATTTCCTTACTATTAAAAACTTTCCAGTTTAGATGAGTTTCAGCCCTACAGCAAGAGCTGATCTGAAACCTGAGAAACAAATTGGCTGCATTATAAAAGCTAGATGTACTTTTCTCCTCCAGCCACAGAAGAGACATTAAATGCAGGATACTAGCACAAAAGTAAAAGCCGCATTTAAAGACAGAATTTAACCAGCATACAAAACCGTACAATAACATTACAGTGAGGAACAAATATGTTGGTTAAACAGGGTAATTCCTTGAAAGATGAGGAAGTCGTCCTCCTGAAAAGCTCTCCTTGCAGCAGGCACTCTTACCCAAGACAGCTGCCAGTTGCAGGGTGGTTCTTGTGCAGCCTACGGCACAGATTTCATTATGCCAGGTTGACATCTGATGTGTTCAGACTCCTGGCATATGGGATCTACTGATCATTTTCCTCTTCACAATAAAGGTGCAAGGCAACCTATCAGCTCTACTTCTTTTACTTATTGCACTAAAGTGTTCAAAACACTTCCTAAAAATGCTACTACAATACAAAAGTGCATAGCAGTTTGTTTTCCTTCCCCAAATAGAGTCATAGTATCATTCCAGTTGGAAGAGACCCTCAGGATCAAATACTATTTTCCTCTTTCTCAGCATTTCTGCAAAGGGACAGTTTTCTCACAGGCTTGGATGAGCCAAAGACCAACGTCTGAGTTAGAGGTGGTGTAAGTAAATACCTCACTGCCTGCACATTTTTTGGGACCCTGTAGACCACATGTGTACTAGTGGGTGTTACCCATGCTAGCGAGACTTCCCTCTGCAAATGCACATTATTATGTGTCAAATGTTCAGTGCAAGGCCTGCACATCCTTTGAAAACATCTGCTCCCAAATCCTCCAAAATCCTGTAAGAGCAATTTCCAAAGTACAGCCTAAGAAGTCCTATATCAATACAGCAGAGACACTTTCAGTTACGAAGACCTTCAGGTGGCCCAGATGATGCTGTCTCCCCTGTGGCAGCCACAGGGGTGTTTCAGCTGCATGAGTATGCAGGTGAGTGCTAAGCACTCAAAGGTGTCAGCCTTCCTGGAGCAAAAATTGTGTTGGCTGCACCTTACAGGGTCCTTTGCTTTCCCTGTCCCTTCACAGGGCTCTGCAGGAGGTGAGGCTCTCCTAGGAAGTTCCAGAGAGAACTGGTAAGTGCATTTCTCACCCTGATGTCTTCTCTGTGAAGTGGTCCTCTGCAAACACGACTTCAGGACCTCCTGTTCTATAACCAATACGATAAAAAGAACATATGCTTTTTACCTTATCAGTGGGCTATGGGGAGTAAGCAGAATAGTCTCAAGCCAGTCATCTATGTCATAGATGCATCAATAGGTCAGAGAAGTGATAGAGAAAAAACAAGCTTTACCATCTCACTGATGCATACACCATAACACCAGAAAATGTTCCTATACAGGTGCCTGGATGTCAGGCTGTTTTGAAAACTTGTTTCTGGAAAACTGGGTAGCACACTTAGATGAACAGAAAATAATGTGTTTCATGTATGCCTTTTTCACAAGTCATCATATTATTTAGTTGATCAAAGATGGCATTCAAAATAGAGAGATCAACGATGCTGCTGTTGTGTTGATATGTACTTAATAACTTCTCAGCCACAGCCACTTCCACGATGCTTTAGCATGTTCTCTACAAGACAGATAAAGTGATGGCTGAATGTCTTCCAGCACCAGGTAGCAATGTGGTAGTCCTTGTCCTGAGGGGCCATTAAGGACCGAGAAGTAGAGAAAATAATACAAGCAGAGGGAAAAAATAGCAAGAAATCATGAGGCAATTTAAAAGAATTCTTGAGAAATGGTAAAAGTTATATTTAAGAGCAGAAAGAAGAGGTTTGTGTAGGAGCTTGTGAGGGTTAGACCTGCACAGTGACGTTTGTGGAAGCCTTTGTTGGAATTCCTGTTGAGTCATCAAGGACTGGCAGTGACTTCAGTATCGATTGAACCATGTCCCACATGAACGTAAAAATAAATCACTCAGATAACGTAGTAACACTTCAAATGTACTTAATAGTCATGAATTTTTCTCACAGAGATTTAGAGTAGTACTTGCTCAAAAAGGAATGATTACAGAATTTGAAATGTAAGCATTCAGAGAGCAAATTAATGTCTAATTATGAATGCTAAAAATAAAAACAGAACTATTAATTTCAGGAGCAATGATGAGCCCTTATGTTATGAAGAAAAATAGCATTCCTCCAGAAAATATTTGAAGAGCCCATTGATATTTTTTGTCATAATTTACTCAAATTACTGCCAAAATTTTCCTCTAACAAGTTCTCTCATTAAACTATTCTGTATTCCCTCATATAGTTGCCACCTTACAAGATCTCAGGTTCAGAAATAATTAGTGCAAAACTAATGGGAATTTATCAAACTAGAAGAGTTTAGTGGAAAGTTAAGTACAGATAGGGTTCCTAACTTGAATAAAAATGCTACTGTCAGCTGTCAGTCCAGATTGTGAACAATTCGATTTCTTTCAAAGGTCTCTCTTGACAGACATCTAAGTAAAAGGCATTTTAAAATGTAAAAGGCAATTTAGAACACACTGAAAGGGATAATATATACATATTTTATAAATAAATATATGTATACGCATACATTTTTTTATGACTGCAGTCCCTGAAGAAATGTTTCAGTATCCTTTATAATGTATGGAAAATGGGAGTGTAGAGAAAAGGGGGAGCAAGGAAGTCATCTCAGGGATACCTGTCACTCATTCCTGTGGCAACATAACATGAACCAAAAAGCAATATTTCCAGTGCCAAGGCCCAAACTCACCAAAGAGCCATATTGAGGAAGGAATGTAAGAGTTTTCATTTGGTGGAACACCATTTCCAAAGGTTGCTTTGCATGTCAAGTATTTGTGTGAGCACATCCAAATTTGAACACGGGATTTTTGTAGTACAGACCCATAACTATTGGCCAAAATTCAAACATTTAAGCCAAGGATTGTTTTTCCTTTTGTCCTAGTTACATTTTATTTTGAAAAAGAGAACACATTTTTAGTTATTCCAGTGGCATTTAGTTAATTTGCACCAAAGAAAGCATGCAACTTTATATAAGTAATTCAAAAAGTAAAAGGAGAAATTGCCATTTCGCTCAGAGAAACCTTGTCAGATTTCTGAGTTGCAAACCTCCCTCTCTCTGAAAGGCATTCAAAATGCACGAAATAGCAAAAATCCCTATAGGTGCATAATTAATGTTGATATTCAGCTTGTATGTTGGCAAACAAGGTAAACATTCTATACATCATTAATAAAAATATTATTAAAAATTGCACTTCTGAAGTAGAGACCAGGTGTTCAAGTGTAAATTATATCAGAAGCTGGAATCCCCCAAAAATTTGGTTTCATTTTAATAATGATACAATGTCTCCACTGCCTTCTCTGTAATGCTCTCAAAATGCCAATTACCCAAGGAAGAACACAGGTTGCAAAATTCACCTGACATTGCAGCAGCCGTGACCAGACTGCTGTAGCACTGCCAGGGTTTACTAATTGAAAACTAAAGTGCTGCAGGGTTGTCGTGCAAGCACAGACACAAACCTGGGGCAAATGTATGTTATCTGTTATGATAGGTGCAGTGTGAGCCAAAGAAAAGCTCTCTGCTCTGGCTAGCATGGCAATACAGCCTGAGCAAGCAACACCAGCTGAGAGGCAGATTTATTATTATTAGCTAGAGGCAGTCACCAATCTACTGCAGTTCTGCTGCTCTAGCAGGCTCACAGTATGCACACAGCAAATTAGCAAAAACATGGGAAAGGGACCATTGAGTTCTCCCTAGCTGTAGTAACTTGAGATGTTGACAGGAATGGAGGCTCCACTCGGGTCACTGCCTGGAGAGAGTGATCAACTGGCACCTACCTTCCCAGCTTCACCCACGTCAGCTTGCACTGCCCCAGCCTGCTCAAGCTTCCCAAGCAGCCAACCTCTTGCCCAAGGACACAACAGGTCCTCTGCTGGCAAACTCACAAGGGCTGGTGACCGATGACAGAACCTGAGGGAACAGCAGGAAGATGTGCCAGGCGAGATTTAGGTTGGACATCAGGAAAAGGTTCTTCACCCAGAGGGTGGTGGAGCACTGGAACAGGCTCCCCAGGGAGGTGTCACAGCCCCAAGCCTGACAGTGTTCAAGAAGAGACTGGACAAAGCCCTCAGAAACATGGCATGAACTGTGGGGTTGTCACATATGGGGACAGGAGTTGGACTCAATGATCCTTGTGGGTCCCTTCCAACTCAGGACATTCTATGATTCTATGAAATCTAAAGGTCTTCCCAGAGCTACATCCTCCAGCTTCTTTTATTCACATCTCATATTTGCCCTCACTTTCATGGCCAGGCCAGTTCCTTTCCTTGATACAGCCATGCTGTGCACACCTCTGTGAATAGTGCTGAGCTCTTCTAATCTCCTCATGTTCTGTGATTAGCTGACTCCTTTCTTCTCTACTCTCATCTTGCCTTTCTCTTCTTATCTTCTCTTACACAATTTTTCACCTGACATTGCTGCTCATCCTCCAAGCACATTCTCCCTTTACCTTCTAATCTCCTCCTAGTCTACAAAGCTTTACAGACTGTGCTGCAGACTGCGTGCTGCCCCCCTTCCCTCCTGTGCGCATCTCTGAACAGTCATGCACACACTCAATGTAAGCACTACAGAAAGTATTGCAGAATTGAGCCTTGGACTATAGGATTTTAGGGCCTTGGTATTAGTCATTATTCTACAATTTGTGATATACAAATGGTGTCTGATTAAAACAAAACAAAAAAAAAAAGAGGAATTTCTGTGTATATTCAATTCTTGCATACCATGTATCCTATGGAAAGTGTGAAATGACTCAGATATCTTTTTACATTAGGGTGTGATACACCTGAGTGCTCATCAACAGCCGTTTAGTTTCTGAGGCATTAAAAATTAGGAAAGAACACACACTGAAGAGAGCTTGAGATTAGTACCAGTGAACTGAACAGAAATGTTACTTCCTCTGTACTTGTAGAATGAACCCCATGTCTTTTTCCCTCATCAGTATTAGAATCTCCTAGAAAATTAAAAAAACAAAACAAAACAAAACAAAAAACAAAACAAACCACAACAAATCCTCATGTTTGATGTTTGACCAAAGCAAAGATCTGTATGAGCTTTTGGATATGATCAAGATTTCACTTCATTGCTTTTGCCCAGATTCAGAGGCCATAGATCTGGTGAAAATATTATCTCTCTGAGGCTGGGGAAAAAAAAAAATAAATCAGTCCATGTCATGTCTACAGTTCACAGATCACATCTTTCATATTAATGGCATAATGAGCATTTTCACTTTTGTACTAAAAGCAGTACATGATTTGAAATGGTTACTACATTTCAAGGAATTGTGTGTATTGAAACAAATCACAAAGATGTGCAAATTAACCCCTTAGACTGGCTGGGGCTAATGGATCTTTTATCTTTACTTATAAGACATTCTCTTTGGAAACAAGATGATCTTTCCTTAGCAAGCATAAACAAATCAAGGAAAGGGAAGAAATCAAAATAATTAATTTGCTTTATAAGATTCGATAATCTTTACCTCATATTCAAATTAAATAGTTTCCTATGCACAGAGAGGTGCAAGGGTTCTGGAATTTACTAGTTTTACTTAATGAGAAGGTAACAAAGGAGGTGGTTATGCATTAAAACATGAAAAAATAATACTGTTCACAGGTGAGGATATATATCTAAATGATATTCTGAGGCAATTCTTTGCTGCTTGCTTATAAGAGAGTGGTAAGAATCTGAACACAAGCAAATGGTTTTCTCAAGGTAATCAAGTCTGTACCATGGATAATACACTTACAAGTTATTACATAAATTGTTCTTCTAAGGACATACTTCAAACAATTTGTTAGTACAAATCTTACTCGGAACTAGAAACACTACATGAGTTTAGTGGCCCTGCTGATGGAAACTGAAGACAAATGGATCTCACTGAAGCTGTCTGGACTGTAACTTCAGGCATTTTCAACCTTGGTGAACTTCGACCTTCTCCAAAGAATTCCTGCAAGAGTTTTCAGACTGATTTTAAGAGGCACTTATTCAAAATGGTGAAAACGTAGCAAGAATCACATTTGGATGAAGCTTTATCATGTTTGTGCAGTAGCTGGGTACTTCCTGGTAGGCTTCTACAATTAATAAACCTGTGTAGAGGGATATCCAGGGACTGGGAAACAGAGGTGAATAAGCTCCCACTCCCACCTAGAGACTCACCATTCCCACTATAGACTAGGCAGCCGTGTCCCAGCTCAGAGATGTTCTGCACATGTGGCAGAATTCATCAAGCTCTGGGCAGGCGCCAGCTTGTCTTACTACCACGGGAGATCAAGTGCTTCTAAAATTGCTTTCTTTTTCCTTCATAGACTAATTTAATTTCCTGCATTTCCACTCTTTGAAGTGTGAAAACATCAGACATATGAGCACTCTGCACAGAGTGGTGAGTCACGAAGAGATAGGTGAGAGATTTTTCAAAGAAAGGGGAAGGTGCCAGAGACTCTTTGAAACTCCTGAAGCTACGTTTATGTTAGCAAGTATGAATGCCCAACTAGAGTAAATTTGTAGAGTTTGTCTCACTCCTGAAAATGCAGCGTCTAACCTGCATTCATTTGGGCTTAGGGGATACTCTGAACTATCTCCAGTCCAGTCCCACCAGTTGGGACATGTTAAGTACGCTCTTGGAGCACATCTTCTCATTTAGTTTCATTTGAAAGAAGCGCAACTTGTGTGCTCTGTAAAACAAAGCATTGTAAGTGGCATTAACTGTGAGATTTCTTTTTGTTATTATTATTTTTTCCCAAGAAGTGCACTCCTGACAAACTAAAACATGGATGTAGGTACACCTTGTAAGAGCAGCTATAATAAAAAGGATCTGCAAGACAGTAAAACAATCAAAAGTAGAAAGTGAAGCAGACAGAAGAGAGGCTAAGAAAGAGGTGAGACTCTCCAAAAGCAGTAAGCCTCATTAAAACTGGAAAACAGAGAAAGGCAAGAACGGAGTGCAAAGTGCTCTGGGATTTCTGGCTACCTTTCTAATGACAGCTGGAACAAAAGCCTGAAAGCCACAAGTCAGAGCACAGGAAAAAGAAATTTATTGAAAAGAAGATGAAGGTAGTGCAAGCATACAGGCTACTATACATTAAAATGTAGAAGACAAGGTGCTGAAACAAGGATAGAGAAACTGAAAATTAAATGGTGCAGATGCGAGCAGTGGTTAGGAGGAGCTGGGATTAAGAGAACAAGATGAAGGTACCCAAAGAAAGCTGAGCAAATATTTTCTGTCGAATGCAGTTCCAAACTCATATATCAGGATAACAGGAAATTTGAGATCTCCTGATTTTTTGATCCTCCTGTTTTGTTCTATTCTGCCATGATCTGGTAGCTTTACATTTGCCTGTCCCTACGGAGTCGTCCCGTTGTAATGCCACACCTTATTTTTGTGATTAGTCCTAGAGTTGAAATATAGAGTGACTCACCAACAGTATTTCAGCTGAGTGAACACAATAATTCTAATAACCGCCTGTTAATTAGCAGGTTTGTGAGATAAAGACAGTTGAATAGCTTGCATCCTCTGACACCCCAAATTAATAACGGTCCAGTAGTAAATAATAAAGTGGTAGAGATTGGCATTATTACTTTTTGGTACAGTATAAAATAGACTAAAATTAATCTGGTTTGTTTATCTACATAGCCTAAACCATTTCAAAATGCTGAAGATCTCTGCTTTGCCTCTAGCATATGATGCCCTAGAGAGTTCTATATAAAGCTAGAAGAACTGCTCCTAAAGCAATATTTAAACCGTTCTAGATTACAATTTTATGAATAAAATTAATTAACCAACAATTCATTACACTCGAAAAGCTTCATCTGACCATAATAATGCTTGTTTGCAGCCCAAACAGTATTTGGTAATTGCAGAATGATGGAGCAATGTGGATATTTTTTGATTACAGTTCATTGCATAAGATTACAAGGAAGAATATGTCTTTGAATCATAATGAAAACTTAATTGACACCACTATGCTAAAATATTTCCAACTATTAAATTTCAGTCTGTGTCTTAATCAGTTTTATATTAGAAGATATTTTAACAAGATAATGCTGTGAGCATAATTTCATTGCATTATAAAACTTTTGGCTGGTTCTCATAAGTAATTAAAATTTCAGCCATCTTGGAAATCTAACACAAATGCAATTCCAATTTTAATATTCTTTAGGATTATACAGTATCAAGTTGCTTTTATTTTATTTTTCTCTACTACCTTTAATCAAATCGAAGCTTTTCCCTCCTCCTCTATAAATAGTCTAAAATTTCTACTTGCAAGATCATTTCAGGAGGTATAAACATCAGACACCAGAATCATGCCTCAGGACAGAAATTAAACTTAAGCAACAACATGGGTAATATTACAGAATGCAGTTACTTTTCAACACGATATGTGCAATGATTCCCGAAGAATGGATGTGAAAAATGGTTTAAAAAACTCTTGTGTTTGTTCCAATTAAAAAAAAAAAAATCAGAAGAACGAAAAGATGCTACACAGAAAAAGTTGCTATTATACATGACTTCTGGATTAGACATTTACTCCATACAATTATCCCATGTATGTTAAAATATGCAAATTTAAAATACATTTACAAGCAATCTATATATATGCAAATATACGTTTATGGCCTAACGAATTTTCTGTTCACTGTAGAATAGCCCAGCTCCTGTCTGAATGTCAAAGAGCATCCTCTGCACTGAAAAGCATAACGACAATTTTCTGTGCCAAAGAGACATGAACAAGTACAGAGAAACGCGTGTGTTCACAATCAATTAGGATGGCATATTAATTGTTTCCCCCTCAAGTATCAATTCCATTATAGACTTGAGTACTAACTTGTCAAGAATAACAGGAGTAAAACAGTGAAATACACACCAGGTATAACAAAATGTTTATTTTTTCATTAAAAATATTTACACATAGTTTTGCTTTGTTTATGTACAGTCATAAATGTAAGTTTAAAACTCAAGTTTAAACACTGGGATTTCAAGAACACAAATGTATTGACTTTAAAATTACCTTCAAGTTATCTGGCACACCTTTCCCTGGAACTTCCAGAAGGCATTTACAATAAGCTGAGCTGGTAACAGTGACCCATTTCCAGAAGAATCAGTCCCACCTGTTTAGCGGTCTTCCTTCTTTTTGTGTCTAGAACCTGTTTTGCCTTCAATTACACTATTGGTTGTCTAACCCTTCAGTGATCAGGTTAGGGAGTTAAACTACTGAAAATCTGGTTTAAGAAAGCTGCATTGAAAAGCTACATAAAACCCCCTATTTTTCTTCAAGTTTAGCTACTCAGAGTAGAGTGGGGCTAGATGAACACCAACAGATTGACACAAAATGGGGAGAAATATGTCACCAGGGCCAAGGGAGACAGTAAGACCACTTCTTTGTTCAGCAAACCACAAGACCATCTGAACTGCCTTGCAAAGGCATACACTTTGAGGTCACAGAAGAAAAGGCAACAGTCTCTCCTCCTTACAACACATCACAACCAAATTTCACATTGCATACTGTGGTTTATTTCCTATGCCTTTGGCAGATGAAAAGGAGACATCCTGAAAAGTAACCCTGCTTGTTATTGCCAGATCTTGATTTCTCCAGCCCAGCTACACGTTGCAAGGAGAGATGGTAAGACTGGGTGAAATATTGCACTCACACAGGCTTCTTTATGTGCAGACAAAGTGCGAATAATCCTAGCAGTATGATAGTTATAGAAAAACACCTTGCCATCTGAACTTCCTGTCACCAAAAGTGTTCCATCTGGAGAAAATTCACAGCCCACTGCAAATCCTTCCACCTGTGAAAATCAATAACAGTGCTGATTAGAAAAGTTCATTGTGATCTACTGAAAATGCATACAGTACCCCCAAAAAAATAATATCTTTAAATAAATATACACTAAGGACTTCTCCAGGTGTTTAGTAAGACACAGCTACAACACAAACTTATTTAATCAAGCTATTAAGTATTCATAAAGTCTTCTAATAACTATTTTCTTTAGAGCACATATGAGTTAAAATAGACTGGCACATGGGAAAGCAAATTAAGCTAATTAATATCTATCACTGATTTATAATCAAAGACTACTAGCAGACATTAAAAAGCACAGGTACTTTCCTATCTGTCTTCCTTCCAAACTTAGATACTAGGGTCCTGATGAAAAAGGATACCTTGTGGCCTTCATATCTTTTCTTTTTGTTGATTCGATAAGGTCGTTGGGCAGAAAACAAAGCCATATAGTTCCCATTCGTCTGAGCAACAAACACAGACTCTTTTGGGTGCAGAGTCAAACTTGGGCATGTGTAACGCTCCTGAAAATAATTTTAAAGAAAGTTTTGTTATATGAAACAACAGGTTTGTTCAAAGGAATCAGGTTATCTTCTGACATATTTGAAACACCATAAAAGGTAAGGTATACATAAGTCATCTCCACTGAATACCTTATATAAAGAAAGATACTTAACTCATTACAATGCACTGCAAATCTTACACCAAGGCAGATATCAAATCAAATCTCTACTTTGATTTCCTAGATACTGACCAAAACACCATCTCCCTCTGAATCATAATTATACTGCAGAACAGCTGCAGAAAGGTAATTCCAACCTGATGGTACACAGTCATCCTCTTCCTGCCCAAAGAAAACTAGAGTTTCAACGTGAAAATGAATCCTCTTCTCCCACATCCCTTCCTCTACAGCAATAACTGTGCCTCCCATGCTACTTGGTACAGTTCTCAAATCCTCCGTCCTCTCAGTTCTGGCTACACCGACAGGAATGGAAATCATCCCATTTATACAGAGACTTTCCCCCACCTCACCCTTATAAAAAGAAAGAAGAAAAAAAAAAGATCATTACTAGCCTACTAAGTAAGAAGCTCCTTATGACAGCGATTTGTAGACTATTGCTAAATATCTTCAAAAATTACTAACACTTAGCTTTAGTATTTCTATTTAAGACTGAATTAAGATTACTTTCAAAACTCTGCATTGTGATTGATTGCATCAGAAATCAACTGCTCTCACAAAGTTTCCACCAGGCCCAAACCTCTTCTAGCTTCAGCCTAACCCAAAGACACAGTATCAAATTTTGATGCCAGGAATACAAACTAAGAGAGTTTCGGCTGTAGGATGTATCTGCATGTGAAGGACACCAGGCTGGCAGTGACCACTGGAGACCACGGGCCATGTGGTAGATGGGGAAGAGCATCAGACTTTTTGTTATGTGTTTGGAAGTGATTAACTGGCAAAAAAGTTCTGAGTATTGTAATGTATTTGACACAGAAACCAAAACGGGATTAGGCTGTGTGCCTGGTTAGGGGCGTGCTCCATGGCGGAGCCTGCTTGCTTCTGGGCAGAAACGGTGTAAGAGGAAGGGATCAGAAAGCACAACACAACCTGCAGGAGCACTGTGTAGTGCTGGGTATACCATAGCAATGGGTTCTTTTAGAGCTCTTAATTATTCATTTGTTAATGCAGGCAAGCAATAGATCAAGTCTTGCTGGGATCTAATCTGTTTGGAGAGTTCAGGGTTCTCTCCCATCTTGAAGGGTTTAAAGGTGAAACTCATAAAAGTGAAGCAGAGTTTCCAAAATCACAATCGAGTTTTGTTTACTCACAGCACAGAAGAGGGGGAAACTGTGCATTTCAGAGATGCTGTAGTCCAGAGGAGGTAGATTGTATGGATTGTTTGTTTGGTGGGGGATAAGGAGAAAAAAGTTGTTTGGCTTTTACTCCTTTATACTGAACCTGACTAGTCTGTACTTCATATATTCATAGGTTGGGGTTCTTTTTTTCCCTATTGCCTATCCAAGATGTTAATATATCCAATACTGGACAAAGACAGAACTGTGAAAATTAAACATCTAACAATCCCATTAGATCATCAACTACATGTTCTTGTCAGTAGAGAACTATTAATTTCAGCCAGAAAGCATCTGTATACAATCCAGCCATACTATATTACATAGAATATTAGACTTGGGTTTTCAGAAAAGACCCAGGGAGCTGGAATTATCTATTAACTTCCTTGGTAATCTCCTTTGAAGCTGTCAGCTTTTCTAGACAATTTAGTCCATTAAAGATCT
This sequence comes from Nesoenas mayeri, assembly GCF_963082525.1. Classification (NCBI taxonomy): domain Eukaryota; kingdom Metazoa; phylum Chordata; class Aves; order Columbiformes; family Columbidae; genus Nesoenas; species Nesoenas mayeri. The sequence goes on from NC_137548.1 coordinate 13,094,026, forward strand.
TGCCTGGATAGATTACTGAGAGAAATACTGCACCTGCACTGATAAAAGTAAATTTTTCCTCTGTGATTATGCTCTACTAGATATCTATATGCCTGTACCAGGTTGCTATTATTATGCGAATATTAAACTCCATTTGTCAATAGCCTTCATTGCAGCTGACAAGAAATGTATCATTTTGCTGTTCGAGGAAAAGTGTGGGAAAAGAAACATGGCATTATAGCAACTACTGCCATGTACCATTGGCACGCTAGAATGACACTGCAGTGGCCTTGCCTGACTATAGCTTAGATGTCAGTGAATGAGCACTGAAATGTAAATACTTTTAACACAACTACCAGTCTTCAAGGTTATTTTTAAGAATGACTGGTTTTAAAATATAAAAGTAAAGGAAGCCCTCAACTTAAGAGCATTTTATACATCACACGACGATCTTACAGAAAATCAAAAGCCTTTTTTTTTTTTACAACACTGACAAGCATGAAGTACTAATTCATGACCTAAACAATGCTAGTTGTTAATCTTACATGATAAATCTGATTGGAGATTTTCGCAGCACTTTGGAAGTCCCATGCAATAATGGTACGATCAGCTGAGTCCCGGCTTACTGCATCTGTGCTTGTAAGAAATTCTCTTCCTTCAGGGAGGAAGAGTATATCCAATGTCTGTTGTACTGCAGCTTTGTACACTCTTAACACCTAGTGGATAAAAAAGTTTGTAATTTTTTGACAGATTAGAATAACATTATAAGATATATTTTTCTCTCTTTGTATTAATAACTATCTCCAACAAATCATATATTATTTTAAAATGTGAAAAAGTAATTGATTTTTAAATGTTGAAGTACTAGTATAATAAATAGCTTGTTAATTTATGTAAACAGTCCACACACAGGAAAATTAAATGAGATAAAAGAAAGCATCAGTTTGTACAATTATATATACATAAGATTCTGTTATAAATTCCCAAAGAATTAAAGTTAGACCCAATAAGAGCTTTAGACAACACAGTGTTGTGGAGCTGGATCTACACAAACTCCCTTCTATTTTATGAACTCAGAACACTCTGAAGATCTCTTCTTCCTCCTTCCAGGAAACTTCAGATGTGTGAGTTCGCAGTCTTTTTGTTCTCAAACTCTTCCGTTAGTTACAGAGGCAGTGAAAGGAATTAGGTTAGTGGCGATTTGGGACTCACAGGTATGAAAAGGACACGTCAGGAAGTGAATATTCTTGTTGATCATTCGAAACTTCATTATATATAATTGTTTATGGCTGGGGACGAGTAAACTTGATAATTCAAGGCTCTCCCTGTCCCACACTGCCATGTGTCACTGCTTAACTTGCAAGCAGTGAGACCCCAGCGTCAGGATGGCTTGGCAAGGAAGCAAAGCTGGCACAGTTGGTCAGAAACTGCCTACGGGGTCAACGTGGACTCCCCCAGCAGAAGAATGCCCCACTCACCCTGCAGAAGACACCTCAATCCCATTAAGGGCTCGGTCTCACATGCTCTCCTGAAAAAAGAAACCCCAGCAGAATTTGCTCTTTTAAGGTGCTGCCAGAGATGGGGGGTGGAGGTGACAGGAGCACTGCTGTCAAACAGCTCCATGCTTGAAGGACTCAGCCAGGATGCTGCCTCTGTCTATGGGGATTCAGTCCAACACCTGCCGGCTCACCTGCCTACGGGCAGTCCTGGCAGGAGCCAGTCTCTGCTGCTTCTGCTGAAGCAGAGGCTTTTTCTATCACTGGTGAAAATGAAGGGCAGCAGGGAAACAAAGAGTCATCAGTACTTTGAAGTATGTAGAGTAAATATTGGGCCACATAGACTAGTTCCCATCATGTAATTAATGCATATGAACAATTTCTAAAGCAGTTTGTGATGTAAAAGGAAATATCGAAGTTCCTAAATTTCTCCCAAATTAAAACCACTGCAGTTCCCAAATCTAGATCCTCTTTCAGGCCTTATACGAAAGTAGGTTGAATCCATGCAGAGCAGGTCCTCAGCCACAGGATTCTGAATATTTTAACAGCCTGTGAGCTGGATCTTAAAAAGTAAGGGATTTTGAACTATTCTAAGGAATATATGAATAATTTGAATTTCCTTTCTTTCCACCTTTCTTCGGGAAATTCTGCATCTATGTTGTCTGCTTTGAATTTTGCAAATCAATACCTTTGCTTTCCTCTTCTCTGATTTGACTCCAGTGAAAAGAAACTTCAAGGCAAGTGGCCAGATCAAAGCACTCCTTCTCTCTGAATATGGTGATCCTTAAAACTAGGACACTGGAAGACTTCTAGTTATTAAGATCTAAATCTCTCTCTCCAAGATAGCTAAAACACAGCAGCCTGCACTTCTAATAGGGTGTTCAGAGGTTAGTCATTCCTCTAACCTCACTAGAAAAACCAAGAGAGCATAGAGAGTGCTTGAAGTACTATCCTGAAATGGTTCTAAACTTTGTGAGGCCTTTTAGTGCCTTCCTCATAGCCCTAACATGACATGTGACTACTGACCTCAGGGCCCAGACCTTTTACAGACACTATAAGCACATACATTTTTAAAGGAATAACTTTAATGTGTCACGGTGAAATAACCTGGATTATTACTCTGTTTTCTACTTTAACCAATAAAAGAAAAAGAATTTCAAATACCACACATAACATGAGAACATCTTGATTTCTTGCCTTAAGCTCAAAAATCTGCATCTGTTTGGAACTGTTGAGAACTAGTTGATCCTGCTTCACAGTAAAGGGTGATCTCCTGAGGTCCCTTTCAGCTCTGCTGTCTGTGATCTCGACATGTGGAAGGACGGCAGCAGCAGCTGCTCCAATTGCTTTTCACAGACTCTGTGAAATGTACAGTTCAGAAATGCGACGTTTGCATTCAGGGAAGAATCTCGGTCATTCAAGCACCCTACACACCCTGTAATAACATCAGCAAGATGTAAACTTGCAGACTCAAAAAAACTGGCACACTTTTCAGAAATCTGCCTGCATTTTTAAGATAGTGAATACACAAATGTGTTACTTGCTCTCATCAGATTTTCCAGCCTAGGAATCTGCATAACATACAAAGCAATTAAACTTTGTAAAGCCAAAAGTGAAATTTGCATATTTATAGCTTCCACTTTGCCTATGGAGAAATCACTATGCATAGCTATTTCTTCACATAGTTACAAAAGGAAGCCCGTAGTTCATTAGTAAAGTAGAAAATGAAGCTATTTTATAGGAGTAAAAATTAAAAATAAATATTTTTTTTTTAAATCCAAACTAAAAAAAGCCCACAAAACATAATAGCTGTTTGGAATGAGACATGGAAAAACATACAGAAACCTGACAACTGCAAGAAATACAGAACTGAAATAAAGTTAAATTGAGAGGAGGGGACACAAAAGGCTCTACCATCCTGACAGACTGAAGGCGGCAGCTACTTAGCAGCAGGCACCTTCACAGAAGTGACAAGTCCCACCCAGAGAGTCGGGAAGATCAGAGAGTGGAGAAGCACAAACGTGTAGAAAAAGGGACAGAGAGGCAGAAACAAAGCCCAATTGCTGCCAGGAAATAAAGAAGATAAATATAGACCAAGAAAAGATAATCCGAAATGGTCATTCAAAGTACTGATTCTTTGATGTTTTCTAATTTTAAAGATGAAACACACTCAGACATAGATTCCAAAAATCCCTTGTGAAATGTATGTGTGTACATATCCATACATACATTGTGTCCAGCACTGTTAAGTGGTTAGGTTTAGGTTTGAGACTTGTTTTTAACATGGCTTTGGAGCAACATACAGCTCTCAGTAAGGAAACAGACGAGATTGTAAAGTTGGTGATGTGAACATACTTGTAATTTTTGCTGAAATCCTGTTGGGCTCTTACATAAACTGCCACTGTCAATTTAAACATTTTCACTGCTGATCATTAAATGTATTTCACTGTCTGTTACTTAATAGACTGTCTAACCAAATTACCTGTGTACCTTAGCTCTGCAACAGGAAACTGCCTTTATAAAAACTGGTACAAAAGACCATCTTTTTCTATATGTTTGATATGTACCTCAGAAAAACTATATCATTTAATCTTCAAACCACATAGTAAGAACTGACTCAGAGGACAATAAATTAACACTTTGAATAGCAGCTGGGAACTTGATATACATAGTATTTAAATTCTCCCATAAAGATAGCTTTCAAAAATAACTAATTGCAACACCCCTGCTCAGAAAAGTACTCATAATTAAACCTGCTTTGTTCTACCTTGAACAATTAATTCATGACATGCCTGAGGAACTTGCTTGGGCACCAGTTTCCCTACCCTGGCGGCTTTAGTTTGTTAATAACAGCTTTTGCTCTTTTTCTATTTGCAGATTTATCACCCATTAGCATTGGAAAACCACAGTCCACTTCTTCAATCTAAGCATTTTCTGGACATAAAAGAAATCATTTCAAAGGAAGGCGTAATAGTTTCTAGTGTCAACAAAATCCAACATAGTAATAAAGCTTCTTCACTAAGGCAAGAGTTCATGGCTGCAGGCATTCAACTAGAAAGGTAATTTAAGCAAATTAAATCAGTTTCAAACAGACTTTTAAGGTTCTGGTGATTTGAAAAGCATGCTGTGATGCTGAATTCAAGATATACATTTCAGATGGGTTTTCTATAATACTTCTCTGCATAAAGCACATGCAGTTCCTGGTATTTAGTCTGTCAAGAAAGCTCAAAGCCTCCACAGAAGCAATTCAGAAGCTGCTGCTCACACCAGCTCTGTGTTGGTCAATCATAACCCACATGCACTGCACTCTCCTAAAACCTCCTCAAGCTTTATGTAAGTGATGAGAAAGAAATGTGCTTTTATAGTCATTGTCCTGAGCATTAGGAGATAAGGTCTCACAAGAAATCTAACAGGACTACAGGCAATCCGGTTGGTCATAAAAAAAAAGTCTTGGTCAACCAGTGCTGTGGTTTCCAACCTGTAGAATGGCCATTTTTTTATTTCTACTTCTTGTCCTGTCTTTTCGGATTGAGTGCTTTGGCATGAAACTGCTTCTTCCTACTGGCAGATTGAGTAATTAATGCTATAGGGGCCTGATCTAAGTTTCTTCTGTGAAACAGTACTACACCTATACTAGTCATAAAAAGTGCATTTCAACTGAAAGCTTATTTTCCACAAAACAGAAGCATTTTTATCCACTGTAGTGCAAGGCATTTGTGTTGATCTATTCTCTAGGGTAAGGTATTGAGGCAGATAACTATTACTTGATTTTTAGCTACACGCTCACAATAAAACCGCAACCCCATGACAAATTCAATTTATGTCTCTGATCTCCATCTGAAAGATATAATGGCAGTTTTAATCAAAACACATGACAATATCATAGACAGGAAGATCAAGCATGCTACAGTTTTCTGTTCTTTCAAAGTATTTGAACATAAGACTGGTGTATTTCTCTTTAGGTTATTGAAAAAAAAAAATAGTTTGCTTTTCAATTTCAGTTTTTTCCTGTTTGTAACTTCTCTGTTTTCAGATACAGCTCATGATTATTGAGAGGTCCTGAGAGTAATTAAAATGAAAGGGAGACTGATTACAACGAACAAGTGATTGAGCTTAATCTAGTGTTTACCTATAAGCTGTTAGGTATGAAAAATGTACATTGTGGTTTTTTAAGTCACTTTCAGATTGCTTGAGAAGAATCTTGTGATGGAAAGTATCAGCCATTTATTGGAAAATAAGTATCTTCCCATTAGATACTTTTGTTTAAAATTATCTCATCTCAAACAGGATAAGTGAAATCTGTATAAAGGAAAAAACAAAGATCATTGTGCTACAGAATGGCTTTTCTATGAGGAGCAATAATCTAACTAACTTTTCAGTCTAGAAATGAGACTACCAAGGGAATATGAAAGAACTGGAAATACAGTATGAGCAGCATGGAGAATGTGAATGGTTTCTCACATTATAAGAATTTAGGCTCCAAACTAGCAGAAAGCAGCTTCGAAACACAGAAAGATCCTTCTTCACACAAGGCATTTTTAAGCTGATGGATTCCTTACATGTTGCAGATGTAAAAAAGAAAATCAAGAATAACCAATTCCACAGCATGAAACCTCAAAGAGAGCCCTGAAAGACACAGACAGTATGTGCGGTGCAGGAGGTCCCCAAACTGTAAGTCAGAAAGGCCTGGGTAACCATTGCTGGGAATTGTGATAAAGAAGTTTGCTGTGCTTTCACACTCTTGGTTTTTTTCAGTGCGTACTGGTCACTGCTGGGAGTGTAAAATTTGTCTAGAAATGGGCTGAAACTGGAACTGCTATTCTCTGACAGCTTCTCATTCGAATGCTCATGCTCCAGGAGGCACTTTGTGTTCCTGGTCCATTTCAGCCTCTCCAGGAGCAGCTGCTCCCAGAGAGCTCGTACACACAGACAGGTCTATGATTCTCATTTGCGATGCTACCGCGTGAGGTTTCCAAATAAACACAGCAGGACTGCTCACGTATGTGTTACAAACACATAAAATGTGCCTTTGCACTCAGAAAGGTTCCCTGAATGTTAACATTTAAAAACAAACGTCATTACACAAGTACAAATGCACCCTCACCACTTCTCTTTGAACTTTCTGTCCATAGATTCAGTAAGGATTCCTCTGACACACTGTGAGAAGAATAATTTTTATTTTCCAAAGTGCTGAATAAATCATCTTATTTTAATTACATTGTTCTTTCTAATACCACCAGTACATGACAATGTATTGGCTGTTTCTATAGTAACCAGAAGTGCAAGTAGCTCCACCAATTTCTACAGCCTTTTTTCATATTTTTATGCGATCTAGAGTCAAATTCATTAGGTCTTCTAAATACATGCTACTTAAAAAGACTGCATCTCATCTGAAAGAAATTGCAATAGAATGTTTCCAAGGAAACAAATGCACTGCACTTGCACTCCAAATTTATTAAATTTTTAAGTCTGCTTTAATGGCTTAGGCTTATTTCTTTATAAACTCAAGGATGGAGAAATAGCTTAACAACATAAAGAGCATCTCTTTCATTTTTTCCTTTTTAAGCATAAAGGTATAGATGATAGTTGCAAATTTGTAGCTAAACGTTCAATCGAGAATAATGAACCAAGATGGGAAAAAAATAACCCTGCCTTGGCCTCCGTTAATAATAAAAATTCTGCAGTGCATTTCTAGACTAATTTTAAAAGCTGAAAATAACTGATTCTACCATTTTCCTAGTCCTTTTTTTTCTACAACTTAGAATACCTCAGTTTCAAAAATGGGAATTTTGTGTAAATCCTCAAATCTAAGTTTTCCTTAAATTTTTCTATCACTCCAATAGACTGACTTTGTATTTGTCTTTTTTTTAAATCATCTTATGTACTGACAAAATTTTGTTATTAAGCCCAAAAGGCTGGACCTTTGCATTCATTGGTACCCATCCCATCTTTAATAGGTCACTCCTACTTTTCCCACATGGTATTATATTCTTTTTTATTGTTACAGTTGATTGCACTAGCACACTACTTTCTGTAACAAACATTTTTCTAAAAGAAAATATTGAATGTGGTGTCTAATTGAAGCCATTCCTGAAGCACTTCACTAAGTTCCTCCCAGTCAGTTTCCTTTTTTACAATCTCCCCTTTAGTTAGTTTTCCCATTTTCAGATACTTAGGTTAGTCCATGCTTTCTCCAACTTCTCGAATTGCTCTGTCAAAGCCCAAGGAAGAAATCATACAGTAACATCAAGTAAGCTTCACACAGTCTACCTTTGCTTAACTGTTATGACTATTTTAAGGAGTTGAGGCTGTTCAGCCTGTAGAAAAGGAGGCTGAGGGGAGACCTCATCACTGCCTACAACTACCTGAAAGGAGGTTGTAGCATGGTGGGGGTTGGTGTCTTCTCCCAAGTAACAGGTGATAGGACAAGAGGAAATGTCCTCAAGTTGTGCCAGGAGAGGTTCAGATTGGATATTAGGAAAAAATTCTTCCCGGAAAGGGTTGTCAGGCACTGGAACAGGCTGCCCAGGGAAGTGGTGGAGTCACCATCCCTGGAGGTGTTTAAAAGGCATTTAGATGAAGTTGTTAGGGATATGGTTTAATGCTAGAGTTAGGTTATGGTTGGACTTGATGAGGCTGAGGGTCTCTTCCAACTGAAATGATTCCATGATTCTATGATTTTTTTTTTAGTTAGTATTTCACTTATCCTTGTATCTTTAATCTTTCCTTCAAAGTCTGTTCTGTGGCTGTGTCAGGTCATACTACCAAGTCTCTACTGCTCCATGTCCTTCCTCTGTTTAACGTAAGCGGTGGATTTGCGTCTATGAAGGTCTAAGAACTTTCAAGTATTGCTTAAAGATCAGAGCCACAGCCCTATGGCCTTCCACTTATTCCCTCTCCAGATTACTGGATGGTGCTTCATCAGGACTTGCTGCTCCGACAGCCCCAGCAGACACCTCTTGCCAAAGCTCCAGCAGGCTTGGGTGGTTTATGAGACAGAACACACGAACATCAACAGAGAAGAGATCAAAAACAGAGTACATCCAAGAGCTGCATAAATTATTCCTCTGTTTTTAACAGAGTTCAAAAAAATGTTAGTAATCTCCCTGCCTTTAGAGTTCCTTGCATTTCTGTGTGCGTGTGATAAAGAATGAGTTCCTGAATACTTACAAAATATTAAGAGTTTCATCAATCAAAGCAGAATGAAAAAAAAAAGGTAAAAGATGAAAAACTCAGAAATAATTATATGGATACATTTAGAAAATTTAAATGAATCTATTCAGATGCAAGTTCTTGAATACTGTATGTCCTTTCAGCAGAGCTAATAGCATCCCCCCTTTACACTATGCAAACCTTGCTGACAAATGTAAATAAATCCTTCCAATTCAGTCTGACAATTCACTCATGGTATAAGGAATCTGAACTCCTTTAAAAGTGTTAACAGTACAAGACAGTCACAGTTGTAGTCTCGTTCGATATTACAACTGTGGGAGCTTAGAAACCCAATTTAAAAAGAAAAAAAATCAGCTGTAGTCACATTTTCTTTTGTGAACACTAGCTAGAGGATACAAGTCTCAATCCTTTGTTCTCTTTGGTATTTCAAGGAATATTAAAATTTCAGGTAGAATAAGTAGTTGGAACACATATTGTCTCCTGTCTGAAAAGTGAATGTAGATCAGCCAAAGAAGAGAGTGACTTTGTAACTCAACTGGCTTGTGCTGAACTTCTCAAGAAATTCGTCCACAGCTCAGAGAAAGAAAATACTTCTAAAATACATTACTACTTTAAGGTCTCAGTGTTATTGCACAATTATTTTTACAGGGCATTTTACATGTTTTTTCTAGGTTCAGCTCTGAGGTCCAAAGATCCCATGGGGGCTGTTCAATATGATGATCTCTCCTCGGTCAACATTGCAGAGATTTTTTATTTTTTTTTTTAAACACAGCGGTTCACTTCCAAGTTTTCTGGTCTTTTCATAAAGTCTCTATAAACATTCTCCAAATGTTTTTTAAATTTAATCAATCTGTTATACAGCAATATAAGATTTTCAGAATAATCTCTTAGAGACAAAACTGGGCAGAAAGCAATACCACTATAATAAATCTCTACATGCTATTCAACTGCGTCTTTTATTCTTTTCTTTTCCTTTCAGGCTTTGATTACTTTTCTCTGTAATTTTGAGAAGCCTATGTACTTTATATTTCACTGAGCAGTTAACAAGCTGTTCCATCCATTCATTCCTCTGAAGTATATTGCTTAGCTTTATCTTGAAGATTTTAACTCCCATACTGTTCGTTCATTCTTTAGCCTGCTCAATACCAAATGCAAAAATCCAACACTTGAAATAATTTTGCCTATTTGCACAACAGAACAGGGTTAGCAATAAATGTCTTTCAACATTTCTCCTTTTTTTTTTTTATATCTGCCTTTCTGATTAACAGCCTATTGTACATTTCTCTGTGTTTTAGTAGCTGAAAGGCTGCCTCAAACTCATCTTCATACATTGTCTCTGGGATTCAGAAATCTAATTTTTATACCACATTCAAGACATGAATAAATATTAGTAATTTATGCTCATAAATTCATGCTCCTGTGGAAAATTAGTTGCCCATCATAATCAAAGTGAGATTTCAGAAGTACTAATTTGGAAAAATACCACTATCAGCTAGTCTGTGTCATTCTCCATCAGCAGAAACCACCAATGTGGCACACTGGCACAAAGCAATGCACTTCAACCACCACATATGTATGTGTAATTGGACATTATTTTTGTTATTAGTCATTCTACCTATCTCTGTGATGCTTAATGCTTTCTTCTGAATTTCCAACAAAAATTCCCTCATTTCCTAATATACAATTATCATTTTGCCTCACATAGTTAAATTTAAGATGTGCAAGTGGATAGCCTGTTAAAACACAGGAGTACATCCTAAAGAATGACCTCTGAAATTGAATTACGAGTGAATGATGAAATTGAGTTTTCAACGTGCAATGAGTAACAAGATCCAAGCTCTTCATTTATGGTGCTCACTCTATTGATGAAATATGATGCAAAGCCTGAAAAGGCTATCAGGAGTATGATGATGGGAACAAAAAGAATCATTAGTTCACCCACACATCATTCCAAGCTGAATGACAGGCAAACAGGAAAATCTTGTAATAAATTAGGATGAAAGCACTTGAAAGATATTAGGGTTGCTTGCATCAAAATTGAAACAAGGTGGTAAAAGGCATCAGACATCTATTTCTGTTAAGAGCAAGTGGCACTTGTTAGAACAGGATAAATTTCAAAATATTGGCTAGGACACTTTATCCAATCTTGAACATGTTCATAACTGTGCAAGATGGAAAAGGTAGAGAGCTGGCTGGGTTTTTTTTTCTTGTGAATAGAGATAAAAATATAAGCTGAAAGCAGCAATGTCTGGAGAATCCATTGAAATTCCTAACCTGCTTTTGGCTGGGATAGTATTAATTTTCTTCCTAGTAGCTGGTATAGTGTTGTGTTTTGGATTTAACATGAGAAGAATGTTGATAATACACTGACGTTTTGGTTGTTGCTAAGTGATATTTATAGTAAGTCAAGGACTTTCCAGTGAGAAGGCCGCAAGTGCGCAAGAAGCTGGCAACGGGCACAGCCGGGACAGCTGATCCGAACTGGCCAAAAGGATATTCCATACCATATGGTGTCATTCTCAGTATATATTTGGGGGGAAGAAGAAGGAAGTGGGGGATGTTCAGAGTAATGGTGTTTGTCTTCCCAAGTAACAGTTACATGTGATGGAGCCCTGCTGCCCTGGAGATGGCTGAACACCTGCCTGACGATGGGAATTGGTGAATGAATCCCTTGTTTTGTTTTGCTTGTATGCACAGCTTTTTCTTTATCTATTAAACTGTCTTTATCTAAACCCATGAGTTTTCTCACTTTTACTCTTCTGATTCTCTTTCCCCTCTCACTGGGGGTTGGAGTGAGCAGATGCGTGGTGCTTAGCTGCTGGCCAGGGTTAAACCACAACAATCCCCCGGATCAGGGAGAAGCAGATATGAGATACTGATGATATTGATGATTCATGCCTAACCAACATACTGTGGTATGGCCGAGAGTTTGAAATGTAACTATGTTATTTTGCAGCAATGATGCATAGGTGATACTTGCCATTCTGCAAGAAGAAACCACAAGCAATTAAATAAGAGTTTTATATTTTTCCCCTTTTCTCCACTCAGCCATGACCTTCCATATTCGCTCAGTACACACACACCGTTCTTCAAATTCTAAAACTAATATAAATGCAGTTGTCTAACAGTCTACACTCATCACTGCGTTACAGCTACCTCAGATAGAGGGAAAAAAACAAAATCAAAGGATAACAGAAACTCTCTCCCCCTTTTGGAAATCTTTTAGAGTAAGAGAGTACATCACACTGCTGCTTTAGACAATCACATTACATACAAAATTATGGTTTTCAAATGAACAAATATGTCAAACGAACAAACAAAAAAAGATCAGTATCTGTTACAAGGGTAAACTCACGCCTTCCACTTTCTAAGGTAATTAGGCACTACTTGCTATTAAAATTAATATTCCTCAAGAGCTACTTAATTGGCTAGTTTTCCAACTGATGAATTTCTATATGAATGTAATTGTTTCCTAATGAACAAAGCATATAATGGCATCTAAAAAATTCCAGAGAGAACCCAATATAGGATGTGTACAAAAGAAACAGGCTGGGGTTTTTATTTAACTGAGCCTAAAAATTTCACAAAATCACAGAATGTCAGGGATTGGAAGGGACCTCAAGAGATCATGTAGTCCAATCCCCCTGCCAGAGCAGGAACACTTAGATGAGGTTACACAGGAAGGTGTCCAGGCGGGTTTTGAATGTCTGCAGAGAAGGAGACTCCACAACCTCCCTGGGCAGCCTGTTACAGTGCTCTGTCACCCTCACTGAGAAGAAGTTTCTTCTCAAATTGAGTGGAACCTCTTGTATTCCAGTTTATACTCACTGCGCCCTGTCTTAACATTGGTTGTCACTGAGAAGAGCCTGACTCCATCCTCGTGACACTCACCTTTTATATATTCGTAAACATTAATGAGGTCACCCCTCAGTCTCCTCCAAGCTCAAGAGACCCAGCTCCCTCAGCCTTTCCTCGTAAGGGAGATGCTCCACTCCCTTCATCATTGTTGCCCTGTGCTGGACTCTCTCCAGCCATTCCCTGTCCTTCTTGAACTGAGGGGCCCAGAACTGGACACAATCTTCTAGGTGTGGTCTCACCAGGGCAGAGGAGAGGGGCAGGAGAACCTCTCTCGACTAACTAACCAGGCCCCTTCTAATACACCCCAGGATGCCATTGGCCTTCCTGGCCACAAGGGCACAGTGCTGGCTCATGGCCACGCTGCTGTCCACGAGGACCCCCAGTTCCCTTTCCCCTTCTCTAAGAGGTCATTCCCCAACTTATATTGGTACCTGGGGTTGTACCTGCTAAGATGCAATACTCTACACTTGCCCTTTCCTGTTTTACCTGTCGGAATACACATTCATTCACTTACTGTCTCAGAAAGTGAATTATTTCCTTGTAATGTGGTAGGAATTTTCCTTATCTCTTCATTAGCATCAGGATATTGAACTAGAGTTTACACATAATCTTTCTAAGCACAGGAGTGTCCTGCAAGTACAGAGACAACCACATGTGCATCCCTCAGCGATCTATAGCTCTTCGGGCAGGTTCCAAGGCTGGAGACTCAGCATTACAAAAATAAGTGTACAATTAGTCATTGAGATAAAAATGCATTATTCTGCTATTACATAGCATCCTGGTCACAATCTTGAGTACCATCTACTTTGGCAACAGTATTAAAAGCGGACAGAGTATGGCCCATGGAAAGACAAATACCTCATTGCACCCATTTGAAAAAGGCATCGTAACTAGATTAGTAACCTCAGTGGCAAAAAAAACCCCACAAATAGGATTTAAAGCACAAAGATACAATAAAATACTGTTTGAATCTCATATGATAATATACTCCCTAGTTAGCAGAAAACAAGGGCTGTTTTAGAGTGAATGTCTAGTCAAATTAATAAAATGTTAAGCATTCATGTTTCACTTCTACATAGACATAAATGGCTTTCAAGGTTTCTGGAAATGAATCATTGATGTTGTCATCGTAAGTGTTCACTACTGGCTCAGCATGCAGACACAGATGCAGCTTATACATCATCCCCTGCAATCTACACAAAGGTGATTCCAAGCACAACTATGGTTTCTTACAACTGCGCAATGGTAAAGTACTGAAAACTGTAGTTTTCTTCTGTAGTTACACAGTATCACAGTATGTTTGGGATTGGAAGGGACCTCAAAAGATCATCTAGTCCAATCCCCCTAGGAATGCCTAGGTGAGGTCGCACAGGAACATGTCCAGGTGGGTTTTGAATGTTTCCAGAGAAGGAGACTCCACAAGCCCCCTGGGCAGCCTGTTCCAGTGCTCTGTTACTCCCACTGAGAAGAAGTTTTTTCTCAAATTTAAGTGGAACCTCTTGTGTTCCAGCTTGATCCCATTACCCCTTGTCCTATCATTGTTTGCCACCGAGAAGAGCCTGGCTCCATCCTCGTGGCATTCACCCTTTATATATTTATAAACATTAATAAGGTCACCCCTCAGTCTCCTCCAAACTAAAGAGACCCAGCTCCCTCAGCCTTTCTTCATAAGGGAAGTGCTCCACCCCCTTAATCATCTTTGTTGCCCTACGCTGGACCCTCTCTAGCAGTTCCCTGTCCTTCTTGAACTGAGGGGCCCAGAACTGGACACAATATTCCAGAAGTGGTCTCAGTTTTGCCAGATGTGTAGCTTACACATAAGTTACTAGAATTAAAATATACCAGGACATCATCTCTACCCAGGGTATTGGTAGTTTTATCAGAATGACATAAGATATGGATGGGTGGGCTGTTGAAGTCTACAGTTTGTGTGTATGGTTTTACTCCTTCACATTCTTACAATGAGTTTTACAAAGGCCAATACCTCACAAATTGCACATTGCCCCTTGTACCAATTCAGAAAATGTCAGAAAGAATGTTTTGTCACCTGTGTCTACCATCTTCTCTTTAGCGAGGACCAAATAACTCAAATTTTGACACTACAGTCAACAATCTTTAAGCCTTACAATGATTACACCCATTTAATTCCTGAAGTACTTTTTAAAGGAAGTTCAACCTACCATGACACACAATGGCTTCTCTGTGTTAAAAAGGACAGCTAAGTGTTTGATTACAGACTGCACCCCTTCCCCATAATTAAGGTCTACTTTTATGAGAATCTTGAGAAAGAACACTTGTATTCCCTATCTCATTTGCATGCTATGAAACCACTGATCCTACTGTTCAGGAGGGAAGACTTCTATTAGTCTTTCTTCTCCAGTCCGCTGCCAGAAAAACAGGAGTGCTTTGTAAAATTACAATCTGATCACCTGGGATGAACACCCTTTGAACTGGTTCTACTTCCTATTTGTGTGATACATATTTTCATGTTCTATAATTCACCTAAAGACAGTATACCAAAATCACTTATTGACAACACCAGAATACTGTATACCAGTGCAGGACTGGGAGAGGGAGGGAAGAGTTACTACAGAAAAATCTCATAACTTTAAAAAAAATTACATAGGTATTTTTTATCATAAGTATTTACAATTTTGGCAATCTAAAACTAGAATCATCTTCCTTCATAGAATGGTGCTTTGAGTATCTCTTCATATCCTTACCAAGGAAAACTGGCCATCATACAAGCTTGATGGATGGAATAAATCCCATCAGACTTTTTACAAAGGTTTTCAAGCTGACACTGTAATTCACAGTAAACTCACCATAAATTTATTTTCAGAGTAGCTTCTGACTTAGCAGTCTTGGTATGTACTTACTAATGTTTTTCTTTCAAGAACTTACTTGTGTGAGGGAGGTCTGTGGTACAGAACCTACACGATTAAATCATTTTCTCAAAAATCAGTGACAAATCCAAAGGAACAATCGCAGCACAGGAATTAGACTGTTAACTGCACAATAATACTGCGTTTCCTTAATAAAGCAACTTCCATAACTATTTCAGAGCTTTCCTGTGAGACCCCTCATACCTGAAAAGCATCTGTCTACATCTCTCACATATTATTCTTAGCACACCTAAGTCAGAGTTTGGATAAGCAGTCTTATCTTTTTCAGATCCCTTCTGTCACCCTCAAGAGCAAACAGATGGCTAACTACAATGAGTAGGAACTACCCACATAGAAATTCAAAGGAAAACAGAGCACTACTCACTTCACAGGCAGCGCTGCTCTTTGAGCTGTTCTGTGCATGAGGAAGAGCTTGCCTTACGCCAGCACTGTTCTTACCCGTAACCATATGTTACTCATATTTACATAAACCAAAAAAATCTTTGTGTGTGTGTGTACAATGTTCCCCTTCATCCTTCAAAAACATTACAGAGGTTCATATCAACAAATGGCAACACAATCAATGACAAATGCAAAATACTTCAGAATAACATTGCATTCAATGACCAGTACATCCAGCAGCTTAGTAATGGACAGCACATCCAACTTAGGAAACATCCTAAAAGAGAAAGAGAAAAAAATAGTTCCATTACCTTAGAAGTCCTTATATCCCAAGCTTTAACTTCTGGGCTGAAGCCTCCACAAATGAAAATATTTGACTCTGTAGGGTGGAACTTCAGTGCACTGATCCTAAATTCGTTTTTGCTGCTAAATATCTGCTTTCCTAAAATAAAGTGAAAAGTGGTAACTTAAATTTGAGCAGAAAATAAAACGTTATTCATTTCAATCTGGTTTCCAAAACATCAAGGTTGTTGCCAAAGGTGAATATGTTTATATTAACACATTTAAAGCATCTGGGGCTACTCTGATTTACTGAAAATACAAGACTGAACTCACTAATTCTATCCGTGCGAAATTGCTCCTGGTTATGGGCCTCTGCACTACTGACTGCTTCCTACTGGGAGGGGAGAACAACTGGTTTCCCACACTAAGGAGAGGAGCTCCACCAGAGACCCAGTTCAGCCAGCATGCAGGACTAAATCTACAGATCTAATGGTTGAATGTTTCCCTACAGAGAAGTCATAGCCTTTCTTCCAGTGGGATAAAAATAACTGGAACAAAATATTCTCTGTACAGAAATACCATGTCCCAAACTATACTACAACTCTTGAGTTGTTTACTTCTCTTTCTGTGAAGGTAGGAGTGAAACTTTATCGTGAAAGTAGGAAATAATTTGCATACCACCATGTGAAGGCAATAGCTGTTCCCATGGATACACTGTTCCCAGGATTTAATTGTGTACACTAATCTCTGCAGGATCCTGTGGTTAGTATCAGTTGGATTGTCGACATTTTCAAAGGCAATAGAATTCAGCTAGGTTAATTTATAGGACTTCTGCACAGTTCGCTGCTTCCTTTCATCCTTACAAATTCATGATATAAATGTATATTCACTGAAATATCATTTTTGGAAGAGCAGCATGGACAAAGATAAATACATTTACTTGGTTTCACGATTTCAACTGTGCTTTATATTCTACATATCACATATAAAGATCTACATTAAATAAAGTTACTGCTTTAAGCCATAGTGAAGAAGGCACTGCAGAAGTCTAAATAAATAAAAAATAAATAAACCAACAAAAAAAAAAAAAGCCCTTAAAATACTCCTGACAAAAGCTTCTTAAAATATTCATTAATTTACATTCCCAGCAAGTAAGAATTGTCTTAAGATAGGCTTTCTTAAAAAACAGAAAATACTTGAGCTAAAAACATCAGTCATGGGTATAAATACTTAGGTGAACAATACTGAAAAACATTAATATAGATTTTTAAAGCTTATTTTATTATTTGGAGCCAATTTACTTGATTCTGTCATCAGTTCCATTTTCCCCATCTGCTGAACTCACACAGTTAAGAACCTAATACTTGTCAAAGTATTTATTTCTTCATTTTTTAAAGAAGAGAGAGATTTCACTTGCTGACGTGCTCTTCCAGCTAGCAGGGTCAGGAAAAATAGATTGCAGGGAGCATCAGGGAGGGATGAGTGTTGTTCTGTGTGAAAACAGGTTTTTGTAGAGGGTTTTTGTTCTTTTTAATGGTTTCTCCACTGATTACCCATGCAAGACCTAAAGGCTCTCTCTGTCACTACTGTTTGAAAGACTCAATTTAGTCTACAACATTCTTCCCCAATAAGAGAAAAAAGTCACAAGGGCAGCAGAGATTCTCTCTACAAGTCTTGTGCAACAGTGACCATCTCACACCATGGAAGCTTTCAGTACTCCAACAGGTACAGAAAGAAAAACGACTCCACAAGGAAGGAAGAAAGTATTAAAATCATCAGTTATATGAGCAACAAGACACTGCTCTCACGTATGCCACTACCAGGCTTCATTTTCAGGGGTTAGAAAAGCCACAAACACATGTACCTTGCTCTCGTCCACAGCACTTGAGAAAAATACCGAATTTGCCCATGGAGGCTCATCAGTCAGTTTAATAGCACTTTGCTCCCAAGGAATTTGGTTCCTACTAGTACTTAGTTTAATAAACACTCTGCGAGTACAATCATCAAGTTTTTAACCATACTGCAGCCAGAAAGCAGCAAAACTGCAGCCTACCTGTACTATTCCTGTCAAACAGCCTGACAAAGGACACATGAAGGCAGTCATAGTTCTCCACAAAGTGTATTGTCCAAACCGCATTACACATACAAATAAGTGATACAGTGGAATTAACCATCTAACCTTCCAACACACATTAACTGGTTAACTGACTTTAGTGAGACCTGGTGTTACCTCCTGAAGACTTCTGAAAACTGCTTCTTCTATAATCCATACATTTTTCTTGTCATTACATTTTCTACAATGCTCTGGCCTAAGACATAAGAAAGCCACATAAGACACAACCAAAAAAGATTTGCACTAAATTCAAGATGTATTCCGTCTACTAACTACAAGGTCTGTTACCTTTTCCACAGAAAGAAGATTGATTTAACATCATTTGTTCTTAATTAGTCCATCTTTCAATCTCATCCCCAGCTACTTCCAAGTAATTCAATCATTTGCTCGATATTTTCTCCAGAATCTGAAATTCTCTAATTCCCTACTCCATCTCCCCCTGGTTTAAGATAGAAGTAGGCACTGCATTTGCCATTTTCTTGTTTTCTAGAGTCTGTTACTTATCAAAAAGCTCTCATAGCACTGAGATCATGACAGTGTAATTCTATGAATTCTACATTACAGTGTAATGACAAATAAAATCAACACAAAGAACTTATTCACCACTATACTCTTTAAACCCCTTCCTTTTCCCACTTTAACCTGCTTGATGCATATGTTAACCATGCCACTTTTTGACTGGTCTGAGGATCAACCAGGATACATCAATCTTAAAAGCTCAGGCTCTCCAATCAACATTTTGAAATACAACTCTCTCATTTTCTCACTCCCTCAAGTGAAATTCAAGCAAATGTCTCTTTTTGGAAGTTCAGTAAACAGCGTTCTGAAGAGTTTGGCATTATTAGATGCATACATGAATTTGATTCTACTGCCATGTCACAGAAAATTAGAAATGGGATGTAGAAAAGAAGAGCATGGGAGCAAAGCACTAGATAACATATTCAAAAGGGCAGGATCACACCAGTGCAGCAAGGAAACCCTTCTATTTCTAGAATTTAAATTTATGCACAATACATAGACTCTAAATTGAACTGCTTGCCATACAAACATGCCTGAACCCAGCAAAATGAACTTTCCTAACATTTCTATGGATATATCCCTTAAATCCTTCCCTTTTAGCTGTTAGGACAGCAGGGCTGAAGTGCTGGGGCACACTCTCTGCACAGTTATGAAACCTCTGTCACCAGAAATCTTTCAGAACCTTGGAAACTTAGGAAAAATATCCACCTAAGGGATGGAACAGATCACTGTGGAAGACGATGTGGGCCAAAGTAGCTAATGCAGTTCAGCACGTTAAAACAATGAATTCAACTCTTAGCCCCTTTCTGTATAAACTTTATTTAGTGTGATTTACTCCTATGAGCAGAATTTGCTGCTTCCCATGCTGTGACAGAACCCAGCCCCATGCTCAGGAAATTCAGCTGCGGGATTTGGGGAGAACCCGCTCCTGGCGGTTGATATTTACAGTTCTGCATATTTTTGTCTGCAATTACTCAGTTTATTAACATCAAACACATTCAACTTTTCAGGCCTTAATTTATATGTTGCAAAAGATGTCCTTTGAGCAGAAGACTCCCTTATTCATAATAGAGTGCAATGGCTGTAAATTAGTAAGCTTGTATATAACTTTATTGTGTATGTATTTGTTGTATTTTAGCTCCTAAAGGCAGCATAACAAAGACTTGACTAACTCATAGGATGTAGAAAATTACATCTTCTGGAAATCTATTTGGCTAATTGAGGCAAAATCCATACCACTTATCGTTTTTCTGTATAAGAGGTTGTTATTCCAAAGAGGAGAGCAAATGTTTCTCTCCATCTTTAATCTTCGCAATTTCATTAACAATATCTACTACATCTATGCAGTGTGTTTGATATTCTCAAGTGCTTTAATTCAATTCTTCATTCATTAAAGGCTCACCAGTAACATACACAGTATGAAAAAAATATATTTTAAAAGATCTTGAACATATGTTTCTTTTCCTTTATGCTGCAGCCTGCTGTGAAACTGCTCAACTATGAAATCAGATATTTTAAAGGCTATTTAACATTGTGAATTTTTCACAGAACATCAGCACAGTTATTGAGCACAGGATGCTTCTGTAACTGTGTTTAGTGATCCTCAGGTTCACACCCCTACCTGCACAATCCAAAAACATTAACTTCCTCATGCTAATCTGCAAAGAAAAGTGAAGCCTAAGACTTACAAGGACATGAGAGTAATCTTGCTAAGCAGAACAGATTTCCCTACTGTGTTTACAAAAAGACATGAGATAATATATTTAAAGAAAATCTCATTACAGTTACAATCTCTCTCATGCACAACAGTGAGAAGGAAATTAGATTGATCAGATATAATTGCTTCTTAACAAATCAATGTTGGGTGTTACTTATCCATTTTATCTTGCCATGCTTACAAATTGCTTCATTATTTTTCCAAGAACTAAAGTTCTTCTGATTAGATGTATTTTCTATTTTTTCCCCTGTGCAGTCACAAGTTTCTGGCATGCAAAGGTGCTCAAAATATTAAATAATTGTATATTTTACCCTTGAAAATGTCCCCAAAATAAGCATTTTTCTCTTTTCTTATTGCAAGGACTTTATGTTAGTGAATATAAAAAGTAAAATGCTGTTACCTCCTAGCTGGAAAGGGACCACTAAACCATGTCCAGCATTTTACTTAAAACTGCTGAATTTTGGAGGGAATCTTGTGACCTCACATCAAAGATGCCCGTATAGATTTAAAAGAAAAAAAAAGCATTAAAAAAACCACAATCAACTGGGCTTTTTTTTGACATGCCACATAAAACCTTCATGCATATTAAAAATAACACACTATCTACACAGTATTAGGAGAGAAGGGGAGGAATAGAAGAAGAAAGTCACAGCTATCCCAAAGCAGTGTTTACATGTGAGCACTAAAACTCCTATGTGAACAAATACATTAACAATAATGTTCTATCTATAGGACTACCAAATTAGAATATAAAAGAATATAGAAAAGCAAATTTGCACCATCCTCTTGGAGGTATAAACTTTCCATCAAGAAATTCTCAAAATAATGTAAAATAAAACAGGTTAAAAAAAACCCCTAAACTATACTTAAGTGACCACATTAGATATAATCTGAACTTTGCTTAATTTCAGTATCCTGGTCATGGTAATGTGAAAACTTTCAAAGCAATGAGGAATTTAAATTCTCTGTTATAACCCTGAGGATGTTTTATCTGAAATCAAATTCAGTCCATGAACTAAAATACAATTGCAGCATTTGGCAACATAGGAAATGTGCCAAAATTTCTTGGAACTTTCCCTCTGTCATAATATTAAAGAAATGAAAAGTATCTACAATATGCAAATAGTATAAACCCAGCCACTGTTCTGCCTATGCTATTGTACCAATTCATTTGTGACTAATGAAAAATCCACTGATGAATAAAACATAAATTCCAAAAATAAAATATTTATAAATACATTCTAAAAATGCAGTTACCCTTCTAAAGTTGGTAGAGCATCTCCTTTACATCTGGACGTAATAGAAGTTAAATGTCAAATGTACTTGACGTAGAATTTTTTAAAAAGAAGTATTTTTTTCAGTGCTCTCTACATATAACACTTCTTACTCCTCTGTAAATAACAAAGTGTCTGAACTTACACCAGTAGAAGATGACTGCGAGTGTGGTGTTAAGTAAAGGTGAACAAAAACAGGAGTCTCACTGGTTCAGACTGGTGCATTATTATCACATTTGTGAAACCTTTCAAAAAGCTTTATTTTCATAAAACAATAAAGTATATAAAATAGAACAATAGGAAAAAAATATTAACCAGAAATCTTTACAGGCGGCTCAGCTGCAGTTTTTGGGTCTACTGATACTTATGAAAGCCCATACTGCAGTACTGAACTTGCCTCCTGCAAACTGCAGCCATAGAACCACTCATGGGAATAATGTGTGAATAACTTTGAGTTCCTTAAACATTTTAGGCATATTTTGGATCAGACCCACACTCTGCAGAATAGGGACAACAGTTTTCACTAAAATCATGTTTGTGGAGAGTCTTAGCTTGACCTCCTGGTGTTAGGACAATGGATGATCATTTAAGATAATAAATGGTGACCTATAAAAATGAATTTAGAAAAAGAAGACTTGTACAATAGCATCTATTCTCACCAAACCAGGACAAGTGAACTCCTTGTACCTCAGTCATTTGAATTGTTCTCTTTTCCTTTTCTTCATCACAGCATCAACAAATCATGTAGGTTGGCCCTCCAGGCATCATCTAGTTCAAATCCCTACTCAAAGCAGGTCTGGCTGCAGCAGGTTACTTAGGGGTCTGCCCACTGGAGTTCCAAGTATCTCCAGTAGAGACTCCACAGCCTCTCTGGGCAGCCTGTTTTAGTGTCTGATGACCCTTGAGTTGAGCTTTAAAGTTGCCTGTGGTCCTAGACCTGCCCTTTGCCTCCTATTCTTTCACTGCACATCTCTGTGAAGAGCCTGGCATCATCTTCTCTGTGTATCACAGAATCACAGAATGTTAGGGATTTGAAGTGACCTCAAAAGATCATCTAGTCTCATCTCCCTGCCGGAGCAGGAACACCTAGATGAGATTACACAGGAATGTGTCCAGGCGGGTTTTGAATGTCTCCAGAAAAGGAGACTCCACAACCCGCCCTGGGCAGCCTGTTCCAGTGCTCTGTTACCCTCACTGAGAAGACATTTCTTCTCATATTTAAGTGGAACCTCTTGTATTCCAGTTTGAACCCACTGCCCCTTGTTTTACCATTGGTTGTCACGGAGAAGAGCCTAGCTCCATCCTCCTGACACTCACCCTTTATGTATTTATAAACATTAATGAGGTCACTCCTCAGTCTCCTCCAAGCTCCCTCAGCCTTTCCTCATAAGGGAGATGCTCCACTCCCTTCATCATCTTTGTTGCCCTGTGCTGGACTCTCTCCAGCAGTTCCTTGTCCTTCTTGAACTGGGAGGCCCAGAACTGGACACAATATTCCAGATGTGGTCTCACCAGGGCACAGTAGAGGGGAAGGAGAACCTCTCTTGACGTACTGACCACCCCCCTTCTAATACACCCCAGGATGCCATTGGCCTTCTTGGCCACAAGGGCACAGTGCTGGCTCATAGTCATACTAGGTCAACACTTGCTAATCTGGCCTGTGATGAAGTTGACCTTCATATTCTGCACCAGGACTCCCAGGTACTTTTCTGAAAAGCTGCTTTCTAGTCAGTTTAGGACCAGCCTATTCTGTGCACAGAATTACTCTATTTCAGATGCAGGACTTTGCATTTGTACTTATTGAAATTCATGAGGTTCCTATCAGCTTATCTTTCCCACTTGCAGCATCTAAGATCTTCTTGTGTATAAGAACTTCCATTAAATACACTTGACAAGGGAAAGAGGTTTGATGGAGTAAAACAGGAGAATGGATGGTTGTGCCTTCTACCTTTGCATCAGGATTTCTATGCCAACAACAAAAATTCTGCATTATGATGAGACTGCAGTGTTTGCTTTTATTCTGATATTGTTCCAATCACAAAGATTAAAAAAAAGGAAATCACTCCAGAAAATGAAAAGTGCAATGTCCTACCCAACCTTAAGTCTAAGCTTAGAAAAAAAATCCATGGAGAATTTATTTTAGTACTGTTTGTTGCAAAAATGCTGGCACATTCCTTTGAAGAATCTCATCACTATCTGTCATCAGACCCAGAACAAACAATTAGCTAGACTACAATTTTGATTTAATATGGCAGAACCTATTTTCCTAACAGAAAAATAACACAAAATGAAAAAACAAAAAAAGAGCATCTCAATACCACACATGTACTCAGCTGCATTTCCAATCTTTCTTCAACTTTTCATAAGCCTTTTAGGTTTCTTTTGGTGAAGGACATGCAGCAATTTTTTATAACACAGGTGTAATAGATAAAATCTGTTCTAAAAAGAAATACAAGAGAGATTAGAATTTAGCAAACATGACTAGAAAAAACATCAAACCAGAACAACATATACATAAGACAGTAGCACAGAGCCTTAAAGACAGCATTTTTATTTATAAAATCCCACCAGCATGCATTTACTGCATTTAAACACATTGGTAGTTAGTTCAGTCTAGCAATGGCAAGTAATTAAGACCAAAGTCCAAAAATGTATCTAAAAGTCGTCTGTGAAGGAATAGTTCTAACATCTATCTGAAGTTAATCAAAGAAGAAATCATCCCAGCACTGATGAAGAAGTGAGGAGGAATGAATGATTCAGTGAACTAATGTAAATCAAAATCTTATAGCTGCCTTAGTGTTTTTCAAATGGAAATGAGGCTTTTTATACAAAATTGATTTGGATTCTAGAGGCAAACTGCTTGTCCTGTTTCTCTGAAAAGAATTGACTGAGATGTGTGGAAAAAAAAGAGTAACTTTACAACAGGGAAGGAAATCAGAAACTGGCCTGCATAGGAAATCAGAATAAAATTCCAGTCATTCATATCACACTTTTCCAAATGACGTGTGTGTCACCAGAAGTTGGGTCTAAACATCAACATTACAACTGCCATTCACAGGAGCTACAAAGAATCCTACATCCCCAAAATAAGGCAATAATGAATATCTGGTATTTTCAAGGATTATAAACATTCATTTTGCCTTTACATATACAGTTAATTTAATTAGCTAGAAACACTACATAACTCACAAGACAGTAAGGAAAGAACCATTTATAAGCTTATTTGTTTTGAAACTTGCTAAATTTGATTCGTTACTGTTATTGCCTAAAACACTAGAAATACCTTTTTGCAAATAAACCACTACAATCAACTTAATCCAGACTACTATCCCATTACCAGATAGTTAAGTTAAAGTGATGTTAGAAATTAAAGCATATGATTAAATGTACAAATCTTTGGACTTTGATCTATGATTTTATAAAATGAAATTTTCCCCACAGTAGTCTCTTCAAATGACTCAGGCACATAAATCTATTCTACTGCTATAAATTCCTTTAACGGCAGTAGCCATTCTGTTTAGCATTCATAAACACTACAGTCAAAATTAAATGCACTTGGATTAGTAAAATTTAGTTATACAGAAGACTAGAAATGAGAAGGTTGCTGCAATGAGACTGAAAATTTTTTTAAAAAAATAAAAAAGACAAGAAGCCCGACAAAATTAAGAATTCGGTGTATTATCCTCATCTACTACTACATCAGATATATAAAGCATTTTTTCCCATTACAAAACCTGAATATTCTTGAAACATCAATATTCCATAACTGTGTCACATGTTTTACATTCCCAAACTACAACTGCTCCCTTCCGGCCATCATTGAATTCAAATACTCCTGGTATGACAAATGTTGAGAAAAATAAATTCTTCGAGCATGGAAAAGAATCTTCTTTTCATGTGAACAATACCCACAAATTTCCTTGGCCACTTTCCCAGTCCATCTGAATACGACTTTTACTCTCCAGATACTCACATGCAACATACTTGTTTCTTTTACATAACAGAAAACCCTCCTAGACAAGAAGTTCTTGTAATTTTTGTATGGAATTCTTTTCTTTTTTTTTTCTTTTTTTTATATACAAAAGAAAAACAATGCTTCTGCAGAAGTTAAACATTTAAAAATAAATTCAGTGGAAAAAATAAAATTGCATCTCTTCACTTTACAAGGTACTTCTTTCAGGCCTAATCCTTCATTTACACACACACAGCCTCCTTGAATGCTGCCATATGAATGCTGATAACATACATCAAGAGGAGAGGAAATAGAGCTGATAGAAGTACTTTAGTTTGTGAAGGAGACATGAGGAGATACAGCATCCAGGAGATTAGTTGTTAAGGTCACAATAATTAAATCCCAAATCAAATTCACAACTGCAACAAAACAACACAGGCTCAGTCTCAAGGTTTCATATCAGGATTTATGTTGTCATACTCCTAAATGAGGTCCTATTCAGGGGAAAAAGAAAAAAAAAGACCTAATTAACTAAGCACAAACTTAAAATCAACAAATCAACCCAATTGAGAATGAGGTACAAGCCTGTGTTTAAATTAATCATATTTATAAATGTTACTGAAGTCAGCCTTAAGAGGTTCTTCAAACACTTTAATGAATGATCATGACAGAGCATTAAAAAATACATGTTTAATTCTGTTCATTTGTGCAGAATCTGACAAAAGAAATTACATGTGATCATGAAGTTAAAGATATATATCTCCAAATACTCTTAATTGCTGAGATTTTCTTTTGTGTGAGGACATGTTTCAAGAATTCTAACTTCTCTCTCTAGATTTCATCCATATTTTTGGGAGAAAGAATAAGGTTAATGAGATCCAAAGTTATCTGTACTCAATAAAGATAGGGCTATAATGCACCCTTTCATGAACTTTACCTGTTTCTACATCTGTTAAATGCAACATGGAATCAAAGCCCCCACTGAGGATGCTTCTTCCACAAGACGACCACAGGGCAGCTCGAACAGCACCGGAGTGATAGGAGTATGTTTTCAAACAGCAGCCTGTATCTACAGCATCCCATACCTTAAAAAGAAGGATAAGAACAACTTTATAAAGAATCACTTCTTTTTTTCCCATGTACTGGTAAGGAGCTACACCAAATCATCGTGGCTGAAAAAGGTTTGCATTCTGAAGTATCTGCTAAGCTGTAAAAGTCTGTTTGAAATAATTGCACAGTTGATTAGCATTAGAGCATTTAATTAACAAGGCACAAATCAGTAATACATTTTAATGAGTTGTATTATTTCTTGAAATGTCTACATTGCTCTTAATGGCAATTCAAGTTACAGTCTCCCATTCATAATGCTGTCCTACCTCTGTGCAGGGATGTATCTAAATACATTTTCCCTTTAAATCATTTTTCTTCCAAATGTTTGTCTCGATCATATCTTGCTTTCCGTCAAGTGACAGCAGATTGCAGTTTTCACATCTGCCCATAGGTAGGCTATTATATTTCTCACTCAGTTTGCAGTTTTAAGTAGAATTTTACCTTAATTCACTGAGAAGGCAGATAAGAATATAATCACACAGATATATGGAGATTTCTAAAGACTGGTCTAAGTCCTCTCATTTTTCAATTTCTTCTGGACAGAATTAGGTTGATGTTGAGCACTTCTGAAAATCCTGTTCTACTAGTAATCCAATTTTTCTTAAGTATACAACAGCTAATATTTTAAGAACATAAATAGTCCTCATATTTTTAAATCCCTTTAAAAGAGAAGGGCAGTTGTTTCCAAATAATGTTTTAAAAAACAGAACTAGTCTGAATTATAATTTCAGTTACCAAATATAGTTCAAAATTATCAAAAGCACATCCTTTGGTGCTCTTTTTATCATAGTTTTAAGATAATATTAGAAGTCCAGCAAAAAATGACAAAACTAAATATCCACTATGCTCACTTTTGTGAGAGACGGCTAAATATCAGAATTATTTTCCCTATGAATATTCTGCTTCAGGAAAAGCAAGATTTTAAAGTATCTTATGATTGTATGATACAATGTAATACCTGCTGAGTTGTCTAATAAAATGGAAACCAAATGCTATAACCATACCAGTATATCCTACATTTTATTATTTCTAATATTAGCAGTATAAATAAATCAACACTCTGACAGTGCTTGATGATAGTTTTATTGCAGTTCCACTAAACCCAAAGCAGTTTATTGCTTTAAAGTCACCATTTTACTTTACAGTACTTCTCTTTGCGATTAGTCATTTTCATCCTGTTGACACAATAGCATTAAAGGTAATACCAAAATAAAATTGATTACATGTTTGTGAATTTTAAAGGATGTTAAAATGAAAAAAAAATCCAGTAAATCAGAAAATATAAGTAGAAGTTTGCTTTCTCATGGCAACAGCACAATTCAATATAGAGCAGAATGTAAAGGGGGAGAAAAAAGCAAGACTTTTGGTAATGTATTGTTATCTTCAGTTATATTTTCTTCTTACTGGACAAAAAGGACTCACTGACAATATCATTATTATATAGTCCATACTCAGAAGACAACACTCCATCACAGAAAATTTTTTCACCAAAGCATCTTCTAGCATGAAGCACAGTTCTGCAATGCAAAGCAACCAATTATCATTAATTACTTGAGTAGTCAGTTAAGACCAGAACTGTGACGGCCATGGCCCAAGTATTCTACCCTATCCACAAGAAAAGAAATCAGGAAAATTTTAATATTAAACTGCTTTTGAAAGCAAGTTTCACTGCTTTAATGAGTTTTAATGATCATTTCAAGCTTCACAGTATTAAAAAAGGGTTAATTGTGTCTTGGAGGGCTTTTAATATGAGGAAGCTAATGAATGAATCCAGATGAAAGGAAAAACAGGTGGTACATGCTTCAGATATTTTTCTGTAATGTTTTAGTGATTAAGTATGAAAACTCAATTTTCACAAGAAGGATGAAGTAAAGCAAGTTCAACACCACTTCTGAGCTCCTGCTTGATTTTTAATTAAAAAAAAAAAAAGCTGTACAAATGGAAAAAGCACACACCTGAAGCTGCACGTTTCCCTCCATTATGTGAAATGGAACAAGTGATTGACTCTTGTGGATGACCACGCACAAGAGACAAGTTCCCAAACACCACGTTTCCCACCAGCTCTTTTTGCTCAGGTAACAGCAGTGCTGCAATGCTTCTGGAATTCAAGCTGCGTGAGCAAAGCAGTCTTGACTGAGGAAGTTCACTTAGTTTATTGCTAATTAAATTTTTAATAACTGATTCGGGTATATTGAGAAAAAAAGACCAAGAGTTAAACAAGCACTTATGGGAGCACCTTCCCCGCCCAGGCTCCACTTCAGTCCAGCACTTCTTCCCTACTCCTATCCCAGCTGCCTGTTTTCACCAGGCATTACACCTGGTCCTTTTCACACCCCTTCTGTGAGACAATGGCCATCGCTGGGCCTGGGGTCAGGGCCTAGAGGTGTCTTGTTGCATTTTCTTGCTTCCTATTCTCTCCATCCCCTGCCCTTTGCTTCTTACTGCTTCTCTGCTCCTTCTCTCCAAATGCACATCTCTTAATGTCCACCCAATGCCTTCTGTGCATGCAAAGCCTTCTCTCACATGCATCCTCAAGTTTCCTCACATGTGTCCTCATGTCCTCTGGCCCCAGCAGCAGCTGCAGTAGCACAGAGCAGCTCATGACCTTCTCCCACACAGGCCACCCCTTGCAGGCCCTGCTACCAAATCCCACAGTTAATGCCCAAAACAAGGCATCTGTTCTGATCTCCATCAAGATACAGCCCAATGCAAATTCACTGGAGCCCACAAATGTGCTTTTAAATAATGCTTAGAGGCACCACTTCTGCTGTGGCTTCACAGCTTAATGGAAAGAGACATCAAATAAGGAACAGGATGGCAGACCCTGTCCTGCTGTGCATTGGCAATGCTTCACCCAAGCACATTCATTCCTAGGTGTGTTTCCATATGACCTACCTGGGATTTTCCTTCAAGTTTCACATCTGGTGAATTTAGCTCAGTGTAACTTTGACATATTAGAAAGTGCCCTGCTGCAAGGAGGATTCTGGGCAGTGCATCCTCAGAACAATTTCAGAGTTTTAAGTTTCAATATTCATCTTCCACAGGAAAAGGGAAGATCTACTTGCTATTTACAATAAGTGGTATTCAGCAGTCACTTAAGAGTTGCAGTTTCTTTCTTCACTTTTTCCATATGCTGGCTCAAACCAGATGGAACAATAAGACTGAAAGACTATACAGGTGTAACAAGCAGAGTCAATGAAATAATCTGCATCCCCAAAGAGCATCCAACATGATGCCTGAACCAAAAAGCACTTATTTTAAATTAACAAGATAAATAATAAACAAGCAGACACTAATCAACTGGCTTAGTGCACGGTAATTTTGCAAGGAAGACAGAACTATACAACATAGCCGCTGGACTTCATTCCCAAAAGAAAATATTTTTCAGAGCCTGGTACAAAACAGGGATCAAGAGAATCCCCTAGAATTATGGTCATTAAAACATCCTATTTCAAGCAAGTGAAGTTGTTGATCATGCCTTCTCTGCCAAAAGAACGTGAATTGCAGACTCTTTACCAGAAGAAGATCCCAAGCTCTTTCTTCTGAATGGCATCTATGTGCGAGCTCAGGAAAAGGGTTCATATCCAAGAACAGTCTAAGGCTGCAAGTCCACAACACTATAATTTAAAAAGTCATGGTTGTAACAACTACAGCTTTAATTTCAAAATAAGTGTTTTTAAGAAACTAAGCATCAGAGAAAGTTGTATTTTAAACACCAAAGGCTGTTGAATTTTAAGCATACCTAGCAATAAATATCTTTAAAGTAAAGACTTATAAAATTAACTCATAGATTTACATGGAATAAAGGTTTACATGTTTAGTACATAATAAATTACTCAGGTGGGGGAACAGTTCACTAAAAAATACACAGGATGAAATATCTCTTTCAGAAGCATTTAAATATACACTAAATATTACAGGACAAGGTGCTACCATGCATCCAGCAAAGGAAGACAGATTTATATTCAATTATTTTTACCAAGAGATCAACTGTTTTAAGTGTTGCTGCTTGACTTCAAAACTCAGCTTTTACAGACATTCAGTGTTACTTCTAGAAGAAATACTAGATTCTCATTAAACCTGAGGTTGTTCTTTTATCTTGCGACGTCAGATGTGATTTTAATTGCTGAGCTCAAAAGTTAAAAGCACACATTTCAACCCTCTACTCTGAAAATACTGCTTATTGCCACACAGTCAAGCAGTTTTACATCATAAACAGTAACCAGCCCATCGTTTCCTTATATAAAGAATCTCCAAAAGAATGAAATATGCAACTGTTATTAGGACAAAGGTACACATTACTGTATTACCTCCCCTAAATCTACAATTATAAACTAATGAATTCTCCAGTATTTGAAAGGCATATACAGTCAAGACTCAAAGCTTTGAAATTAGCTAGTGATTTTCAAAGATTTTCTTCAATGCCTTTTTGGCACTAAGGTATCATGAACTCTTTAATTTTTTCCAGTTTTATTAAAATTGGCTTTAATGTGTCAAGCTGGTTCATACTTCATTACTAGTTCTTACTTTTCTGTACTTCACTATTTATGACATTGCCTTTCCATTTTGTTTCCATCAACTGCTTTCATTACACAGTTATCTGCTAGGATTAATATATGGGGCCAAAATGGCAGGTGCAAACAGCCAGGTGACAAAATTATATAGATTGCTTTATCTGAGGCATGTTGTAATTCAATTGCTCTTTTACATTCTTTGTAATATCTGTAAATAAAGGTTTTAGAAGTTGTTTGCTTTCCTTTATAGCTTAGGAACATTGTGAAAATACTGTAACTAGCATTTTAGGTAATATAACCAGACCTCCTCACCCTCAAGATCAAAAGTTCACAAAGCACATAAGCAACTAAACAATCTAACAGATGAGATTTATTATAGATTATATGTTTCCAGATCCTATTTTCTGACTGAAAGCTTTCAGGAAAACAGCACTTGAAAATAAAGTACTTTGGGTTGAAGATAATAAAAACTCTCTTGGTAAGTCACAAAGGAAAGCAGGAGAGGGCAAGCATTCCATAATTAAATAGCAGCCACAGAAGGATGTTCCAGGCTCTGCTATGATATCAACCAGCTCACAAGACACAAAATGAAGGCTTTTATCTTACTGACCATCCAAACTGGCACTCATTCCTAAAAACAAGTTACAGCAACATAAGCAGAGTAACCAAAGTAATGTGAGAACTCATCTAGCATATGAAGACTGATAAATTAGGAATTGAACACATCTCCTCCATTGTCATTCTATGATTATCTATAACGCACTTGCCTCCCAGCAAATTAGATTGCGGAAAATAAATATAGCAGCCTTACTTTTAGAAAGAGGTGCATCTATTCAGTCAGTCACCAATTTCACAGTGAACCCAAGAACAATGATTCAATTGTGATAAACTAGAGGTTGGAAGCAAGTATCAGGAATTAAGTTGTACTCATTTTCAATTTGCATGCATAAAGGAACAACAGCGGAACCAATCAAGAATACTAAACAAGAAACTAATTTCTCAAGCATTCATAACAAAATTAAAAAATTCAACGGATCGATTCAAGTTAATTTCAATATAACATCCATACTAAAATAACAGAATTCTTCCCCCTCAAATTAACCATGTTGTGCTGTTCTTCTGTAATTACCAGCTTCGTCCATCAATAGCTGCTACTACATGAACGACAGCAAGAAATCCTTCCCAACTTCTCAGTTTATCTAAATACAAAGATGGCATTTAAGAAACAGCCCTGTTCAAGGATGATGTGGGACAGTACTGAGTTACAGGAAGCATGAAGAATTACTGTGATTTGACTGGAACAGATACTGCTCCCTTTCAAAGCATGTTCAGGTTGCTCCACAGACTTGTGAACCTGAAGAGACATGACCCTTCTCCTTTCCCTCTTTGGAATAACGTTGTTCCCTGGTGTGTCTCAAGGAGAAAAAAACCTTGAATTGTTTTCTTCTATTTTTTTTAACTGCAGAACAGAATTTGTCTCTGAAATCTGAACATGTCATGTCTGCTACCACACACAGATTAAAGAGAATGGTACTCCCTGAATCATATTGCTTTTCTCATCTCATCAATATCTAAATACTGTAAGTTCTAATAAATACAGTAAAGAAGGAAGGCCTACACTATCTACAGAACATCATGTCTTTTCTAGTTTGAAAAGCAGGCTTATAACTGTTGTTTAAAAGGTTATTTGAAAGTCAGTGGGCCAGAGGGCAGAAGTAGTCACGCAGAAAAATCGCAAGAAGATATTTACTGCCGCGTCTTCAGATTCCACACTTGATAAGGTGCAGCTTTGGGCAGGATTGCAAGAGTTAAAAGTGCCCGTTGGGTGTCTCTAACCAACAGCAGCAGGATAAGTCACACAGGTACATTCTTTTGTTCACACAACTGAGGCAAGACAAAGCCAGAAAAAAAGCAACAAATAGCTGAAAAACAATACACAGGCAAGCATGAGAGTCAGCAGCTGTGCCTAAGCCTCTCCAAGCCACTGCATGACTGAAAAAACTCTGATCTTGAATGGGCAGGTACTGTAATATGTATAAATTCCTAGAGTAACTACAGGAAGATTCAAGAAGGTTTTAGTAGAATGTAAAATATGTTGAAAGGAGAATTTCAAAGTAGATCACTGTCTTTGCACTCTTCTGTCTAAACATGTAGTTAAACTGTAAAAACTAACTATGAGCTGGAGTCTAGCTTAGCATATAACTTGTAAGTGTTAATTTTCATACAATTATGAAGGATGTAAGTACATGCTCAGATTGTTATATAGACTATGACTGATGACATTTGGGGCATACTATCTTTATTGGTAAACCAAGCGTCCCAAAAAAGAGGTTTTCAGCAGGATTTTGCAAAGTTAGATAAAGCTTACACATTTTCAGATGTGTTGAACACTTGCTCCAGGAACATTTAAAAGTGTGCTACGGAACATATTTTAAATGACATCCATCTTCCTAATCTAGACATGGTGTAAGAAGTATATATCAGCGCTGTCATTTGAGCAAGCACTTACAGATTTCCACTAGCTTTCTTCTTGCAGCAGATGCAACTCAAAACACTATTATCTTACCAATCCAAAGCACAGAACTAGTGACAAATAAAAAACAGTCATCTCCATTATTGCTCTAATATCTGAATAAGAGTTTATATTTGGATAGTTTATTACTAGACTACCCTCACTATTGTAGAAACAAAGAGAATGGAAAGTAACAAAATACAATAAATTCAATTAGCTCAGACAGCCAGCATAAGGTCTCGAGTCATTTTTTTTCATAAAAAATTTTAATATTAAAATATGTCAAGTACATTCATCAAACCAATGAGGTCAAAAATCTTCTCTTTTACAACAAAAAAAAAAAAAAACCAAACAAACAAACAAACAAAAAAAACCCAAACAACCAATACATTAGACCTTAAGCCAGCGCTTGTTTTGTTTGAGGCAGAAGCATTTTAAGTTATAATATCAGTGCCATACTGCTAACCAAGTTAGTGGTACTACTAGTGACCAGTTGGTGATACGAAAACTGATTTGTAAATATGTAAACGAGCTTTAATTCTGGTGAAACCAGCAAAGGCTGAGTTATGTTCAAGCACTACACTTAGCTTCAGGAGGCAGCATTAACATACTAAGCATGCCAGTGCATGTCTTTTATTTTAATCTTCCCTCTCACAGAAACTCAGTAGTCCTTTCCCCAAAGAAGTCTCCATAATTGTTAATTGTGAAGCTTCATTTGGGTGGTTTTTGCCATTAAGGAAAATAAAAACATAACCAAACGGATACTTTGAGCTGGCAGCATCCTATAAAAAGGTTTTAAGAAAACACTAATAGAATAAGATAAAACATTGACATTTTCAGTTGGCAAGGGTAGAGACAAGAGAAGTAAAATAGAATTCTCTAAAAAGAAAACAAAACCCCCAAACCACTATGGCAAGAGCTATCCATCTGATTATGTACAATAAGGGAATGTTCTTAGTAAAGCTTTAATAACAAGAGCTACTACACTTAACCTAAGCCTGTTTGTTGGTCCTCTACTCCTGGAAATACACCTTAATGACTCCACACTTCAAAAGGTAACTTGCGGCACTAGGAAAATATAATCAGCCAATCAAAATTGAAAACATAAATAATTTTAAAGTATACAAACTGATTGTGTTTTTGCCAATATAAATAATGAATGTAGTCTCCATAGGAGTTAAAACTTGCAAACAGAACTCTTAAGAAAGTCTGATACAAACATTTCATAGACATCTCTATTACAGAATTTCTAATTACACTATGCAATTGTACCAAAAGCTAAAGTTTTAACCCACATGCTATATGTTTCTCAGGACACTAATCTCACCTGCAAACAACATTTTTTCATACCCTTGATTCGGAAGCGGAAAAAGTAAAGAAAACATTGACACTAGTGAATTCCTATTTCTTGGATGTTACTCATGCCTGGAATTACAGAAAGACAAACAAAATGGATAGGTGGGACAAGACATTATTTTCATTTGCTGGTTTTCAATATTCTGCCCCTGCTAATTCTATGCAGTTTCTGGCCAAAGAAGCTCAATCCTCCAGCGTTTCACGTCACCCTCAGATCGTTCACTTTCAGTTGTTTGGAAGCTCATACACACACATTTGGTGTCCGAGGAAATGCTGCTAAACATTGACAAATAACACATGCACGGATGTTGCAACATGAAATATCAGAATACTAATAACATATTTAAATGCTCGATTAAAGTTAATAAGTGCTAGAGTATTACATAATTATTCAGAAATAGGCCCTGCTGCCTTTATAAACTGAAGCTACAGATTAGAATTAGTTTATAGAGGATGTTTACCTAAAATTAACATCTCTGTGATGAGAACTGAAATAAAACTGTCAAAGTACGAACGAGCTCAGCATGAAATCTTGGCCTGCCAGGTCATTTACATGAAAACACAGTTAGAATTTTCAAACTTATTCAATAGCAGTTATATCTGAGTGCTTTCATGACACAGCAACAAATTGTAAAATCTTCTTTTTATTATGGCCTATCTGTAGCTGTGCCGGTTGAGCTGAAGCTGTGCCAGATTTATAGTGAGCTATTTCCATTCAACACCTGGACTTCACAAAAATAACAAAGCTGAACGGGCAGAATAACATAAGGACGGTATATGTAATAATATGTAATAATTCTTCATGACGCCAAACTTCTAAGTCACACATACACATGAAATAAAGAGTATATCATGAGAAAGTCTCCTCTTGGACAGTAAATCAATTCAATATACACATTACTGCTATTTCTCTATATAGTTAGAATTTTATGAAAATCAGTTGCTACGTTATTGCTGAGATAGATAAATATTTAAGTGTGGAAGATATACCTAACAAAACAATCAAAAATATCTGATACTTCCTATATTTGACAGAATGGTAACTTAGAGGGTTTGTTATATTTAACAAACTAATGAAAAAATTAAGGAGACGTTAAATTGTGCTGGTATAGTCCATTATGAAGTGCAATTATGAGAAGGCAAAATTATTTCAGTGCAAGTCCTCAGAGAGGCCATTAAGATGCCATTAAAAGAGCATTATAATGTTTAACTTCAACAGTAAAGCTACCTCATTACAAGTCATACTATCACTTTAAAGACAGGAACACAATTTTCACCAAAAAGATGTATTCTAATTCAAAATAACTACATCATTCTGATTTTGGCTCTTTTATTTGCAATTTTAAGGTTTATTAACCTTTTGCTTGCTTATGTAAGAATGAAGATCCAAGTGGTCCAATATCCAGATGTGTTGGCACTTAAAAGAGTCATTAATGCCAATGGAAGTTGAGGATAAGGGGTTAATAAACTTTAAGCTTTAGATGGATTTTGAAAATTTGGATTTTAATCTCTCAATAGTATAGCATCTACTATAACTGACCCTCCTGTCTGAGGGAATATTAACACCACTATTGATTTCTGATTAACCATCGGCAGTTTCATGCCTATACTGCATAAGTATGCAGTTAAGAACAATTAGAAAATATATTTGTGACCATCTAATAAGCATCTGGGCCTCGAAAAATATTGCAGAATGATTTTTACATTCATCAGATACACAGTAATTCTTCACCTTTCGACACTGAAAATAGCTTATCTTTTCAATCTAGAGAT
Source organism: Nesoenas mayeri (assembly GCF_963082525.1). Lineage (NCBI taxonomy): Eukaryota > Metazoa > Chordata > Aves > Columbiformes > Columbidae > Nesoenas > Nesoenas mayeri. Next base: position 13,130,941 of record NC_137548.1, read on the forward strand.
TCTCTAACCTTTGCTTCACTTACCACCAGAAAGACCATTTCCCTCAAAACCAGAATAAGTCACCCCTGCAAAATTTTGGGTTAAGCTGCAATTACAAGGCTGATCTAGCCGTTATTCTGACGTGGCTCTGCCACAGTGAAGTGACGATGAATAACTTCCAAGGCAGGAGATATTTCAGAGCTGTCTGGGCCACAACGCGTGGTGACCCCACAGCACAGGCAATGCTGACGGATCGTCTCCTCTCTCCACCCACACACCACAGCACAGCCCCAGGGATCAGCCACGGCTCCTGACAGACGAGCAGGGCAGAACCTGACATGGGCAGTGCTCGGGAGAGGCGCTCAGGGAAAAACAACCAGACGTTGTGGTACCAAATACCGTTTTAAAAGGGTACTGGGTAGGGAATGGCAAGAATCAACAGCATCTCCAAAAACGTGAGTTTCAAGCTGTTTCAGTTTCCAGAACTGAAAGAAACCCCCAGAGGACACACAGGCTATGCAGCTACCTTGAAATGCCTGTCAAGTAATGCCATTCCTTAATCCCTTTTTACGGATCCCTTAGAAGTAATATGTGTTCCCACGGATCCAGTAATCACAGGCTTAAGACATTACTACTATCATTACATTATTGAAGTATAATTGCTTCTGTGCAAGCTTTGGCCTATCATTTGTTGGAAAAGTACTTCAGCTTTGAACTGCTCACCCAAAATAAATGAAAACTACTTCAACAGTAGTTGATTTTTCAACTCTGATAATTACAGGCTGAAGTGGGGAGGGGGATAAGAATTGGAACCGGTGTATCTTGTTTGAAGAATAAATTATTCCATGCTATTTAGAAGCGAAAAATGTTTCCCAGCCAACTCAAAATAAACATTTCAGGGTCAAAGAACTAAACATCTATATATACACTGTTTAAGCAATACTTGGAGTGACTAGAACCACTTATGCGCTTAAAATCAGTTATGAATTTGAATAGTGAGAATAGTATTATAAAATAGCATACAGAGAGATCTAGATTCTACAAATGAAAGAGTATCCCATAATATGTTGCATGTGTTTGATGTTAAATACCACAATAAAGGATAAGTTAAAACAGCATTCTATTTTTTGTGTCATAATCCTTTAAGGATCAATATCTGCTTTAATTCCTAACATCTTTGATCACTATTTAAACAAAAGGCTTTTAAATTTCAGGTAGTCTTTTAAAATACATCTTTCTAAAATACATCTTTGTAAAATAAAACTTCAGAGCACTTTTAAATGCTGGAGTACTCACATATTCACTTGCAAATAAAAGCAATCTACAGTTTCTAGTTTGAGGGGCTTGGGGATGTTTCTGTTTTTTAAAGCGGGTTTCATAACACAACCATGGACCATCTGACTCCAGTTCATTGTTTTATAGCACTTCCAGGGAACATCTAGTCAAGACATGGCACCAAGCTTTGAGTTCTAGGGAAACAAAGTTTACTTATGTACAGTGTGTGTGGCAGAGAATTTTGCTTTTTAAACAGGGCTGAGGGCTATCAGTTTTGAATATGTCACGCTTTAAAAGTGACAATATCCGTTTCAACCAATTGAATACAGTAGGAGCTATATATCTCACTTGTTTACTGAACAGTACTAGCAGCACTGGTTCCACCCCTAATGAAAAAAAATAAAATTAATATTAAAACAAGTTCAGTAAGATGATCGCACTCTTTAAAAATACTTCCAGGGAAGTAGGCAACAAAGAGAAGCACCAACACAATTCAGTGTTCCTTAGACTGAATCTAAATTTCTCCACAGGAATAACTGACACACCAGGGAGGGATATAAACAGAAAATTGAGCAGGCTTGTTGAACAGCCAGAGAACTATCAAATTTTACTATTTGTTTAAACTATAATCAAGGTGGGCAGGTACACAGAGCGGTGTGAAAAAGCAGTTTACTTTCTGGTAATTCATAGCAGCGCTTCAGTTCATATGTTGGTAAGAACCCATGGTATAAATCTGTTCAAAACACAATCATTGTGCAGTTTCTAGAATTTTTTTTATTGGCTACATTTCTTTTCATCATTGAAGTTGAGGGAAAACTAACATGTTTATTTTCATTACTTTCATGGATTTTTTTCTACATTGCCAAGTGAGCTCTTCACAGTTCTAGTTTCCTTCCTTGAAACCAAAACATCATTATTAACTAATTTCTCCTGAAACCATTTTATCTTGCCTGCTCATTTAAAAACTTCAGGGAAATTACACTGATAGACTTTCAAAACACATTGATTCCTTCTGCAAAACCACATATTTGTTAGAATGTCTTATATAGAATCATAGAATCATTTTGGTTGGAAGAAAGCCTAAGGATCACTGAATCAAACAATAACCTAAATCTAGCACTAAACCATGTCACTACAAACCTCATCTATACACCTTTTAGACACCTCCAGGGAGGTATCATTTTAAAAGGCAATAGAACATGCAGCTGTTTGTAGCATAAATTCTTCACGTAGTGAGATCAAGATCTCCACATACACTGATCCTTCATTTTATTTTGGCAGACAGCTGAAGTTTTCCCAGTTCTTTTGTTCTTAAAAAGGAGAGATTCCAAAAGAACAGAGTTGCTATAGGGGTAAGAGCAAGCATTCTTTCCCCTTCCCCCTGTTACAAGATGTGGGAAAATACTTTTCATTGACATCAGACCACTTTAAACACAGTCCTGCTGGCTACAAGCCCTTTGCAGGCCAGGAAGACACTTGTGGCACAGCAGTGTCGCTGGCAGCAAACACCTCCGGGGCAAAGACACCAGCTCCTCAGTCCAGCTCAGCATCCTCAGCACCAGGTCACTCCACTGGGTTCCACATCAACTCTGCAGCACCAGGACCTCAAGTGAAGGCAAACAAATGGGTCACATCACACAGCACTTGCGCCTCTCTCTACAAGGCAGGGAAGCTGCAGTCTCCGAAAACTGTACTAATCTAGAGACACTGGGAACGGCAATGTGGGATGTAGGATCCACGGTAACATGCATTTGAGATACTGGATTTTGGCTACACATTTTAATAGTCAGATGAATAATTAAATTAAGACTGCCCACCATAGCTTGTAGTACCGTTTTACTGAAGCTGTATTACACAAATACAAACAGGTTGGAGTAATCTTTACCTTCAGAGGAAGAACTATCAGAGCCATCTGGCAGCAGATCAGCTTTAACAGCTTGATTCATTTCCACAGAAATAGCCTTATTCTGCAGGAGTTCAAAAACAGTGGCAGAGAAAAAAGATGTTTGCAAGCCCATTGTTTAAGTTCTTGCAGTAAAAGTCTTGAAGTAAAAGCAGATTTTTTTCATTTCCCAGCATGAAATACTGTCTGAGAAATACAAACAGCAGACTGATTATTTAAGTGACACTGAGGATAAAGCTAAACTTTAGTTGTAGCAGAGATAACTTTGTACTAGAGTCAGTTCAGCCAGGTCAACTAGAGAGGGCTGAAAATGGTAATTTATTTTGATAGCTTATTTAAAATTATGCTGGATATTTTTTAACTCCTCTGAAAAATACTCAGCCTGTGAAAACTATAGGGATAAACTTTGGTTGAGGTCTTTTCAAGATTTTTCTCTGTAAGATGTTATTTAGTAAGATAGATATACAATATAGGAGCCTCCACTTGTTCAAGTTATACCAAGGTCACACAGACTGAGAATCTTTCCCATTTTTCTTGTGGAAAACATCCTGCTTATAGCAATTGTTTGTACCATTAGTGACCTATGATGACTTTTGTGTTTCTCTAAGGACTAAGGAAAGCAATGGGGAAAACATACAGGAAGTTTATGATCCAAGTGACAAAGGTCTCTGGGTACATGGTTTGGTCTCTGCTTCCCCTGGAACAAACTGCTATGTATGTATGTGCCTTCTAACATACACATTGAATCACTTCACATGAATTGGAAGTGTGTACTTCCTATGAAAACTTATAGAGCCTCCAGACAAGTCTGAGCAAAAATATGCCTTCCATAATGCTCATTGACAACCTCTTAGGAAGACCAGCACAAGGTCCAAATCTCTCTGTCACAGGAATTCCTGCTCAGGTGGGTCTCCACCGGGTGGCTGAAGTGTGATAAAAATACTGCTAAGTCCTGGAAGCTGAAGAGTATCACAGAATTAATAACATGGTGAGAGACAAGTGATGATTACATTATGGATGTTTGCATTTCCTGGCCACTCAGAAGGAGTGTCTCCAGTAGCTGGAAGTGTAGGAGGCAGATGCCTCAAAGACCTCAGGACTTCTCAAAGGTTCGCATTTGCCTCCCAAGATATTCAGTGCCTCCTATAAGACCTGCTGACTCAAAGCAAACAGTTTGCACCACAGATGGGGACGGCCATCTTCCACAGAGCCCAAGTTTTCTTTAATTTGTGCAGCAGTGCACACAAAAGGTATTCCCTCTGCATACTTCTGACATTTAAATGTAGCAGAGACAATGCTGCTCTGCAGTAGCTATCTAGGAAACAAGCCAGTTGTATTACAACTTGGTTTTTTTATTATTTTTTCATTTTATTTTATTTTATTTGCAATTTCCCTCTAAACACACACCACAAATAAGTTTTCTTCACCCAGGACAGTCATCACCATAACCACTGCTTGGCCCACTGGAGGGCACTGCACAGTTGTGGGGCTGGTGAGCCCACTGGGAAGCTTCCTATGACCTACAGAAGTCCCTCCAGCTTCCCTTCCAGCTTCCCCTATGTTACAGGCAAAAATATTTCACTTCCACATCTATCTCCAGCATACTGAGACCATTGCACTGATTCCACCTCTTCACATCCATGTGTCTCCACACTAAAGAGAGGGGTACAGTTTTGGTTTGTTTCCCCAGTTGGTAAAGCCCCCACCAGCTTTACACCAAGTGTCTCAGGTTAACAGAGACTTCATTAATTCACAGTAATTTTAGCACAGATGTACAACATTGGCTGTGTCATCCTCTTTTCAAGTATATTCACTTTTCAAGTGAAGTGATTACAGCAGCTTCTCTTCTCCATGCAATTTACACAATGTCAACGTGCACCATTAGAAAATTCAGATTTTTTTTTTTCCTTCAGTAGAACTCAAGTATCTACATATTAACAGCTTTACATAAAACAAAACTGATTAGCTTTTGTTATTTTTCCTTTGCATGTCTATGCAATCTAATAGACAGAAAGGGGCCCGGCACTCATATGACGAATAACAGAAGATTGCAGATATATTTAATATTCTTCTTTGCAATATAGTTTGATTCCTATAACATCATTTAGATTGCCCTACGGAGCTTCTGTACTTTGTACTTTATAACATTTAATCTCTCCCCTGCGAAACCACAAAGAACAACTTATTACATAAGTCAATGGAACAGTAAGTTATTGACAATGATTTCACGAAGGCCTTTATCCCAAAGGGCATTGGGATGTAATTTGCAAATCTAATGTACATCTAGTCAGCAGAGGGTTTTCTATATTCGCTTACATTCCTATAATGTAGTACAGCGATACAGTCAACCTGAAGTTGAACGATGGATCTTTGATTATATTTTTCGTCAATACAAATCAGAACAGTTTTAAGATTAAAAAAATAACCTTGAAACTACAGCTAGCTATTTCTTTCACATCCTCCAAATGACTTTCATAAATAGCATTTTCTTTATTAATGCATCAAGGGCCTGTTTAATAATAGATTTAACAACATTAAACAAAGCCTTAATATTCATTTTTTTTACATGACTTTTTTCTTTAAGCTGACAAGCATCTAAAAATTACATATTTGCTTTACCTAGCTATCATATGGTGAGAAAAATGACAGTAATTAAAGATACAAAAAGGTGTACCTTAAAGAGGGATTATTATTACTGTAGTCCAAGTGTTTCAAAGCTACTTTCCAGAGGTAACTGGTTTTTTAAATTTAAACTAGGAGTACAGCTTAAGTGAGACATCCTGTTTCAGACGTTCCAGGGAAAGTACTATAAATACTCAGAATTGTAAAAGTTAAAAAGTATCTACTATATTACTCTATGGAAATAGTTTAGAAATTAAGTAACAAAGTTGCAGAATTGTTGTGGTTTGTCATATTATGCAGACAGTATTACTAACTTTCATTCTGCAGCTGGTATAAGAGCATACCTTTGAAGCTAGACATGGAAATAATGATACTCCATGCTAAAGGTCTAGCACCAGGTTAAAAGCTAGCTTTGGATGTTGAACTGAAACTGTGAATTAATGGCAGAGTTACCAAGGAGCACATATGAACATACTGACCCAAACATTGCCTGGCATTTACATCAGACCTAATTAAGTTATTTTTAATTATTTAGGTAAATATAATATTTAGATACTCATAAAATTACACACCACTGCCCCTCCTACATGCTTTTTTTCCAAAGCCTGATGAACACGTTTCATTTTAGCAAGAAACAACTCATAAATATTCTATTCTATCAGTAGGGACTGATGCCAATTACATTTGGATAGTGCAAACCTACTCGGCCATCACGCCAGCATGGTGGTACCACGAGACATCCCACTGTTAAGCTCATGCCCAAGGAGCATCCCACCAACACCAGCTCCAAGCTGGGGCTCAATCGCTCTGTGCAGCGTGGCACCAAAACGTGCTCAGAAACCCAAACTTCCAGCACAGTTCCCAGAGCACTCCACTCCTCAGCACTACAGCAACATAAACATTAAAGCGATACGACCACAAATCAGGCAGAATTTGGTTCAGAATTTCTCACTGCGGTACATGCCTAGAGAAAGTGTTATTTCACTGCTAGAAGTATCTCCTTGCGTTTACTTCACTATCGCTGTAGAACTACAGAATGAATAATTTAGAAATTAAAAGCTAATGCAAATATTTTGGGTTTGGGTTACTTGAAAATCCTAGTAGTATTACAGGCTCCTGCATATTAACAAAAATTTAAGGAGATTAGCACCCATTTTTTAATATATTTTTCAGGAGCATTTAATTTCTATGTAAGCACATAAAAACCAACAATTTCTAAAATAAACACCATGTCAGCAGCTGCATATCGAGTTTTTTTGATAAGCCAGGCTCTGTATGGAGATACCCAAAAGTAGATTTTTCTCAGCAGCCCTTCCAAAGGAAAAAGAAGAGTCCTTCATGTATAACAGTGGAAAACAAAAGTAAGCAACAAGCCTTATCTTGTTTCAACCCATTTGACATAGCAGACATACAGGCGAAAGCTTTCTGACATTCAGAACGTTACCATTAAGTTAGAATGAGTCTATGATGTTCTCCAAATGTTGAAATAAATCAAACTTTTAGTTGTGAAAACCTTTTTTTCTCCAAGTCATTCTACAACTGAAAAATTATTATTGGGAAGTTTCCACAGTGAAGTGTTTACCGCTTCCAACACTATTTTCACAGAACACATTGAAGACCCTTCCACAATCAGATTCACATTATTATCTCAGCTTCCTATCACTCAGCTGCTTCTCCATCTGTGTTGCCACTAAAATATTGTCATTACATAACTCCAAACAGTATTCTTCACTTCCTTGGATATGCCTTCATGTACCTGCAGTTATCTCCACTCCCACTGCACAAAGCACAGATAATTAGTTTAATTAATCTTCATGACTGGTTCCAAAATTTAGTAGCTTTTCTTGCTGTTCTCTGAATTAGCTTTAAATTGATGTCTGAGAACTCAAACATCTGTTTAGTATGTTGTAAGTGCTGTCAAAAATTTTAAACTTTATTGCAAAGCATTTAATGTACTTTACAGGAAAACATGATTATGAAATATAAGTTATGCATTATTATAGGATTTCAATGGGCACCCCATTCACATAGGTGAATGAAGTGTGATGGCAAAGTAAATATTCAGTTTTTAAGTACAAGTAATTGACAATATAGGTTTTCTGATAATTTTAAGCTCTTCATATATATATATTTATATATACAAACATATGCATACACAAGTACATGTAAAGTGTGCTGCTGCAAACAAGGAGTCCATCATTGATGAAGAAAGATTTATTTTTAAGGGAAAAAAAAACCCAAGAAAATCCTTTGATATATCAATTAAGTTTCTACAGTAAAGGCAGAGAAGAAAGAAGAGGGAAGCTGGAAACTAGAACACAGGGAGGATTTTCTAGGATCTGTTACATGAGGGGGTTTTTTTGGTTGCAGTGTAAGCTGTCTTGGGTTGTGTAATACTCTTTGAGAAGAAATATCATCCTTACAGAGAGAAAAACACACTGAGCATAGGTGCTATAACTGAAAAACCCTTCTAGTATTATCATAAGCCATATTTCTTTAGCTGAAGACGTCAAGACACCTTTGTAACACCTCATGATGGGTCTAGACTGCCAGTCTAATTTGCTACTGCTTCTCTCATTCTGCTGAAGAAAAAATTCAACTCCTTGCTTTTTCTAAAAATATATATATATATATATATATATATATATATATATATATATATTATAGAGAGCATGGTTCAGGTGTTAAAAACACTGCCCAGATGTAGCAGAGCAAATGGAATGGAATAACTGATTCTCCAGTGCTACAAGTAAAAAGTACAGAGGGCCTAAGCAACAGTAGCACTTTAAGAATGCGTTCAGTAAAATCTGATTTTTATACTGCTAAACCTGTGGAAGCAAAGTATATTTTTCACAGTAGGTAAGAAATTCCAGAAACATAAGTACTACCTTGAGTAATTATTGTTAATTAACTAGCAATGAGGCACTATTTCCAAATGTGACATTTAAAGCACATAATGTGATTGTGAATATTCACAAAGATAATTAAGTTCATCTGCTTCAAGTCCTTGATTTCAGCACATCTGAAAACACCTCTTAAACTATCATTAGACCTGTAATCAAGTATTTTGTTGCTCAAGAAAATTGGATACCTTTGCTTACCTGCTAATATAGGGATACGTGTTCAAACGCAAGTACATGGCTTTTGTTAAGAAGCTCTCCTTCAGGCAAAAGCTGAGGTAAAAAAAACAAAAGCACCACTAATTCTGTTTGTTTTCTCAGAAGAGACACTTAAAAATAAATTCCTCCTACCATCAGATGGAAACAAAAAAAATGACTGAGCTTCCTTAATTGAACACAAGGTGACAAGACTGACATGAGGGATATCGTTCAAAGGTGTTCATCAGCAAGCCAAGGGTACTGCTGCTGTGCATCTATTCCTTCCATCTTGTTTACAGTGAAGTCAAATTCATTACAAAAAGAAAATTTCAACCAAATTACAGGGATGAGATACAATATATAATGTAAAAATGTGGGGAAAAAAAAAGTGTTGACACGATTCTGTTGAGGGCAAAAAGTTATAACCATTACAGTCTCCAGAGAGGGAAGGAGACTTTGATCATCAACATTGTTCTTAGTCCTGATCAAGACTTCTTGGAGAAATAAACCCTGAAAATAGGAAAAAATTGACCCCAAGAACAGGGTGTCAAAACTGTCATGCCTTGGTATTTTATCCATTATTCTTTTAAGCGTAAAGAGAGCTTCTTTCCACTAGAAAAGAGATTAAAGTGCTCCAAGATGGAGAAAAAACAGTTAGGCAGCATTCTAAAGTACAGTAGATGAAGTTTACTCTATTGCTCTCCGATTATTTGACATAGAGGAGTTTTAATCAGTCAAAATAACAGTGTGAATAATTACATGCTGTAAGGATGTCCTACTGGTCTGTATCTCTCAACCTGGTTTGACTAGCTGTTTTATGCTGTCCCTGAAAAGCCTCTGCTGATGAGAGTTTTGTCATGAATTATCTTTGGAGAGAAAAATGAGGTGAAATCTTTCTAAAAAAAGAAAAAAAAAAAATCAAATGTTCTGAAAGTGCACAGTGGCAAGAAACTCCTGACCTTGTCTAAAAGACAGAGCCAGCTACTGTTTGGCAGCGTCAGTGCACCCTTAGTGCTCGGCATCAAAGGCGCACTGCAGGCGCTGGCAACACCAACCGCCCGGAGAACAGGGAAGGGGGTGAGATGCTTCATGCTGGGAGTCATAAACTCCCCACTCTGTAGCTGGCTTATAACAGCAGCTCACTGGACCTCACTCAGGAGAACATCATCTTCCAAAAAAGCGGTGGTCCTTTTGTCATCAGTGAAAGGACAATACTTGACCCCAAACAGCGCAAACATCTCAGACTCCCAGTTCCAGGTTTGGGAAGAACCTCCTCGAGAGACCTTACTCACTATTAGTGAATAGACTACCTCAGCTTATGGAATTATTTGCTTTACTGCTTCTTATAGAACTTGTTTAGAAATTGCTTATAAAGACCTGGTTTAGCATAAGTAACTTAGGCCGCAAGCTGTGAACTTCTGAACTTATTGCCTTGTTAAGCTAAAAAGGGCCCCAGAATTTGTTTAAGCAAAAGATAAAGGAGCTTTTGATCATCAACAGGAGCTACATCCCTAGATGTAAGTAAAAGAATGGAACAGAACACCTAAAAGAAGACAAGAAACAGAAGAATGTTTTGTTTATTGCCAATGACTTATTCTTTTTCCCCAGCTGCAGATGGAAAATAGCAACTGAAGGTCAGGACTTTGATTCACGTCTACACTAGTCAGTGAAAGACAAACAACTACCCACAGAGATAAGAAATGGCCCACCTGAAAAAAATTAAGGGATCCCATGAAGAATGGGAAGACCCCAGACTCTGTTTTAATAATTGTCCCTAATTGACATGCAAGGGGTGGGAATCTTATATTTTAAGGGTATATTGCCCAAACTTGTCTTTATTCTAGGTCCCCCTTCTGAAGGCACCCAGCTCATGCTGCTTTCTCTGCTGTACCTTATAAATAAATTAATTATTTCAGAATTTCTGGAATCCATTACTGAGCCTGCTTCAGGAAACTTAGGGAAAAGAAACCTACTTAACAACCCCTTCCCCAGTATCTGTTTTCTTAAATTGTAAATCAACTGAGAAAGAAAAAAAAAAAAAAATGTTTAGAAAGTCTCTGGAGATGAACAACAGTGAGAATTACAACCATGTTGCTCAACTCCTACTAAAGACACAAGTTCAGATAAAAGTGATGTTCAACCAAACTAGTCAATAAAATCACAGATGTTGGAACAAGTGCTCAAGGCGTCTTTCCGAAAAAAAAAAAAAATACACTTATCCAAAAAAAGAAATTCAGTGGAGGAGTAAAACAGTATAGATCTTTCTTGTCCCTCTCTTTGTTCTGTGTAAGAACACCAAAAATACTGCTGAAACACTTTCTTACAGCCAAAATTCAGTAGTAGTCACTTTTGAAAAGTTTCATGAGAACTACTTATGTTCTCCATATAAAGTGGCCAGCAGAATAAAATGGGCCATGGGGAGGTTACGTTACACCAACATTACCAAACGTGAAAGGTTAGCGCTAAAGCAAGCCAGGCTGCCAAAGAGTCATTAGTTAAAAGCCAACTGCTACGGTACATGTTCTCAAAGCCACTGCAGATTTTATTCCCCCCCCAGAGCAGCTGGGCACTCTCCGAGGGGTACTGCTTTTTAGAATAACACAACCAGGGAATAGAAGGAATAAATAAGAGGCAAAACTATGTTGTTAGTATTGTTCTATTTTATTTCTGTGTAAGTATGACAAGATAATGCCTTTTGACAGTTCAGGGGAATAAACATATATGTTTCTGATGCTCATCACTGAACTTACAGAAAAATTAAGAAGAAAATGACATTTTAAAATATGTTTTTCAAATGAATCCATCTGCCCTACAGAGATAGTATGAAGGAATTAGATAATATACTTCATTACTGAACATGTAGATTAACCATGTTATCTTCTCAAACCATTTTAAAATCCAAAATCAGTATTCTCTGAATTATTGCAGAGTTTTGTACTAACGCAGCCTAGAATTTAACACCCTCTGTACTAGGCAGTCCCAATGAAACATCAGAAATTCTCAGCCAAAATATCAAATAACAGTTACAGGAACAATTGAGGCAAATCAGGCCAAACAATAAGATTCATACAGAGACTTTATCTGATATTTTAGTCCCCTGTACCAATCAATCTTTTTTAGCTAATTCCCACTACTTGCTTACCAAATGCTGGAAAATAAGGCAAGATGCCAAGGGAAGAAAAAACAAAAGAAAGATAAAAAAGAGAACTATACATACATTTTATTATTCTTTACACTCAGAAGACAGGCAACCTTTACATTACAAGCAAAGCTCACAAAAAGGTGATTTGTAAATAAGTATATATATCTGGTAGAGGATACTTAAAATCATTGGTTACCAGTGAGTCTGTCCTTCTCAACAGTGAAGTGTCTCTGCCACCAATTGCCACCTTTTAACATAGTGTGGTTTTTATTGTGCAGAAAGATTCTGGGATAATCACACCTGATGCAAATCACAAATTCCCCATAAACCATTGACTCTAAGGAAGCTCCTCATACAGATCACATTTTCAGCCAGCTAAAAGTCATGAGTGTGACTAGTTTTTCTGTGCCTACAAAATAGAAATTGTACACACATGCTGGGCAGACAGTGCAAGAGAAGTAACGTCCCACACACACCAAAATAAAGGGAAGAATTCACACCTACTTTGCAGTTAACCTTTAAGTGTTCTGTGACTAATCATTGTAATATGGCTAACCCTGTGGATGTACCTCAAATGGTAAGTTCCTGAAATATTAAGAAAGTTACAGTGTACTAATAAATCAGTTAGTGATTTTTAAGCTATGGTTTGTTGTACAATATGAAAAATCATAATTATTTAGCAGAAGGTGAAGCAGAGTATGGCAAGGACACTTAAATCCTTGCTCCAGTTGTATACTATGCTTACTAAAATTTGGCTTGAGAAAAAGAATACATCATCATTTACTTCAGCTAAATTACTTACTTCATAGACAGTATTAGGTATATTTGGGATGCCATGGTTAAAGCAGAGCAGTTTGATGCACATATTCAAGTAATTCAAGAGAAACCAATATATAATGACAGGTAGCTATTAAGAACTACTTTAAAAACACTAAATTTTCTACAGCTGAACCTATGTGGGAGAAGAATAATAAGGCATAAATTTGGCAGTTTCTCATCAACTTCATAGTGTAATAGCAGTGTGTTACTCATGACATAAAAATGTTCAGAACACCTAAAAGCACAATCACAGTAGGGTTACTAGTAGTTAGTATTTGTGCCCAAAAAACACTTAATCAATACCTAACCAGCAGGCAAAAGAGAAGAACTTCAAATGTACTGCAACTTCCCAGAAGATGATTAGCTAAATTACTATAGCCATTTATTACACAATCTGATTTTCCCTTCACCTCTATGTATCATATTCATTAGCATCAATCACTTCCCCAAGTCGCATACATTTATATTCTGTTAAAGGGGAGATTCTCATGTTAAACACCTCAATTTCAGACTTATAGCACTTTGGAGGCAATCTGTTTTAAGGATCCTTAATTACTACAGGTAACTAACGACTGGATAGATATAAGGACAAAAATGTATCCCACAGATACTTGCATCCCACAGATTTTGAAAATCTACTACTAGAGTAAGAAACACTGTTCTATTCAGAACATAAGTACAGTCTTAGTAACTGCACTTCCCAGCATCTGAAACACTGTATATCTATTTGCTGTTGACCTACAATTTATTTTTGAAAAGAGGAGGGAGAAAACCAACACTGATCAACTCCTAAGATGCTGGGTTTTCTTTTTCCTTAAGCTTCAGCTAAACAGTGGCTGTTCAAAACATATCTATTTGTACTGTACCTCAATATTATCATATTTTTAATACAAAATTGTAAATCAGTTAAGGCCATTCATGTGCTTTACAGTGTTATATTGATATATGTACATATATAAAATCACCTAACCATCTCTTCTATTCATACAGTCAATAAAACAAATAAGCACAAACACAACAAACAAAAAGGAGCAATTTAAGCTGCCTCGTTCATGCACATTATCCATGGGATGCACAACTGGCAGTACTTGTGCAATAGCACAGAGTGACACGTTGCTACCACAGTTCTAGAAATAATAGCAAACAGTTGTAGTTACAAGACAAATTCTGTGCCATCCCCAACAGTAACCAGGTAGCTTTCTTATTTTAAGAAGTAGCTATTGCAGCCTTATTGCCCACACTGATTTGAAGTAATATGTAAGTATGAGGAACAGAATACACTTAGTGATTTAGAACAGCTATCTGAAAACCTTTAATAGATCTTGCATTCATTTTTCAGTGAGCCTGGGTAAGTAACATTTTCTTCACAATTCTTAGTTTTTTTCATTATTCCCAAGGCCATTTGGAATATAAATAATTGACCAAAGAAAAATCCTAGGCTATGGAACATATACATGCACTCTTAAACCCACTGATGCCAGTGACATAACCCAGTCTGAAACATGAGCAGAACTAGGTATTTAAGAAAATAAACTATTAATTTATGTCAAGCAGCTATGTGTTTTGCTGGCAACCAGGACATTCATAACCAGTACTATTTCAATACTAGCAAGCAGAGTAAGACTGAATTACCTAATTAATTTTAATTTCTTTTGCATTGTTAACATAGCTGTAGCTTCAACATATCTGCCAAGCTTTAACATGTTTATAATGACTATATCATCCCTAACCACCTGCATCTCTAACTGCCACCCTTTCCATAGAGAACCAGCTGTGCTCCTTCCTCAGCATACAACAATATACAATCTCAGCCACTAGTCACAACGTTCAGAATAAGAAAAGTTATTTTAATGAGGAAATTATAATATGGAAAAAGAGGAGATGACTAGAGAACAGGACCAATTCCAAAATCTGACTTCAGGAAGAGAGGTGTTACACAGTTGGCACATGCATAATGTACAAGCACACGTAATCTTTACTATCTGTCATGCCCAATATCTTTAATCAATTACCCAACTGAAACATTTGAGAAAGGTAGAACTTTCTACAACTACATTTTAAGATGTGTTCTAGAAGAAAATCAGCAGTTTTGTTTACATTAATAAATAAATAAAAAGCCTCCACAAGCACATTGAAGATAAAGCTCAGTCCTAATATCCCAACCAGCAGGTCAACCATGTGCATACTGGAAGACATCAAACACAGCTCCAGACTGACCACAAAGTGCTTTTTCTTCGAAAAGGGACAATTAATGCAATGAAACATGAGACGTTTGATAAAGCATGGTAAGCCATTAGTTTCACAGTAGCGAAGCAAGTCCTCTAAAGAACAAGGGTATTTTTAATGTTTCTTTCCCCTTTAATGTAAAGGGAATCTATAACTAACAGTTGTCCTTATAGCATAAATATAGAGCAAATGTCATTAAAATTCTTTCTACCGGGCTTCATCTAAAGATCAAGTGTCAAAAATCTTTGATAGATTCACTGATATTATGACCTTAAAGATGCAGCTATTTGACACATGCTAAAAATAAAATTTGCTTTAAAAAAGCAAGGACATGAACATACTGAAAAGAATAGGAACGTCAGGCAAATTGTTTCTACTCCTGATGCTGGCTGAATCTTACACAAGTCATCTCTCTATAGAACCTGAAATAGTAGAGCAAAGCTTCTCAAAAATTTGTTTCCTTGACAACATCGGCAGACCAAGAGAGGTAAGGAATTGAAGTCGTAAGATGCCTTGTAGCTTTGTTAGCAGATTTAAAATATACATGTATATATATCTGTATATGAGATACATCTAGAAAGCTAGACTTCTAGAAAAGAAGCAAAGTTAGACTGGTGTTATTTACATTTTTAAACAGTAAAAATTTCAGCATTTCTCAACTGTAAAAAAAAAAAAAAAATGAGAGATATTCCCATAATATATTACTGTCACTTAAGAAGTTAAAACTACTCTAGCTCATTGTTTTCCAAGCATCAAAATCTTGACTTTTTTACCAGCAATCTTACTGAAGCATCCAGAATGGAGTAACAGCACCACACATTTCTCCCATCTCAGTCTAACGTGACACTGCTCACCAGCTGCCCACACAGGTTCTATGCATAATTGGAGGGCTTCATTTATGACATTATCAGTTAAGCTTCATTAGATACACTATTTCATTGACAGCTCTAGCCCTGATTTTTTCTTCCCTAGTAGGCTGGCTGTGCTGGGGGGAGGACAGGGTCCTGGTGGACAGCAGTATGACCATGAGCCAGCACTGTGCCCTTGTGGCCAAGAAGGCCAATGGCATCCTGATGTGTATTAGAAGGGGGGTGGTTAGTAGGTCAAGAGAGGTTCTCCTTCCCCTCTACTCTGTCCTGGTGAGACCACATCTGGAATTTTGTGTCCAGTTCTGGGCCCCCCAGTTCAAGAAGGACAGGGAACTGCTGGAGAGAGTCCAGCACAAGGCAGCAAAGATGATGGAGTGGAGCATCTCCCTTATGAGGAAAGGCTGAGGGAGCTGGGTCTCTTGAGCTTGGAGGAGGCTGAGGGGCAACCTCATTAATGTTTATAAATACATAAAGGGTAAGTGTCACGAGGATGGAGTCAGGCTCTTCTCAGTGGCAACCAGTAGTAAGACAAGGGCTAATGGGTTCAAACTGGAACACAAGAGGTTCCACTTAAATATGAGAAGAAATGTCTTCTCAGTGAGGGTGACAGAACACTGGAACAGGCTCCCCAGGGGGTTCTGGAGTCTCCTACTTTGGAGACATTCAAAATCCACCTGGACACATTCCTGTGTAACCTCATCTAGGTGTTTCTGCTCCAGCAGGGAGATTGGACTAGATGATCTATTGAGATCCCTTCCAATTCCTGACATTCTGTGATTCTGTGATTTCTCTGCCACAGGTTACTTCAGAGACACTGAGTAAAGAGCTGGAAGAGTTCTCAGTAGAACAGAAGGGCAGAACTCAGTCATTCGGGACTGATGGTTTTCTAAGAAAAAAATGAGATAAACAATATTCTTGATATTTCTGTAGGTAACGACACAAGTAACCAAAACTCTTTTCAGGTAACAAGAGGAAATAGAATCCTTTCTTCCACATCATTGGTAAGTATATAGAAAAGTCACTCTCCATCTTTCTGGATTTCTGCAGAGAGGTTTGTGAAATAAGACTGCCAAAACAGCCATGTTCTCCGTGCATCTCACATGTGGCCACTTTGTACTTATTGGTCAATGTCAACCACCTTTCACAGAGGTCTCAGTATTTTTCCCTCAAGATTTAATCAAGCTAAGCAGCTGAATAAAAGCGAAAGACACTGCAGAAGTCCCGAAGCAGAAACTGAATCACAGAATCATAGAATCACAGAATCACAGAATGTTAGGGATTGAAAGGGACCTCAAAAGATCATCTAGTCCAGTCCCCCCACTGGAGTAGGAACACCCAGATGAGGCTACACAGGAAGGTGTCCAGGCAGGTTTTGAATGTCTCCAGAGTAGGAGACTACTGAAAAGGATCTACAGCTAGCTTCAGGATACAGCCAGGCTCCATTAACTTTACCACTATTGGGAGAACTTTAATTTCTGAATTTTTCTTTAAACTATTCCCAATTTTGTCGGGAAACATAGGTATGTTAGCTGTGTCACAAAATATCCATCTCCTCCCCCTCCCCCCAAAATGCTTTGCAATACTACTCTAGTATTCTTTAAGGAGATCCTAATTCAGCAGACATTTCCAAATGTAAACAAAAACTAATGCCCTTACAGAACTGAAAACTTACCCCAGAAGCTGAGAGGTTCACTGCATTTTTGCCACTTTTTTTTTTTTAATGTCAGTTTTCACACAAGTGTTAAGAGAAATTCCAGTCCAAAGCAGCACTGAATTTAGTTCTTGTTAGTGAAGAAGGAACAAAACCAACGGCCTATCAAACCATATAGAGATCAGGATGGTGCCATTTATACTCAAAGAAACATATTTCTTTGAAAAAATCATTTCAGGCACAAGAGTGTGTCAACTACTGAGAACATAATAAAAATTATACAAGTCATCTCCAGCTGTGGATTGTGAGAAAGTTAACAAAGGCATTACAAGGATTTCTGTTTCCTTGACAACAACATTGTTGGAAACAAGAAAATAATTTAAAAAATACCTCTCTATGTAGCAGTCATCTCTAAACATATCTAGGTATTAACATACTGAATGTGGAACAACCCTTACCCGCACATACTTTTCAGATGAAAAGACTAAAATTCACCACCTTCGTGAACTGTTCTTTGCTGACTTGTGCTAATGGCTTTTGCAGAACAATGGTGTGAGAGCTGGCGATTACATCCTGACTCCTATTATCATCTATGCATAAGCACAGTCAGAAGCTTTCACTGATGGTCAAGCACATTCCTTCTTGCATGATGTTCCTTTTCTTACAAAACAAGCATTATGGAGGACACTTCTCATTGAAGCCTATGGAACCATTTTGTTAGAAAAAGGTCAAGGCATATAAAGAAGCCCTTTCAGCACTCAGGAAACTGGTATTACTATGCATATATCTATTAAATAATAAGTGTGCTGCCGTCTTAATAATCAGCAAACTTAAAGTCCTTGCAAAAAAATACACATAGCTCTAAATAGACACAGGAAGGTCAGAACAAGGCATGTAAAGAAAAATCAGCTTCAGTATT
This sequence comes from Nesoenas mayeri, assembly GCF_963082525.1. Lineage (NCBI taxonomy): Eukaryota > Metazoa > Chordata > Aves > Columbiformes > Columbidae > Nesoenas > Nesoenas mayeri. The sequence goes on from NC_137548.1 coordinate 13,149,444, forward strand.
TCAGAGTAGCCTATTTAGTAGCCTCTTCAACAATAGCCTCTTCAACAAGAAAATGACAGTTCTTTTCTCACACTTCTCGGTAGGCAGCACACAATCTCCAGAATATGAGCATCTCCTTGCCACTTCCAAGGTAATGAGAACTTTTTGTTAGTTTTAAAATACGGTAGTAAAAGTGTACTAATATCAGAGAGGTCTTTTTTTAAAACATTTCAATTAAAGTGGAATATACATATTAAATAGGATGACTCCCCCAATTCTCATCTTATGCATCAGCTACAGTTAAAGGAGCATTGCCACAATTAGATTTTAAAAATTAATCTAAGAATTGCAATACTTGGGAGCAGCAGCACATTACCCAATATCACATAGGGAACAGTTTGAATCTAGCCTAGCAGTGATAGTGCTATCACCACCTGACAGCTATGCACGAGTTTATAGGAGATATGCTGGCAGCTTCAATTCATTCCTTCATAAACAGACATGTATGTGACCAAACAACAAGAAACACTGCCTATTTCAAGAAAATTGTGTACAGAATGGTTGAAAACAGAAACATTAGTTTGCTAGGAAGAGGCAGGGTAAGGGCAGTAACTATGGAATCTGTATTGCTACCATCGCTGCTATGCGCATTATACGGATGAACGGAGGCTACCATTTTCCATCACTTTCAGTCAAATACAAAATGATCAACCATAAGAAATTCCTGGAATCTACCATGTTATCTTTCTCCTGACAAACACATAACCACAAAACAAGAAAATATTCTGAAAATATGAATAAAAATGGTGTTTCTTGAAGTACTTGATATACTCCAGGAAGCAAAATGTGTACATTAAATTTGACCAGTATGAGTCATACACCACTCTAGATTAAATGATCACAAGAGAGTCTCACAACACTGGACAAGTATCTGGAAGAGACCTCTTGATGCAGCAAGTTACAAAGATGAACTGCTTTGGAGCTCAGAAATCCCTGGAATTGAAAACAAGCAGAGATCGGAAGATGACTTAAAGGCACCTTTGACTTGTTCTTTCTCTGGTCATCTGCTTACAGACACTACTAGAGACTGACCACTGGGCTCAACAGAGCCTTGGTCTGAACCCCTACAGCTATCCTTGTGTTCTTAATCATGAGAAGTAGGCAAGACCTCTGTTCAACAGGCTGACATTATTAAATTGATTTTTAAAACTTCTACTTTCCTTGTATAGATTCAGCTATGACTAAATGGAGATACAGTTCAACTCGGCAAGTAGGGAAAAAAATGCGTAAGAAAAACTTCCAACAATGTGTCACAATACAAGTCATCCCAAAGGGCTATTAATATACATTTTGTATACCGAAGAATCACAGTACTTTCTTGCCTTGATCTTGTTCATTGGTGGAGGGTGAAAGTGCTGAAAATGAAGAAATACTTTGGAACAAATAGAATACCTGCTGTGATGCTCTAAATAGAAAACCAGGAACACAAAATTAAAAGTTTAGAGATGATTATATAAAGACGTTACCTTGAGTTAATTTTAAGACAAAATAGGAAATACAGAATAATGGTATGAGAGGCTTGAAGTTATGAAGAATTGTTAAAAAGCTAAGTCAAGCATAAGTAACTAGTGAAAATGTTTACAACTCTGTGGCTCTATGCAATTACAAGGTCTTCCAAATAAAAGAGACTGACAATGTGAATGCTGTATAGCTATTTCTGCAGTTGGTAACCATGGCTTTCAAGAGACAACTTTTTATCTATCCTGCTACCTAAGGTAAACAGCTGTATTCAATGCTAACCTGGGATTTCAGATTCTATATGCAGGGTTCTAAACCAGAAATACCTAAACAAGGTCTGATGTTCTGTGAATGTGTTGTATATCCACACTACAGAAACCACACAACTTTAATAACAGTGCTGAATCTCAACATTTATGTAAAAAATAGTAGACAAGATACTAAAATCATAAACACTATTTCAGTGTTTAAGTAGGCAAAACTAAAAATGGCAGTAGTAGCCTAAATTTCACTTACAGTAGCTATTCAAACAGAAGGCAGAGAAAAAGTGTTACCCAAAGAAAACAAATAGAATCAGTTCAGACAAACATGTTTCACAATCCTTAAAATACAGTTAAACTAGAAATATAAGCCACTGGTAATACAGTAATAGTGAAGAAGAGCAGTGCCACGGTATGAGCTTCCCTAACTTGAATCAGGGTTCCTGCCCCTTTCTCCCGCTACCAAGGCTGGAAGTATTATCAGCTCCCCTTCCAAAGGGGAAGCTCAAAATACTAAGAAAATAGAGGGTGAAAGACACACTAAAGCCTAAATCTAAGCACTTTTTTCCCCATTCCTAACAGATTTAAAATATAGTGTGAAACAGTCTTCTCTTAATGCTCATGGAGGCACACAATGAAGTCCTTCAGTCTTTAGGGGCAGAGTTTAGTCACTGTCCCTTTCCAAGATGCTGGGGAGCCCCATCTGCTGGTAGAAGGGATTCTCTAAAGAATTACACCACTAAGCTGATAACTGATGGGTTTTTTTTCAACAGTACCAGTAGATAACTGTTTGGGTTATTTAAAATGCATCCACACAGAAAAAAAATTAAGAGCAAATACTTCTAGTAAAAAATATAAAAACCTCTGAAATTATGCATTTCTTCCTAAATACACAAGGTATCTATAAAAACTGCTTCAAATGACCTTTCCTGACACTAAGCTGTTCTTCAGTCAACACAAACTGAAAACATCAACTCATTTTTTGCAGATTTTAGTATGACTTACACTGATTCATACAGAAGATGGTAAAGTGCACATTGGTTAACCTTGGAGAACATAAAAGGAAGACTCTTCTTTTGCCCTGATTTAAACAGGATACATACACACAGTTAAAAAGTAAGGAACCACATAATCAGTTCTACGTATACATTTTAGATATATTCCTGTGTGACACAGACAATTTAGTCAGAGTAATTTAGATGGGACTAAAGAAATAAAACCCACTAAATGAGGATAACTAAGCCAAATATTTATTCCTTCTCCATGCCATGAAATTAAAAAAAAAAAAAAAAAATCCTTCCCCAGAAAGGTAATTATTTGTGATGAAAAATTTGGAAGGAAAATATTTAAGCACATAAGAACAGATAACAGCTGCAAAATGGTTTGGCTAAATACTGCAAAAATTACATACAACTATAGATCTTTTGATTTAAGCACAACTTAAACTATCACAGTCAGATCTGCTTAGACAGAAACCTCAGTTCTAAGAAATCTCCACTAATATTGGGCTCTTCAAATGATGTCTTAATGTATAAGCTGCATGTAAGGACTGAATCCAAGATATTTATACATTAAAATATTCAGTCACAGTTATTCACTGAAAGTACAGAGTTTGGAGGCTTTGGATTGCCTGCTCTTTCTGATCATACAGGGATTTTAGGCTCCTAACTGTGCTTTGCGTTTTATCTGAATCAGATGTTCAAAGTGAGTCATTCAAACATCCCGAGTGCCTGCATATTCCCATTAAAGGGAAAGAGAACAGGTTTCCACTGCCTGGATTTGCACTAGCAATTCCAAGCAGGTGTTTTTAGAAGAAACAACAGAAAAGGGAAGCTGTGGGAAGGTGCAGGATTGGTTGGGGGAAAAAAAGGTACATCTGCCTCTGCATTTGCAATCACTTCCTTCATGGAGAACTTCAGGCAACGGCAGACAGTCCAAAAATCCCCAGAAGACAAAGTACTGCTGTCACAGTCATTAGGGGTGCCTGGACTCGTGACTCTGGAAACTCAGCGAAATTAGTGACATCACTTTGGTGACACGGAGTCAATCCCCGATCGCAGCGCGCCCCCTGCCGGCCCGAGGCGGACGCGCGGGAAAGGCCCACGACAGAGACGCTGCTGCTCCTATCGCGACAGACTGCGAGTGCACCGGGGACAAACCACCCCCAGAACCCTTCACAGGTGTTGCACTACGGGCCACCTTCCAAAATAAGGGAGTGTGTTTTAATATACCCTGGAACAGTTCCATGATAATTAATGTTTTAGATTAGCACGCTCTGAAGCTTCGCCAACATTGACACGTAATATTTATATTGAATTTCCATGGTTTGTGGCACTTAAAACAATTGGATTCCTTCAAAAAACAGCTTTACTGTTAAAGACTGCTTCCAATCAGGGACTATTAATCCTGCTTTAGAAAACAAATTAATCTTTCTTTCTGCTTAGAAGACAAAACAGACAGGCTATTATTTCCATTTTTAAATAATTTTACATTGCAATGACAAACTTTCATTTTAGATTGTTTTACCAAATTTAACACATCCATAGTTTCACTCATTAGTAATAAGAGGCTCTGGGACAGTTATCAAACATTAAGCATATGGTGTGACAGTTTAAGACAAAAAGTCAAATTCAGACAAATTTTGTACAATCCAAATTTAAATTGCTGCTCATCAAAAACATCCACCAGCACGTTTTGCATACCTTAGCCTTTTCCTTCTAAGTCTGTTCTTCAAGTAGCAGCCAAAATTTAACATATTCAGTATATTAAAGAACACTTGCAAAGAAAAACAAAGGTAATTTTTTCCTCCATTTAATCTTTAAGACAAAGATGTAAAAAAAGCTTTGGAAAGATGATGAAGGGAGAATTACCCACAGTTCAAATGATTCAGACTTTGATGGTGTGATAGGTTATGCTGACTACAGAACCAGTGAAGTTATTATAACTTAAGAGAATGAAAGATAAGTAATTGAGAGCAGTAAATTTTATTGATGCTATACATCAATGATTGCTCTACAAAGCATCTCGTTTTACATTACCTTGATTGTTTTATCCATAGAAGCAGAGAGAAGCATGTGGCTTTGTTCTCGCACAGGACACCACTGGATTTCATTAACAGGGCCACTGTGTTTTGACATGTAAAATATTAAGCTTTTGGGAACTTCAGTTAATTTATATTTGGATCCCAAATATGGCTTAATTAATTCAGAGATCTTTCTCGAAGTCTGGTCTCCTGATATGTCTAGATTAACATCATAGTCTGAGCTATCTCTCTGATCAGGTTCTTTTTTTTCAGGCATGCTGCAGTTTTCTTGACGCAACCTTTTAGGGATATATGGTCTAATTCCTTTTATGGCACCAGTACTGTCTTTATGTATTCTCTTCTGGGAAACACCGTTTCCAGAGTTTGTTGAAAAGCTTGATGTCTGTTCATAGTTTTTGTAGGACACACATAACGCAGTATGGCCAGAGTACGCTCTCCTACAATAAGGAGATGTCAAATCAGTGTTATTATTCTGTGCATAATGCTCAGGTGGATCTTCACCAACAGCGCTTGTGCTAGAACTGCCAGTGTTCTCAGTAGGATGCATTTCATAGGTAGGTCTTGTACCCGAACTACCAGGTGCAAAGTACTGAACATGATCCACAGAAGAACTTAGAAGGCTTGATTGTCTGCTGGAAGTATTGGGGACTTCAGTCTTTTCAGTTTCTGCCTCAGAGTCTGAATCATCATAAGCAACCAGTGATGAACTCATGGCTAGACACAGCAAACTCCAGAAATCTCAGTGCTGGAATCCTCCAAATAACGACCTACAATAAAGAATTGATTATTCAAAGCACAATTTATTTCAGAGTCTACAGTTTGAGTAACTTAAGGATTCAAATACGCTTTTCTTAAACAAAATCCATAACTTTAATTCCGGTTTATTAATGGAATTTATTCTTCTATTATAACACATCTGTACATTCAATTATGCAACACCATTTGTCTCCAAGCACTTTGCATACATTTTTAATGTACTGCAGAGAAGCATTTGCATACCACAAAACAATGAAAATTAGTATGAATAGGAAAACAAACTTGCAACATAAGTACTGCAAATCACTTTAACCTTACTTGCAGTAGCAATTCCCCACAAACACAAGAGAGGGTAATTAATTACGCAGTGTTTGGGTAGGTATATTAACAAGAATAGAAATCCCACAACTATTTTGAAGTCAGTCTAACAATATCTATTTCTTAACAATACAGATGACTTGAAAGAATTATGAAGGGGTTCAACTGGCAACTAAAAAAATAAATATATTTTTGACCCATTCAGCAGTCTTGCAGCAGGAGGAAATTTTCCAACTCTTTCCACAGAACAAGTTCCACATAGCCTTTAGTTTTACAGAACAGGCTTGTGCCAGAAGCTACCCTGAATGCACGGTTTGCATTTACTTACAGAAAAATAAGAGCACAGATGCTTTGTTTACTGCATAATAAACTTTTTCAAAGTGTTTGTGAGAAAGAAATCTTGTGCTGAGACTGCATATATAACAAGCTGAATAACTCACTACCATAACAATCCCACCAATTTGGACAGAGCATGTGGAGTATAAGGTTAACTACGTTCAAACAACTGATGTGTCGGCAAAAATAATCTTTCAGCCTCTGCTGTTTATAGTCAAAAAGTACTGCTACCCTTCAATTGCCAAGATTGATTAAATGGGACATTTTATTCCTGCATTGTTTGCTTGCCCAGCTGTTAGCACTTCTCATGCTACAGTGAGTTAACACACAACACTTTCAGATCAGCGGCTGAAATTCTTGCTTTAGGTCAGTGAAGAAACTGCTCTCAAAAGTATATTGATTAAAATGAGAATGCTGTGTGAAAGTCAGTATCTACGTGAGCATTTGCAGAATAAATGTCACAAATGTAGGTCCTATCAAATACTACTGCAGGAGTAGCACACTGGAACTCATAAATACTACTCACTTAACTTCAGAATTAGATCTTCTTGAATTAAAACAAGCACATTTCATTTAACTTACAGAAGTGTTACATCACTCTGTATTCTGTAATGAAGTTTCCAAGTACAGATCTAGAAGGCAGGTTCCTTTCAAGACAAACATTCATCATCACAGATCCTTTCCAAAATCGGTGATCAACACATTTAACTGGAACAAGGAGACTAACATTTTAGCAGATAAAAGTATCAATATCTCCCCCTAGAGGACATTTTGCCTTCATCTGAAGTTTATGACAACTGTGACAAAAACTGAGGGCAAAGACATTTCTTTTTTTAATAACACAGCATTTCACTTAAACACCGTCAAGGAAAAAAATAAGTAGCATTTCAGGAAAAATTTAACGTACAATTCAATTTCAAAACAGGAAATCGAGGTTTTTAGCAGTAAATTGAAACCTCTTAATAAATAAATGGTAACTTTGATGGACAACAATTGCAGCAAGTGGTTCCTATTTGTTATTGCAGTGCTGAAAACAGGCCCCAGCCAAAATGCCTGGTGTTCAAAGAGCAATCACTGTACGAAGTCAACCTCTGACTGAGAACTATAAATGGAGACACACAAGTAGATTGGGTTGGACTTTCAAAGTTACTTTACTTCATTTTAACACCAAAAAAAAAAAATCAGGGGTAGGTGAGATGGTGCCTTGCACATACCAGGTTAAAAAAGTTTCCCATGGGATACTGGAAAGAAACTGTCCCATTAAATTTGGCCACCCCATCACATGCATCGCCTATAAGCATTAGTGGGTTTGCAAAAGCAAAGTATCTCTGCCATCTTAAGACAGTTTTTAAAGAAACACCACCCTGAACCATCTTACGCTGCCCTAACTACAGAAAAATGTGGAGGGGGGAAACACAATGTACTTCGCTGGAAACACACCGTAACTAAATTGTGAACTTATTAACGGTAGGGTTTACAACGTACTAAGCTAACAAGGAAGTTTATAGAGTTCTTATTTCCTTTTCACACGCCTGCTCTACGCGAGCACATTAAAGCAGAGAGCGCGGGCTCGGCCCGCACAGCGCCCCCGCCCGCCCGGGGACGGTAAATGTCACCTGGGCTGTGACACGGCCCAGGACAGCGCTGCCGGCCGCCCCGCCGGGATTCCACACGCTCCTCCGGGCCGCTCCCAGCGCCACAGCGAGGGGACCCCAAACCCGACCCGCCGCAGGACCCGGGCACCGAGGCCGCTTCCTCCCCCTTCCCCGGCAGCGGGGACATCGCACTCCCCGCCCGGGCAACCCATGCCATTCGCGGGGCCACCTCCACCTCGGCGCTGCTGCCGCCGCCGCCGCCACCGCTCTCCCGGCAGCGGGGCCGCCCGACCCCGCCCGTTCCGCAGGTACCTGCGCGGCTCAGCCGCCGCCGGCAGCGCAGCCCGGAACTCACTCGCCGGCCCCCGGCGGCTCCTCCTTCACAAGCGCGCCGGGTGGAAACAAGGCGTCCCGCTCAAGCAGTTCCGTGTGCCACCGTCCTCCCGCAGGGACGGGCAAGGTCAGGTCAAGGCTCGCTGGGAGCGCAGGAGCTCTTTCTCCCGCCTTGCAGGCGGCCTGGGGGCGCTTCGGTGGGCTGGTGTCTGTGGAGGGAGGAAGGGAGGACAGTGGGAAGCAATGGTTCCGGGGGTAAGCGTTTCCCAGCCGGGAGTTGTGAGCGCCGTGCCGGTTGCAGAGTGATGCAATGGCAGTGACAGCGGAGTGGTGAGGAGGGTGGGGCAGCCGGGCAGGGCTGTGGCGAGAGGGGCCAGGAATGAGGAGAGACCGCGGCGGGCGGGCGGGAGGGAGGGAGAGGGTTTGACTGGGTGGCCATTGCCGCCCCGTGGTGGGTGCGGGGAGCTGGGGGTCCCTGCTGAGCACGTTCTTTCTCTCCCTTTTCCAGGCGTTTGGGGGCTTTTCCTCCGCTCCCTACGGGGCCGCAGGCCCCGTGGCTCCCTGGCCAGTGCGTCGGGAGAGTAAGGCGCTTTCCCCGGGACGTGGTGCGGGGACAGGCCCGGCCGCTGGTCAGTGCGGCCCAGCCCGGGCAGGGGGAGCTGGCGAGTGGCTCTGCCCGGCCTTGCCCGGGGAGTGCGGCGGGGCCCCGGGGTTGGAAACATCAGTGTCCTCGTTAATTTTATGTGTAACAGTAGTGCAGGAAATATTCATATTGGACTTTCTTCACGTTAGAGTGGTTGAATGGTCATGTTGTCGTCTCAGGGAACCATCTTGCACACTTCGATTGCATTTTTGTAGATAAATTGATGATTACCGTGACTAGGAAGGTGGGTCTGCTATAAAATGCAGCGTATGTTGGAGTACGCCTCAAGGCATGTTTAACCCTACATCTGTGTGCATACTGTCTACTTTAATTTCACTTCTCATTTTTTTGTTTTATTTCCAGGAAGCAAAGAATATTTCAGGAATGTGTGTGGTTTTAGACGTAAATTCACCGTATTTCATTTGTTCGTGAAAATTTGGGGCGGCTTTTGTATTAGTGTTAGCTTTAGAAGTCTTGATGTACATTCACACAATGTTTGTAATGAAAGAGCTCTTCTTAACATACTGTGAAACCCTGTTCTTTGATTCTCAGGTCTCTAACTTACCCAAGCAGATAGGAAACAGTGAAAACAATCATCGATCTGTGTATGTCATGCAGCTGGAAAGAAAGGAGAACACAATTTTCTTCTGATACCTATGTCAAGGATTATTTTTGAGCTTTGTCTCATGATGATTTAATATTCTGAAACAGTCACTGGAGCAGTACCCATTACAAGTTACCATGCATTTTGTAGATAGAAGAGGCACACAGTTATTGGCTTTTAACTTCATCTTAGACTCTGGTCCTAAATGTCTTAATACTCTGTTCTCAAGTTCCCATGTATCATTTTTGTCTTCCACATCTGTTTGCATATGGCACCCAATGTGCCTTGGGCTGTTAGTTTTCCTAACACCAATAAGAAGGCAAGAAAAAATGCCCTGATAAAATGCAGGATATCCAGTTATTTGTTTTAAGCAGTTCACAGTTGCATTTGTGCGTTTCAAAAGATAAAGACCTACATGCCTTATTACTGAATTCCTGGCTTAAATTCCACAAGCAAAAAAGGACAGTATTGAGGTAAACAGCGATAATTTTTATGTAGCAGTTAATACCTTTTGCATTCTATGATTGTAGTATCCTCATCTCATGTTTCAGTGACTAGATTACTTTTGCTGCTTCTTAACAAAATGCACCTTCATCTGGGCTTCTTTGCTCAGTTTAAGTCTATAATATTCCAAATTTTTTAAAAAGTCTTGCTGTTTCACCGCTCCCCAGTATGAGTGCTCAGTCTTGGCTGTGACATTTCAGCAGTCTATCACTAAGAATGTACATTCAGGAATGCAGTTAAAACACCAAGACACAATTCATTCTACACCAGAGTAATTCTTGTTTACCTTTTTCTATTTTGTAAAATTTGAAGCCAGTAAATGTAACTAGCATGTTCCTACAGAAAGGATTTGTGTTAATCTTCGTAAACATTTTGAACATATGAATTTACTCTATATACTTTTTTCAGTTAAATATCTTGTGCCCATGAAAAAGAGGAAAACATTAGTATCTAAATAAAAGAATAAAAGTAAGTTGTAGGAATATGTCAAAGAATTGTTTGATATGTTTCAAATTACCTCTTTAAAGTAATACTGTCAACCTGCAAATAGTCAAGCTTGAAGGGATCAAGATTAGGCTAAAAACTTCCGTATTACTGATAATACATTAGTCAGCCTTATTTTTAGTCAATTATATGTAATCTAAGTATGGTATCAGTGTTAGTAGACTAAGTGAATTAAATTAGCAAGTAGATGTGTACACTTCTCAGCTTTCTCAGGGTATTTAACTGAAGCTGAAATCTGGGAATATTGCAGCTGTCTGACTAATAAAGCCTCAATGATAGATATGTTTTGGTAACTAGCAAGTTACCAAAGCAACCTTCTGAATTTTTCTAGGCAGGTGAATCTTTTTTACTGTGGCAGTTTAAATATATACTATGTAAATATAACCAAGGTTGTGATTAGGCTGATTATTTTGTAGAAGGAAGGCTTTGAAATACTGCTGAACAGCTAATGCAATTATTATATGCTTTTGTTTCTTCTTTCTTTAATGCTGAGAAAAGGGAGCCAAATGAACATGGTTCTTAGTAACAGCTTTTATGATTCACTTCAGTTGTGTATCTTGTAATCTCAATCTATTCACGCTCCACGTGTAGCAGTGGATCAATAATATGCTGAGGAGTCTCTCCAGAGAAACATAATCCTTTGCGGATCAATAGGACTTTATGTGGGCACAGAGTTCTTCTTCGTGGACATGGGCACAGGGTGACAGAGGATGCTTGGGGTGAATATTGCGTTTCCAACACAGCATTGTTTGCAACTCAGCGTGAAGCTCATTTACTCTTTCAGCTTGCATTGCATTTATCACTGTCACATCTGAACACAGTGCATGTAAAATAAGCATCAGCTTATGCATGAAGATGACATCACTTTCCTCTGGCAGAAAAGCTACACAATAGCTTGGGTTGTTGCATAAATCGACCACATCAGATTGTGAGGCAGCACTTCACAACCCTGACCAAGTTGCAAGGATAGTTTTCATGGAAAATTTACTTCACCCTTAGTTCACTTTTGTCATTAGGATCTGCACTGTTATCTCATTTTAACAGCCTCAGGTTTTATGAAATTATTTTCTAATTCTCTGTCTGCTTCTCTGTGTACCTTGTTGTTGTGGTGTGTTCATCCCAAATGGATTCATTTGATATAGATTCAGTTTCACTTACAATTGTGTTTTTCTGACAGATGGTGTCCTCCTTACCCATTTTCACCACTTATTTTCTTCTGTGTAAATATGGCAAGCTTACTATAATCAGAACCACAATGGTTTTAAAACTCTCTTCTCAAATCAAGTTGATGTCTTTTTATCCTCAGTTCTGAATATTTAAACAGCATGATGCTTGAATTTTTACCAAAAAAAATTATTCAGAGCATAAGTACTTCTAAAGACCTCATCATTTTGTACGAAGAGCTGCTGAGCATGAATTTTTTTTTTAAATAAGGATTTATTAAAATAAGAAATTCTGCCTTTGTAGTTGAAATTATTTTTCACTCATGGCAGGTTGAAAACAGATTCACTGGATTTCCTAGAAATAAATAAAATTCTGGTTTTAGATCAGAGATTAACTGAAGACAATTTATCAGGTTATTTTAGAAAAACTGGAGGAAGGAATTGCTGGGATACCATTAATTGCTGTGCCATCTTTATGGGAGGCATATGTTGTGAAGTATGAATTAATTTAATGCAGTCCCTTTTACAGGCATTTTCTGTCTTGGAAATTACCAAGAGGTGTTCAATGCATTCATTAAAATTAAGTACAGCAGAGCTTATTTATAGCATTTTAGATTATAACTGATGGGACAGAGATCAAGATATTTCTTATGTAGGGTGAGAACTATTTTAATGCATTTGAAAATGGACGGTATATGCCTACTTAGCATTTTAATAGCATTATTTATGTTTCTGTACTTTCTGTGTTAGCGTCCTGTAAACTATGCAGTTGTGGTTTTCCAAAGCCTCAGTTGCTGTTAATTAATAGATTTCTAAGAAACTTTCAGATGATGTTATTCTTAATGTATACAACATTATAGATGTTAGCCTGGGAGAGAAGCCCATTTGTGGAAGCACAGGTGCCCTCTGTGCTATGAAGCTCTAGTGATCAAAGTACATGTTGCACATAGGAAGATGGCTTTGTTATTATCATCAGCTTTCTCGTCATCTTAAGCCATCTCCTAGGGCTATTTTTCCTAAGTACTGCTCAGAAACAAATAGTTCCTTAAATTTACAGCCTATTGCTTACCCAAGGATTGATTGTTCTTTAGAAAGCAGCATTTCTCACTAATTGTCATTGTGTTTTGTAACCTCTGTAGGAAAGCAGTAAAGAACATGACTAAGCTTTTTTCTTGTATGTTTTTGAGCTGAAGTACATATATTAAGATATAATTCCCTGTGATAGTTATAAAATTTAATGATTCCGAATTTGACAGGGTATCAAGTAGAGCAAAATCATTAATCAGGAATCAGATAATCTCTGCCAACTGTTCTGAGATATTCTGAATCATGCAGATATTTAATTACTTTTAATTTTGTCAGAAGTGTGATTTTGGGAGGTGATCTAGTGTTAAGTACATAGACAAACAACATTAAGAGTGATCTCTAAATGTATTTGGTACTCGTCAGTCTCAGTCCATTTCTGTATGAAACGGAAGGTCATTGTCCACGTTTATCAATTTGATATGAGTAGAATTAGGTATGGGGCAAGTATCGTTTTTATATTCGTATTTTGTTCATCTAATCTTCAAGATATACACAAAAGAATAAATCACTATTTTTATGCCCTGCAGTTCTCCTTGATGCTGCTTCTGTTTTGAATCTGCAAGCTGGAGAATTGGAAGACGTTAAATTTAGTTGAATTGTAAATAAACAGATCCTTTGAAGTCTGGCAAAATGGCAGATAGTCTGAACTGTGATTTGAAATCTCTGAGTCCACTTCAGCTGTTTGAAAGAGTAACTGAACAAGGAGAGAAAGTCAGAGCACTGAAAGCAGGAAAAGCACCAAAGGTATTTCCATTTCACATTTTGAACCCATCCCTTTTCAAGTTAGGTCTGTCTTTAAGAGTACTGAAGAATATGGTTGTTCTGAGGTTTATTTTGTATTGCAGTAAGAAAAAAATCTTTTTAAAAAATATTTATGTCTAGTTTTGTGAACTGGGAACATACCTGGAGCCAGGTAGACACTAGGAAGAGCAAAGTTTTTACTCATGAAGTAAGAACAGAGAGTCATAGGCTTAGAAATCTGGTCCAGCTAGTTGCCATGCTATGTGACAGGATGCAGGGAATTTGGTTTTTAAGTAAAATTTATATCACTTGCATTCTTCCCCGGTTTTAGATGCTTCATTAAAATCTTTTTCTCCATGTGTCTCCCAATATGTCTTCCTGTAAGTGTACTGACAGTCCCTGCTTAATCTCCCTTAGTTAATTTAGTAATTTGCCATAACTTCAAGTTCCCTATTCTGTCATCACTATGTTTTCATTTGGGCTTAGTGTGTTGCCTGTGAGACTAAGCCTTGAAAACTGCGAGTCAAAGTGTTGATCATTTATTGCATGCATGAGATGTTACAATAGTTTAGTACTGAAAAGGTCATATCGATGAAAGTTGTAAAGAACTTTTTCTTCTAATTTGTCTTCAAGTCTGTCAATGAATTGTAATGAATAAATTACTTTAATGTGAGCCACTAATAGCATTGTAAATTAGATACTAATTTATATTATATTTATATATCTGAGAAATGTGTACTTTAAGCTTGTTACACCTGTGAAAAGCAGGCAAGCATATTTTTCCTCAGACAGAAACTGAAAAGTGAGACAGAGGAGCTTTAAATATGTTAACTGTGGTGATGCTCTAAATTCTGCCAGTTAGAAACGGTCAGCTGTTATTTGCTTTTCTTTTAATGTTGGCAGTGATGCTGCAAACATGTAACTAAAGACTTAGAATTTATGAATAATGCAATTCAAGTCAAAGCATGGGTGCAGGATTTTTAAGTGTTGGGACATTAATGTAATTGTTTATCTTAAGTATGTTAAACCAAACAGCTCTTTTTCTTTTTTTTTTTTTTTTCCCTTTGTTCAGGATGAAATTGATGCAGCAGTGAGGATGCTATTGTCATTAAAACTGTCATATAAAGGAACAACAGGGCAAGATTATCAGGCAGGCTTGCCTCCAAGAGATCTTGTACTAATAAACAATGGTACAACTAAAGAAGGCGATGAGGATTTTGTGGACCCCTGGACTGTGCAGACATCAAATGCTAAGGGCGTGGATTATGACAAACTCATAGGTACACCTCTTTCTTGACTGCTACTAAGAAATTTATGTCAAATGATCCTAATAACCACAACACCAGCAAGTAATCATAACAAATCCTGATAAAAACATCATAGGTATAATTCAATTTATGTCTAATTTTAGCATTTGCATGTTAAATAATTTGATGTAGAAACTGAAAGTGTCCAAGGCAGGCATCTCCTATGGAAGACTTAAATACTTTGCAAAGAACTTTTCAATTTAAAATAAAAGTTTAACTCGCAGTTTAGTTTTTGGCATAAGAGCTGTTACTAGAAGTTCTATTAATGAAGATACCGAGAGTGAATATCTGCATCTTCTGTGACTGTGATGCAGAACAGCCGGAGCCCAGGGCATTCTGACCAGGCTGTAGGACTCTTCATACTATCTCCCCACAGCTGCCTTGAGTTCCAAATTAGGGAGAGCAGGGTTGATCCAAAACTAATGCAGAAATCTTTAAGTGTAGTAACTCCTTCACAAGACACTATCAAACAGCCATGTTCTAGTTGGGATGAAAAAGGTGCAGCTTATTTTAGAAATGTGTGTGTAATGGAAAATATTTTTACAAGAATGTTACAAAACTTGCAAAGTTTTGTAATTTAAGAAACAGGGGTTAGTTAATTTCCTTATTTGTTTTGCAGTCCACTTTTTATAGCTTGCTTGGGTCTAACATAGAAATAGGTGAGAGAACTATTTATTAATTTTTACTATTTTGCTTTTTCTAAATTCTTGTAAATCTTCAATCCACGTTTAGTACCTCAGTGAAGATTCTTCAACTGTTGTACATTGTTGGTGTCTGCTTAGCAGCTTGTTTCTCACAGCAGAGCATGTACTCTTCTGTGTCAATAACCATATATTTGCTTTTGAGAGATCAGTTGCTAGTGTCAGTGTTCTTTCAATTCAGTGGGATGTTTTTATAAGATCGTGTCAAATGTATGTGCATATTGGCTTAGTCTGCAGAGGTTAATAGAAGAAAAAAAATGTTGGAAAGGGAGGATTGAACAAAGGAAGATATATGTTGGTGGGGGAAAAAGAAGAATGAGAATTGTTAAAATCTAGCAATGGACAAAATCTCTCATCTTGTTACTTGTGTAGGAGGTATGGAGGAGGTTTTTTATTTTCTGGGGGAGGGGAGTTTTAAGTCTTGTAGAAAAGTGGAAAGAGTACAGTACTTATGTTGGCATGATCTCAAGATCTTCTGATAATGACTAGCATGACTTCAATGTAAATAGATTTTCTAAAGCCATGCTAAAGCCTAACAGCTATGTTCTTTTTTCCAGTAATGGTTTGTGTATGTGTATATATGTATGGCCTTTTGATCTACCATACAGGGGTGGGTTAGCCTGAAGGGTTTTTACTTATTTACACTGCTAGCAGAATGGGGAAACTGGTGGATGAGTCATTTTGCTTGTTCTAAGTGATGCGTTGGAAATTTTTCAGAGGAGAATACTAGCCTAGCCACTTCCGGAAGTGAAAATATTACTATTTGTTGTTGATAAACTTCCTCCTCATCCTCCCCCTTTTAAAAATAAGTAGTAGTATTGTTCAAGAACTTGACATCTGATAGGTCTTACAGTAAAGGAAATTTTTTTGCCACCTGTAATCTGTTTATTTACTAGTTGTACCAGGGTAGGTTGCCAGTGTGTTTGTTTACTCAAACACAGACCAAATGAAAGTACCAAAAAGCACTATGTAATTGAAAGGGATATACTTCTCAAATGGTTGTCCTAGACCTGCACTTAAGTGTATGGTTACACAACAAAACAGCCTGAAGATATTCTGGGAAGAAAGGTTCTGTTAGCTAAGTACTATATGTGAACACCCCTGGAGGATTTTTTGTTTGTTTGTTTGAGCATGAGCAAGGAGCAGGGCTACAAGTGAGAGTTTTGTATGTTAACCATGCTGATCCTTCAGGTAACTGAATATTACAGTTAATACAAAATGGTTTAAGTTGGCAAGGATCTTTGGAGACCATCTGGGCAAACCCCCTACTTAAAGCAGAGTCAATAGAGCAGGTTGCTCAGGACCTTGTCCAGTGGGATTTTTAGTATCTCCAAGGATGGAGATCCCATGACCTCCCTGGACAGCCTGTTCCAATATTTGTCCATCTGCACAATATGATGGCTTTTCTTATGTTCAAATGTAATTTCCTTTATTTCAAATTGTGCCTGTTCCTCTTGTCCTTTCACTGGGCATCACTGAGAAAAGTCTGGTACTGTCGTCTTTGCTTCTCCCTCACCTCCCCTATTTGGATATTTATACACATTGATAAGATCCCTCCTGAGCCTTCTCTTTGCCAAGCTCAGCAATTCCAGCTCTCTCAACCTCTCCTCGAATGACAGATGCTCTAAGCCCTTCATCTTCATGGTCCTTTGGTGAATTCACTTCAGTATGTCCATGTCCTTCTCATACTGGAACCCAGAACGGGACCTAATGCTACGGGTTGTGTTTCATCAGTGCTGGGCAGAGTGGAAGGTCACCCTCCTCGACATTCCGACTGCACTATTCCTAATGCAGCCCATACTTCTGCTAACCTTCCAATGCCAAAGAAGTGCGTTGCTTGCTTACGTTCAATTCCATGTCTACCAGGACCCCAAGGTCTTTCTCTGTCAAGCTGCTCTCCAGCGAGTTACCCCCCTGCCTATACCAGTTACTCCTCCCTCACTTCAGGACTTTGCATTCCTTTTTGTTGAACTTCATGAGATTCTTGTCAGCCCATTTTTCCAGCCTGCTGAGGTCCCTCTGAATGGCAACACAACCAGCTGGGGTATCCAAACCTGGTGTGGGTGCTGTGTCCCATCATCCACATCATTCATGAAGATGTTAAACAGTGTTGGCCCCAGTATCAGCCCCCTGGTGTACACAAATAATGTTGGGCTTCAGCTGGACTTTGTGCTGCTGGTCACAACTCTTTGAGCTTGGCAGTTCAGCCAGTTTTCAGCTCATCTTACTGTCCACTTATCTATTCCAGACTTCATCAGTTATCTATGAGATGGGAGATGGCGTCAAAAGCCTTACCAAAGTTGAGATAAACAGTATCCACTGTTCTCACCTCACTACTACTCTACTAGACTCACTCTACTACTCACTCTACTAGGCTGGTAGTAGAAGGCTATTAATTTGGTCTGCATGATTTCCCATTCGTAAGTCCGTACTCGCTGCTCCCAGTTACCTTCAAGTTTTAATAGTGTTTGGGAATGGTTTCCAGGATTATTAGCTCCATCACATGCCCAGAGATTGGGGTGAGGCTGGCCAGCCTGGAGTTGCACAGTTCCTTCTTCTTGCCCATCTTCAAGGTAGGAGTGGCATTCACTTTCCTCCAGGCCCCAGGAATCTCTCCCAGTTGCCATGACTATTTGAAGAGTTTCTGAGACTGGCCTGGTCATTAAAGTTACTGTGTAACAAATAGTAGGATGTTTGTTTTCTGTATGCAAATACAACATGGCAATGGCAAAGAGGAAAAGTGCATAATAATAATTTTTCAGCAAATGCAAAGATGCTTTTGAAAATGTCAGCTCCCAGGACTTTTTTATGTACAGTGAGTTGAAAGCTCTTTTGGTACAGACTAGAACACTGAAGACCAAAAGCACAATAGGAATATTTTTAAAACTGTCCTTGTCAGAAGCTGTTTAGGAAGGCAGATTCCTTGTGGACAGAGAGCCTGAAATGTTTTTAATGACCTCATAAGAGAAATAAGAGGAAAAAAGGTAGGGAAAAATTATCCAGGAGTAATCAGTCATGGGTGGAGCAATACTACAGGCTGTGAGCAGACTGGACCTCCTGTCATGGAGTTGGTGTCAGAGGTGACCGCTGGGACTCCTGGCAAGAATCTGGAAAATCTGGTCATTTTACGTGTTACCTGAGACTTCCAGGAGATGTCCTTTTTAGTCTAGGCTGAATTGCTATGTTCTTGGTAAATCTGAGACCTGGTTGTATCTGTGCTATGCTTTTTTTTAATTATGTTTTATTTTTATAGTTCGGTTTGGCAGCAGTAAAATTGACACAGATCTGATCAATCGAATAGAAAGAGCTATTGGGCAAAAACCTCACCGCTTTCTACGTAGAGGAATCTTTTTTTCTCACAGGTGAGTTTTTTCGTGTTTTGAAATTCAAAAGGGTCTGATTAGGTAGGATTTCTGTGAGCATTACTGGAAGAAACCTATGACCAGTAGAAGACCACCAAGGCAAAGCAAGTGTGTCATCTGAAATTAGCAACTACTGCAGATTTCCACAGCAACATTTGAAACACTAGGTTTGTATCAGTTTCTGATATGTCCTCACTAATCCCAAATTGAAGAAATGTGGGAAGTCTTTGCTTTGTACAGGTTCTGTTTCAATACTGTGGTAGTAGCTGAACAGAGTAACTGGCCTGGGAGGGAGGTCCAGGGCTCATGTGGTGATTTCAACAAGGGTCCATGTGGCCTGTGGACCTATTCCTCTGTATTGCTACATAAAAAAGGCTTAGAGAATAATCTTAAGCACCAGCTTGCCAGTCATCTACACTGTTGAATTGTTAACATGTGTGGTATTTTGGACTAAGGCAGCTAGCGCATTTCAAGTAAGTGCCTGAGCATGATTCAGGACACAACCTCCACCAGAGACCATTCCAATCTGGTTGTTTGAACCTGTCTGGGAAATAATTCCAAGCTCTGTGCTACTGGGTCTTAGAAATTATGATCCAATTAAGTAATTTTAAAAGTTGTACATTTTGTTCTGTTTTGGTTTTTAATTTATTTTTTTCTTTGAGTTGTTTTCTGAGAGACTGAAGGAGACACTTAAATTAAAAAATGAACAAACAAAACCTTTTTATTTCTAGGATACTTAACATACTATATTTTATTTATATATAGGTTTGGCTTTAAAAGCACTCAAATTTTGAATAGAATCTTTTAGCTGTACATGTTTCTTCCTAAAGAGTTGCATCATGTTTTCTCTGTTTTATCTTTAGAGATATGGACCAAATCCTTGATGCTTATGAAAAGAAGAAGTCCTTCTACCTTTATACAGGCAGAGGGCCATCCTCTCAGGCAATGCATGTTGGTCATCTTATCCCATTTATATTCACAAAGTAAGTTATTTCTACCATTTTTTTTAATCAAAACATTTTTTTCCTAAGGAAATATTGGGTGTGGTTTATGTAACTGCCAAAATGATACATTGCAAGAAGTTCTGTTTATTTGAGGTGAATATTAATGAATTTAAACAATGGAATCTTACCTTTTCACCAAAGTTATAATCCCTGCATCACCACCATAAAGCCCTCTTCCTTGCACCCTTAGCCCTGTGGCACTCCTTAGAATTTTTGTTCTTAAAAAAAGTTTGTGATGAGACTCAGTAACGCGACTCTATGTTGCAGTGCCTGCCGCAGCAGGAAACAGAGACATTGGACTCAGACCTGAATCATAGAATCATAGTTCTGGTTGGAAGAGACCCACAGGGTCATCGAGTCCAACCATAACCTAACCTAACTCTGGCACTAAACCATGTCCCTAAGAACCTCATCTAAACACCTTTTGAACACCTGCGGGGATGATGACTCCACCACTTTCCTGGGCAGCCTGTTCCAATGTCTGACAACCCTTTCTGGGAATAATTTTTTTCTAATATCCAATCCAAACCTCCCCTTGTGCAACTTGAGGCCATTTCCTCTTGACCTATCACTTGCTATTTGGGAGAAGAGACCAACACCCTCCATGTTACAACCCCCTTTCAGGTAGTTGCAGACAGCGATAAGGTCTCCCCTCAGCCTCCTTTTCTCCAGACTGAACAGCCCCGGTTCCCTCAGCTGCTCCTCATCAGACTTGTGCTCCAGGCCCCTCACCAGCCTTGTCGCCCTCCTCTGAACTCTCTCCAGCACCTCAGTGTCTTTCTGAAAGTCTCTTTGAATTCTCTTTCCATTGCAAATGGTGACCACTGTCATACGTACAGGAAATAATAAGTGTGAGTCTTGTTTCCAGGTCAGCTGCCATTTTAATCTGTATGAAATGTTTATTCTGTTCACGTAAACATAACCGCATATGCATACAAAGAAAAGACAAACAGATCTCTTTGCATCCTTTTGTTTAAATGTATAAACATATTTTAGCTGTGTGACTTATGTCTTCATTTTAACTTACTTAGAGATAAAATCTTTCTGCTTTTATTAGGTGGCTGCAAGAAGTATTTGATGTTCCTTTAGTTATACAGTTAACTGATGATGAGAAGTACCTTTGGAAGGACCTGACAACTGAGAAGGCATATGAATATGCTAGAGAAAACGCAAAAGACATAATTGCATGTGGTTTTGACGTCAATAAAACCTTTATATTTTCTGATTTAGACTATTTGGGGTAAGTATAAAGCTTTTTAGGATATTGCAATGAAAAATGTCTATATTTTCTCTCCAACTTTGACAGCCAGCAGCGTTTTAATAAATCTATCTAGATCTGAAAGCTTCAAGACAAGTTTTGCAACTCTTAAAATATAAAGTTATTAATTTTTCAGCTAACATTTTACGCCTATCCTATTGTCATTCTTCTGTATAACATAGGAACAAATACTTGTTTGTGTGATGCTTAAATTTTAAATTATGAAAAAATATGTTAAAGTAGCTAAATTGTAAAAATACCTATGTGACCAAGAAATCTCCAGATTGATTTAAGATGGTATCAAAATCTTTGAGATGTGTTTACACTTTATCTGTGTTAGCAAAAGGCATTTCAGCAACTTATTGTGGTCGATCAGTTTAGCAATGCAGCATGAAAGATTGTTACTTGAACTTCGAGTTCAAAGATTTAAGAAAAATAAACTTCTGTTGGAAGTGCCTTCTCAGAAAGAAGTAGTTTCATGACACAGTTCAGAACTGAAGTTGTGAGCTTTGTTCCTCCATGTGGGGTGATGAGCTTCCTTAAAGACTTGGATGGGGCAGTATGTTTTAGAGATGCACTGTATAATATACAGCCCTCAGAATGTGGGGCCTACAGTTTTTCCCCCCTCACTCCTCTGACATTCCTGCCTTTGAAAAGTTGCGTTAACACACATCTGCCCTGTGGCTGAACAAGGGCATGTCAGAACTGCTGTTTCTTTTGCTTCGTCTCTTCAGCAGAAATAAAAAAAGGAAGAAGTTGCTGAGCTATTTTAGCTTTGGGAATGCTGCTGCTCTATTTGGTGGCAGAAGAAGTCCAGCCAGTGAATTTAGTCTGTAGAAAATGAGAATTTGGAGGATTGGAATATGGAAGACAGGATCCATTCAGGTTGTCTGAGTTCATGGATAAGCATAAGGATAAGTGAACTTCAGGCTCCATGAGGCATTTCGGCACCATTTCTAAATTAAAATATTTCTGGGTTTAGACAGTTAATTGTGACAAAAAATGTTTGCAGTAAATATTGGGAGGAGGGAAGAATAAATTAAACTTTCAAGACATAAAGTTCTTTTTTGTAAATAATTCTCTAATTGTCATCTCAATGGGCCATAAAAAGACAAAAATGTTGAGATTTAATCCTGCAGTTTTTTGCCATTCTCAGCTTTTGGAGTGAATGTTTCTAACTACTTTTCTGCTCTTGACTTCTTTTTTTATTTTTCCACTTTCTTTGTGACAGGACAAGTAGTGGATTCTACAGAAACATCGTCAAAGTTCAGAAGCATGTGACATTTAACCAAGTGAAAGGAATCTTTGGCTTTACAGACAGTGATTGCATTGGTAGGAAACAATATGAGTTACTAGAAGTGATGCTTGCTTTTACTCTCTATAGCACTATTTAAGTAATTATAAGAAGATCCTTGTTTCTAGGCTGATTGTAAAAGGATGTTATTGTGGCTGCTTCAGGATAGCAAACACTTCACAGTGGAATTTCTTGCATGATATCTACCTTTTTTGCCATAGTAACAGCAAAGTACAAAACACCAGCATTGACGTACCCAGGATAGAGAAGTAGTCTTTTGGATTGTTTGGTTTGTTTTTTGCCTTTTTTTTTTAGTAGTGATTGCAGCTATAGTCAACTATGCCTCCTAGAAATTTCTAAGACAATTATATAGAAGCTTTTCTCTTCAGAAAGTTATATTAATACACATATGCATATACATATGTGAAAAAGTTAAGGAGCATTCAAAAGCCTGATTATCAAGGTGCTGGGTAACTCTGTCTTCCATTTACTTTACTGCAATTGCAAATTTCTGTTGCATTAGCAAAAAAAAACCATTGTGTCAAAGATGGCATTAAAACCTTAGTGTTCCTGAGCACTAACATAATTCTTTGACTACTTATTGGGCCAGTGACAGCTTTTCAGCCTTCACTGTGACCAATGAACAGATTCCTACTTCCGACTTAACAGCGCTCTAATACAAATTGGTGTTGCGATAAGGGCTTCATTACATGTTTGGAAAAAGCTGCTATTTGCTTTCTGTTCTGGGAGAGTTTTGATCAGGGAAGGAGATTGGTGACCCCATGATTAAAACAGAAAACTAGACACATCTGAGATGCTTCAGGAGTACAGCAAGCATCTTAGCAATTATTCTAAGATTGTAGAGGGGAACTTGCCTGATAAGTAGTTCTGTAGTCATTCTCTCACAAAGAGGGAAAAAATGAGCACCTCAGAGTGATGATACAGTCAGTTGTATTTCTGGGATGGGTAGATAATTCAGTGATGAAAAAGTATGGACTGATGAACCTTTTCTGGAACCTTTGCGATCACAGCCTGCCACTTTTCCTTAGTTTCTGTGTTATTTGAAGTTTTGTTGACATCATAGAAGGTAAAGATAAAAAAGTTCTCTCAGATAAGACATCAGTGCTTGATAAAGATAGGTATTAGTCTTTGAGTGAGTATCCGAATTATTCACTTGTGCATTTTACATGTTTCAAAAAGTGTCCTTTATTTATCATTGCTCATATTGGCTTCTCAGCATTTCCAAACATGTTTTCTAGGAAAGATCAGCTTTCCTGCTATTCAGGCTGCTCCATCCTTCAGTTCATCATTTCCACAGATCTTCAATGGCAAGGAGAACATTCAGTGTCTTATCCCATGTGCTATCGATCAGGTAAGAAAATCATCTTACTTAACTTGGTTTTCATGGATTTGTTTTTGTAATGTACCATTCGAGCTTCATGGTGGTATTAGAACATCTGTAAAACATTCTTGCAAGCACCTCTTTTGGGCAGAAGCTGGAAGAGATAAAAGAGTGTTGTGCAGAGTCCTAAAAATGATGAAGGCTTAACCCAACAATCATGTATTCATGCGTTACTCATTCTTGCCAGTCTTGGATCTGTCTTGGTCTCAACCCAGTTCACAGTGAGCTGGAGTGTATGAAAGCAAAGACAGTAAAATCTGTGCAAAGGTTTACTGACATGGAGGTAGGAGGGAGCTTTTGACCATCTCCATGGTAACTAGGACAAGATGTAATGAGCTTAACTTGAAGCACAAGAGATTTATGTTGAACCATAGGAAAAATGCTCTATCAGTAAGAATAAAGAAGCATTTGTCAGAAAGATTGCAGAACCTTAACAATTCACATTTATATAGAGAGGAAGGAAGAACAACATCGGCTACAAATTACAGTGGTAGTGTCGTTACTTTGAATGAGCATTGTTTCTAGTAATCAGATTTTGTACTGTCTGAATCTTTAGCTCTTTTAGCCACAGGGACAGTCACTGAAAGATGATGTAAGTACATTCATCAGCCACAAAATTACGTAGTAATATTATTGCAGTTGGTTTAAGCCCAATCAGCAGCACAGCACTGCCAGCTTGATCATTTATTTAATTCAGATTCTATGCTGGTCGTTAAATGGTTTGGGAAGAAGTTTGCATCTTAAATCTGCATCTGTCTCCAGGCCTACTAAGCATATTTTTCACAACTATTTGAAATCTTTGCAAATATGCCTATTAATTGAGGGAATCAGAGTGTACAGCAAAACTA
Source organism: Nesoenas mayeri (assembly GCF_963082525.1). NCBI lineage: Eukaryota > Metazoa > Chordata > Aves > Columbiformes > Columbidae > Nesoenas > Nesoenas mayeri. Next base: position 13,174,003 of record NC_137548.1, read on the forward strand.
TGGAAATGAAAAAAGGGATTTTGTTTGTTTGTTTCTCTTGATTAACTGGATTGGAAGTAGCTTCTGGAACATTTTGTGGTTTGGATTTGTTTGGTTTTGAGTTTTGTTTGTTTTTTGAGACCACCTGTTAAGGCATGAACAAGTCAGCATTAATCAGCTTTTAATTCACATTTTTCAACTTTATTCTGTGCTTTTGTTGATATTTTTCTAGGATCCTTATTTTAGAATGACCCGAGATGTAGCACCTAGAATTGGGTTGCCTAAACCAGCCTTAATGCACTCAGTCTTCTTCCCAGCCCTGCAAGGAGCACAGACAAAAATGAGCGCTAGTGACCCGAACTCCTCCATCTTCCTCACCGATACACCCAAACAAATCAAGACAAAGGTAAGAACCTGCAAAACCTGAGAGTGCAAAGCTTTTTTAACAAAGAGTGGTGGTCCTCATAGTTACAATGGCAATTTTTAAATGTTTTCTTTGAACATATTTACATCTTTTTTTCATATTTTTCATTGAAAAGCACCTTCAGGAATTGACTGAGTCATGCAAATATAGCGAGACTATCAAATATGTTTTGCCTTGCCAGCTAGTCTAACAATACAAATATTAGCTAGAATAGTGTACAAAACACTGTGTTTGTTTATCTGATATCTGCAGAGCATTGGTGAAAGAACAAAACCTCTGGAGGCTGATGCTCTAAAAATACATATTATGTTACCATAGTTTTGAAATCTGACAGTCCATGATGTAAATCAAATAAACAGCTCTTTCTCTTGACTGCCTCTCCATGCCAGGAGCACCAAGCATTGCAGTGTCGGTTACAACACAGGTCAGACTTTTGCTGCTGCTTGGAGATCTACTGCTGCCATGTGCTCCTCCCTCCAATTCACAAATGTTATGTTGAATTTCATGAAAGTTTTTTAGAAGGGGTATTTTCTCCTATCTGGGTATATTCCTAGCACCCCTTCCAGCACAAAGGAAAATCCCTCTTCCCCAGTGTCAGATGATTTAATTCAACAAAAGTTCACCTGTGTTTTGGTATTAAAAAAATAAAGAAAAATCTGTCTTTGGAAAAGGATTTATAGGCATGATAACCAGACATGAAACAACTATCTGTCAAAGCAAGAAAAAAAAAATGCATATGTTGTTTCTGCTGGGTGGCCTTGAATTAGTTCTCTTATGATTGACAAAACCATGTATAGGTCAGATTCTTCTGCAGTCATCTCATAGTGATTCATTATCTTATGTAGAAGCTGATTAAACAGTATTGGTCTGGTGAATCGGAGTTCTTCATGTGTTTGGATTATACTAATTCCAGTTTCAGACAGTTGCACAGTTGCTTTTTCTAAAAAAAAAAGTCTTAAAATTTCAGGCTAGAGGTTGCATGCTTAGTGGTAATATTGGTAATATTCTTCCATTTTTTCCTGGCAAGTAGCTAGTAATCTACAAAGAGATCCAAGAAGTCCTGTGTCCAGTTAATAAGTCTTATTTCTGCTATCCTTAAACTAGTTGGAAAAATAACAAAATAATTCTAATTCTAAAAGCTATAGGAGAAAATTCTGAGCGTCATGTGAAGTATTGAGAAATGGAAGACAAACTGAGACTTGTTTCAGCTTCTGAAGCCCATCAGAAAAAGAAACTTTAGGTTAGAAGAGCTTGAGTGAAAGAACAAATATTGTTATGGCCAATAAGTAACAAAATAGAGTAGGAGAGGTGATTTCTGGTGATGGATGAAGGACAGCCGCTGCCACACAAAATAATTACTGCTTACAGCATTATTCGGATCACTAATACATTGCTACGTAATGAGTTTCAAAACTTACAGGTAATAGAAGATGAAAAATTGCTAGATATTGGGAAAGGCTGAGAAACTTTTGGGAAATCCGGGGAGATGAATGGCAACATTCTAATAAACTGTTCGTATTTCAACTATCAGCACCATATTACAGCTTGGTTATTTACTTGTTTTCATAGAAACTGTTATTTAGATTCTAAGTCTGTACTAATTCAGGGAATAGACCAGTGCATCATTATAGGTAAATCACGGAAACCCTCAGTCAACAAATAGGTGCCAGAATATGTAAAAATTAGACTCATATAGAAAACGTTTTGTATAAACAGTAATGCGCCTTCACCTGACATACCGTATTTAGTCCCTCTCACCTTAGTAAGAAGACAAACATGGAAAAAAATTCATACAAAGGCTTTCAAAATCTAGTAAGGAGACAGGTGAGGGAAGTGCAGCACACTATGTAAAAACTTAGTTTTACAGATAGTGAGACAGCTATTCAGCCTGTCCTATAAAATCAGAATAGATGTATTGTGACAGATGGCAGTTTATTTTCTGAAGATATTCATCAGTGCATCATTTTTGTATGTAATTCATTGCCACAATTTGTCTGTAACGTGGTGATTAGAAAGATTCAAAAAAGCACTGGACAGTTATACAGATAAAAATGTTCAGAAATTGCAAACATTTAACAGTTCCTATATACCAGAACTAAAAAAAAAATCTACATCATATGCATGTGTGTCTCTTGACTGGTTGATGGTGATATCTGAAAAGACACAAGAGCCAAATGAAAGCTCATCTAATGATTGAGAATTTTTTTTTTTCCCAGCATTTTATTTTCTTTAGCTTTGTAGGAAGGTTAATATCCTCTGAGAATTCTACACATGTATACATTTTTTAAATAGGCTGGTGGCTGCTGAATTTACTGGGAATGGGATGAGCAGGTAGATGTGTTCACCAGTGCAGTTCATCTCCCCATAGGAAGCTGTGCTTAAAAAGAGGTGGTGAGTCAGCAAGTATTCAATTTTTAGAGTGAACAATTGGGCACTTGTCTAATTTTAGCTATTCTAGCCAGAATTTTTTATTCTTTAACTTTGCTTTCTCTTCTTTTTCTTTTCTCTGAAAACAAGAGGAGCCTGGGTTCTCTCTAGGATTTCCTCAAAATTTCCATGCCATTCTTTTTTGGGATGATTATCTTTTTTCTTACATGGAATACGTTTCCTTTAAGCACAAATTCTGTCCAACAGACAACAGCTTCACCAAAAGGGACTTAAAACTTTTTTGACTGAATCTTGGGTGCATTATTTTTAATTTTTGCTTCATTTTTGTTCTGGTTATGCAGTCTGGGCAGTATGTATGGAGCCATTTTTCCCTGCTGGGTTTTAATGACCACCTTTTGCCTCCCTGCTTCAGTCCTGAGGCTTTGCATTAATTTGCCCCACTCACCCTTCAGCTTGCCTTTAATATAGAATTCAAAGGATTGTGATACACCTCTGTTTTCAATATAGTGAAACAGAATTTAGTAGAAATTATACAATAAAATCGTGATGCTGTTTCAGATTAACAAGCATGCCTTCTCGGGAGGCAGAGACACCATTGAAGAGCACAGGAAGTATGGAGGTAACTGCGATGTGGATGTGTCCTTTATGTACCTGACTTTCTTCCTAGAAGATGATGACAGGCTTGAACAACTGAAGCAGGTGAGTAGCCAAGTTGAAGATAATATTATTAATTCCCTGCTATGAGGAAAAAGCTGGCACTAAGTCCTCCTGGGAACCTTCTCCAGGAAGGTAATTGTGTGGTTACTCCTGCACTCTCCATCCCTTACAAGTTTCAATATTAAGACCTCTGTATTTGTTTCAATGTTTTTCTTTCTCACAGATCATCTCTTCTTTTTTTAAAAAGAAAAAAAAAAATCTCTTATTTTGATAAGGATCTCCAACACTGTGTAGGACAGTATCTTCTCTACTTTTCAAATGAGACCACTGTAGCATTAGTGTTGGTTTTAATTGTATAATACACTCTGCCTGTTCCTTATGGTACCTAAATACTCTGCAAAACTCAAAAAGCTCATGCCAAAAGCTTGTTCTTGAGTTTTTTTCCTACCATCACAAGAAATGCAATAGCTATGAGAAAATTATTCACTGATTCCAAGTGAAAACTGCTTCATATAAGTTGCATTTTCCTTAAAACTATCTGGCAGACTTCTGTCTCTGGGGGCAGTAGCAAGACATTTCACTCCTTCAGCTACGTGACCGTCATCAATCCCAAACATGCAAACGTGTTCTTGGGAAGGTCGTGTCTGTATTTGGTTGTACCCACGTCACGCTGGTTTATCAGCTTTTCCCTCCTGGGAACAGCTGCAGCCTCTCCTCCAATCTTCTACTCTTTCCCACCCATGAGCAGGGCTGGGCAGCTGCTAACTCTGAGTTACCAGTTGTGAATATGACTGCTAGTGTGAGCAGAGATGCTGAGTGTCTTTGCTGTGAAAAGGTTATTTTAATCACATCTAATCTCTTACCCAAATGCAAGGAGAGAAAAATACAATAATTTGTACGTTTCATTGCAAAAAACAGCTTAGAGAGACTATTTATTTGAACGAGGATTCTGGGGAGGAAAATTTGCAGTTTCCTGCAAATGATTACAGGATTTCCCAGTTACGTTCTTGTGAATGTGGCTTTTTCAGTCCATCAAGCTTGTCACAAATGAAATTGCCCAACTGCCTCAATCTTTTAAGAGGCAACGAGCAATTTTGCAAGTTACATTTTCAGTGTGATACCACATGAGCTTCTAAGGTGTGTGCTTATTTTTAAGACATCCAAATCTGTATTTCCTAGGGCCAGGCTTTTAAGGAAATGCTTGTCTCTGAGTCCTTTTCCATATAGCACCATATTTAGCAATCAACACTTTCTTGACAGGCATACACAAGTGGGGAGTTGCTCACAGGGGAGCTGAAGAAGGTTCTTATTGAAACGTTGCAGCCCTTGATAGCAGCTCATCAAGAGCGACGGAAGCAGGTTACAGATGAAGTAGTGAAGCAATTTATGACTCCACGGAAGCTAGCTTTTGAATTTTGAAGAAATATGTATGGAACTTACCACTTGATAAACCAAAACCAAGGAATTGTTGTCTTCTCTTGTATGTCATCACTCCCTAGTTATGTACAGCCTGCAATCAGTGCTTTATAAATATTGCTTTCAATGAGTCAATTACAATGAATGTCAGAGTACAGGAAAAGTTCAAAATAGGACTCGTATCTATTTAAAATCAGAATATACAAGACAGCATTGCCTAATCTTGCAGAAAAGCATGTCTGTCAGCATAACACTGTATTTTATTGTATTTCATGTTGAAAATATAAATAAAACTTCCATTTTAATGATAAAGCCTAACTTGTAAATTGTTTTAGATACGTCGGTGAGAGGTCATATCTCAAAGTAATAACTAGTTGTTCTATTTTCTTTTGTCCTGTGTACTTTGGTTTACTAGACTGTATGTCCCTTTGGGCTACTGGGAACATGCTGGGAACAAAAAGATAATCAGTGTTACAAAGCAGATTACACAGTGACTTAACCCTGGGATCAATACCGAAAGAATGGAAATCTGTAACACAGGAGAAGGAATATCAAGCTGGTTTTGCTGTTGTCTTCCTCTTTGACCTAAGGGCAAGTCTCAGAAATCTCACTGTCCTTTTGTTTCTGTGGATATTCAACTGGTCTGACTCCTCTGGAGGGAGGAGGTTATCACAAGGTTGTAAACTTCCTTTATATTCTCAGGTGCAAGATGTTGCAGGAATGCGTATTTTAGTTTCTAGTTAGAAAAAAAAATGCCAAGTGTTAAATCATGCTGTGAAAATAAAGTTGCTGCTGCACACAGGGATACTTCTGATACTGTCTGTTCTGTTTGCTGCACCAGGTCATTGAAACTAAGGGTACTTATTTTAAGATGTATTCCAGTGAGAAACTATACTTTGTAAAATACCTCGTGATATTTAATTATCTCCTTTCTTGAAAAGAACTTCAGTGTCTATGCTATGATTTATGGAAAAAAACCTCAAATTATCGGCTAATGCGTTTCAATATGTGCAGCGCTGAATGAAAACTGTTAGATCTGACGTGTATTTATGGGGAATAGAAAGTTGCTAGCCCAAACATAGTCTTACCTACATCAAATAAAAACACCTTTGATAGCACAGGTGGGTCTTGATATGTGGTATTTTGCAAATCATTAAAAAATATAAAGAAGGCACTTGAATGATGTGTGAAAGATTTAAACTTTAACAGATTCTGTACTGTGGGGCCTAGTGGACATGTATCGACTGTAGCATTGTTTAAAAGAATAATAATAATAATTTTTAATTTGACTGTGAACTTTTGAAAGCAGCTGGTTACACTTGGGTTGAGGGAGACATTTCAAGGGTGAGATTCCTCATGGACTTGGGTCGCCCTCGGACCGTCCCGTTGGTACATGAGACTGTGTGGGGCTGTTTGTGCTGCCCAGAGCCGGTGCCACTGCCTCCCCAGCCACAGCAGGTCCATGACGCAGCGTGTGTGTCCCGTGGCCGTGACCTCGTGCTGCTGATATGGAAACACCGTGTGCCAGGTGCCATGTGAAGTGCCAAGGAAAGACTGAAATGCGAGGCAAGTTGAGTCCTGTTGCAGGTGTTTCAAACTTGTGCTGGAAATAGCAACGCTTAACTTTTTCCTTTTTCTTTATGGTTGACGTGAGCTGGCATCACTAATCTAACGCCAATGATTTAAGTGTATTAAAGTAAATGTTTACCAGTGGCTGTGTCTATATCTCTATAACCCACAGACGTAGTATCTCAGCGTCAACAAGCCTTTAACAATCAGTAGAAAACTTTTGGTTTTAAGTGGTGGAGCAATTCTTAGAAAAATTACGTCTTAAATCCAGTAGTAAATAAACTAATTCTTGCTTACTGTAGACTTTAATGGTGACCTTGCTGTTCTTGCAGTTCACTCTTTGTCATCTTTAAGCTATACATAAAAAACAAGACTTAAATTGACTTTTAAAGGGCTTTTGCAAACTCGTAATGCAGATCTGTCCTGCAGGACTTATTTGATTTATTCAGGAAAGGGGAAACATGCTATAGGAGAAGCAGTGATATGTTCTATTCTAACTAAGCATCATATGGAGTAATTTTATAGGACAGTAATTAACGTGTGGTTTGAAAATTTAGAAAGGAAAGTGATAGCAAAATTATTCAGTATTTGTTTACTGAGCAAGCACCTTAATCAAGTACTGTTAGTTTCTTACAAATATGCTCTGAAATGATACAGTTTCTCAGAGTCTTGGCAAATTCCTAAATCTGTTGTAATTACAATTCGTGTCCCAGAGGTATTTAAAAGTTAAGGCACTCTTCAAAAGCATGTGTGAAATGTGTAAGAATGTTATCAGGCAACGTTCATTACGTTTTCCTCAATTTGTTTTCATTTTGTTCATCTTGCTGTAATAAAAAATGTAGATAAAAGTCTGTATCAAACTAATTTGATTTTCCTCTTTTTATTTTTAGAAGGCTTAATTTACACATATTCTGGTTTTGACCTCTCTTTTTAGCCTTTTAGGTGTTGATTTAGTCATCTGATGGAGCTGCTCCTTGTTCTGATGTCCAGTGCCTTTCAGGCAGTGACACAAGGTGCCCTGTAACCCACTCTACCCAGTCCGGGTAGACTTTGGATTGCTTCCAAAGCAAGCTAATAAGGGTCAGTTTTCTGAAGATTAACTGGCCTCAGGTGAGACTGGATGTTGAATTTTCCAGAATCCAGCAGCCAGCCCAGAAATAGGGAAAGGTCAATGTGACCCATTTACAATGATGTTTCAGTAGGTTTGGCGTGAAGACCAGTACTGAAGTGGAAACATGATACTCCACAATTGCTGCTATCTGAAGAGCACAGGTTCTGAGCAGCTTTACATGGATCTTCCACAGTCACCAAGAGGGAAGCTGAAGCCTATTAGGATATTGATGAATGTTGTCAGAGGAAACAGGAATTATCAGCAACATGAAAACATGCAGCAGAATATGCCTTCTAAAGAAAACTTTTTTCCCAAGGCCACCAACTTTGTTACTGAAAGGAATGATCTATACAACAAGCTGTAGGCCCTACAGCAATGTAAATCCAATATCAGCAGAGCAAATGTGGTGTCTTATTCTGTTAGCTGGCCTTCAGTGGGCTAATTCATCAGAATAAATAGTTCTGTGATTATCAGAGTAGCTGAAGGTCAAGGTAATACAAAGAAACCAGAAAATAAAGCAATCAAGTTCTAAAATCCAGAAGCCGAACACCCAGCCTGGTATGTTTGTAGTAAAGTACTTAATATATACAATGTGTCATGTCATTAAACAAAAATTGGTTCATATTTATGTACCTGTCTTTACAGTACTTACTCAGTCAATTCCTGTAGCTCTTGGTAGTTTGTATCAGTTGGAATTCACTGTGGCTTCTGGCTCTAGGGCAGGTTGTCACCCACATACTGTGTATATGCTATTTCCAGTAAAGGCTTGAGAGCAGGTTGGATTGCAAAGCAGTTACCTTCCTGAAATAAGCTGCCTGAAGATACAGCTTGCCTCTCATGTAGCATTTGTTCAGGCCACATGAGAACCTACTTTTACATGGTGTTGAATACCCTGAAGGCTTACAGTTCTCAGCCTCTCCACTAGCTTCACAGTTGTTCCCACTCATTTTTGCAATTCATCTGTAATTCTGTTTCTTCAAACCAGTTGTATTTCAGTTACATCCACAGGAGGGGACATTTTTAGTCATCTGAATATGTATGAGCCCATTAGGACAGCTGAGCTACTTTATTTTCAAACGTTGGGCTGACCATGGATGGTATCAATGCTGCCTAATGATAAATGGTTGTTTAGTCTGATTTGCAGGCATTTTTCACTGCGTCTGTTCAGAGGATGTAATGCCTGAGAACAAGGTTGGCTGAGAACAACACAGCATGAAGGACTTTGATTCCAGAAAATACCCAGGCAGAGCCAGGATAAATCACTACCCAGCTGGGACAATACTTGATCAAATGTGTCCCTTGTAGAAAGAGATGAGGGCAGATCTTGAGGACTTAATTAAATCTCCTGTTATAAGGACTTTCTGACTAAAGGGAGTTTAATGCTTTGATGCTGATGCCACAAGATGTAACCATGGGTGGTAGGTTGCTGAGGCCATAAGCACTATGGGAGAGAATCCAGTTCAGCATTGGGTCTTTCATTTCACTCCCCTTTAAGGTGACATACTCTGCACCTGCCTGGTCTTTTAACCTTCCTTGTGATTCAACTGCAAGAGTTGGATGAACTCCTGAGAGAAAAATTACGATGATGGTTTGATAGCATGGCTGTGAACATGTTTTAAAAGCCAATTGAAGGCTTAGATTTCAGGAGGACAGTTCTGGAGCTTTTTACCACTATTTCTCTGGAGGGGAAGAGGTCTCCTTTATTCTTTTCTAGTAGCACCTGTCGTTTAAATACAAGAACCTTTTTTATATGTCCAGCATAGCTGAGAAGTCCTGTCTGCTGCAATATTATTATCAGTGTAGTCAAGGCCTTGCTATCAACTGGTAAAAGTGGCTGTGGACCAGATGGGCATCAACCCTGAAGAACTCCTTTAAAAATATAATCTTCCTCTTTACCTCCAGAAAACGCCTTTGCAACAGAATCTGACAGGGGCTGGATCTGGTCTGCTCCAGATGTCCGTCCAGGGATTAAAGATGGAGACAGAAAACATTTATGCTGCTCTTGAGGCAGGATGAGCAAATTAAAGTATTTCTGGCTTTAGGGACTTTCCTTCTGAAGCAACAGTGTGAGCGTGGGTTTTTTTACCTGACATGTTGGTGAAACTTTGTACCTCTATGAAAAATAAATAGTTGACAGCTGGGAAGGAAAAGTTGCAGCCTGAAGCACAAATATGTTCAGTTACTCACGGAATGCAATACAGGCATTACGTGTAAATAGCACTGGGTAGTGTTAAAACTTACACAAGCTCCCCCCAGCTCTTCCTTTGGTTGTGAAGATCATTTCCTGTGCCAGTAAAAAACAAAATGAATCCTTTACCAAAAATTCTGATGACACTATCAGCTTTTTAGAACATAAATATTTCCCAGTGTTTCAAGGGCCTGAGCAGTGGCTACAGTTTAAATATATTAATGAGATAAAAGGGAGGTTGTATCTAAATCTGAGACTCCCTGATGAGTTTGTAATCCTATAAGAATAAAACAAAGCTGTCAGCCGACCAGTTTTGTGCTGAAATGTCTATGCCTCCTACACTGCCCATCAAAGGAGATCAGCAATTGTGGATATTGTGTTACAACAAAATAAACTAAACAAAATACACCCTTGAACAGAGTGGCACAAGTTATTTTTTGTTTGTATAATGATCTGTAACTCTCAGCACAGCTTCATACGTTACAAACACCACCATGTTCACAGGAAAGGCACGAATGCAGTTCAACCCCAGTCCTTTGAAAAGCACTTTTGCACCCTCCTTTCTCACACTTTCTGTAGCACAGTGGATGAGACCTTTGTACTTGTGCTGGTCTAATTCATCTGTTTGCATCCTTGATTTAATGACATCCATGGGCGTAGCTAATCCCCAGGCCAGGACTCCAGCAAAGCCACCAGAAAGTAGGACAACAAGTAAACCTGGAGGAGCGAAGGGAGGAGCAGTTAACTTGAGCCTTGCACTGATATGACTGCAGGTGTCTCAGATTTGTTAGCTAACTTGGTTAACTTTCATGTCCTTCAGCTGTTATTTTGTCCAGCTCTTGCAGTTGTGAGGTTTTCAGTGAGCTCACACGAACTGCATGGTCTCTCCGTTTCACAGCATACTCATTTTTGCAGATACCATACTGGTTCGTGCAGAGGCAGCATCTAATTTAACACCACACAAACTAGATGTGATGCAGCCTGAGAGCACCCACACCTTCTCCAGCTGGATTTACTTATTTTTATAATTCTCAGGAAGATGCTCTTGCTGAATGTCACCTATTTGGTCTTTTCTCAAAGTGGATAATTGTTTTTTGGAGCCAAATCACAACCAGGAAACTTAAGTGTCATTACATTCTGCACTTGGGATTTATTCTCAAGCTCTGGACTGACTCTGATCCATGCTCTGTGATGGCTGCTGGAAGGCTCGTTCGTGTTTCATTTCTAGTTACATATCCTTTTTCTGCATGAAGAGGATTTCATTTCCACATACCAGGCACCAGAGTGTGCCATGAACACCCCTCCCACGGGAAGAGGAGCAGCTGCTGAGGGACCAGGTCATGCTGGCACAGCCCGCACTCCCAGGCTGCTGGCATCCATATGCCAGGAGGGCACAAACGGCCCCGTGACACCAGGAAGCAAACACACAGCACCCCATGTGAGGAGTAGATCTGGGTGAGGTTTCACAGGTGCTGGGTGATGTTTGCTAAGAGCCTGGTTTCCCTCAGTGTGGGGGAAAGCCATTTTTGCAGATAAGGCCAGATGCTTTCCAATACATACCTGGTTTATCTTTCCCAGCTGGTTTGAGCCAGTCGCACAGAGCAGAATAGGTAAGGAAATATATTGCAGAAGAGGAGCAATCCCTGCAGAGTAATGCAGAGCAGCCCTTGTAGAGACCCCTAAAACCTTCCTCCTTGGCAATCACCTTCAGGCAGTGCAGAGATCCTCGGTACTTGGGCTCGGAAACAGGCTGGGGAGATGCAATGGAAGGATGTGGGTTCCTCTGAGTCTGCATGCGAACTTTAGCCACTTCACTAGGGGTCATCAACAAAACCTGTAACATCAGAGGATGGTATTTTAACCTTTCATGTTTAAACGGTGTTTTGATCCTTCTCCTGCAAATTCCTTGTCTCCCACACTTTCAGGCAATAATATTACCTGAAGACAGCAAGTTCCAGCCTCGTCCCCTCTGACTGTGCTAAATCCCACCCAGCAGCCACAGAACACCTGTGTGAGGTGCACTATGAGGAGTGGAAGGCAAGGCAGAAATCACCAGGGTATATTAAGCACTTGTAACAACTTTTTAAACCTGGTGGGCATGGAAAGGGGATGTTCTCAGCTACAGGATAGCATACATCAAGGCTCTTATATTTATCTGTGTTTGGAACCAAGGCCATAAACACTTTAAAAATGTTAACCTGTGTTAAATGGAGCTAGAAACCCGACCATCTGGACTGCTCTGTAAGAGGATTGTCTGTGACTGGGTGCATGTTTCCTGCAGATACTGACAGAAATCCATCTGCTGATTGGAAAGTGCTCCTGGATTCAGCCTCACTTCCCTGTCCTGGGATCATGCACATTTGCCATGCAACATCACTTCTTAGTGATGCCCTGCTGAGTTTCGAGTCCTGGCGAGACCACACTGTGTACTGCCCATTGCTACAGCAACACCGTGCCGGGCTTGTGCAGCCACTGTCAGAGCACCAGCCTGAGCTCTGACACACTGAGTTACGTCTTTCTTATATAAATATACCGTCAGAGCCACTTGGAAAGTTTGCTGCTCAGGTTGTTTTTCTTCCTTTTTCTGTGTTTGCTGCCAATGTCCACGTCATTCTTAATAATGAGTTCTTAGGTGTTTTGGAACTCTAAACCAAATCTGGCATGAGCTGCCTGGCAGAGCTTGGCCACACGGCGGAGCCGACAAGGGAGGGGGCAGCATGGGCAGAGTGTGAACCCTCTGAAAACAAACCCACCAGGTTTGTGCAGGCTCCCCCGTGGCCTCCCAGACAGAAAACATTCAGTGCTTTCTCAGGCTCCTGTGTCTGTGAACAATATCTCTTGTTGTGTTTTCCCTTTCGGCTGTTGACCTACCCGGGCCGCACCGGCAGCACCTCCAGCAAGAGAAACATCCAGCTTGGATGGTTTTGCATCCGCAGCCCCGTATCGCAGCTTGCAGATGGTACAAAGGAAGTTTTTGTACGTGCCAAACGAAACAGAAGAAATCACCGATACTGCAAGGACTGATGCAGACACACCTTTGTAAAATCCCCAAATCTAGTTGGAAACAGAGATAAAATAACTTTTTGTAAAGCAAATGGCATGGAAAGCATCTGCCCAAAAACACTGCCCCTACATTGTTGAGCCAAAACTTATTCCCATCTTACAGTTCATTGGCAAAGCTAAATTTTGTCCTGACCTTTCTCCCAACAAATGGTTGTGTGTAACTAACTGCTGCTCATCCTCCCCCGCCAACAGCTCTGCTGCTCTGCAGCAAGTCATCCATAACTGATGTCAGCAACTCTGATGAGAGGCACTTACTTTTTCTGTCCTGTATGTTTCCTGAATGCAGTGCCAAATCCCATTGTAATGCCTCTCGGTCTGAATTCTCACCTAGGAATATAGGGACAACTTCAAAATGTACATATTAGATTCAAACAAAACAAAACAAACAAACAAAAAGCCACAGGAGAAAACCAGATAATTAGCCATAAAATAGCACAACCAAATTATTTATTTTTTTAAAAAATGAGAAACAACACAATCAAATACAGTGAAATATGTTGATTTTAACAAAGATGAAAGCATTGCTATGGGACTAGTTTTATAGAAAGGGGGAGGGGAAAGCAAAAGAGCCTGCTCATTTTCAGTCCGTAGTCAAGAAATAAAGCTCCATCCCGTACCTTCACTGTGTCCAGCGGATAACCGACTGCTGTGCTCAGACCACCTGAAACAGAGAGTGTGTTGGAGATGGTTAACAGGGCACATTGCAACAGAGCATTTTGCCCCACTGTGGCAAGTCATTGAGGGAATAGCAGAAAAATGCAGCTTCGGAGCCCTGCCATGCTTGGCACCAGGCCTTTTTCAAGCTCCAGCGATGAAGTTTGAGCCAAGAATGACAAAGCAGAATGCTGTGATTTCTCTCTGTGACCAAGACACTCTCAGAGAGGAATCCAAGTGTCACAGAAAACTAATCAGGAGGAATAACACCCCAGTACAAGCCAGGGCTGGGGAAACGCTGAGAGCACCACTGCAGGAAGGCTGAAAAGATGATTTGTATGATATCAGACTGTTCTCTCTCTCAGCTGAAGCAGTAAAATATCTTTGGACTATGACCAAGCACCCTCACATGAGGTACAGAGCATCCTCATTCACACAAGAGGGCCTCTGGAGCAATTTTGGGCCTCCAAGTTTGTTTTGGAAATATTAAGGAATAAAAGCAGCAGTCACAAGGACATCTGCAAAAGAGAGGTGGTCCTCAGGCATTACAGGCTCTCAGCAATCTTGAATCTTGTAGTATTGAGGACTAGAGAGGTACTTCTGCTGCATCCTGCACGCCAGGGACCGGACACATGCTGGCTGCACTTTACAAAGCACATCTAGAGCTTTGGGTGAGGAATTCATTGGGCGTTAGGGCCCACAGCACCGTGCTGGACTAAGCCTCTAAGGTGCATCTCTTTCGTGCACCAGACTGCTGCAAGAGCAAAGCGAGGAGCATAAATGAAGGTTGCTTTGAGCCATGGCAGGCTGCTGTGACACCGGGGTGCAGCACTCACACTCCGCCGCTCACGGCTCAGCAGGATTACGGGGCAGCGAGGGATTAGCGATGGCCACGCACAAAGCCAGCGTGCTCAGCAGCACGGCCCACACGCCAGCTGACCGCGACTCCCTGCCTGCGGCAGTGACAGCATGTCCAGCCTGATGGAGGGGGTTGTCAATCCTCTGTTGACACCCAAGCTCACTTTGAAACCTTAAAAAAGCTGCTGGAGTTGGAAATGCAATCAAAGTTAATGCCTTAATGGCAGATACAGAGAGTGAAAGAGTTCAGACATGGGCTTCTCTTGGCCAAGTAACAGATAGATCACCCACTGTCCCTGCTTGTCCACTGCATTCTCAACTCTAATCTAAATGCATCTGATGGCAGATACAACAGATGGTGAGAGCTGACTTGCTCACTTCCTCCCAGTACATCACCTGCTTAAGACATCTGAGAGGAACTCAGGCTGGTGGATGATGGAGCTGTATCCATGTGAGTTATTTAGATGAAGACCAAGTTCATAAAAGTGATTGATAAGCCCTTCAGGGAGCCAGGCAAAAGGTACTTTAAAATGTATTAGTCACTGTGAGCATTTCACTAGGCATGTTCACGTGTGATTACACGGCTGCTTGGGAGCTCTGGAAAGCTCTACTGCCTTCTGGAAAAAGCAGCAGCTGCTGGTGTGAGTCACCAGGAGACAATCTCAAGGTGCTTTACTCGGAAGAAAAGAACCAGCAGCCTCTTGCTTGAAGAAAAATGAGGTTTCTGCTGTAAAAACCTCTATCAAATCTGTTACCAGATAAATAGCAATGAAGATTAAAAAGGGGCCAAGAATTCCAAAACCAAAATGAGATCAGGTTGGAAGAGAGACAGCTAGAGTGATCACACAGGGTAATACAACTCAAAGGAGCAATGCTTCTGGTCCAAACAGAGAGCGACAACGGACAAGGTCACCCGGGGCCACCTGCACTGTCACAGATTCCCGGCCATCAGCCAGAGGCAGACAGCAGACACGGGCCCCGCCAGCCAGCAAAGAGCAGCACATAAGTCAGTGTCAGTGTGACTGTGCTGACCGCAGAGGTCAGGTCCCCTGGCCCAAGAACCCGTCCCAACCAAGAGGATTTGGCATCGCATGGGTTTCAGACTTCTGAACCTTAGGGGCAGCAAATGCAAGCTGAGCAGACAGTGGTGACTCAGGGGCACCATGTGCCTTGCACAGCTAAGTCCTGGCTTGTTCCACCTGCTCAGGAAGGTAGAAGCCTTGTTTTGTGCATATCAGGTACCAAGGCTGATCTGGGTCAGTGCTTGACAAGAAGTGTCCTCCCTTCCAAAGTGCCCTGTTCACACATTAAGATGCAGAAACAGCAGCAACATAGGCAAAATAAAGCAGTTTTGCCTCACATTGCTTCTCAGTCCTAAAGTCTCTTGCTCACCTTAGGTCCTCCAAGAACCAAACATTTCCACTTTATTCCCACTCTGAACCTCTGAACAACCACAGCCTGCCATGCAATGTACTCCTTAAGAGTCAAAGCACTCCAAGCAGTTAAGTTGTCAGAGCTGAGGAGCTCAGCCAAGTCCACCAAAGGCTGACGAAGAAGGGCTCTGCACAATGTCACACAGTATAAATAGCCTGGGACAAAGATAGCATGACCCACACATGCCCTGTTTGCACAGCAGAATTGAACAAGGCCAGCAATGTATAGCATAGCATGAAATATGGGAGAAGGATCTTGTGGGGCTCCTGCTGAGTAACACCACACCCCCTGTGAGGGAAGTAAAGGGCAAAACCAGGTGAATCATGTTTGTTGGGTTGTAGCAAGGCATTTTTCATGCCTACTTTATTGGAGACATTCTCAGGTATTGTGCGGGGGTTGCAGCATCCTCTACACACATACAGAGTACAAGGACAAAACTGGAATACTCAGTCTCTTCACTCAATCTCTTCAAACAGGCAATTCAAAAAAGGAGAGATCCTGGCAATGTGGCCACTGCAATGTTAACAGCAGAGAGCCAGCAGCAGCCATATGGAGCCCATCAGGCTGCAACAGCTCTGAGCTGTTGGCAAACACCTGGCTGAAAGACCCAGGGAGAAGCAGGAATCATGGCCTGCGCACTGGATGGGGAGACAACTACTTCCAAAGACCTTTACTTTGTGAAGAGCTGGGAACATAAGAAGTGCCCCATATCCTAAACAATCTGAACTCCATCTGGTAACATGGCCCTGGCAGTGGCCAGCAGAAGCTGCTTTAGCTGTAAGGACAAGGAGACAGCATGTTCCCCCCATAGGAGGACTATTTTATCTGTCCTTGGGTGGCATGTGTCTGGTGTGTAACCTTGCAGTAAGATGAGGAGAAGCCCATGCAGATCCTGCTGTTCTGTCACTGCTGGGTAAACCTCAGATTTCCATTCCCCAATCTCCACACGTGGCACAAGAGTCAAATCATCCCCTGCCATGGCCTGGGCTGCTGTAGTAGCAGGGCTAGAAATATACATGGGGTCACAGGAAAATTCAAGTTGGAAGAGACCTCGGAAGGTGTCTAATCCAATCTCCTGCTCAGCTTTATTCATAAGAAGGACATCCTTATAGAAGATCTGCTTTCCACAACATTCAGCCCCGTTTAGTGGTTACTGAAAATCTCCACGGTCACTGAGCAAGTTTCTGTCAAGATTTTTCCGTCTGGGGTCACAGCAAATCACTGTTTCCCTGGCTGAAGATGCTACGCTTGTCCCATGGCCACAGAAGCAATGGCTCAGTGGAGATGCACAATACTTGTGCAGGTGCCTGAGCCAAGCTGGATCATTCCATGTCATCCAAAAGGGGCAGCAACTCTGCTGGTTTTCTGTGGCGCTTAAGCCATGTTTTGTGCAAAACACTCTGAAAACAGATCAAGGTCACAAGAACGTATTTGACTAAACAGAAACTGTTACTATTTATGCTGCCTGTTGAGTTGTCTGATGCACTTCAGCTGAGTTTGCAGCCTCCTTGGGAAAGTGAGAACTGCTTCAGCTCTAACAAACACATGCCATGAAATAAGCTCAGGACCAAAACTACTCCAGTTGTCACAGGTAATTGTAAGGGTCCCACCCTTGGAATCCACTCCGTGTTGGGGTAAGGACCGTGGCCTTGAAGCCCTGCCGAAGTACCTTGCACATGTCTATGTGCAAGCTCCCAGCAGGGAACAGCATCCCAGAAAACACTCCTGTTTGCCAGTGAAAAAATTCATTATCCCTCTTAAGAAAGCTCCAACCTGGACACAGATGATGGGATGGAAAATCTTGCTCTCTGACCCCCTGGGGCAAGTGAAGTCCAATAAAACAAGCAAAGACATTTTTGGCCCCAGCTGGAGCTCCCCAGCCTGCATCCTCCCAGGGTCAGCCTGTTTCCAGGGCACCCATGGGAGATGCTCGTTGCATGGCAGGGCACATGATGCTGGCGCCCAGACAACAAGACACCACACAAATCACGACTTTGCATGGGAGCAGGAGATGAAGGCTGAGGTGAACGACCACTTTGAAACTGTGTTTTCAGCTCTCCACATTCCCTTGCAAAAGAAGTTTATCCTTAACTGGCTCAACCACAACTGTGTCAGCAAAAGCAAAGAAGTCCAAGGAGCAAACACAACTGTTGCTGCCCTGCTGAGATGAGGTCAGTCATTAACAGGAGGTCTCAGAGGAGGTTTGATGAGTCCTTCTGAGATGGATGTCCTGTTGCCAGCCTCAGCATCTCCACTGGGTACTTTAAAGTCAGAAAGGAAAGAGGAGGAGAAGGGAAAGCTGCCATGGAGTGGCTGGTTAGATTCCCCTCTCCCATGAAGGATCCTTTCCAAGCAGGATCCCCCAGCACCCTGGGAAGTCCAGCACCTTGAGCAACTGGCACCAGGGCTGCATGCTGCTGAGATGCCAGAACCTCACCCCACTTGCACATTTTGCATGATGAGCAATAAGGGTGTAAAACTCATCATGGTTCTTCCCAGGGAATTCACATTTGCACCAGGACCACAGGCTGCTCCTGGTGAGGGAAACTGCCCAATGTCAGAAGATCTCAAAGTGAGATCTGACATGCAGGCTTGGGCTGGGCTTCTCAACCTTCTGGCAGGTTTACCTGTCCTTTCTGGCAGTGCCAACTCCAAGGCTTTTGTCTTGGTACTCGATACTCTGTTAAATCTGGGAAGATTTCAGAAAAAAAGTGAGACCAGTGACTAAAATTTGTTGCTTAAAACAACGCTGGGTTTGAGTGGTAAATGCCCTAAAAATGTCTAGAAATAAATCACACTTTTCTCTTTTTACTTTTTTTATATATAACTAACCTACTTTCTCCCAGATCAAAGCCTGCCACGCAGCTCGCCTGCACTGAAATTACCTCCACAGCTGCAACTTAAACTAAGCCAAAGGTCATTCATTCAGACTGTCCTCACTACAAAAAGCGATGCCTCTACCCCTCCTGTCTCACAAATCACATTCTCAGCCCCCCAGAGTCGTGACCTCGATAGTCTGCCAGGACCTTCTGGCACCAGACACGCAAAGCTTTGCTGTCTGGCCATTACTCGCCAGTTTGTATCTGCAGCAACGCGTTCCACTTAGTGTCTTCCCATCAGAGTTTGTCCCGTCCCGCGGCAATTAGGCTGCAGAAGATTGCGCAGCAATGACCTCAGCCAACAAAATTGCAGCTCTGCCTCTCCAGTAGCTCTGTGAATCTGCTCTGATGACATTTTCCACTTTATAAGGAAGAATCCACTTTTAACAAGCAGCCCCCATTGAAAAACTCTCAGCTCTGCCATTGAGACCTGCCCATTAGCTGAACAAGAAAGAAACACAGCAACCTGCTTTCATCAACAAGCACTCCTTCGTGTACTTACCTCCAATGGCCCCGGCAATGAAATCCATCCAGATTGATTCTGCTGCCTTAATTACCCTGATTAAGCGTTAGGGAGGTAGAAGAAGAGAGGATATCAGTTCAGTCCTTCCAGAGCACCGCAGGTCCTTTGGAGACAGTGTGATTTGGAATATGAAGCACCTTCCTACTGTCTTGTCTTGCCTCTGGGGACTGTGAACCTTGTGAATACTGGATGAATTTGTACACTCAAGGCAGAGACAGGAAGCCTGGAGCTGTTCCAGGAACACAGTGAATAAGTAATCCCGTGAAGCCCAGCAACGCTGTGCCAGAGCTGCTGTCCTCAATGCCTTTCTGCTTGGAAAATCACGAGGGGTAGTGCCCTGCAGGGTAATGCCAGCTGTGATGGGGCCATTTCCCACTGCACTTATTAACCGCAGAAGACAGCCTTACACCCTTGTTTGCCAGAGGACACCTTTGCCCTGCACCATGGAGACATGGTGCAGGTGGCTCTGTATGAGATCACAGAATCACAGAATGTCAGGGATTGGAAAGGACCTCAAAAGATCATCTAGTCCCATCCCCCTGCTGGAGCAGGAACACCTAGATGGAATGTGTCCAGGCAGGTTTTAAGTGTCTCCAGAGAAGGAGACTCCACAACCCCCATGGGCAGCCTGTTCCAGTGCTCTGTCACCCTCACTGAGAAGAAGTTTCTTCTCAAATTTAAGTGGAACCTCTTGTGTTCCATTTTGAACCCATTACCCCTTGTCCTACCATTGGTTGCCACTGAGAAGAGCCTGGCTCCATCCTCCTGACACTCACCCTTTATATATTTATAAACATTAATGAGGTCACCCCTCAGTCTCCTCCAAACTAAAGAGACCCAGCTCCCTCAGCCTTTCCTCATAAGAGAGATGCTCCACTCCCTTGATCATCTTTGTTGCCCTGCACTGGACTCTCTCCAGCAGTTCCCTGTGCTTCTTGAACTGAGATGCCTCTTTCCCTCATCCCAGTGCACCCTTCCTGCTTCTGATGGAGCAGACCGCCTTCCCAGCAAGGAAAATTCCTTGTGCCCTTGCCAAGGAATTTTCCTTGGCTTTTCTAGCCCACTCAGTTGACCCTAAACCTTTGCCCAGACCCTCACAAATTATTACCTACTGTGTATACATGTGGTGAAGCCCAGAAATAAATTCAACCACGTACAAAGCATTTGCTTCTCTTTCAGGCTGCAGGGAGGTGGTGGACTCACTGTCCCTGGAGGTTTTTAAACTGAGATTGGACATGGCACTTAGTGCCATGATCTAGTAAATGGACTGAAGTTGGACCAAGGGCTGGACTTGATGATCTCTGAGGTCTTTTCCAACCCAGTCAATTCTGTGATTCTATAGTTTCCCCAATGCCCAGAGGAGCTCTGGCTCTTCACTTTTGACTCAGCCTCCCAAGCCTCTTTCCAATGTCAGCTCCTTGCTGAGTCCATTGGCAGAGCAGGAATCACTATTGCTGCTGCCCATACTCCAGTGTTTCACCCTGCAGGGGAGATGGATTTTGCCAGGAAATTGGTCCAGCACTTAATTTTTTTCTTCCTAGTTTACACCCAGCACAGGGTGGTGAGCTCAGCAGAGAAAAGAGAAAAGCACAGAGAGACACTTGCTAATCAAAGAGAAACAAGAGCGCTAGAAAATGCCATATGGCCTACTTTTGCACAACTGACCCACACCAGAGGGCTGCCACGTCTACAGCGGAGAGGTCAAGTTTTGCCAGGAGTGAACCTGGAAACCAAAGTCCCGATGCAGTGAAGGGCTTGCCAAGTCGTGACTTGAATTGTACTCCTCTTGAAGAGGTTTCCTCAGATCAGAGCCAGGCACATCATCAGCAAAGTGAAAAGAAAATGTCACAGCTGCTGCCCCCATGGGTCAGCTTCACAGAGGAGGTGAGGACTTTAATCCCCAGTACTAAGTCTCTCACACATTTCACAAGAACCTCTTTCTCACTGAAGTGCACAGTTTGAATGGGCTGATGTGTCAGTGATGTATAGCACAGCTCACTGTCAGAGCTCAGAGTTTCTAGGAACTGAAAATTAAAGGATTTTTAGAAACTTGCTTCCCATAATTTCTTACACGTTTCTCCCTGAGCACTTTCAGTGCTGGAAAGAACAGTTTATTGCAGTGTAGCATCATGCAAGGACAGTAAAAATTTTAAACCAGAAGTAAAATATTATCTAGAGAGATAGCAATGTAGCTGCTAAAACACACCGGGTTGTTCAGTAGCTCTTCCTTGTCACACCTGGTGACTGTGCAGAAGTTATTAACAGTTCATCAACAGCTTGTATGTGCCAAGTGCAGGGAAAGGTGATGTTACCACCTCTCCCACCTGGCTGCTGTCCTTGCAGAACCTCTCCAGCAGCTGGACCAGGTGTGGAATCTGCTGTGTCAGTGACATGGGGGACAAGGACACAGTCCTCTCCAGGAGGGCCAGCCCAGAAGCCTAAACCCTCCTGGTTCCTGAAGGGACCAGGGACCTTCCAAGCCACCCCAGCCCACACTGCAGCAGCCACTGGTGCTTTCAGGACTGCTACTTGGATACTGCTGTTTAATGTTGCTTTTCTGGGAGCTGCTTCCAGGAAAAGCGAAGAAACTCATTATACTCCCAACATGAAAGTGTTGCCATGCGTTCCCTTCCACCACATGGCCAGGGGTATTGTGTGGGATTTTTCTATATACTGCAGCGGCTGGTGCAATATCAGCAAGAAAATACATACTGGCTGGCATGTCACACTGGATGACTGATATGTCAGGGCTAATCAGTATTTCTCATGAAATGTTGCAAGACCAAGCAAAATTTCTCTCTTCTCTGTCTGAGCTGGACACTTCAAAGGGAATCTTCCTCATGAAACCACCTGAGATTGTAAAACAAACAAGCAAACAAAAAAGTCACAAACAAAACAAATAAAAAAACAAAACAAACAAACAAAAAACAAAACAAACAAAAAACCACACACAAAAAAAAGAAAAAAAAACAACAAAAAACCCCACAAACCCACACAACTCCCTTCCTTATGCAACAAAATATTAACACTTTTAAATATTTTAAAGCTTCATTCACACCAATGCTTCTATCAAAATATTAGTTTGCTTTATATAGCACAAAGCTGATTCTAGATTCAAACATTTTGATAACCGTCTGATCCTTTTGATGAGGTATACTGGGAGAAGTCACATTTTCCATGTGGCTGGAATCTCTCTGCAAACAGAAGCCATTCAGAAGGCAGCCATCTGAAAGAAGAATCTTTTGGTGCTTGAGATTTCACCTCGACCCATGAAGGTGTCATTAGGTCCAGCCAGCTCTGGAGAAATCCGTGCACACAGCTACTCCGGGGACATTTGCCTCAACAGGCACTTAGCAAGGTAACATGAGACCCAAGCAAACACCGTCGCCGCTACTGTTGTTCCCAGTCCTTCATTCCTGGTGTCTGGCCAGGACTCAAAGGCAAATGACATTCACTGCTGTACTCATCAGCTGTGTGTGACCCACTAAGACTGGCCACCACGCGATGGTGGTGAGGCCAGAGCTTCTGGAAGAGGAGCGATCCCCAAGGCAGCAATTCAGCCTCCCTTGCCAGGAGTCCTCCTGGAGATGTAGAGTCCTTAAGGTCTCACTGTCCTTCTTGCCTTGCCGAAGGAGCTTCCTCCTTCATCTCCTCTTCCCCAGGTTTCGGAGATACACCAGCTCTCAGATACCAGCCTCATTAGAAACACCAGAACCTAGCCCCCCAATGACACAGGTGAAGAGAAACAGCCCGAAAAAATCCAGCCCAAAGAAATCTTGAATTATAAGTAAGATCTTCAAGGTCAAAGTCACTCCTCTCACCCTTTGACACAATGTCCAAGAACTGACAGAGATCGTGACTAGTCCAGCTTGTAAAGAATCACCATGGTCCATGTCTATGAAAGCATGACTGAAAGTGCCTTGTCTCCACCTAGATGGTTGTTGAGGGTTAAGATTGCGGGGTGACAATAAAACCCTGGCAGATGTATTGTTAACCCCCTCTCCCCCCCACTTTCCCCTTTTGCCCCTCCCTCTTCCCCCTTCCACTACGGACAGGCGATCGGGAGGGAAAGAAGGACAGAGAGAAGAGAGTTGGAAAAAATTAAAGATGTTTTACTAATGCTACTAATAAGAATAGAGAAAATAATACAAAATATACAAAACCAATCTTGAAAGTCTCAGCAACTGCAGAGCTGGCACCCGAAGTCCTGGACTGGACTCTGCAGCCAACCGGAGCTGGATTCAGTCTCTCACTAGGCCTCAGTTCGCAGGGATGACTAGCAAGGTCCTCTCCTAATGTCAGCCATAAGGAAAAAGGAGAAAAGGGAAAAGGGACGAGATCCTCGTGATCTCGCACTTTTATATGAAGTATTCACGTGAATGGAATGTTATACGCAGTTGGTCAGTTTCTTGGTCACTTGTTTCTCGTTCCCCCTCTCGCGAGATGTCCATCCATGCTTATCAATAAGTTTGCATTCCATTGCTAGGTTTACCAATACATGTGTCTGGTTCTCCAGGAAAATGCATTTAATATGAAGGCTTTAGCTGACAGGCAAAATTCACTGAAAGAGAAACTTGTTTTTAACAAAACCAGGACAATGGTCTTCTCAAAGCTTGTTCTAGGAAGTCTGATACACAAACCACATGCTTTGAGCCTCCACAAGGGATAGCACTTCCCTAGGAATAATGTACAAGTCCTTTCCTCCAGTAGTGAACTGTTTAAGAAGAATTTGTTCAAAATTGGTGGATTTCACAGGGGATTTTGAGAAAGCAGAGCATGGAAGGTGCTGTCAGATGAAAACACAGACTGATGGTATTAAGCAATCTGGAAATTATGAAATAAATGAAAGAAAAGTGAGGGATGTCTTAATTTTGCACAGTGCATGATGGATGAGACATTGCATTTGCTTCATGGGAGGAGGCAACTGTCTGTCCACCCAGGCAGAGAGAACTGCTCCATGGCTACAGTGGCAGAGGGGTCAGAGGACTGGCACAAGTGTATGGAGTAAAGGCAAAGGTGGAGAGAGAGACTTTAGGTAGGTGATGAATTTTAAATAACATCTTTTAGGTGAGACAAAAAAGCAGGGACATCCCCTTACCCCTCTCCTTCCACAGATCACTCCCAGGATGTTACCAATTCCATCCACCCTGCAAAGTGAAAGAGAAGCTTGTCTGAGGGCATTGTCCAATTGCATTTTGAACATTGTCAGGCTTGGGGCCGTGTCACCTCCCTGGGAGCCTGTTCCAGTGCTCCACCACCCTCTGGGTGAAGAACCTTCTCCTAATGTCCAACCTAAACCTCCCCTGGCACATCTTCTTGCCTGCCTCTCTTCTCCCCTTGTGAGGAAGCTGTAACCACAATGAAGTCTCCCCTCAGTCTCCTCTTCTCCAACCTGAACAAACCAAGTGACTTTAGCCACTCCTCATATGTTCCAAATGTTCCTGCCATAACAGACTGCATTTTCTATTCACCTCACGCTATGTGATATCAAACTCACATGCATATCTATTAATTCCCATCCCATTTATTTGAGAAAAATCCTTGACTGAAGAGACTGTTCAAACAGCACTGCCCTGCTACGTCACCCGGGTGTTTGTACATTGCAGAACTGGGAAGAGCGACACCAGCAACATTGAGCTGGCAGAGCCGGGCACTTGGCTTGTGTGGTGGTGGGTGGAAAGGGGGGTGGAACCTCCTGGCTCCAGCTGTGTTATGGATTTTCAAATCAAAGTGTCTCATTGTCCTTCATCTCAGGTACTAAATAAAAAAAATCCAAGGACTCAAATATTCACAGTAGGAATTTCACAACAAACGAATAAAACAGGTAAGGAAACCACTCTGAGCATCTGCAACTGCATCGCTTTTTAGGCAGGTATAAGTGATCAGTGATTTCACCTCCGGAAAGCTGATAAAATGTTGTAATGTTTCTACATGCATTTCCAAGAGAAGGGAAAATAATACATTTCCAAGAGGACTGAAGATGATCGCAGCAATTCAAGAAGTAACAGATTTTCTGGCTTTGGGCAAGTAATTCAATCTCCCTGTACCTAATCATCTCATCAGCACAACCAGTGTGCTCTATGTCCACTGCCATGAAGTACACTTCTCAGAGAGCCATAAGTCTCTGTTCAGGAGTAAATCCTGGGAAAAGGTGGAACCAACAACATCAGCACCTACTCTATATAAGCATCCACATGGAAAAAAAACAAAATGAACCACAAATATATACATATATTATATATATATATAAAATGGCAATGCTCTCATGGTTCTTTTAAAATGTTGTAACTTTTCCCCCCCAAACCCTAGTCTTTACAATAAGAGGAATATGGCTGTGCACCACCTCAGTCAGCTCCTGTACAGAATTTCATGCCAGCTGATGTTGCTGGCACTTTAGGAGGACTCCTGGCTGTGATGGGGTGAGGGTATAACAGAATTATTATTGACATTCTGGTTGCACTTTGAGCCTCTTTCCAACCTCTTGCACATTTTCTGCACTTTAATGGACAGCAGCCATAGTCAGTGACCTGGCAGCACGCTTGGAGAGCCAAGGGCAGAAGGAGGCACTCACTTTCCCCACCTCCTCTTCCCCACTGAGCCATAATGTGCTCTTATTTGTCATGATGATATTAATGTACAACCCTCAACCTTTTCAGCAGGAGTAGTTCAAGCATTAAGCAATGAAACAGCTGTTGTGGTAGGAACAGTGACAAGCCCCAAATCTTTGATGATGCTGTTGCAGTATCAGTGCTTTTTCTCCAATATTCTCAAATGGTATCACCCTCAGATCTCTGCTGTACACCAGTAAAAAATGTGTAAGATGCTGCATCATTTTGACTAGCTGACAGTCTTTCTTCCCTTTGATGTGATTTAACAACCTCAGAGCTACATGGCAATTTAGAAGAAAATTCAGCTGTAGAACTATAAAGTGTTATTACTTAGGACTTTGATATCAGCTGCTAAGATCACGTGGGAAAGATTGTTATAAAGATACTTAACTGGCAATCCTGGTACAAATTAGTTCAGAACTTTTTCAAAATACCAGCATAATTATGAGCTTATGTTAAGAGGAGATTTACACAAAAGAATTTAAGATATTTTATCTTGCAGGAGTGGAAAACAAGTGAAATTACACTGAATTAATAACTGCATTCAAGCAAAAATGAAGAATCTCCCTTAAAAATTCTGCTACAAAGCAAGTTTAATTCCAGTGAGGATCCCCATATTATTGGGGTCAAAGAGCTACTGATACCCATTCTAACTTGATCAATACTAATTCAGGAATCTCTACCATAAATCCTTGTTAGCAGTGTACACAGTTCTAGTAGAAATATAAGCCTGTTTCATTAGCAAATATTCAACTCTATGCCTCCAATATTAATCTGACTTTTTCCATGGCCTTGAGCTGGAGAAAAAAACTGGCATTTAAGCCAGAAGTTTCCACAGCTTTTTCACTAGCACCCCCAGCATTAGCAAAGAACACCCAGACACCAGTACTGACAGCAGAGACCATCTCTGAATATCGTATAAAGTTCACAGCCTCGCTTATCACTCTCTGCTTTCCCTGGCCTTAGTTCAGGAACCATATGAGCACTTGTCTTGCAGAGTATTTCAGAAGTTTCTGCAAAGGCACATTAGTCATGCTGCCAAGCCCGTTTTTCAGTTTCTAACAAATGGGTGCCTTTTCTATATGACTAATGCAATGACAAACATATTTCACGTGACAGCTGGAAGCCCACATATGACCCAGCAGGAAGCTGCCTTGAAGACAGGCCAAGATATTAAAAATATCTCTGTACATAAACTTAAGCGGCATTGCCTCACAACATATTCCCGCTTTTTTTTGGCGCTCTCTCCTCATTCATTACTGACTGGTGCATTATACTGTATGTCTACACTGTTGAATATCTTAGCATTCAGATTCAGCTGGAGACCTAATCTCCCAGTCCCTGACTTTGCATAGAGATACAAACTTTGCCAGAAGATTTCAAATGAATGGTGTTGAAAGTATATTTGCATAGCTGTTGGCAGTGAAAAATCCTTTCCCTCACAGAAATGTTCCTGTAAGAACAGTGTAGCTTGAAAATGAAGAGAGGAAGCAGGCAGAGGAGGTTCTCCTCCGAGCTCTTCCTCCTGTTTCCTGACAAATCAGTTTTACCATCAACTTATCTATGAAATAGGCATAACTGCATATTTTTACTTCACACAAACAGCCTGAGGTCTAGGTTATATTGTCTGCAAATCCAGACTGGGAAAATGCTATAAAGATGCCAGCTACTGAGTTTTTATCTTCCTTTCCTGAATGATTTCCCAACAGTTTTTTGCTCACTGTCACCAGTCACAAGTAAATTTGTTGAGTGACTGAGTAATGTGCAGAGGGAGATTGGGTGAAGCTGTTGGGCTGGCAGAGAGTTACTAATCCAGGTCACTGGATTTAGTGCCCACCCTCCTCCCTCGGCATGCTCTTCATGGTCTCTGGTATCTTAAAACTGTGTTGCCAAACAGCTCAAGCATCTGGATTCTGCTGCAGACCTGCTCTCCATATGGCCGACTGCATGCACACACAAAGTCTTCTGGTGTTCTCCAAGAGGGGGGCAAGCAACAAAGAAACTCCCTCCACCTGCAGCAAACATAAGAAGACATAGTCCTCATAATATTTCAGGTATTTTGGACTCAGCTCCATCCCCAAATATACATTAAAAAGTAATTACTATGTCTTAGCCATCATAGAACCAGCACAGGCCAGAGAATAAAGATGGAACCTACGACAAGAGAAGACCCAGTACAAGAGTGTGTTTGTGTAGGTCTGCCCTCTCCAGCCTACTTGCTGACTGCTTAAAAGTGTGACACAAGAGGAAAAGACTCAGTAGGTTAGTTACCAGAACTTTGCAATTAAAGGTAATACCAAGGAAAAGACCATGGAGTAATGCCTGTAAGCAGCTTTATCCATTTTTCAGTCTGTTTATTTCTTATCTGCTTCCAGGGAAGACTGCGGTCTCTGGAAAATGCAACGTTTTCCTTGCAAGCAGTTTGCTAGTGTAGATGCAACATTCACGTAGCTGCACACACAGGTTGTAAACGCCTTCTGGGTTCAAATCACAAACAGGGCAGAGAACTGCTGTCCTAGAGAGTCTTTGAAGAGTGATTCAGGGAGCCCAAGCAGATGCTAGGAAGTAAAAGCTCAAAATCCAATCCCAACTCAAAATAAAAAGAGAAACTCATGCATTTTTCTGGCTGACGTGATGAGTACTGAAGTTGTGATGATGCAGCAGTGCATTGCCTTAGAAGATAAGGTAAGGACTGAGGGCAGAAGGCTATGTTCTCTTACCAGGTAGTCCCAGAACTGGCCAAGCCCCAGTGAAGCTCTGAGGAGCAAAGGGGAGATCACCCATCCACCACTTTCCACCTTTTAGTGGGACATATCCAGTGGGACATGGCCAATTATTGATGCCAAATTAATAAGCAAGCAGGAAGATTTTGAAACAATAATGTGTATTTTATTGCATGCCATTGCCACCAGAATTTCACTCTGCTTTTGCCATTTCTCTTCATGCTTCATTTACCGGCAGTGTTAATTCTGACCTGCTCCTTCTTTACTCTCCTTCTTATTCTGATCCCTTTCCCACTCTCCCGGATCCCCTTCCTGGGTTTCCATCCAGGCTCACCTTCTCCCAGATCTTCCCTGGGTGTCACCAAGGGCAGTAGGCAACCAACAGAGTCACTTCTTGCCACGAAAATGAAGGGGAACCTTCTCTCATATCTTAACCCTCCAGCATCACCTGCAAAGCCTCTTCCACCTGAACTGCCACCATTCAGACATAAAAGAAAATGGGACAAAGGGAAGAGGGTCTCTGAGGGATGATATTAAATCACAGCCTTTACTTTTTCTCTCAGTCATGTGCCAGTGCTGCTGCTGTATGCGCTGGTAGGTCCTATGTTTCCTAAGCCATTGTCAACTCTTTCTTTTCTGCTTTCTCTGTTTGATGAGCCCACATTCCACCATCCAGCAGGGAACCTAAATGCTCCCAAAGAAAAAGAAACCAGGGAAAGCACAGGCCCTCATTCCAGCTCTCTTGGGGATGCACCACACATCGGCAAAGTGGATGCAAGGTCAGACATAGCTTGCAAACTATCTGGAGAAACAGCCTTAGTGCAGAGGAGAACCATTAACTTTGAGTTTCCTTGGGTGTCAGATTAGCTCTCCTCTCCAAGACTGTATCTGTACTGCACACATAAGGCCCTGGATTAATAGGTGAAATGTCTGGCCTAAGTAATACTACCCAATTGTAAGAGCTCTGCAACTTCCTTCCCTTTATCACAAAACCCCTATGGAAGACACGCACCAATATAAGCACCTCTATTGACTCACGGTCTCCCCCTCATCAAGCTTAATAAACTCCTCTACATTCATACAACAGTGCTCCACAAGTGTAACTTGGACAGAAAACAAAACCCCAATCAAGAAAAGATGAATGAAAGGGAAACTCCCTCATGCTCATTCCTTAGTGAACCAACCCTTGACATCTCAAACATTATACCAACAAGCCCTTGATGTTCCCTGTGCTAAATCATAAAGAGCCCCCCCGCCCCCTTTGAAGTGCATGCCTGCTGCAATGGGGTTCAGTAACGACAAATAAAACCTTCAGTAGAATTAAATAAAGCTTGGTGGGAAGAGTTCAAGCACACAGGAACAAGACAGGCCTTTGCAGGCTGCAGCAACCTGGGAGGGGCTGCAAAACATCGACAGCAAGATCAGAATTCAAGTGATCTAGACAAACTGGAAAAACAACCCAGAATGAGCAATTTAGCACGGACAGCTAGGAATGACTATGTAGAAACTGCACAAGTACAAGACAGGGAACACTGTGGCATGCAGCTGTCTGCTGAAAAGGGTCTGGGGCACATCATGTGTCACAGGCCGCCCATAAGTCAACAATGCTGTGTTATATTATCTGATTGTTATATATGTTATATGTTATATATGTTATATGTTATATATGTTACATGTCATGTGTTATATGTTATATGTTATGTTACAAAAGGACTCTTGCCTATATCTGATTTCATATTCAGAAATACTAACAAGTGTTGTCTACGAATGCCCAAGGTAATCTCCCACTACTCACTTAGCAAAGCCTTGGGGTCCAGTTCAAGGAACTCCAGATCAGCTGAAGAAATGGGGATAAGAAGAATCAGAGATCAAAAGATAATAATAAAATTCAGAGGTGAAAAGATCAAGATTTGAAGCTGTCTTCAGATAACCTAAAAGGTGCCTGCAAAGAGCAGGGTGAACATTAAAATTACAAGACACTTCTGGTACAGAATTTCTCCGAGACAGGTTGCCTGGGAGATTAGAGGATTTGAATAACAGATTAAAAACACTTTGGCCAGGAAAATTTTAGGCCAAGTCGATCTTTCCAAGGCTTGTGCAAAAGGTCAAAGTTGGTTTTGTTTTTAATATACTATTTCACTGCAAGACTTCATTGACTTTGCATTAAGCTGCTATACTTGGAAAAGCACTGCCATGCCATGAAAAACAATGCAGGAAAAAAAGAAAGGATAAAAAGATAAAAATACAGCTGCTTTTCCATTCTGCTTCTGGAACTTAGTCTCTAAACTATTACTTTGCAGGCCTTGAAGAGATCATGTTACTGTAAACAAAGCTCGACTAAACTACTTATTGTTCTAGGCCTCTGGCAGTCCTTTTTCTCAGACATTGCCTTCAGAAATAACAAGCAGCCTAAAACATTGTGGAACTCTCAACAGCTTGAGTTTCCCATTTAAAGGCTCTGGCACTAGGGCACCTTGACACAAGGTAACGTTA
Source organism: Nesoenas mayeri (assembly GCF_963082525.1). Lineage (NCBI taxonomy): Eukaryota > Metazoa > Chordata > Aves > Columbiformes > Columbidae > Nesoenas > Nesoenas mayeri. Next base: position 13,204,970 of record NC_137548.1, read on the forward strand.
GTAGGAAAATAGAGTTAATGTAAAATGAGAAAAGGCTGTGGGGAGGGAAGAAGCCTCTTCTGCAGGGTCCAGCACAGCAGCAATGTACCAGACTGAGATCCAGGGCTCTGCCAAGCCCCATGGGCAGCAGGCTAATGATTTGTGGCCTTGACCATCAGAGGCAGGGTCACATCCCTGCACTTGCAGCTGAGCCATGGGGCGGCAGTCAGCACAGAGCCCGCATCAGTTGGTGCAGCCCTTTTTGATCCGGGACAAGACTGCTGGGGGAGTCTGGTTATAGAATCAAAGAATGGTTTGGGTTGGAAAGGACTTTTAAAGATCAGTAGTTCAACCCCCCTGCCTATGAGCAGGGGCATATTTCACTAGACCAGGTTGCTCAAAGCCCTGTCCAACCTGACCTTGCACACTTCCAGAGATGGGGCATCCACAGCTTCTCTGGGCAGCCTGTTCCAGCATTTCACCACCCTCATTGTAAATAACTTCTTCCTTATATAGAATGTAAATCTATCCTCTTCTAGTTTAAATGGTTACCCCTTGTTCTGTCACTACAGTCCCCGGTAAAAGGTTTCTCTCAGTCTCCATACACCCCCTTTATACATTCAAAGGCCACAACAAGCCTTCCCTTCTCCAGGCTGAGCAACCCCAACTCAGCCTCTCTTCATAGGAGAGGTGTTACAGGCCTTGAACCCCTATTAAAAGGGGGCACCCCCTCCAAAGTCCTCACAAGGGCAGTTCACCCAGAAAGCAAGATACCCCTCCACAGCCTCCCTGAACCACCCGAAACCACGCTTGGGCAATCGATGCTCTGCAGAGGAGGGATGCTCTGCGCCACGTAATCACCACCTCCGCAGACTCCAAATTTTCTTTCTCTCATTACTTAGGGTATTGCAATGGTTAAATTTTTCAGATGCAGCTGCGAAGGGAACGGTTGGGGAGGGGGAGGGAGAGGGGGGAGAGGGAGGAGGGAGAGGGGGGAGAGGGAGGAGGAAGAGGGGAGAGGGAAAGGGGACTCCGCCCCCCCATCTCCGGTAGTCCCATCCTCGTCCCGCCCTTTGCTCAGAGCCGCCCCGGCGAGGCCGCCAGTGGCTGCGGGCGCCTGGGGGGAGTTGTCCCGCAGCCCGCCCCTTCGGAGGCGCGGCCCGGCCCCGGCCCGGCAGAAAGGGCGGCCGGCGAGGCGGGCGCGGCAGTGCGCGGAGCGGCATCGCGCAAGGGCTGGGCCCGCCGGGAGCGGAGGGTGCCAGCATGGCTCTGGATTTCCTCGCGGGATGTGTCGGCGGTGAGGAGAAGGGGAGCTGCGGAAAAAAAAAATAAATAATAAATAAAAAGGGGGGTGGAGGAGAAAAATAGAGGGAAAAGGGGGGATAAAAGGGTGGGAAGGGACGTAAAATGAAAATGCAGAAGGGGAGGAAATGAGAAAAAGAAAAGGGGGAAGAAAAAAGAAAAGGGGGGGGAAAAGTGAGGGGGAAATAGAAAAAAATTTTAAAGCGGAAAAAAAGGGGGAGGGGGGAAAAGAGGAGGAAAAACCGGGGTGGAAGGGAGAGCTGGGCGCGGCGCTTTTATTTTGGGAGAGAAGAACTGCTCTGGGCAAGGGGTTGTGATGGGAAGGGCCGCGGCGCCGAGCCCGGAGCGGGTGGCGGGAGGGGGCAGGCAGCGGGAGGACTCGGGGATTTCCCGGGGGTGCGGGCTGGCCCTGCCCGTGGCGGTGCCGCAGCGGCGGGTTTGCCCGAAAGGGCTGGGAGCAGCGGCCGGCGGGAAGGGAGCTCTCCCGGTGTCAGCAAGCGGGCGGCAGCAGGCTCAGGAACCCCTCTGACCTGCAAACATCAGTAGTGCAGATGTTTAACGTGAAGAGGACGAGAGAATACGTATGCTTGCCTTGCTCTTCCCTGTGCATCTGCTTACAGCCTTCCTTCTTCTATTTTTAGCCGTTGTTAATTGGGTTCAGGAGATTTATTCTCAGGCCTTTTCAGTTGTTTGTGTTTGCTGTTTTCCTTGCCAAGCTGGCAGAGAGATTTTTTTTCTTTTCAGCTTTTCTCTGACTTCATCCTAGTGATCCTTGCCTTTCCAGGGATCCTGCATGGTCAGTTGTCCCACTGGTCTTTCCACGCTGAACACAGTGCACACGGCTATTTTTGTGACTTGGGCTATCTTGCTGCTGTGGGGACCTTGACCAACCTGGACTCCTCCATCCTAGAGTGGCCATTGTATTTCTTGCCACATCTTCTTAGAGAGAGAGAGGGAGGGACATTATCTTTCTGCCGATGTGAGAAAGTCATAAATGGATTGAACCTCCAGATTTGGTTCACACAAGTAGAGAGCTAAAGGATCCCTTGCTTCAGCCAGTAGTTGTCTTTTTCAGTGTAAAATGCATGTATTCAGATTAGGTAATATAACTAATAGGTCTAGCATGTAACTCCTAACAAGTCCTTCAATGCTAGAATAAAGCAAGAGTTGCACGGTCCTTCCACAGGTGCTACCATCACATCACGGGCAGAGTGTGGGGATTTTAGAGAAGCTTCCAGGTTTTCTATGACTCCTCAGAGTGGCATGTACATTAAATATTTTTCTTCAGATGAAATCTGCAATTTCTGCAGGCTGCAATTGCCTCAGGGTGGGGCCAGGAATCACTGCTGAACTTCCCTTATGATGTGGCATGCTCTGTAGTCAACCCCTGCCTGGGGCTCACAAGCTTGGGGAGCATAGAGGCAGCTAGTACTGGCCTGAAGGACTGAATCATAGATCTCTTATCTTCTGGCTTGGTAGGAATGCTCTGTCCCTGGCCTGCCAGTGATGTTGTACACTTACACCTCAGGCTGGTGGTCCTGTTGGGGCTACAATAACACCAGACCCAGGAAGAAAAACTGAGTCATAACCACGGCATTTGTTTGGTTTCAGGTGCAGCTGGAGTGCTGGTAGGACACCCATTTGACACTGTTAAGGTGGGTTGATGATGAAATAACTTTGTCTCTAAAACTCAAAGTTTTACCAAGGAGTAGGGGAGGAAAAAAAAACCCCAAATGCTGTAGGAGCATAAATCTGTGCTGGAAAGTTTGGAGCAAGCCTCCTCAAGCATGTTTTATAGATTTACAGTCTCCAGCTCTTCAGAAGTGAAAAATGATTTGTATGTATGATTCAACCCAGTAACATGACAAATGTTGGCGTAAACCACAAGTTCTTCAGTGCAGTAACAATGCTGTATTTGAAAATACGATCTTCCATTTAATAATTTTGGCTGTAGCTTGCTTCTCTGCAGTGTTCATCGCTAACTGCTAAAACTGCCTCTCCCTGCATTTGGAACTCAAAACTACTTTGCTACTGGGTTGAAAATTTGCTTTTTGTTTCTCCCTCAAGCTCTGCTACTTACTCCTCAAGCATTAATTTGTCACTGTAGCCAAAGAGTGTAAGTGGATAAAAATCCACAGCACAAAGCTTGTCTGGGGCCTTTTTCCTCCCTTTAAGTATCATTATGTATTTCTATAACTTTGAGTTCAAATTGATTTTCTGATAGTAGCTTAGCTACCTGTATTATGCATACTAAGGGTAGCTAAGACCTGTTCAAATATGAGATTTGAAATCTCCTGGGGGCACTTCAGCCAGGACTCCCACAGGTCCAAGCCCACTTTTCAGATTGGAATGGCATCTTTAGTCACTTTTTGACAGCCTTATCCAAAGTTTTGCACTGGAAGAAGGAGGGATGCCAATATATTCCCTGCTAAACTGATACACCAGATCACTTGACTGCAGCAGACAGCACGCCACCACTACAGCTATATTTGGAATACCTTTACTTTGCTGAGTTTAAATACGCAAAGGCCTAATAGTGTTACTGAAATAATCACCATATCCTGTATTCTAGCACATGGTTAATTCAATACAGATTTTCTTAGCTAGTGGATATTAGTCCTTGCCAGTCAAGTGCAAGCTGCTCAAATAGTAAAAACTATACGTATGTTTTTCAGAGTATGGTAAATTTGGCTGTTAAAGTAATTGGGTTGAATTCTAGTATATATTTTCAGGAATGGTATTAATCAGGCTTGCATTTCTTTATGGTGATACAAGGCCAGCTGTCTTTTTCTCTCAACCCCATCCTGCCAAGTTTTACATGCTTAAATTAAGGTGATGGGTCATTTCACTGAAGCCAGCAAAACTGCTAAAATTCTATCCTCAGATTAAAGTTAAACACATGGGGTTTTGTTATTTTTCATTTGTTTTAAAGTAAAACAGCTTCTATTGCATGAAACTAAACATTTAAGTGTCTGTAAAACTGGGGCTCCCAGGCTGGTTCTAGCAGATGTATTAATACAAAATAGATGTGTTTGCTTTAGAAAAAAGATCTTGCTTTACAATGGAAGAAACTAATTTCTTTGCAGATGAGTTGAAGTGTTTTATGAAATCCATTGTGGCACACTATGATTTCATACTCATTAGAACGTATTATAAACATTTATCTATTTTTTTTTTTTTTTTTTTTAGAGAAAACACCAATGCTTGTGTTTTAGCTACCATAGTCACCACCATATGTGGGAAAACTAACACTATAACCAGTCTTTAAAAAATGCATAACTTGTGTGTGTATATGTATTAAGAATGAATCATTTTTTATAGTTCTGCAGAGTTTAAAGGGCTATCTGGTAGTCACCTTAGACTGTATGTTTCTAACATAACTGAACAATGGGAAAGCTGCTTAGATAAGCTGGAATTTTACTTCTGTCTTGTCTTTTAAGCTCTTTTTTTTTTTTTTTTGGCCAGTGACCATGTTTCACAAAGCGGGGAGGGGGATGGTGGGACACACAGGGAGAGGTTAAGCCGGTGCAGTCACCCTGCGAAACCCACAACTGAGCTGATCTCAGAACTGGCAAACTCCTTATCCCTGGTTTGTTGATGTAATGTGTAAAATTGCTTTTTTGCTTTTAACTGCCTTTACTTTCTGAGCTAGGGGCTGTCTTCATTAACAGCAAAAGTGTTACTTTGTTGTAGATGACAGATAAGCCTCATCACGGGAGAGTTACCTAGTAAGTATAGCCCAGGTGAACACTTCTGTTTCTCTCAGTTTTAATTTATTCCCAAATGTATTAGTTCAAATAAAGATCTAAAAGACTTATGAAGCTTTTTCCCTTTTTAGTTTTTAAACTGATGTGTCCCTCTTCTACAGCTATAGCATGGAGGGAGTGGGGTTTAAATATTACTTTTATTTTTTAATGTAAAGTCTTATTCTGAACCTTCTTTCTGGTACGTATTTCTGGCTGTATGCACTTCCACACACAGTGACTCTGAAACTCAATCAGAGGCACACTGTTGTTGAGATCTTATCCACTACATATACTTGGAGAGCATTTTCATTGCCCAAACACTTTCAAATCACGTATTTTGCACATTATTAAATGCTTGGACTGTTTTGGGGGTGTGGTGGTTTGTATTTTTTTTTGCTTTGTCTTGAGTACCATTATACAAGTCCTTAGTGATATAAAATTACAGTGTGTTACTATTGGACTTAAAACCTTAGTAACAGTGGTTTCAAGTAAGAAGGAAGCAAGAATTGGGCAATGAACAGAACAGAAGATTAAACTTTGCGCATGATTCATTCATCCTATTGTTATACACACTAAAGAGCTTGTTGAATGTGGCATTAATACTCATGAAATAAGGTTTCATATGCATTCATTGCCTTACCTGGCAGTTTGCTAATATGGGTACCCCTATGCAGTCATTGCTGTACTTAAATGAAAGAGCTGGTTTTCATTCTTAGACCTAGAGCATCAGTACACTCTAAATAAAGCTTTATTGGTCAATATTTCATGAATTATTTAGACAAAAGTAGTGGGAGCTGTATGCCACTAGGAAGTTCAACCTATATACAGAATATGACTAATTCCGAACTGCTAAAGACAAGCATATAGAAAAGTTAAAGAGGGTTCCTGAGCTGCAGTTCTCCCAAAAGCCAAACATGTGGAAGTCCCCTCACTTCACAGACAGGCTTTGAAACAATATCAGTAAGTTATAAATGGAGTTAAAGCTTCATTTTGTGCAGTTCTGACAGCTTGTCAAGATTTATGACTTTGCTTGTGGGTCTGCTGCTTGGGTACTTTTGACAATCTGCCTGACCCCCAAACAGCATTTTGAGTAAGAGAGGATTTATTTTCTTTGAATCCCACTGTAAGCCTACTTTTAAGTCTAAGAAGTTTTAAAACCCTCTTCCATCTTGGAAAAACTGAGGTGGTCTCAGCTTCCCCTTCTGGCCAGCATACACTGATGTGTATACCAAAAAGGCTGAAGTTTTGATTTACAGACATAAAATTACATGTTGTAGAAATATAAAAACAATACTGAACATGTAAATAATTTTTGCCTCAAAGAAAGCTAACCTGAATATAGAGTTTTGACAAACCATATCCCTAAATCCTTTTCTAGACCCACATCACCTTATGGGTCTTTCATTGTTGTGGTGGTGTTTATTATTACTTTAGGCAAACAGGGATAAAAAGACTTACAGTCAGGAATCTCTTGCATACACCTGATAATCTTTTGTTCAGAATAAGAGTCTTGAAGTTTTTGCCCTGGAGTTGTAGCAGCAGCATTAAATGGTTGATAAGCATCTTTTCTCAGGAACATTAGAGCCCTCCATGCTGGAGATCAGAGACAGATTTCTGACTCTTTCAATCCAGTGAAACCTATTTATTGAGTTCATTGCAGTGTGGGGTTTTGCACAAACTAGGTAGCTTATGAGGCTTTTTTGTTTTGTTTGAAATATGTTGAAAACAAAGCAGCAGGAGAAAACGGATTGGATTTTCCCCTTTAATGTTAAAAAACTTGTGGGAAACTGGCCTGTCTCCTGATCTCACCAGTTACAACAGCTTCTATCTGTCCAGCAGAACATACTGTTTCAATTTTGGAAAAGTTAACTGATTACTAACATTAAAGTTTGAAACAGCCACACCCTCATAAATTGTTTGCATTTATCAAGTAAAAAAAACCCAAACAGACTAAAATGTAAAAGGACAAGTAGCTTTTTATTCTGTCCTTATGCAAAGAAGGATGCCTTAATCTCTTCCCAGCTACCCTCTGAGAAGAAATCAGATCTCAGTGAAGCACCCCAAGTCTGGTAACCAGGAACACTATGGGTGGTGGTGTTGAACTTTTCCATCCTTTTACAATTAGCCTTATTTCATGCTTGATTTGTAAATAATTTTAAGAAATTCTATTTGGTTTGTACAGATATTCCTTAGTGTGAACAGAAATATTCCTAGCAGCTGAAGAAAGTACTTATTGTAGCCAGTACTGGAAAACTCCAATCTGAAATTCTAGATAATAGTGTACCCTGTTGTACTTCCACGTAATGTTTTTCTAATATTCACAAGTTGTTAATAATCCTCCTTCCTTCATGTCTTTACCCAAAAAGTTAATTTGAAACACTTAGAATATTTTCAAGTTATTTTGCCACATATGGCATTGCAGCGTCCAGCCTGTGCTCTTGCATATATAATATATTACTATAGCAAATCTCTGTATATGCACAAAATTAAAGTTTACAAATTAGGCTGCTCTTGACATACAAATCAGTATCTCATACAACTTTTTATAGGTTCGTCTCCAAGTTCAAAATGTAGAGAAACCTCTCTACCGTGGGACCTTCCATTGCTTTCAGTCCATCATAAAGCAAGAATCTGTAAGTACAAAATTAACACTTTGCATATTTTGTATCTTCATGTATTTTGTATCAGAAGGGTGGGAGGTTCTTTAACAAAAAAAAAAGTACAAATATTGAAGGTCAAGAGATAAGCATGTTCTGAACCTCACCTGACCACAGGGCAGATCTTGTAGTCAGAAGTTTGCCAGAAACTTTGTGAAGAAGATCATTAAATTGGAAGTTGATCACAAAATCACAGAATCAGCTGGGTTGGAAAAGACCTCAGAGATCATCGAGTCCAACCCTTGGTCCAACTCTAGTCTGTTTACTAGATCATGGCACTAAGTGCCATGTCCAATCTCAGTTTAAAAACCTCCAGGGATGGCGGGTCCACCACCTCCCTGGGCAGGCCGTTCCAATGCCTGATCACTCTCTTTGTAAAGAATTTCTTTCTAATATCCAGCCTAAATTTCCCCTGGCAGAGTTTAAGCCCATGCCCCCTTGTCCTATTCCTGACTGCCTGGGAGAAGAGACCAATCCCCACCTGGCTATAACTTCCCTTCAGGTAGTTATAGAGAGTGATGAGGTCACTTCTAAGCCTCCTCTTCTCCAGACTAAACAACCCCAGCTCCCTCAGCCTCTCCCCATAGGTCTTATGTTCAAGTCCCTTCACCAGTCGTGTTGCTCTTCTCTGGACCCGCTCCAGCACTTCAATGTCTTTCCTGAACTGAGGGGCCCAGAACTGAACACAATACTCCAGGTGTGGCCTCACCAATGCAGAGTACAGGGGAAGGATCACTTCCCTTGTCCTGCTGACCACGCTATTTTTGATACAGGTTCAAATACGATAATGAGTTACTTAAATAGGTAATTTTCTGAGAATCTAAGCAATGAGTGAAGAAATTGGTGAAGCTTTTTTTCTGCTGAAGCTTTAAGACCATAGCTAAAAGGTTTAGGCTTTTAGCTACTTAAAAAATAAAGTGTAAAATTTACCATGAAACTCCTCTCTGGATGGACTAAGATTATTTTCTGGATGTGTTCAACTATATATTTATACTGCTAGAAATGTTTCGATGTTTGTGTCCTAGGCAGCAATGAAATTATTGTTATAAAGCAAGATGGTACTGATCCTCTGGCCACTGTTAGAAAGAGCCAGAAAGGCCACGTTCTGCAGAGTTTCAGGAGGTTATCCACACCAATGTTAAAAAGAGTTTTTCCTTCTTTCCTTCTTCCATTAGGCTTTTGGACTCTATAAAGGTATTGGGTCACCAATGATGGGACTTACCTTCATTAACGCCCTTGTGTTCGGTGTGCAAGGAAACACACTTCGTGCTCTTGGCAAAGACACTCCTCTGAACCAGTTCCTTGCAGGGTCCGCGGCCGGGGCCATCCAGTGCATCATCTGCTGTCCCATGGAGCTGGCAAAGACAAGAATGCAGCTTCAAGGAACAGGTGAATACAAACAAAAAGTGAAGAACTACAAAAATTCCCTGGATTGTTTGATCAAAATCTATCAAAAGGAAGGGCTGAGGGGTATCAACCGGGGCATGGTCTCTACGTTCATAAGAGAGACTCCAAGCTTTGGCTTTTACTTCCTGACCTATGACTGCATGACCAGGTATTTAGGCTGTGAAGCTGAAGACAGTTACGTTATTCCCAAACTGCTGTTTTCTGGAGGGGTGTCGGGAATTGTGTCCTGGCTCTCAACCTATCCCATGGATGTGATCAAATCCCGACTCCAGGCTGATGGAGTCGGAGGCGTTACACAATACAATGGCATTTTGGACTGTGTCCAGAAGAGTTACCATGAAGAAGGCTGGAGGGTGTTCACAAGAGGTCTTACTTCCACACTTCTCCGGGCTTTTCCTGTCAACGCAGCTACCTTTGCTACTGTCACTGTCTTCCTTATGTATATGAGGCCAGATGACAACCTTCGTGGATGTGAACCAGGTCCAGTAATCCAGCAGCCTTCCAGTTTGTGAATGCTTGCTGTTTGTTCTCCTGATCCAAAGCCTGGCTGGCTGGGTTGTTTTTGTTTTTAATGTAAACATTTGACCCACACAAGAGATGTAAATATGTGTTATCTATATAAAGAATTCCAAATTTGTCAAATTAGGATTTCATCTCATTACTTGTATAAACAGCACATTGCCTTACTAAGGACTTCATATCTAGTAGTATCCAAGTAAGATGGGGACCTGCCTTTAGCAAGTACTGTACAGCTACTGTTGCAGCTCCAGAAAAGGATCTGGAGAATGTCATAGTATCAGAAATCAGGTTTTCTTCCACTCATGTTCTGAATGACTAAGATGAATGCAGAAATATTTTCAGAAAAGAAATGCTCTTTTTGCATGTAACAGGAGTAAGTATAGTCATTTAAGGTGAAGTAGGGGGAGGACATTAATTGTTGGAGTCATTTGCAGGTAACCCTGAGCTGTTTGAGGCATGGACTAGCATTCAGCTAGCCATGTGTTTTACTTTTCCTCTGCTTTTATATGTCAGTGGTTTAAGTAGCAGTTTTTTAATTTTTCTTTATTGCAGACCAGTATGAACAATGACTTGTTCCTAAGCTACCTCCCTTTCAGCTTGGAATAAATATCTTAAGCACAGACTTTCCTTTAGATCTCAATGTTTGTAAGGATTTAAGGAAACTCAAATCTAGTGAAACAGCTGTTACTTGCCTTCTCCTCTGTTTCTCATTTGGTGGGTACATGGGTTGTGTTGACTGGATTCAGCCAAAGTAGACTTTGTTCTCCGAAGTTAATGCAACATTGTGCCACTTCCCTCAACATGCCCCATAGAAGCCAGTAATGTACAGAAGTCAAGTCCTACCTGTGGTATTGCACAAAATGTTTGTGGGTGCAAAGTTAGCTTAGCAGCTTGAAGTACTATAGAAATATGTACATGTTTAGAACTGGATGTTTCATTCCTTTCCGGACAGTAGTGGTGTAAGTGTCTGAAATGGCTGGTGTTCAATATGCTTGCATTATGAATTTATACAAAATTGATTTTTATGTATTTAGTTACAGTGCTACTGGAAAGATGACTGAAAAGATGACTGAAAAGGGTTTTGGAGAATTTTCTTGTTACATTAGTCCATTGTGATTTTTTTTTTTTTAGCAGTCTGTTCAAGAGAGATTGCATTAGTCAAAGAGTTCTAAACAGTTATTGAAGATTTGGAACATGAGCTACACATATTTGGCACGTATAGGCAGGAGGAGTGCATGTGTGTGAGGATGTTCTAAAACATATTGAACTAATTAAGTACAAGTTGTTACACTTGGTTGGGACAAGTGCAATATGTGTCTAATTTATATGAATTTTCTAAAAAAACCCTTGTTTCATAGCATTTTGCACTGCAACAAAATATGCTGGAGAAACCTTTAAAACTGGTATGTCTTTTTATACCTTGGAGGTATGTTGGATGTTTTGCTGCCTACTTGCACTGAGATTCAAATTGAATGTTAAATCTGTCTACTAAGCTGCAAATGCACAACTCACAGCAAAGACCATTTACACCTTTGTACAGTAGTCTGTAATTATTGTATATAAAATTGAGGGAATAAATTTTTAAAAAATTTTTACTTTGGTTCTTTCAAGTTTCTTGTATTTTACTTGGATGCTGTTAAATCAACTGCACAAGAGGGTGGAGTTTCTGGCTCTTGCCTGGAGAAACTTGTTCCCCACCTGCCTTTCACGCACACCAGGAAGGCCAGCGCCTTGCTCTGGCTCAGAGCGCATCAATTCGATGAAGCAAAGAAGGGAAGTTGTCTGATCTTGGTTCTTGAAACTGATCTTTTCACTAAGTGCCTCAGTTGGAGGTATTATAGCTACTAAGAGAACAATCCTGCTTTTAGAACCAAAGAGCTGACACAGTGCTTGGACCCTTCCTATTCTGCATGTTTGGTTTAAGCAGTGCTGAGCAGCACCAAGGCTGCAAAACTGCAGAAGACAAGCGTAGGGTCCCTGCAGAGTCACATCAGGATCAAGTACCACATCTGCCAACAGTACTGTTCGTACCTCAGTCAGAAGAATGCTTGGCTCTAAGATGCAAGAGTTTAACGAAAAAAGCTTTGTAGGTTGTAATTTTTTGGCTTTAGACAGCACAACTAGGCCACAGAGAGCATCAATATTCCAAATAAAATGCCATGCAGGAAATCCAGGATGATCAGAGCAAGAGAACACCTCTCCTATGACGACCGGCTGAGAAAGGTGGGGTTGTTGAGCCTGGAGAAGAGAAGGCTCTGGGGAGACCTTGAAGCAGCCTTTTGGTCCTTGAAAGGAAGTAGCCTATAAGAAAGATGGGGACAGACTTTTTTAGCAGGGCCTGTTCTGATAGGACAAGGGGTAATGATTTTAACTAGAAGAGGAGAGATTCAGGCTGGACACCAGGAAGAAATTTTTTACAATGAGGGTAATAAAATACATGAAAAACTTGCCCAGAGAGCTAGTAGATACCCCATGCCTGGAAACATTCAAGGCCAGGCTGGACAGGGCTCTGAGCAACCTGATCTGGTTGAAGATGTCCCGGCTCATTGCAGGGGGGTTGGACTAGATGAGCTCTGAAGGTCCCTTCCACACAAACTATTCTACGAGTGTTATAACCTATGAAAAAGACCTCTCCTTGCTGATGAGAGGTTGCTTCAGGTTCTGGCTCCACTAATTGATCCAAAAGAAAACCTGTCAAGCAACAGTTTGCTAGATCAGAAAAGGGAAAAGCCACCACTTAACTAACCGTGGCCCAGGGCAGTTCCAGTCAAGTACCTTGTGTTCTCCCAGCAGGAGCAACAACATTGAACTATGACACAGAAACAAATATTTGGAATAAGCAAACAGTGTCTCCCTAAAAGGCAGCTACATGATCAAAACAGAAAGGTCTACACAATGTTTTACTTGCAGTATTTGCTGAAACATTCTGTCCAGAAATTCATCCATCTGGAACTTAAATAATCAGTAGCAGACACTGGCGGTTACTCAACAAGCCCAAGAGGAGGGTCAAAACCAGCTTTAAACTTCATCTGATACCAGTTGCTTGAAATCTGTGCAACTAACTCCCAACTATTAAATCAAGCTAGACAACAGTTTCAGCCTTTTAAAACATGATTCAGTTCCTTCCTGCTAGATTTTCTTATATTTAAATCAATTTAACCAAGTCCATAGAACTGTATTCTGCCTCCCCAGGTCCTCCTTCCCACAAGCATCATGATCCTGGGTAGGAGATGCCCTATTAACAAACACCTCAACAACTGAAGGGAGTAAGAAGGTAAAACTCACTATCCTGTGCTCTGTTCTTTCTTATGACCCACCTGCTGGTGGATGGGTCAAACCAGTGTTACAAGTTGCATCCACAAATATGCTCAGTTAGAACAAGAGGGAAAATCTACCCAGGTGCAAACCTTCCAAGTTTTAAAGAAGTTACTATAGTAAAACTACTGGGGTGAAATTCAGTTCATTTATCACATCCACAACTGTAACATAACAGTATTTTTTTTTTGGTCCTCTCTTTCTTGCTTTTCTCTGCATATGTTATAATGGCTTTTTTACAGTTCACATGCAAAAGTAGCCAGACATTCAAGGGTTGAAAACATGTACATTGGAGGTGCAGGACACGCAACATACTGGGAAAGTTACTAAGATGCAAGTATAAAAAGCTGACCTTGCAGCAAAGAGATGTGTTTGTTCTTCAAAATTAAATATATTTACTATTATTATGCTGGAAAACAGGTGTTAACAGCTGCTGTTGGCCAGACTCTTGATCTGGGGATAGTTAAAGAACAACCTAAAGCCTAGAAGTGTGCTAAACACCATTAGATTATCAGAAGATGCAATTAAGCCCCTCTTCTGACAGAAAAACAACCAGAGAAAATAGCATCTTACCTGAGGCAATGTGCCATATCAAACACCACAGCCATGGAGACAGATGAAGGATCTAAGGGATCACACAACTCTGGGAGGCACAGCAAGAGTGCAGGGAACCAAAGAACTTGCTGGGCCAAAACTAGTGGGGACAGGCTTTTTGAAATCATGTGGAAGCAAACTGCTTCTGTCAATGTTCAGGAATTTATGTATGTTCATGGGCAGTGCGGGAGGAAAGCAGAGGAAAAACAGCCATTTTTATCCATCCAGTGTAACTGTTTTGCAATTCTTCTACTAAACGTTGTCCTCGCTAATCACAAAAATGGTAATTGCTAACAGAAAAAAAAAATTAGTGACATAATATGCACACAATACATATGATAAACAGTAAAAGCTTGTCTACCTAGTTTATTATCAGTTTTAACTGATTTGACCCAGAATATGTTTTTAAACTGAAGGGTTTCATCGGGAAACAAACTGAAACCAAGAAAAGCAAGGTCTGTAGTGAAAAAATAATACCCTATACATGGATATAAATGAAAGAAAGGCAAGTTCTAATGTTCAGAAAACATTCTTCAGGTCTATAAAATTTTACATCTAACAGTTATATCACTTCTTGGTCTCATTCACTATTATTATACTTTATTATAACTGCTTTTACTTACTGAAAGGAACTCTTCATACTTTTTACTAACCATAAAATAGAGTTGTACCATTTCAACCATATCCACGTGTCAATCGATAAAATACTAAAATCATAATGAAGCTTCACCTCACAGTCTGCACTGTCAGCTAAATATATCAAAATAAGTAGAATTGTTGCTAGAGTAATTTGATTTGGCTAAAGCTGATATGAAAGAAAATTAGCATTATTTTCCTAGGACCTGATCTATTTGTCTTACGCAGAGATTCATCCTAGATCAGGTATACTCAAGTGCTGCAGTCAACCAGGCCACATATTGTCTTCCCTGTGCACCGATGTGTTTTCACTTAAGGAAAAATGTGCAACAGGTGTTGTAATTTTCAAACAGGCTAGTAATAAAGTTCAAACTTTTTAAGTGCAATTAAAGGAAGTAAAAATACAAATAAACTCTCTTACCCTGAATTTTCTCCAGGCAGACACCTGCTTCCCTGCCAGCTCAGACTGGACACTTTCATACCATTCTCTGGAAAAAACTGAGATTAAATCCCCTATCCCTAACCTATGCAAAAGGAAAGAATAAAAACAAACACAGAAAACACACAAACAGAAAACCTCAATGCCTGCCATAGTATTATTTCTCTCAATCCATTTTCAAACCATAAACATTTTTATGCCCTTCCAGCCTATGGGAGTCATTGGATTCATATAAATCCATTGGAGGCTCAGTCAAAGCACCAGTTAAGACTGAAGACCGAAGGATTCTAATGTCCAAAGGGCAAATCTTCTGTTTTGCTGAGAAAAAATAAATGTGTTAAACAATAAGCCCAAACACAAGCTGCATGATGCCCCACATGAGGCAGTCAAAAATTTTGCAAGCCAAAATTGCAATTGGCAACGTTAATGAGGTCCTCAGCAAGCATCTTGCAGCTCTGAAGCACAGCTGACTTTACGAGCCCCTAAATCCAAACACTAATAAGACAGGGTTTTCTACAGATCTGTCTTGCAACTGATTGCTGAGATGAGCTTTAGCTGAAGTACATTAAGGCATACCAGTCACCAAGCTTTCTTGTGCATGGATTTTCCACTGTTTAACAAGGAGTCCATCTTATGACTCAGTCTTTACCTGCTCCTATGATTAATCTCAAAAATGTACCTGTTATTCACAAACATCCCTCTGAAATACACTTTTACTGTGGGCCTCCTCCAGAGAGAGAACCAGTTTACTTAAGATCTTTGATTCCCTAAAGAGCAGCAATGCAGGACTCAGACACAACATCTGTCCTTGCAGCTTCTGCAATGGCCTTGCAAACATTATGAGCAGCAACACACTAAGTCAAGCAGCAAGGCCTGAAATGCCTTTGACTTTTGAGGAAGCCACAGCTCCATTTGAGCATTGGTGTTTTCACAGAATCACAGAGTGGTTGGGGTTGGAAGGGACCTCTGGAGATCATCCAGTCCAACCCACCTGCTAAAGCAGGTTCACCAGAGCAGATCACACAGGAATGTGTTCAGGTGGGTTTTGAATGTCCCTAGAAGAGACTCCACAACCTCTCTGGGCAGCCTGTTCCAGTGCTCTGGCACCTTCAAAGTAAAGAAGTTTCTCCTCATATTCAGATGGAACCTCCTGTGCCTCAGTCTGTGCCCACTTCCCCTCATCCTATCGTTGGGGACCCCTGAAGAGTCTGGTCCCATCCTCTTGACATCCACCCTTCAGATATTTATAAACACTTATGCGATCACCTCTCAGCCTTCTCTTCTCCAGGCTGAACAGACCCAGTTCTCTTAGTCTCTCTTCATAAAAAAGTTGTTCCAAGCCCCTAATCATCTTTGTAGCCCACCACTGAATCCCTCCTGTAACTCCTTGTCAACCAGCTAACCAAAATAGCCACTTACAGTTGAAAGCACATTCATTAACACTACATGTCATAAGATTTCCATATTTGTCTTTAAAGATATTAATATCAGATGTATGGATTCCCCAAAAATATATGATCTGTGTCACACTCAACAGTTTCCATTTACAGCCTTTATTTGCATTGCCTTGCTGGTGCTTTTTACGAATGCACAAGTACACTTGGGACTCTCAAAAATCAGCAGAGTTGTACTTCTTATTCATCTGCACCGGTATGTGGGAAACTTGCTCCTCAACACTGGCAGATTTCAAGTCTGTCAGGGTCTACTCTACACCACAGGACACCCTACACACACCTGACCTCACAGGGGCACCCCGGCACTTCGCAATTCTGTCCGCTGGTCACGCCGCACAAACTGGTAATTCACTGCCACCTCCTGGCAAACTACTATTAAAGAGTATCTGCACAGACTGAAATAAGGCACTGACATACACTCTACCTAATATCAGCTCAACTAGAGAGGAATCACACTTAAACATACAAAAATACTTAATGCAAAAGTGGTCGCACACAGAAGCATCCAAAAGTCCTGCAAGGACCCCACAAGACACCCTCTCACTTTCTCTTCCTCCCAAAATTGACCAACATTTCTATAGAACTTCAGGCCTGCTCCTGAAGAGATAGAATCATTGAATCATTTCAGTTGGAAGAGACCCTCAGGATCATCGAGTACAACCATAACCTAACGTGACTCTAGCACTAAACCATGTCCTTAAGAACTTTGTCTAAATGCCTTTTAAACACCTCCAAGGATCTTCCAATCCCCACAGGAACCTGGTGAGAACAGCAGCTCACAAGAGGGATATTACGTCCACACCTTAACATGCAAGAGAAGGACAACCAGCATCTGATCTTAAAGCTTTTATTTTAGAGAAAAAAAAATAACATAAGACTTAAGAAAACCCTGAAACTAGAGTTGTGTAAGACAGTTCCTATAAGCAATATTATAATACTCATTTGCCGACAGCAAAATAGGGATTTTCTGTTACTTTAGGTGCAGCCAGGACCTGTAAAATTCACATGAACAATTATACTGAATCAGATGTGTTTTCTCTAGAAGGAAATTCAATATTCTCCAGACTATTTTCAGAGAAACAAAGGGACTGAAAAAATTTCTAAGTAAAACTGCCTCAATAATATAGGATGAGTGTGAGAACTTATAAACCAATCTAAGCTGGTTTGATTTAGGCAAAAAGAATGCAACTGAGTAAAGGACCACTGATTAAAATTACATTACAAAATGAAGCCGGTAGCCATCCAGGCAGCATTTAAGCACTGCTGTAAAGCCATCTTCACACTGTTAGCCTTTGGCAACTTGGTACTAAATCAAACTATATGATTAAAATGAATACCAAGTCTCATGATAATACAAGCACACACACTCCTCTAATTTGTTTGCACCATTATGTATTCCTGTGTAGATGTTTCTGCTTATTGTGTCCTACAGCAGGGTCTCACACCCCTCATCCTCACATTTCTCTCCCATTCTTTTGCCCTGGGACAGCCAAATCACACTGATACAAGCAACCTTTTTAACTATTTCATTTACACAGCTATGAATAAGTGTACTGATCCCAAGTCCAACTTTTATTTTTATTCCTGCCTGCAGAATTTACACCCAACATCCAATCTAGAAATCCACAAGTACTGAAGCTTCTCAAGTCAAAGCTTAGTGCAGACACAAACACTGTTTACTTCCCTCCTCAAGCCATTCTAACACAGACTTAAGAAAGGTGCCGTACAGATTCAAAACTTACTATTCCAAATTGCCATCACTATAGAACAACTAGATCAACCAACACCACTAACAGCTACCACTCGACATCCTAGACTGATTTGTCTAGCAATCCTAACAAAAACACCAGTTTTTTTCCATTTATTAAAGGCATTGAGGAGCCACATTTTGAAGACTGCTACTCAGCATATACTGTCCTCAAGTTTGTCCATCTTAGCTGAGTAGAAAGACGCATTGGTCCCAGTTTTTTCCAAGTTTGCACTGACAAAATATCATGTATGCACCTTAGAGAAGGGTATGACCAAGTGGAAACTGGCCACTGCCATTTCTCTTCATCTATCACTTTGAAGGAATTAGCTTTCTTCAAACATTTGAAAGCCTCAATAATTATGCCATTTCTGTTAACTACTGCTTTTTACTTCCTGTGGAATTCGCAGAGAGAAAGGATTTCCATCAGTCTATTAAACTACATTACTGCTGACAAGCTACATTGTTAGACTGTTTAGTATTTGGCTTTGTTGAATGACCATTTGTAGCCACTATGGGGGGGAAAAAAAAAGTGCAAAATTCACTCCCTCAATTGAACAGTGAACCTCTTTAAGAAGAAGATAACTAAAATCAAGTGCAAGGTCAGCTGAGGTCCTGGCAGAGAGGAAAAAAGGAATTCTCAGCTTAGTTTTGCTAATAATTTATTAACATAGTTTAATATCTGTACCTGGGCTTCTCCTATACCCTCTTCAAGAAAAAACATCTCCAGAAATAACAGGTATTTAAGTTCAGTTTGTCTTGTATTTAAACCAGGACATACTGCTACTTGCAGACCACAAATAGACACAACTGGAAAAGTCTGCAGTCAGTTCAACCTTTTAAAAAATGGTCTGAATCTGAAAGATAAGACGGCTACAGAATTCTCTCCTTCCACTTCAACAGCAGAAGAACCAGATAAGGTAATATGAAATATAAGATCAAATGAGCAGTAGAAGCACTTACATATTTTGCCAACTTTAGAACCACTGGCTACATTTCCCCCACCCCTCAGACTCTCCTCCCCTTACCTGAATTTTCTCTCAAACTGGTTGGATGAGAAGTTGTCGATAGGAGGCTGCCAACAGTGCTTTCAAAGTCAACTCTGCTGTTGTTCTCGAAGTCTGCAATTTCTTCACTGAAAATCCATAAGGAGAACTCTGAAATCAACTCAGCATGAAGTTTTAAGAATGAGATGTGCCAATTACACTTCAAAAGCTTAAATAACTTAGAGAAGCTGGTCAATGCAAGTATTTATTCATACCCAATGTGGAATTAACCAGCCACAAAGCAAGATCATTCATGCTATTAAGCGATGCTATTTACACTCAGGAGTGTATGTAGTGCTACTGATTTGAAGTCTAGGTGAAAATTTCTCAGCTTTCTGTAATTAGATGCAATATAACTAGGGGCAATACAAGTTTCAACTCCCAGTTAATCCTCAAATCAGTATTTAACATAAATAACCTAGTCTCAAATGTATGTGGAAGGATGAAGTAGTGGCATCAAGGAATATCTTTACCTTGCAATTCAATAAAAACGGGTACGACTTTATGATACAGGAAAGTAAACTTCTGCACAAGCCTAACACCACCTTATATATGTACCATTTAAGAAAAAAATGTAAGGTCAATTAGAACTAGACTGAACTGATTTTATTTCCTTTCAAAAGAATAGGCACTAACTTAACTGTATACAGGATTTAACTACAACTATACAAGTTTCAGTATATTGTCCTGTTCAAGAACTGTTTATATATATATAAAAAAAAAATATACTGCCAAAACTCTAATGCATACTTTACAGTTAAATGTCCCATCTTTCTCTCTACCCCTAAGAACATCAGACTAGAGCTGCAGTGTTCAGATTAACTTATATATTAATGAAAATTCTGTTGGTTTTAAGTGTAGTTTCGTTATTACCCATGTTTTTTTCCACTACCACCAAAACCAGACTCAAAAGTAATTTTTACAGTATTAGCTATGAAAAGTGATGAACCTTAAGAGAACAGAATTCAGAAAAAAGATTAACAACAGTTTTCACTGTAATAAAATGTCACATCCCTCTAAGAAAAACTACTTATGCATTTCTGTGCATATTCTTATGTTTATTAGTCTGTCACATTTTACTATAGTATCTGCCAATTTCTTACTTTGAACACTTGAACAAATGAGTAGTAACCACTTTTAGTTAGACCATCAAAACTCCATCAAGTTCTCTGAGAACTCATTCCTGTTTTGAAGTAAAAGACGTCCAATGAGTTTCCAAGAATTGTCACCATTGTAACTCAGTCAAACAAGTTAGCCAAAAGAAAAAGACAACTTTTTTTCTGGTACGACCACTCAAACCCTACCGTTCCCCCACTTTCTCTTGTTATTGCATTTAAACCTCCAAGATTCTTTACCTTGACTAAACGAAGGTGCCCACTGAGCTATTTACTGTACTGTTTTACCCAGTTGCTGTCCAGGCACACTGAAAACTCCCCACTACTCTGTCAAGTCTCCAAATCCAGTTAATGGAAGTCTAGGTTGCTCAAAAATCAGACTTACAGTCACCAATTCTGTTTAGGTGTATACCACTGGATGTGGCATTATGTAATTTCATCGCAAATCATTGTAATTGAATGCAAAGTAAAGGAAACTTGAGTTTATTTAGCTTCCAATTTCTGGGAGGTCAAGAGGAACTAGGTTTGCTCTGGACAACAAAAGAAAATAGACTGTGCTTACAGATAATTTTCTGCCATATTCTTTCTTTAGGACCACTGTTTTATTGTTGCCCTTTCTATTACATGGGATGTACATATTATCAGGTGTCAAGAAAAGGTCAGTGCCTGTACAATACATTCTACAACTGAGCACCACTTTCCATAACTGAATAGGCAAAGAAATTACACTGAACACCAGCATCTGGCAGTATTTCTCCAAAAAAAGTGACTAAAATGGGTTTAAATTGATTAACACTATTAAATCACATCTAATATTTGATACTACATGATTTCATTACAGCTATACGATACAATTATACAAAATGTGTTAACATCAAAGAATACAACCAAAATTAAGATAGCAAACAAAACCTATATAACTTTTTTCTTTACAGGAAAATACTTTTGAAGTATGCATGTAACTGCCCATTCTTTTAAAGAAAATCTACCGCAAGCAAAGTTGTCAACCTCCAGAATATCACACATAGCATTACTACGCATATCCCCAAAAAGTGTACAATATGCACACTTGGAAAATACAAAATTAAAAAAATTGTAAGCAACAGGTGAGCTTCATATTTATAAGAATGTGAAAAGAAGTCCAATTTTAGCACTGTTGTATAAAGAATTGTCTTTTTTGATGCAAGTTCATGAACTGACCCCTCTGATTCGGGTCACGCTTTACAAAACACCGTGTTCTTGAAAGGGGATAACAGAGCAAGGTTGAGCATCTTAGCAACGTCACCTTAAAGTTTTTTTTGCGGTATTTTTTTTGCTTTTTATTTACTACTTATCAAAACACGTCCTTTAGGTTTGTAGGGTTCTTTTTTTAAAATTCTTTCCTAGAAACAATATACAAAGGGGAGGCGTATTTATTTCCAATTCATTCTCCTGTAAGATGTTTTGAGTTCAAGAACTTTCTCCTCCAACTTTCACTGGTTGTTTTTGGCCTTAGCGTGTGTTAAGATGTGAGATTTCAGGTTAGTTGATTGCGCAAACTTCTTATTGCAGCCGTCAAATGGGCAAACATAGGGCCTGTCGCCAGTATGAATTCGCACATGTGTGCGTAAATTGAAGTCCAGTGAAAAACGCTTTCCACATCCTTCAAATGTACACTGTTGAAAGGAAAAGACAGACTCCATTAGCTACCAAAATAGTCCTCATTCCAATCACTGATTAGACAATACTATTCTTTAAATCACTAGATTATACAAACATGAAGATTATTATAGGTGAAGCAGTGGGCATCACTTCTAAATTGCATTAAAAATAAAATTAATACTCCAGGTTCCTTTACCACAGTATTGTATCTATTTTCAAGGAGGTAAATAACTTTTAGCTTGCAAGCAAATGCTTTCACTAAAAACACCTTCTATGCATCTGAAACAGTATTTTGCTATGCTGTACTAGAAAACAGAAACAATGTTTCATGTCAGAATTTCCCACTTTCAGTGACAATTTGCAAAGATTTGCTTATCTTACCAGCTTTCCTTTTAAAATGGGCTTGTAATACAATGGGCAGCATGTTTAACAGTAAATACTAATATCTACCACACAGCAGATCCAGCATACACGTCTAAGTGAATGCCTGAGGACTGCAAATCAAAATTCTGAAGTAATTTATTTAAAAAATAAAAAAAAAAATCAACACAAAATGCTTATCTTAAACATGTATTGGAGAACACAGATAGGCTCAGGACCATGAATACCTGTAAAAATTTATAAGCAGTATCATAGGAAGTAGGGAGGAGACTTCTGATGGCAGCAGCTCACATGACTTGATATGAATGGAAACAGATTCAGTGACTACCATCATTTTGCTGAAAACTGATGAACACCCACTCCTGAAAATTAGTTTCGTGAGTCAACCGAACAAACAGCCCTGAGCCTCAGCTGTCCACAAGTGCTAAGTTGAAAAAATGAGGAGAAAGAAACATTCTCCTCATTCAGTAGTAACTGCAGGCTTCATTTTTAAAGTGGGTAACTTTGTATTTTGGGAGGTATCTCCCATGTATATACAATTTCCTAATTTCTAAAAAAAAGGCCATGGAAATAGTTAAGCAATAGCTTAATTAGCTTAAGGCACTTCTAATTCTTAAGGTTATCATTCAGTGCCTCATCTGATTTTTAGAAAAAACATTGTATCCCTGAGGCCATATGTGAGCTAAGTTACATTTACAGTATACACGTTTATCAACTAAGTTGTGGTACTTATGTCTGGAGGTTAACGATACCTGAAAGGGTTTCTCTCCGGTATGAACTAGCTGATGTCGCTTTAGTTTTGAGCTCTCCACAAAGGCCTTGCCACATTCTGCACATACGTGTACTCGCGGGCCATGAGTGTGCAGGTGCTTCCTCATGGCAGAGTTGTCCCTGAACATCTTTGTGCAGCCCTTAAAAAGAACAGTGAAACTCAATTAGTAGATAAGACAGTCCTGATAAAGAAGGTTTTATCTGCTACAGTACAAGCATTTATAATGTTTTTATATCCTGAATACTTTCTTAAAACTTGGCCCTGAAAAGGAGATCCCTTAAATTCATTTTTAAAAGAGCAATACCAAGAAAACTAATCACTTGATAGGTGACCAAAAAAAAAAAAAAAACCACCACTAAAAACCCCAAAACCCTCTCCTCACTTAGTATCATGAACCATGTGCAGCCAAATGAATAATAGGACAGTTTCATGGAGAAGATGCAGCTCTGATCGAAGCAAATGAATAAACCAAAACAAAAGCACTTACAATTTTAGAGTAACAAACAAAGACAATTCATGGATATCTATGGTATATTCTTCTATGTGCTATATTCTCAGTACTACATTACTATGATATATTGTCTCTAATATACTACAGATTAGTATGAATCTGTATGTGCACCATGCCATCTCTCAATATCCTGTCCTCTTCCTTCTCATTCCTGAGAAGAAATGGAGCAAGAGGGTTTCCAGCAGGTAACAGCTTACAGAAACTACCTTGTCCCAACTGGCAGCAGCAATTCATCACTAACACCTGAGATACAAAGAGTTTGTCACTGCTTCTACAGTTTAAACCTACAAAGTGATACTGGGCAACTGAATAAAGTAGGAAAATATCTGGGTTAGTGCCAACTCAAGCTAAAAGCAAGAGATACATAAACTCAGGTACAGCACCAGAAGTCTTAATCTGGGGTCCATGCTGCATCAACACAGGAACAGTAATTTGATTCCAGAGTACACTTAAACCAGCAGTGAGCTGAGGCTCTCTTTACCTAATCTTTCTATACCTTTTTTCACCTTTTAGTGATAATCAACAGACATCTATCCTAGGTTTTATAAATGTCTTCCTCAAGGTTAAAAACCCCTCATAAAAGCCTATTAACAACTGAAAATTCTATCTGTACTCCGAGTGATGCTGTCTAAACTTACACTAGTCCATCAACGTCACTGTGTTATAAAGCATAAAATTTGACAAGAGAACCTAAAGGAACATTCCACTGATAATCTTAAATTCCTTGGGCTTTCTCTTTGGAAATTACTTCTTTCAAAACCAACAAACACATTTAAACATGCCTTATTTCTTAAAAAACAGGGGAAAATGCCACTTTCAAGAAGTGTTCTCTCTCTTCAAGCACTACAATTTCTTCAGCTAATTTAAGACGTGTTGTGCCACCATTCACTGCATGTAACAGAACTGAGTGGGGCAAAGCAGCATCAAAATAAAATATAATCAACTCTGCATTCATTTCAAAGCCATTATTTGACTCCAATAAGAGAATATTTTTATTTTTTAAACTGAGGTAATAAATGCACGAAGCCTAGAAACACTAGAAGTGAGAAAATGGAAGTACAGGATATTACTTCCTTCCCCCCATTGAGATGAAGTTGAGGCTATGAAAAAGTAAATCAAAGAAATGAAGGTAGCATTCCTTGGTATTGTAAGGAGAAACTGTTCCAGGATCTCCACATACTAGGTGTACTACAATAAAAACATGACACTTGTGGAATATGAAGAATTGGAAATCAATATAAGCACAAGGAAGAATCCAGCAAACTCCTTAAACTATGGCTGTCAGAGTGAAGCCTTCTAATTCATGGTCTCTCATGTGTGCTATTAGCTATCTGCTAATAGTATTTGCCTAGGCTCACGCTTATCTAGACCAGAAGTCAGCAAGATTGTGTTTGTCTTTTTTCATGACAGACTCAACTCAGCTAACAGAAGCTCTACAAAAGCTGGATTATGCAGTAAAGCTAGATGCTGCCAATCTAGGTGACTGGCAATGTATTCAAGATAGAGGCTTCTCCACTACCAGTAGGTGAGAATTGTATCTCCAAGATGCCTCTCTCTTTCCAAGGTGATGCAGCTTCCAGCTCCGCGGAATGTAATTCAAAGTCTTCCAATAATGCCGACTTTGGCATCTGCACATAAATTGCTGATTCCTGATCTAGACCCCAAATCTGTCAGTTTCCAAGCAGAGGATATATAGATCTTAGAAACGTACTTTGAACAGCTTTCAGAACATTCTTTCAAGTATGTATTCTTGGGTGGCAGGAAATCACAACAGTAATACCAGCATGTTAGGGACTGTGCATCATGGTTACCAGAAGATTAGGGATGCACTAACCTTAAGACAAGGAATGGGAATAATATATTATTCAGTGAAAAGTTTGAAAGGAAGCTTCTAAAGAATGATAACTAAAATATAGTTAACTGAGTACAGCTCATTAACACTAAGATATTTTAGTTATTCATTCTCAAGAAAAAACATCAATACAAAATTCTGGTCTACAAATTACTATCTACTCAGAAGCTAACACTGCACTTACTTTGTGAGGACAAGCTATCGTTCGCGGAGCATCATCTTCTTTAATTTTTCTTGGTTTCATTCTTAAGGAAAAAAAATAGTAGAAAAATGTTAGTAGATGGCTCTTCTCCCGTAACTACCTACATAATGCGTACATTTATTTGATAGTATTACATGGATCAGTAGTATTCAGTTTAATATTTTCAAAACATTTGTAATAATATTAAAAGTATAATTTGTCATTTGGAAAGTTTAGCTTTTCCAGAAGGACCTCTAAAATAAAAAATAACACATTTAATACTACCTTCTTATTCTTTTGAATATATGGAAATAGAGGGTTTTTTCCTGACTTATACTAATTATAATTAGGAGGTTTTGTTTGAAAACTCAATTTTTGCTGTGCCAGTACCCATGTGGCCTATTTATCTTCACTTCCTCTCCATCCCTGCACCAAGACACAAAGGACAGAGTAGCCTCAATCATTCTTCAGTATTTTTACCACGGAAGACTTCAGAAGAAAACTCTACAGAACCAAGCAAGGCAGGCAAGTTGTGGAACCTACATAGACAATGTAGACATCCATTTTAACCACAGAAACTGCAATTATTCTTACTTTAAGTTACGGTACACATGGAATCCACTCTTGGCAACTGACAAGCAATCATCTCTTCAGTCTAGGTTGCTGATATGGATCTTCACCACTACTTTATGGGCACCATTAGTCCTCCTTGACTATGTAAGGAGCCCAGCAAACTAATGCTTGCATGTGTTGTTTCAAACATAGTAAGACTTCCTGTAGAAAATTATGTTAGAGAAGTCCTGCCATAACCATCACCTGTCTGAATGTCAGAGAAGAGCCACCCGGATGCTACTCCAGGTAAGTGCACTGCCCTTTTATGTATCTTTACTTCTCAAACCTGTAGTGCTGTTTTCAAAAAGAAACCTAAAAAGAAATGGCTTATCTCCACCTTATGGTGGAAGTAGGTAGGAATAAATAAATGCACCTCATACAGCTGGAGATTCACTTAAATAAGTAATGCTATTTTTGCACATTCCCAAACCTTGCCATAGAAGGAAGCTAGTCTGTTTGTGTGAGTTCCTGAATGACTTTTCCTGGTAATACAGTACAAGATAGTTCTGTGTGACAAGATAGCTACAGATCATATCATATCTGTAAGTTAAACCAAAGTTTTTCTGGTATACTCTTTAGTCTCAAACAGATACGAGTGGCTTGAATTTAACAGAAGAATTAGAATTATCAGAATTGCTATTCTCAATGTTAAGAAGTAGAGGAATCTGTTCCTATCCAAGACAGTTTTAATCCCCATGAGTTCAGTTCCTGGAAACAAATATGGAAGGACAGGGCTGGGGGAAGAGGTTTCCAAGTAGTGCAGACATATTTTTTTACATGCATTTTTAATAATTGATCTGAGACTGGCTAAACAGCAACTTCTAAAAGTTCAAAATTATTCCCAAGAGCTCTAAGGAAAACAAGCTAAAATCCCTCCAATTTGACCACATAAGCATTTGTTTCTTTGCAGGCACACTCCTATGCGTATGGCTGAAATCTGCTGCTTCACCTGCCTCCTTCACGTGGCCAGATGAGAGAGGACAGCAACAGAGGGCCTTGAGTCAGGCTGAATTAAGGCAAAAGCAGCAAAAAAACCTCCCTGAGCAGGCCTGGAGACTGGATCCAGGGAAATCTTCCTTACAGCTGCCAGTGGAGTCATATGTGACGGAGAAAGCTCCTGTGGCTCTGTGGGGTATCATTTGTCCCTCAAATAATCTGACTCCTCTCAGTATTGCAGATGCAGCACAGTTCAAGTGATCACATAGCGACTAAAGCACTTGACAGCCACTTCACTGACACAGCATTAAACCCCAAGGATTTAGAGGCTGTATTTGTTCTTTTCTCTAAGTGGAAGCTTGGTCAACTCCTGCTGGCTCAGCATCTCCAGACTACACTGAATATGAACAGTGCTAAGTGAAGAACACTGCAGTCTCCTGTAGGGTTAAAAATACAGATGTGACAAAAATACAGAATCTGGAGAGTATCATATCCAACAATCCTCTCCCTCCTAGAAGACAGGTGTGAGGCATTAGTGTTGACAAAGCTCCTCTTACACCATTGACAGCAGCATACCTAAACATTTCCTAAATGTAAGGGGAGAAACATCCTGAACACAGCAACCTATATCTGTTTCTGTAAACCAGCCTCTTCATCTTCCTGATAACTTTTGCCAAGATTACACATTGATTTAGATGACCTTATTGATTAATTTAATTTATGTAATCCAATTGGAATACAGAATGATTGTGCTTTGTTTAGTTTACACAGCCTCTTTGAGTAAAGTACTCAAATCCAAACAAGTCACTGTGACTGACTGCACTCTTCCAGTAAGGTTCTAAACTGATAGTAATACAGATACTAATGCTGTAGGAAAACACCAAAGCTTTCTTACAGTACCCCTGCAAAAAGCTTTCAACTACCTTTTGCATGGGATTCTCCTTTTCATGTCTATAATTTTTACAAAAGGAAAAGGCACAGAAATGAGTGTCTGTTAAGTCAAATGGACACACAGAAGAATCCTTTGACAAGACAGGACATGAAAGAACACGGTGTCATGGTTTAATGCCATTAGAGAACAAATACCCTTAAGGGACAAAGCTGGTGCCAAAAACACCTCCTTTACTTATAACTGTCAGCTTGTTAAATGGCGGCTGAGTCATTTGCCCCAGTCCCAAAAAAAATTCCTAGGCCCAAGATCTCTGTCCGTGACATCATCAGAATGAGCAAAATCACTGTTGTTCTTAACTGATCCCATATAAAGGGAGAGACTAGACAGAAAAGGAATCACTAACAAGAGAAGTAGTAAATAGCTTTAGCGAATAGTGCCTGCATATTTTTACACTTGGTATAAGATCCCGTTGATCATCATGTTAAATCCTACTAATAACTGTTGTGTCTTGCCTCTGGTATTAAGACTATCTTTAGGAAAGAAATGTTGCAACAGCATCATCTCTAACAGGCTGCTGGAGTAGAATAAGACAGAAAATACAGTGGTTGGGAAGCTTTTAGATCAGTGCAGTCAGGAAGCTTGAGGAACCAATGCAGCTGAACCAGACAGTCAGACACCGGACAGATTGGAGCTTCAACATACACCTTACATCCTTCAGTTCAGTCCAGTGTCTGAACAGGCATGTAACATTATAAGTGTCCATTCTGGAATAAACTGACTTCATAATTTTCAAACTTTGTTTCTAAAGTGAGGAGCATCACCTCAGCAGTATAGTTGAATGTAAAAACATTCAGTCCCTACTGACCACAAAATGACAACAAAGTTTAGTTAACAAGGGGCAGATTTTAAATCTTTTCATTCCTCCTGGAAGAATGGGAAGTCGGTAACTTAAATCTTAAAGTGTAGAACAAGATTGTGTATGAGCACAGGGTTCCACGGACTATTCCACAAAACAGAAGCAGATCCTTCAACAGGAAGAGGCAGCAAACAGTGTCCAGGTTATATTTCAGAGCTACAGGCAGCGAGAAGCTGTTGGGCCCACCATATACTTGGATTAAAGGCACAAGGGCACATACACCATGGGCACAGCTACAACAGATCGTTTTGCCACAAATATCATCTTGCTCGCAAGGCTATGGAATCCATATGGACAATCACTCAAAAAGGAATTTGAAGTCTAAAATATTCAAATGTATTCGAAAAAAAAGTTTTTGGTCTTACTTAAAAATTAACTTTCTGCAAAGGAGACCAGACTAGAACCTGGGCTGTTGATCTTAATTACAGTGTTGCAGGTCACTCTTGCTGGTGGTTAGACTTTTGGCTCCCACCCAGTAGAGCATCTCTACCAGCTCCATCCAAGTTTTCTTAGCCTGAAACATTAATCAAAAACAGAATTCTAACACATACCACTATTTAAAACAATTACAGACACACACATCAATGCCTGGGTAGAACTTTTGAAATGGCTGCCTTTGCAGAAAGTCAATTTACATGGCAAGACAAGAATTTCCATTTTTGCAGTGAGTTTATATAGGCCATGCCTAGAGGTAGCAACTGCCTTTGGATCAAGACACTGGGACACTGTGATTAAAGGCCAAGTCTGTTAACTTGTATTGGGGGGTGGAGGGAGTGAATGGGGGACAACAGAAGGAGCAGGAAGGTATGCAACCCAATAGCTTCACAGAATTAGCTTCATAAAAGCACATTTAACCATGCATGAAGAAGACCAAGTGAAATCAGAGGTATTAAAACACTCAGTTGCTCAAAATACAGCAAGCAACTCTGTCACCATGCAATATCAGAAAGTAACAGTTAACTCCCTCCTTTCATCTACCCAGCTGAACAGAAAGAAATGTACTCAACAGAACCAATCCCCACCCCAAATCCCTGTCAATCTCCACAACCTATTATCTTGTATATAGATCAAATTTCAGAAGTTAGCTACAGAAGCAGGGTTAAGGCTAGGAAAAAAGGAAATCTGTAAGTAAAAAAACAATTAACAGTATAGAACTTCCCCCTTGTTCCATCACCTCCCTTTATTGCCTCTGTTAAACTTCTCTGTTCTCAAATTCTTTTTCTACCTCTATACATAAATCTAACCTAAACAGCATTACTCTCTGTCTCAAGCAACTCTTCTGACACATCCTAGAAGTCCCTGATGATCAGCAGTGATATTCATCTGTAATGATGACCACATCCCCAAGAATAGTTAGGAGAGAACGAAATTATTCTCTGTCAGTAATGTCACTGCCACTTCTGATCTGTTCCCCCACTCTGCCATTCCCCTTGTACTGCCCTGCTGAAACAGAAATAACATGAATGTCATGGCCCCGCTGCAAGAATCATTTGTGCTGAAGACTCCTGAAACTGGCTAGACTGGCTTCTGGATAAATAGACAGAAGGGGAGTGGCACAAGGTGCCCTAGGAATCTATCTAGAACCAAAGATAGATTACCATGCTTTGGTCACGGTTAGGTAGGAAAATGTCATTGAAAGTTCTCTTTCACTCCAACATTCTGGCAAAATAATTACCAGTTCTGTTCCAGTTATGAAGAATATCATGTGTAAACAGAGAGAGTGACCTTTGCAGTGTGGTACAGAGCAAGAGATTTCCCCTTCCCCAGCACACCACTCTGGGTAAAGCAATTGTCAGTTCGTTGCCCTTTAAGCTTCTCTGTAACAAGAACAAAAGCAGTAGGAAAGTGTATACCTTATAAAGAGTCCCAAGTCATAAATCTAGGTGACCAGAATGCTTTGTCACTTTTAAGAAGGGTGTTTTGATTTCAAACTCAAATGCAATAGCCTCTCCTTTGTTTTGGAAAGTTGATAGAAAGGAAGGGCAGTCCTCACAATGGCTCTCCTTCAGAAGAGGTACTAAGAAGAGCAGAAGATAAAGCCATGGAGAATAAAGTTTGTACCACTAGGACCCATTACTATGCCAATTTCCCAGCTATAGTATATTCCCTTCTGATTTCTTAGTTCTGCTGATGTCTATATTCTGCTGTC
The DNA here is from genome assembly GCF_963082525.1 of Nesoenas mayeri. Classification (NCBI taxonomy): domain Eukaryota; kingdom Metazoa; phylum Chordata; class Aves; order Columbiformes; family Columbidae; genus Nesoenas; species Nesoenas mayeri. Next base: position 13,235,769 of record NC_137548.1, read on the forward strand.
TTTAGCCAGATCAGTCATGGATCTGCCTGGAAGGTAAGAGGGAGGGAGAGGAGAGAGCAGGAATATCCTTTTTAGTGGCTTTGGTTGAGGGAATTCACCATGAACACCAACTAGAAATACGGCTGCCACTTTCCCAGGTTTTTATAGCCAAGCAGTTATGATTTCTTCACAGTTAGCTACAGAATTATTTGCAATCAAATTTAGACTTGGATGAAACATTTTATTTCACTTGAAGGAGTTTCCAGTATCCCGGTCAAAGGTATTAAACTAGAACATGTTAATTTAGTAGGTTTTATTTCTTTCTTAGCAGATCATTTACAACTTGTTTCACATTCTGGTATGATTGTGTAAGAGAAATCCAAAATTTTAGTAATTACATTTTTTAAAGCATACTAGAGAAAATGCGTAAGTCCTACAACAGAACCAAATAATTTGTAAAAGGCAATAAATTACCCAACCAGGTATACAGTAATTTGTCTATGCATTACCGAACGTCTTAATGTTCTGACACACCTTGTTTATTCACAGTGTTTTCAATACTTTCAAAATGTACAAAAGCCTTTCCAAGAACAACTATAACAGTTCCAGTTAAAGGTTCCAGATTCCCACTACATGACTCAATGACAAATGCACTAAAAAAAACGTGGTACAAGACAATGGTATCACAAGGGACAGTACAACTGCTTGCTCTGCTAGTGCCACCTAGCTGCTGAGCAGCACTGGTCTCCACTGCAGATGCTGAACTACTGCTATCTTATACTCTTTTTTTTTTTTTAAAAGGCTGCAAGAGCTCCAGGACTTCAAGCATCAAGTCCACCTCTGCCTTACCTCTCACTAAACAGACCACGATCAGAGCTCCAGAACCTTGTCTGAAATCTGTTGCCATTGGAATTCTAACTTTGCCCATTTAAACTTAACCCCAGAACTTTGTTCCTAAGAATTGTTGCAAATGCCTCAGCCAATTTATCCTTAATCAAAATAAGCTGCATGGTTATAAACAATCTAGCCTGGCTTTGAGTATGTAAAGTCTACAAATATACAATATGTTTCAAAAAGATGGAAGCAATTTCAAACCAGTGTCATTTCAAATTGGGTCCATCTTTTTAAACACCCTGTATAGTGAGATTCTTCCAGCTACCTTAATTAAAACAGGAAAGCAACCCAAAGTAACTTGCTCTGAACTGCACAAAATACTTAGCATGCAATTTTACTAGCAAGTGTATACTTCCTTGTAGATGGAGTACACACAATTCTTATTTTTAAGACATCAAAATAAAAATGTGTTATTCAAAACCTTACTCTGAGCACGTGAAGCCACCTACTAAGTTTAAAAGTAACGGTTTCAACTTCACATGTTGCTCTAAGTTTTCAGAATACAGCTACTGAGAATTTCCAAATTATGACCAGTAACACTTGAAACTTTTGGAGAACTTAACACTAAATAAACACATTATTTTAGAATGAATGGTAATCTTACGACCCTCAAACCCAATTCCAGCACGTGCGTATTTTTCTTTTAGTTTGACATGCAAGGTTTCTAATGATACCGCACACAGCCACTTCCATCAAGAATACCAGATAATCAGTATAAAAATAGGTTTGTAGATATCAATGCCTGAATTCTTGTTGTTATAGCAAAAGGAGTCGCTTTAAAATGCTTCACTGCAAGAGGACCAAGACCTTAACAAGCAATATGCAAATTCTAATACACCCATATTCTTCAGTCTCAGCTATACATAATCATTTAAGATTTAACATAAAACTAACAGTTTCCTTTTTTTAAAGGCAAGATTAGAAGCTTGACAGTCATCAATTCTCACCAAGAAATCCAAAAACCTTTCTTAAAACACAAGATGCTTGAAGTTTTTATGTATCTGCAATTAAATTATCAGAACAATTCTTCATAGGTTTGGGGCAACTTGAAGATATTGCTAAAGGTGATGTCCCCATGCTGCTTTCTCTACCACCATATATTTGTCTTATGACTGAAGTGGTTTACATCTCATCTGCTGTACAGAAATATATTGATAGAAAAGAGACTGCACATATGGAACTAAATCTTTCAATCATCAACATATTCTAGCTCTAGAACTTCTTAGAATATTCTACCATGAATTTTAAAAAGTGGCAAATCTAAATTATTGCCAGTTGCCACTATTTTCTTAACAGAAAATTAACTAAAATCCAAAGATGCAGTACATTTTACAAGAAATGTGCAGGTAGATCTGATAGAAGCAATCTGGTTGTTTCAAGAAGCCCAAGTTCTGGCAAACATTGAGTATCGAAACCAATCTTAAGAAAAATACTCAGTTTTTGCACGGTGAATACCCTATGAGAAACTACTTAAACTTCCTGACAAAAGACAGATGTTCAGTAATTAAGTGTTTAATAGAACCAAAGGTTTCAGCACGTTTTAAAATAACTGAGAATACCATTCTAAGCAGAAACGTGCAACATCTTCAAATCAGAATATTATGTACACTCATAGCATCACTTAAATATTTGCTTTCACAAAAAATTGTATTAACCTTTCAGGATATCTCGGAGGAAAACAAGCATTTTGATTAACAATAGTTAAACAAGTAACAACAGCATCAGTAGCTAGAACCACCCACCACTTTATCTAAAATCCTGTTTTCAGTTGTTCGTGACATGTTTTTATATATTTCCAGATCAGATATCCTGAAGCAAGGAGAAAGTCCTGCAAAACTATCCTACTAGGAGCCTTCAAAATCCATAGTTCAATGACTTCACTGAAATAATTACAGACCAAGGCTGTGCTGGCAGTCCTCTAACAAAAACACACTGAAGAGCAGCAGAACAAGCTTGTACCAAGCTGCAAGATCCAAGAGGTGAAACAAGGAGATGCACACAATGGACACTAAGACCCACCTAACCAAGAAGCCAGACCAGAACTTGTCTCAACAGCCCCTGCCATCTAGCAACTAGCTGAAAAAATCGTTGTTCAAAGGAAAAAAAAAAAAACCAAAAAAAACCCAACCAACCAAACAAACAAAACCTACTTAGCCCCCTAATGGCTAACCCAGGAGGTAAGAGTAACAACATCTGACACCTAAGAGTACATTGATGTTCAGAATTGTGCACCAGAGCTCTGAAGAACAGCCAGCTGGTAAGAAAATAGGAATATAGCTTCATACATACATTTTGCTTTCAACATGGGAAAAACTGATTCCAGCAGCTGCAGGAAGCTAACAGCTGTGCTCAAATATTTGGAGACACCAGCATTAATTCTGCCCATACACTGCACAGGAGCATGCCTTTGGTAACTACATGCGCATGCACACAAAGAAGAGGACCAAGGAAACGCTGTGAAGGTGACCTTGATGTCACAGCTTCCAGATCCCCAAGCAGAGGTCTCTGGTGGCCACTGACTGCCCCAAGCACTTGGTACCAGAGTCACAGGCTCTGTGGAGGGAGGGGGAAAGAGACATATGACACCCAGCACTCCCCTGCAGAACCCCTCTATGTGAAAGGAAAAGTCACCTTGCAACTCAGGTCAATGTATTGACACGTAAATGAGTTACAATTCTGATTCACTAGAAGAAAATCCAAGCAGTATCAATTACCGATTGTGAAACTGAAATTATCAGTGGCACTTGAAAGTGCAAGACACGTGACTACACTGAAAAGAAGTTGAAGACCTTGAGCTTAAGCAGAAAGAAGCAGGTGGAACAGTAAGTAGCTTTACAAACTAAATACCATGCCTAGCTTTCTTGTACTTAACAACCTGAATGCAGCATTTCACTTGTCAGAGCGTTTGGTGCTGAAGAAACTAAGACTACTCACATGAAAGATACATTCTGTCATGTTAAAGATGCAACCTATCAACGTGTTTTGGTCCTGTTCTACCCAACAATAAAAGACCAGAAGACATTGAAGAAGTCACTGCTGAATATAAAATCCAGTTATTTTAACACAGTACCAGCTACTCTTCTGAGTTAAGTCTCTTGTTTCAGATGTTTAAATGGAACAATAAGCTACACTAAATCTACTGTTTATTTTGCCTAACAGTTTCATAATGAAATCCGTGAAAAGACAAACATTTTAGTTTAAAGATCCTTTCTTCCTACTTACCTAGCAAATTCAGCCAGTTGTTTGGGGTCTGAGAGGTCAATGCCAGGTATTCCACCAGGAGGAAGTTTCTTTCCCGTCATGTACTCTGAGTAATCTGGAGGAGAATTCTCTCCAATGATCTGTTCTTCCACCACTGTTTCATGGTCAATATCTTTTTTATCATCTGAAATACACAAAATACTGAATTCAATACATACTAAAGATCAAAACAGCATATAAGTTATTACACTGCATCTCAATACAAATTCACTGTTGCTGCACGCTTAAAAGAATACGCTGCAGTTCCAAATTTTCACACTAATTGTGAAGAGCATCCATATAGTTACAGCATGAGGAACACAGAAAGAACTCAGTGAGTGAGAAAAAAAAGCAGAAGTCACATTTATTTAAATACAAACAAGTAAGGAAATAAGTAGAACAATCCCATGAATGTTGGCTGCACCTGAAAGACAGTGCACTTTTCCTGAAATGATGCCTAAAGATTTGATTCCCTTAACTTGTCTGAGACTAACCTTCACCATACCCACTTTAGATCTCAACAGCAGTCAGTAATCAAGTAAGCCTATCAGAGGAGTGACAGATATCCTAAGATATTAGGACTACTGATCTTTACTTCAGAGTCTTCAGACTTCCTTCATCTCCAAAAGAAGTGTCATGGAGAGACAAGAAATTTAAAAATAATTGCTAATAGGCTTCAGCAACTGCCCATAAAGTTTTTAAATACTTGCAGACATGTCTAATGAAAGAAAAAAAAAAAACAAGCAGTGTCTCCCTCCTGAGGGGTGGTTTCTTCCTTCCTCTGCAGAAACCAGCCTAAGGTCCTCCCCACTCTATTATGTAAACAGCAGATAGGGATCATTCAGAGCTTTGATCTGCAATTCAGTTAAGATACTGCTGCTTTATCTGCTCTAGCGCTCCTCCTATGGATTTGTCCTCAAGGACTACAGGTGGAAGACCAGCTGTTGCTGTCTACTCACATTCAGAACTTAGAATATGCTAAGACACAATGTTTTCTCTCTCCTCTTGCTATTTTATAACAGAAACCAGAGAGGCACAAGGAAGACAAAGAATGGAAACATCCACCTATGTTCCTCACTGGAGTGCTCACAGCAAAAGAAAGAAAGACTCAGCACCAATCCTGTTTTCCACCCTCAATTAATCCTAGGACAACAGATGTCTATATACAGTTGTAACTACTCAGCTAAATGTTAACAAACTTGCCACTACATTACTTCTGTTACTCTATGTATGGGGAGCACATTCTGCAAATCACTTTATACACAAGAGGCTCTACAAAAATAACAGGAAGTTTTATTTTACATGTAATGTTTAAGGAGTGGAAATACAAGGTGGTAGGACAGAAACAGTATTTTTCCCAATTAAAAAAAAAAAAAAAAGGCAGTAGGTGAGGGTTTTTTCTCATGAACAGAAATACAGGAAATAACATTATTCATTACTCGGTAACTTAGGTTAGAAAAGAGAGGACAAGATACAGGCAAATAAAAGAAATATACTAAGGACAAATTTCTATCCAATTTGTAATGCCTGCTTTAGTGTTTGCCACTGAGCTATTTCTAGAAATGTTACTGCTAGTTTGGTGTTTAATCTGATCTACCAGATCAAATAGCAGTTCATGTATATGTTCCATGGTGAAAGAGGAAAATAGCCTCCAACACTGCAAAGACAGGAGTGGTAATAAGAAAATACTATCTGCAGCATTAGATTGGAAATAAACTGCAAAATTGACTATTTGCAATTTTTTTTAAATTCTAATCTAGTTTTCCACTCACCACCCTAGTTTTCAGCATTTGCCAGTGCTTTAAAGAAAGCACATGAATTTACTTAAAGCAAGGATTATATGCCAAGTTTTACAGCACCTGCAGGAGTTACAAATTCAAGTCAATAAAACTCCAATTTGGCAATGATTTGTTCTTCCAAATAAAAGCTTAAGAATAGGTATTTATGATTGCCTACACAGGCAGAAAAGACATTCTCAAGCTCAGAAGAACACAGAACTTCTGGAAAGCTAAAAGCAATACCTTGTCCATGCTGTAAACTAGAGTGACTTTAGCTGCCTTCAATTTAGCCATTTCAACAGTCATTCAGAACTTCCAGTTTGACTGTTTGAGGACATTCATAAAAGAAACAAGTTTCATTTCCTGCCTCAGATCAGATGCATGAGTCAGCAGGGAAATTTTGTATACATTCCGTAAGATCTTTCCTTCCCTAGTGTAAATGCTGGCTACTCCACCATATTTCTTGCTCTTTGAGGGCCAAACTGAAAGCCTTCAGTGCCTTTACTTCCCAAAAGCCTACCAACAGAAATCAATTCCATGGCTATTCAATTCCACAAGCTATTCAAGTAAAACATGAATAACTATGAACATATTGCTTTTATATAGCAGAAAAATAAGAAAAGGTATCCCTCAAAATATTGATAGTTATGTGAAAATAAAAAACAATCAAATTTTCCTATACCGAAACACCTGTATCTCTACAGCAGCACATACCTGCAGTTTCAAAAACTCTTTCAAACCAAAACAGACTAAAACAACAACATGCAAAACATTTACCTTAAATTGTTATGTCAGGCTAACATCCCTCAAGACAGAAGAGCTGGTTCACACCAGAAGTCAAACATTTTTTCAAAAGTAGCAGCAGGCTTGCTCTTTAGTACCCAGACCATCTTATGACATTATCGACTCATTGAAAAAAAACAAGCAAACAATAACGAAAAAATACACCCTAACAAAACAAAAAAAAAAAAGCAAAAAACCACCACACACACTTCTTTGGAAAAACTTTACCACTGTCCTCTATGCACAAACTCATCACAAGTTTGTGATCCTCAACAAACCTGGACTAGGCAGCTCAAAGTTTGGAGGCTGAAGTCCAAGCGAACTTTCACTCAGGCTGCCAGGTTAACTGATATCCTCACTGCAAATAGGACAAGTTGACTGCTTGTTGTTTTCTGCCTTCAAGCAAGTCCTGGTGCAACTACTGCCAATTTATTTCCCCCTTTTCCCCTCATAAGGCATTAGAAATATCAGACACACTGCATCCAAAGCAAAGCAGGACAGAGACATGACCCTGAAATTCTGGTGACACCTCTGGAGAAGCATAGTACAAATAAGGCACGATAACTCTGTGCAGTTTATGCCCATGCCAAATTAATCTGGATGCCACCCATGCAAGCTAAATACAGATGGAGCCATGGAACCACCCAGGAAAACGAAATTAACTGCTGTATACTATCTGATCTGCCTTAGTTTGACCCTTAAAGCCTCTTGAAAATACAGCAGACTCAAAGCATTTTGTTTAAGTGTGTATTTAGCACTATTGTTACAGATCTAATGCAGCATTTTGTAAGAAACTTCCAATATTATATTAGTCCTGTCTTCTTAAAGATATTGAAGATCTGAACGCATGTCAACTAGTAAATCGTTTTCTCTTCACAAGAGCATGCACTGCCAGTCACTGCAACAACTATCTTATGAAGCTGTAAAATACAGATTTGTTAGACACACTAGATATATCTATATATATCTATATATATATATAGATATATATATCTCCCCTTTCCCCCCATCCTTCTATGCCCAATTACATTAAGATAGATACTAAATTGGGTTGTTCTATGTATCTGTTTAGGACATACCCAAACAAATCATGTTCAGTGCCATTCCATTTGCACTTCTCTCATGCCCTATATACAGGCAATACACATCTTGAAGTGGATTAACTTGTGTATTTCAAAGTAAGTCAGTCAAACTTTACTAAGAACAGTGAAAGTTTAACATTTTGGCCAGCCATATCTTTTGACTGCCACTTAAAACATACTTCTACCGGTGAAATAAGCAAAAGTTTTAAGAGTTTCAAGGCCAAGTATCAACTGAGGTAGAAAGAAGACATTACTGGGATAAAACTAGTAACCACAGATTCCATGTAACAGATCAACAACAAAACATGGTAGAATCTGTTTCCCAAGACTTTATTATCTTTTGCTCTTATTACTACAGTTTCTCCATCTCTTTCAGCCCTTTTGTTGCACAGAAAATCCACCCATCTCAGAACCCTATTATTTAATGCATTTCTAGAATAGTAGCTAGCTCCAGCTGACATCTCTGGAATTCCACAGCTTTATAAGATGACCCCTTAACTCTCAACCCAAGAAGATCTGTGAGTATTTCCACCCCAGTTATTTCTTGATTTTACCCACTTCTAGATCCCTAATTCTCTGAGCCATCCTCCTCCTCTATTACAGAGCAAGGAGAACACATTTTTATTAAATCAGTTTTCCCCTGTGGAAAATAAGGAGTACAAAAGGGAACTCAGGAGGTACACTTGTTAGCAAAGCAATAAGACCTATAGCTTCCTCCACAAGGTACAAAGTTGAAAGATGTTTTGCTTATCGACTAAAATGATGAACAACATTTACGCTTAAATTTTCTTTTTTATGATCCCACTGTTAAACACATTTGTTTTTAGGAACAGCTGAAATGCAATTACGTCATGAAGTACATATTCGGCAACTGTGCAGCACCAAGACACTGTGGTAACAGCTTGGCTATTGCTGCTACATTGCAGTCTCCTCTCCTCAGACAAATTAGTGCATTGGTCATGTTTGGAAACAAAGAACCTTAATTAGTTTGTTAAATAACACCGTTATTTAGCAGCCACTTCTGAGTGTTAAATTCCATTTTGCACAGTATGTAATTTTCTAACCTAATTGGCTGCCAGGTTACTTTTCCACTGATGTGCCTTGCACACACGGAGAGAGAACAGGTTCTTCTTTCCCCATGTCACCCATCTCTTATTTCACATCACTGAGACATGAACTAACAAAAACCACTGCATATACCAATAGTCACCATCTGACTTCAACATTTGTGAGACACTGTGCAGAAGCACTATGACCTTCTGAATCATCAGTGTACAAGTGACATGGACGTCTCAGGGAAGGCTCCAATAGTAAGTCAAGAGGATTCTAGTTTGAAGTTGGGCTGAGAGGTCACTTAACTGAGCTATTTGAAGTGATTAGCCACATTCCTGTATTTGACTTTCAAAACTACAAAGATATTTAAAACAGATGCAGGAAAATATCTACCTTATCCCCTAAGGTTCACTGGCAAAAATGTCAGTGCAGACTCGGCACTTACGAACACCAAAAGCCTATACCGTTGTCTTAATCAGAGTCAGAAATAGATTATCACCTTAATAACCAGACAATGACTAACTTTCTGCCTCCATTATGTAAAACTTTCATGTAAGAAGCTGATTACCTATCTGTCATTGCAAAGAATTTCAGTCATCCTTGATACAGGACCACAACTGGACTAAATGACTTGTCTATCATTTACACTATGCAAGAATACTAGTCAGACAGCAGATGCTTAATTCCTCTCTCCCCTGCAATCTGATAAATGAAAACTCTTCCACTTTTAAGACATTGAAAGTTTTTTTAAGAGGTTTTAAAAAACCCTCTAGAGACCTAGCATGAACCCTGAGTTTCCAAATATGGGTCCACACACAGGCTTCCTGGATTATCAAGAATCATTTCCAAATCATACATGTAACGTCTACAACTCTGTCTTTCCCATCTAGGAATAGGAGACTCGAGCAGTTTAACACGTGTGTGCAATGTTTAGTTTGGTTGTTCTATTTCAGCCCCAAGCTTGCAGACTATCTACGCTATTTTAGACCAACACCTATTTCAGGTTTGAAAGCTTGACAGATTCAAGAATCATTACCTAGAAGCAGATGTAGTTACACTAATATATTTTTTCCTGTTGAAATTAAGCCCCAGCTACTTCAAATTCCAGCATTTGGCAGAGCCAGCATTTCAGCTCCACCTTCCCGAATGCTCCTGCATCTAAGAATCAGTTTCGCTAGCACAGTCTCACAAAGTAATTTCTAATGATCCTTTTCCCCCCATCACTATTGTGTACCCGACCTGGAGACAGCCACCAAAGATGATGATTCAAATTGAATCTAGCAAAGTCTCAAATAAATTCCACTTAATAAAAAACAATTTTCCTAGTACTAATTGAGGTATGTGAGGTATCTCACTTACAGAGTACTATTAACTATATATCATTTTCTAAATCCATTACAGGATACCCCAGAGAAAATAATCAGGATAGATATTAGACAGTATAGAGAAAATACAATAAAGAAACATGACACACCATATATACCTAATGCCTTTCTTTGTTCAGTTCTTATTTTCACACATGAAGAAAGACAAATAATTCCATTCTGAAGATCTGGAAAAGTAATCTGAACTAGAACAAAGCATTCCTGGTTCAAACTAAACACTTTAATTAAAGTAATCATGGGTCACAAGTTTGATATCACCATAGATACCAAGGTGATAAGAGAAGTTATGGTAAGTCTAAACCGTTGCCAACAACAGTACTGCAGCTTCTAAGTAGCCACATAACAAGACAAGGACTGAGTAGTCCCTTTTAACCATATTGCTATATATTTCACAGATTATTTCTACATATTTCAAGAGGTGCTACCAGACATGTTATACTAATTTATGGACAAAGACTTACGACTGACTAAATTTGGTACCACCCATGTACAAACTAATACAGCAGCACTAGAAAACAGTAACCAGTAATTAATTCACATTGCCTTCCCACACTGTGGTGAGCACAGTGCCCTTGTTCCCAGTTCAAATACCCATGAACAGCAATATAGGGCTCATTATTGTATCCTGATGCATGGCCTTATTTACTATTCATCTTTTGATAAACTTTTTGCTAAGCATTTAAACTAAAGAGTCAATTACATCATTGTGCAAGCAGTCCTTAATTATGTCAAGGAACAGAGGCAAAACTACTGCCTTTGTTCATAATACAGTATGCCAAATTCTGTAGGGAAATTTTAGTACAACTACCCTTTTGCAAGCCTGTATTTCGTTCTGTTGGTTGTTTCTTGTTTGTTGTTTTTTTTTTCCCCCATCAGTTTTGCTTCTTTGGGATTTTTTCTGGCAACTGTTCCCCCTCTAAAATTTCAGAAAACAGACAATGAAGCCTCAGCGTTTAACAACTTTAGACAATAAAAACCTATCCAATAGGCTCAGTAAAACTTTACAGTACTCTTAACTGAGCAGGTTTTCACCAAAGGCTGTTTGAAGCTGGGGCAGGGGGGGAGGAGGGTGGATGTATGTGCACAAGTACACAGGGAGAGGAGGTAATACTTTAATACTTCTATTTTACCTATATATTTTGTGATTTTGCTTTTGGGGGGCTTTTTGGCATTAGAAGTCTAGTCAGAATACATATTCTGCATCATGGATATAATTGAGTTGAATGCAGCAATGCAATTCAATCTCCAGTAAATTACAAATGGATATAACTCCCACTGAGCTTGCATGGTCATGGTCATAAAGAACAAAACCACTGAAATCAATAGGGCTACCCTTATGTAAAAGTTGTATATGTGGAAAGAGAATCAACTGAATTGATTATACACATGCTTCACTTCAGCCAAGTAATAATCAGCATGCAGAAGCCCTAAGGAAGCATCCTATCAAGCACTCTCAATTTCAGAGTGCAAATGCATGCTACAAATTGTCAATTGATCTCAGCAAGGTCCGGTATCATGCCAGGTCATGAGTCATACATCTACTTGCATTCAGCTACCTTAGGTAGCTTCCACAAACCAGAAGACTATATTAGTTTCTGTTATTTTTTATCTTTCTTAGATGGTCAATTCTAAGGGAAGGAAAAAAAAAAAAAAAAGAAGTGGATTTAATTCGGGTTTCATACAACAATACACAGAAGCATACGGGACCCCATTTTCCTAAACAGTATTTGGGAAACTCCTGAACTAAAGTTCTTTGTTCATCAATAGGCAAGGAACTTCAGTTAGACTCACTGGGCTGTCAACTGAATATACAGCAGCAGAAGCACCATAAACTCTACCAGACTTGACAAGTAATCACCTATACTTAAAAAGGGAGTAAAAATCAGAATCACCATTCTTTCCATCTTTTCAGACAACAGAATTCAGCCATTCAATACATTTTCCCCTTCACAGAATCACAGAATGTTAGGGACTGGAAGGGACCAAGGCTACACAGGAAGGTGTCCAGGTGGGTTTTGAATGTCTCCAGAGCAGGAGACTCCACAACACCCATGGGCAGCCTGTTCCAGTGCTCTGTCACCCTCACTGAGAAGAAGTTTCTTCTCAAATTTAAGTGGAACCTCCTGTGTTCCAGTTTGAACCCATTACCCCTTGTCCTACCATTGGTTGTCACTGAGAAGAGCCTGGCTCCATCCTCATGACATTCACCCTTTATATATTACATTAATAGGGTCGCCCCTCAGCCTCCTCTTCTCCAAGTTAAAGAGACTCAGCTCCCTCAGCCTTTCCTCATAAGGGAGATGCTCCACTCCATCATCTTCGTGGCTCTGCGCTGGACTCTCTCCAGCCATTCTCTGTCCTTCTTGAACTGAGGGGCCCAGAACTGGACACAATAGTCCAGGTGCAGTCTCACCAGGGCAGAGGAGAGGGGAAGGAGAACCTCTCTCGATCTATTAACCACCCCCATTCTAATACACCCCAGGATGCCACTGGCCTTCCTGGCCACAAGGGCACAGTGCTGGCTCATGGTCATCCTGCTGTCCACCAGGATCCCCAGGTCCCTTTCCCCTATGCTGTTCTCTAATAGGTCATTCCCCAACTTACACTGGAACCTGGGGTTGTTCCTATCCAGATACAATACTCCACACTTTCCCCTGTTGTATTTAATTAAACTTTTCCTCGCCTAACTCTCCAGCCTGTCCAGGTCTCGCTGGATGGCAGCACAGCCTTTCTAACTCCCCTTTCTAACAACTACTTGTCATTCACAAACATCACAGAAATGAAACACTTTAGACTACATGAGAAGCCTAAAGAGGATGTTTATCCTACTGGACTCTTGAAAAATTCAAAAGAGCACAATAACTATGACATGCAAGACAGATTACCAACCTACCAGTCAAAGACCACACACCAATTTAAATATTACACAAACTAATACTATTTGACTGTTTTTTTCACTCTTTCATAACTTCAGCATAGAACTCTGACTACAGAGCCTAGTTTCCAGAAATATACTTTTTGTAAAAATGAAAAAATAAACCAAAAAAAAAAAGTGTGCCACAAGTAACCCCTTTCTGCTGACCAAAACGACTCTTTGTCACATATTTTAATGGAAAGGACCAGAAAATCGCGGCAGATAAATATAGTGGGAAGGGCAGGTGCATATCAGGTTTATTCCAAGCCCTACGAATACTAACCTTCACAAGATTTTATTCCCTTTAAGAGCCACTCCCACAGAAAACCCCAACTCCTCAAAAAAAAAAAAAAAAAAAGCCAAAACCAAACCCATAAAACAATTTCACACAATACAGACTCCGCAGGCCTATTTAAAAAACCTATTTAAAGCTTCAGACCTCTCCGAGGAAAAGCTGAACGGTCTCCGAGCTCCAACCCGAAATTGCTCCTTTCCTCCCCGCCGTTCCTCGGGACGCAGCTTTGCCTCTGGAGCGAGAAGCCACCCCTTTGGGCTGTCAGAGCCGGGCTCCTGACAAGGGGGCTTCCGAGGGGCCGGTTGTTTGTGGCCGGCCCCTCCGAAGCCGGTGTGAGATGCGGCCACAAACCGGCCCCCGCTGGGGCGAAGAGGCGCTTCCCCCCGGCCGGCACCGCTGGCTTGGGGCAGGGAGGCCCCACCCACACCCCGCCTGGCTACCACAGCGGGTCGGTGCCGGGCGGCCCCCGAGCTCATCCCCAGCGGGCGAGCAGTAAAACGGTATTTCGGGGAGCCGGCCGTCCCGGGGCCGGGGAGAGCCGGCGGGGCGGGCGGCGCTGGGGCGGGCGGTTCTCCCCCCGCACATAACGGTCACGGCCCGGAGCACACGCCTCATCCGGGGACGCCACCCGCGTTCAGCATTAAAATGCGGCCCAATGGGGCGGCGGGTTCGCGGCGGCGGCAGCGCGGGAGGGTGGGCAACGGCAGACGGGGAGCCGGCAAGGCAGCGGCAGCCAAGCAGGGGAGGCGGGCCGGCCGGCCGGGAGTCGGGGGAGAAAGAGGACAGAGGGCGCCGGGAGGCGGTGGCCGGGGGAGGGAAGGACGAGGGGCAGGCAGGGAGCGAGCGAGCGACGGGGCGCCGCGGGGAGCGGCGGCGGCAGCGGCGGGGCGGGGACGGGGGGAGAAGCGAGGAGGCTGGGTTCGCCCCGCACCCTGTGCCCGCCCGCACACCCCGCCTCCCCCTGCTGCAGAAACTACGCCATTGCGGCCTAGTCCTGGAGCCAGCGGCGCGCTGCCTCCCTCTCGCACTCCCCTCAGCCGCCGCCATCTTGGCGGCCGCCGCCATCTTTCCTTCCCCCCGCCGGAGCCGGGCAGGAGCAGCGGCGGCAGCAGCGCAGACCCCGCCATCTTTTCGGGGAGCCGCCATACTTGCCCTGGCGATGAACATGGCGGCGCCCATCACACACATCAAAACATGGCCTCCCTTCAAAACAAAACTGTCCGAGGCGAACCGGGCAGCCGCCGGCGTGGCCTGGGGCCCGGGGAGGGAGGGGTCCGGCGCGTACTTACCCGAGGCCCACATGGTGACCGAGAACTCCCCCTCCAGGGTCTTGATCTGCACCTGCTTCTGCTCCCATTTCCTGCCGCCGCCGCCCTCGGCCCCGCCGCCGCCTCCCCCGCTCAGGTAACTCTTCTTGCTGCTCTTCTTGCCGCTGCCGCCCTTCTTAACGCGGCCTCCTCCGCCGGCCGAGGAGGAGCCGCCACCTCCGCTCTTGCTACCGGCGGCGGCTACGGTGACCAGGGTCTGCTCGATGTACTCGTCCTCGCCGGCGGGGGCCGGCACCGGGATGAGGATCTGGTCCTCAAAGCCGTCGTCGGCCCGTAGTCCGTCCGAGTCGTCTCCCCCTACCACCTCCTCGCGGGTCTGCACCAGGATCACCTCCTGGTGGTGGTGGTGCAGATGGAGCTGTCCCCCGCCGCCGCCGGCCGCGCCGCCGCCCGCCCCGCTGGGGTCCCCGTCCGAGACCAGCGGCTGCAGCGCGATCATGGGCTGGTGGTGGTGGTAGTGATGGGGCGGGTGGTGCGGGCCGCACTCCTCGCAGCACTCGTCCTCTTCCTCCTCCTCCTCGTCCTCCTCGCCGCCTACCACGGTGGTCTCGATGGTCTCCACCGGGATGGTCTCCACCTCGATCTCGTGCAGCTCCACGATCTCGGCCGGCATCTCCGAGCCGTCCGTGGCGATGTACAGGGTGTCTCCCGAGGCCATGGCGGGGCGAAGGGGGAACAGAGCTCCACCGGGGGCGAGGGGGCTCCGGTCCGCTCCCCTCGGCGGATGGTTGGTGCTCGGGCTCCTTTCGCTTCCCCTCCTTCTTCTCCTCCTCCTCCTCCCCCTTCCACACAAACACCAGCTCCTCGCAGCCAGCTAGAGGGAGGCAGCCAGCCGCCAAATCCCGGCTACGCTCCCTCGCGAGACTGCCGCTGCTGCCGCCGAGACGGACCCCAGCCCCGGGAGGCCGCTGCCGCCGGGACCCGCCCCCCCGCCGCCAAGCGGCCAATCGCACCGCCCGCCGCACCCAAGGCTCACCCAGGCGAGCGAAGTAGCCTACGGGGGCACGCCGTGCCGCAGCGGCCCGCCTCCATTTACCGCCGCCGGCCTATCGAAGAGCGCTGCGAATGCAGAGCGCGCCTCCCGGCGCCGAGCGGCCAATCGGCCGGCGGCCGTGTCACCCCTCTTCGGTCCAGCCCGCCCCTCCCTTTCCTCTTCGCCCCGCCCCGCGCGGAAGCACCGCCCGAGCCCGGCGCTCCCTCCTGTGCTCCGCCGGGGTCAGGCGCTCTTCTCGCCGCACGCACTGCTGGCGGCGAGGTCGGGTGTGCTCCCCGAGGCACCGGCAGGGGGCGTGCCAGCAGCCCGCCCGTTAACGGCCGGAGCGCGCGGCCCTGTGGGCGACCGATGTGCGCGCGCGGCCCGGCTGCCAGCCCGAGCGGGGAGCGCGCCGCCTCCCGCTGTGCCCCGCGCGCCCCGGGTTCCCGCCCCGGGTTCCCGCTCAGCGCCCGGCCCGGGAGCAGCCGGCCCGGGGCCCGGCCCTGCCCTCCCCTGCCCCGCCCCGCAGGCTGTCGGCGCGGTCCCGCCGCGGGGCGGGCGGGTGGCGTGTCCCAGCGGAGCGCCGCGCTCGGCCCGCGCAGTCACTGGAGACGTGTCCGAGAGGCGGGCGGCGGGATCGGCGTGTTTGAATTTGACAACCGAGCTGCTATTGGCGCTTAGGAATTTTTATTTCCTCTCCCTTCTTTTTATTTTGGGGTCAGCAGTGGGTATAGCCCAGCGGTTCCCTGCGGCCCGGGGCTCAGCCGAGCTGTTGGCTCCCGCTCCGCCCCGGTGACAGCGAGAACACGAGTCTGAAGCCGCAGCCGGTGGCGGGACCGGTAGCCAAGTTCATGAACTCAGTTACCCAGGCGCAGAGTTTAAAATAAGCGACACATTGTAATTCAATCACCACTCAAAATTCCAGTACGTGGAGTGATCGCCTGATTTAAAATATAATTATCGAGTGTAGATACTTGCCTTAATTATTAACACATCTCTCTATCTCTGAACTCCATTGCTTTAAAAAACCCTCGAACAACAACAAAACATTCTATGCTTTGCAAATGCAGCAGCTTTCTGCTCCGGTCACACTGCACTGGCTTCCTCTTCTGCCAACCGCCACAGGACGTTCTCACCCCGCCAAGGAACTTCCCCGAGTGAAGGGGCTGCGGAGGGAAAAATACCGCTCGTAATAGTGCCTTCAGTCCAAGGTGAATGTACTGTTAACTCTGCAAGTGTTTACATTTGAGAAAGAAAAAAAACGAGTTTGCTTTATATGAAATAAATCAGACACTACCGAATGAGAGAATTTTAAAACAGTTTAAAGCATTGTAGGCCTTCTGTACTCATGACAAGATGATCTTTTCCTCATTCCTTCTTTTTTTTTCTCTTAACACCACCTTTCCTTCCCCTTATATGTTAAGCTACTATTAACTACCTGTGCAGATTTGTCTTAAGCATTTCTGAGGCTGTTGCAAGTATACATTCCATTTTTATCTTCACTTCTCACTACACCACTGCTTTGCTTGCTTATATCCCAAATTGCCATGATATAAAAGCTGATAAAAGATTCCTGCTAGGAAATGCTTTCTTCTTCTGCCTCAGCATCAAGTGTTCTCAAAGTTAGTCTAGTCCAAGTCTCAAGACAGCAATACTGAACTCTGGGCTAATGACGAGATTAAGAAATCATTTCCTATTAAGTATCAGAAATAGCAACAAATTTACTGAACTTGTAATCGGGGAATTCCTTCTCTCCAATCACACTCAGCACGCCCATTTTAACAAACTACAAGATGTAGTTTATCATTGCAAAATTTTCATAAACAGAAAGGCTATATTTAGATCCTGTAGAGAGATTTCCAGACTGTTACATATAAATTCTGCCCCTCTGTCTATAGTTGGAAAGGCAAATGTAACAGTGTGGGAAAAATGATGCCTGTAACTTTGAAAAATATGAATATTTCAAAATTAGGATGAAGTCTCCCTTGTCCCATAATAAAAGTTAAATATAAAAAAATGGTGAGCCATTATGGAGTTGAGGGGAGGGGGTGGTTGGGGTTTTTTGTTGTTGTTTTGGTTTGGGGGGTTTTGTTTTGTTTTTGGTTGGTTGGTTGGGTTTTTTTTTTAGGGAAAATCCACAATTCCATCATACTTTTTATTCTAAGCTTGCATTGACTAAGTGTTAATGTCACCTATATGTTAAACATGCACTTCATCCTGCTCCTGAATTCCTACCAGACCTGCCATTGACTTTCGAGCAAGGTGGACTGGGCCCTGAGCTGGTTATTTTGGGTCAAGGTCTTTTTTGGTGTTAATGTAAATGAGCTTTGTCAAACATAGGAATAAAGACATGAGTCTCTCTTATATATCAATATACTAGTTTAACGATCTTGTATAACCCCATTTCAATGTTGTGTTCTTACTGTGAACAAGTATATAATTTTGGACAGAAAGGGCACTTTTAAGTTTATAAGCATCAGAACCACTTTATTTTGAATATTGCAAGTGTTTTATCCATTTTACACTTCATCCTGAACAAGATTATTTGCTTAACTAGCATATGATTATTTTTCAGTAACTGTGAGGATTAGACATACGTAATTTTTCCAGCTGCTTGATGAGAGAAAAATACAGCAACAAGCAAAAACAAAGATGTGAAAGCTGCCCAGTAAAAAAAAAATGTGTTTAAAAGAAAACATTGTCCTCTGTCCAAATAGCAGCAGAAGTTACTCTTGTGATAATATCTTGTATTCCTGCCCTAGTTACCCCATTTTGCTCCCTATCCTCAAAACTCCAGCTTGTTTCCTACCCATCTTTAAAAAGTGAGGGAAAAATAACAATTTAAGAAATGTAAAACCTTCCGTTGAAAATAAAAGTTATTTTTCAGCTTCCACGACAAAGTTTTTTTTATATACATAGCAAACACCCGTACTTCTATAGCTGTGGGCATCCTCTTTTATGTACAAAAAGCTAAAAATAAAGATGAACAGCAAAACATTTAGCATTCATTGTGATGAACAACTCTGGTTTGTAAAGTTAGGGGATCTTCTACAGGGTAAACGAACTGTTCACCAGTATTATAGCTTCATGCAGTATTTTAGCTATTTTTTAGATATCTGCAAATCAACATCTTACATGGCTCAGAACAATTAACTAAATTGAAAATTTATACTAAATCAATGCTCGACAGACCTGCAGCCTTATTTTTGAATGCTGAACCACACCACAGAAAGATTTGTTAGAAAGCAAAGACAATGCTATTTTACAGCTAGATTATGTGTGTGCGTATAAAGGCAAAACATTTTCACAGCTAAAGTTGCAGATGAAATATGAGATTACGAATACTGAAAATCTCATATAGTACTAGATGACAGCTGCAAAGCCAGTGCAAAACAGCATGGGGGTTTTTTTGTAGCTGTATTTTGCAAT